>NC_138378.1:12168835-12238837 GCF_054177405.1 Leptonychotes weddellii | reverse complement strand
TGGAGTACTGCCTTTTCTACCCATACCACTCAATGGCTGTCTAACTCATAATCAGCAAAATGATCCAAGCACATGCTGGTAAGAGGATCATATTTTGGAAAAGGGACTTTAAAGTCTACTGAAATGGAGAATCTCATTTACCACTTAGAAAAGCCATTCGAATAATGAAGAGTTTTGTCAGGAATTCTACTGTCATTTCAATCTTGCTATGTCCCAAGGAAAGAGAAAAGCTTAATTAAACACATTACACATGCTCTCAGATTCCTCTAAAACTGTGTTTCCTGAAATATGGAACAGGATACAAAACAGTGGTTCACAGGCCAACATGTTCTATTTTACAAGTTAGGTATTAACTTAATGTATATTAGAGAAAAAAATGCAACAAGCAATTTAAGCACAAGTTTATACGTATTATTCAGCTTAGGATAAAGCGATGTTGCGATTTAATATTTAAGTATACAGTTAAAACAGAGGTACTAGCATGCGGCAAAACTGATGCTGATGAACATTCGGGCAACACTGCTGCCCAGTTAGAACACTTTCTCAAAAGCAAGCTCTCTAGGAGAGGTAACAGGCTGCGGAGTTGGTGTGATTAGGTGTTTTGTTCGCTTGGCTTAAATGCGATCATGTAATGAATAAAAGTGAGCTTTTAAGAACTCTGGTCTGAAACTGAGAGGCAAAAGCAAATTTCTGTTCTGAAACTATGTCAGAAGTTGCATCATCCTAGAACAAAGCTCTGAAATGCAACTGAGCACCTAGGACCCCACGGTTAGGGTCAGAACTGGGGAAAGAGATTGCAGCCTTTATTTTGAAGAACCAAAAGCCACTGGTACTTAACTCTCTCTCCACCTACAGCCATTCTGAGAACAGCTACAAGCAGTACTTGAAAATTACCAACCAACCAGGAACAAGAAACAACACAACCAAAATGGGTGGAATTCCTTGAGCTCACGTGACATCGAGTCCCCATCCTTTTACCTTCTGGGGACTTCGGTGGTCTCTTGAAGAACGGGTGCCTGCTCCTTAGAGTTCTTATGTAAAGGGAGGAAGGGATGGAGGCATAAAAGAAAGAGGAAGGGGAAGGGAGGGGTCTGAAGGGCTGTCCAAGCTTAAAACATTGGTCAGAAGCTGGGGCGCCTGGGTGGCTCAGTTGGTTAAGCGACTGCCTTTGGCTCAGGTCATGATCCTGGAGTCCCGGGATCGAGTCCCCCATCGGGCTTCCTGCTCAGCAGGGAGTCTGCTTCTCCCTCTGACCCTCCTCCCTCTCATATGCTCTCTCAAATAAATAAATAAAATCTTAAAAAAAAAAAACATTGGTCAGAAGCCTAAAACTGATGGTCCAACCTATAGATGTGCTTTATTCATTCTGGAAAACATCCGAAGACATTGAGTTGACATTTAATATTTGGGGGTTTTATATAAAAATGCAAATTCCCCACTTCTCTGGAATAATGAGAAGATCAGAAAACCAAGAGGCCACATTCCTACATGAAAACCATGGGCTGAAGCCCTTGAGGTGAGGCATGTGTCCAGGGGTTCACCAGGTCCTGCCCCCTCGACCAGTCTCCCCAGCCGACAGTCTGAGAGTTGGCTGCCTTTCATCATCATGATTAGTGTAGAAGCTTCTCTGTGCCCATGTCTCTCAGAGGTAGACCAACAGAGAAGGCCATGTTTTAAGAAAAATGGGAGTAAACCCATTTCCTTGTGGAAGCAATAAAGTTCCTAAGCATTAGACATGCAACCAAATAATAGTTGGGTAGAAAGTATTCCATTTAAGTCACACTTTCCTTACACTCAGCCAGCATCCCTCATGCACGTCACCTCTCAAAATCCGTGTAGGCATTTGCTGAGCAACCACCATAAGAAATAATACAGCAGCCCACATCTTTGTAGCACTTACTGTTTTAGGCACTATTCTGAGTGATTTCTGTATACGTCATCCTTTAACCCCTCAAAAGAACCTATGAGGCAGGTCCATTACTGTATCACATTACAGATGAGGGAACTGAAGCATCAAGGCATTTAGTATCTTGGGGCACCCAGGTGACTCAACTGGTTGGGCATCTGACTCTTGATTTCAGCTCAGGTCATAATCTCAGGGTCATGGGATCGAGCCCCCTCTCAGGCTCCATGCTCAGCGTTGAGTCTGCTTACAGTTCTCTCTCTTCCTCCGCCCCCTCCCCCCACTCACGTGTGCACTCTCTCTCTCTCTCTAAATTAAATAGAGAAAATCTGTTTTAAAAAAGACATTAAATATCTTGCCTAAAGCCATGTGGCTAGTGAGTGGCAGAGGTGGGATTTGAGACGAGCATCCTCATTCTTCATCACTCTTCTACAGCAAGTGTCTACAACCTTTATTGAGGAGCGGGAATGCTCCGGGGAGAGGACATTATTGCTGACCTTATACCCTGCTCTAATATTTGAGCACTACATAATGGGAAGGTATAGTTTTGACAGATAATCCTCTGATTAAAATAACATTCTTTTTTTTTTTTTAAAGATTTTATTTATTTATTTGACAGAGAGAGACACAGCAAGAGAGGGAACACAAGCAGGAGGAGTGGGAGAGGGAGAAGCAGGCTTCCCACAGAGTAGGGAGCCCAATGCGGGGCTCAACCCCAGGACCCTGGGATCATGACCTGAGCTGAAGGCAGACCCTTAACAACCAAGCCACCCAGGCACCCCCCTAAAATAATATTCTTGAGAAACAAACTGTTATGGGAAGTTTTGCTGTGATAATCCAAGAGCCAATGTGACCTGAACTCTGAAGGGATTACTGGCCACCTCTGCCCACTGCTAGGAATGACCTCCATCTGGCCTTTGGGGACCACTTTTCTCCCTTCTTGATTCCTAACAGCAAGAATCCCACTGGGTTATCCATTTAAAATTTTAAATATGCTCCACTGGAGCAAAACCCCATAGAGCTCCCTTGCATGTAGGGGCGCTGGTCCGCTGGACCCCGACAGGTGTGGCCCCAATGGAAGCCCTGTGTCCCAGGGGCCTCCTCCCCATCTCCCACCCCAGGCTGACCTGTGCTCTTGTCCAGGAAATCCATGGACTCCTCACTGGCACTGAAGTGGCTCGAGGTGGCCTTCTTCTCAGCATCCTGCTCCACGTCGGAACCCGTGTGCACAGAAGAGTTTGTACTCATGGGGGAGCGGGGCATATCGGACAAGGAGATCCTGCGGCCTGCGCCCCCACTCAGCATGGGCTTGCTCATCAGGATCTTGGGGGACGCCGTCATGTCAAAGTTGAGCTTGACCTTCTCCTGCTTGTCTATCTTGGCAGCACCAGCACTGGGGTTGCTGGGGTCAAGCAGCATTTGGTACTGGCTGTTAGGCGTGTAGGGTGTCCTGAAGGGAGAATAATTAAAAACCCCAAACTTCCTGCGGATGTTCTCCACGTACACTTCCATCTCCTGCATTGCACTGTTGAAGATGCTTTTTGTCTTTTTCACAGAAAAAGGAATTTCTTTAGACATGAGGTAGCAATTATTTATTGGAACCCAGGCCCTAGGAGTGCAGAAAAGAAAGAAGAGCTGAAGTCAACTTTGGTCCTGTCAGAGATTCCTCTCTTCTTTTTTTTCAAGTTTTTTTTTTTAAATGTATTTTATCACGGTACGCTTAAGTGCCAACACGTAAACGTATAGGTATGCGGTAGATCTCTACAGCCTGTTAATCATAACTGAAATCTTATGCCCAATGATTGGTTACCCCCCCATTTCCCCACCCGCACCCCTGGCAAACTACCATTCCACCCTTTGATTCTGTGGATCTGACATGAGATAGCTCCTATAAGTAGAATTCATGCAGTGATTTGTCTTTCTGTGACTAGGTTATCTCACTTAGCACAATGTCCTCCGGGTTCAACTATGTTGCCCATCTTTTTGTTTTCTTTATTTACCATATTATCTTTTTTTTTTTAAGGTTATGTTAGTCACCATTCATTACATCATTAGTTGATGTAGCGTTTCATGATTCATTGTTTGCGTATAACATCCAGTGCTCCATTCAATACGTGCCCTCCCATCACCGGGCTAACCCATCGTCCCCAACCCCCTCACCTCTAAAACCGTCAGTTTGTTTCTCAGAGTCCATAGTCTCTCGTGGTTCATCTCCCCATCCAAATTGCCCCCCTTCATTTTTCCCTTCCTAGTATCTTCTTTTTTTTTTAAGGCTGAATAGGAACCCCTGAAATGTACATACCACGACTTCTTTATCTGTTCATCTGTCAATGGACAGTTAGGTTGTTTCCAGAACTGTTTTTTTCCTTAATGCAAACCAAATTAGCCTTGTATGTTTGCCAAGATTTTTTTTTTTTTTTTGGCCAAGATTCTTAAATACGTATCTATTCTTTTAAAATGACTTGGTTTTGCATGGTTAATACATGATTTAACCATTAACCCAGACATGTTCTGTCATAAGAACAGAACACCAACAGCAAACTTAGTGAAAACATTAAAAGACTCCTAAATGGAGTCATTTTAATCCATTAAAAAAACAGTAAATCCCCTTTTGGCTTTGGGTGAGTAAAGAGTAAGAAAACAGTCACTGTGGGTACCTGGGGGCTCAGCTGGTTAAGCATCCAACTCTTGGTATTGGCTCAGGTCATGATCTCAGGGTTGTGAGATCAAGCCCTGAGTCAGGCTCCGCACTGGGAATACAGACTGCCTAAGATTCTCTCTCTCCCTCTCTCTCTCCCTCTCACTCCGTCCCTCCCTGCCCCCCATGCCCACCCATGCATGCGCTCTCAAAAAAAAAAAAAGAATAAACGTTTTGGGGCCCTTAAGTGGCACAGTCCATTGAGCACCTGACTCTTGGTTTTGGCTCAGGTCATGATCTCAGAGTCATGGAGACTGAGCCCCACGATGGGTTCCACGCTCAGCAAAGAATCTGCTTGGATTCTCTCTTCCGCTCCCTCTCCCTCTCCCCACCACACGTTCTCTCCCCCTCTCTCATAAATAAATAAATCTTAAAAAAAAAAAAAAAATGGGGCGCCTGGGTGGCTCAGTCGTTAAGCGTCTGCCTTCAGCTCAGGTCATGATCACAGGGTCCTGGGATCAAGCCCCGCATCGGGCTCCCTGCTCCGCGGGGAGCCTGCTTCTCCCTCTCCCACTCCCCCTGCTTGTGTTCCTGCTCTCGCGGTCTCTGTCAAATAAATAAAGTCTTTAAAAAAAAATAAAAAATAAAAAACCTTTAAAAAAAAAAAGAAAAGAAAACCATAACCCTGCAAGGAGATGCACGGCTTCAAACAGGGGAGAATTCATGTGGAAAATAAGCAAGGAATAGCCTCCACCTTCCATTCCCGACTGCTTTTGTCTTCCTGCCTTCAACCCCCCACAAGCCAGTATGCTCTGCAGAGCCTTCACGAGAACAAGAGCTGCTTTCCTGGAATCAGTGGCCGAGTGGCTGCAGGCAGATGGCAGTATAACCCTACCACTGCTCCGGGTGGGGGCTGAGCCCAAGCGAGAGCTGGAGGATAGACTGTGTGGCATTTGATTCCCCGGCCTCGAACCCGAACCCGTTTGTAGCTGGGAATTCGGGGAGAATGAGCTTTTTCCAGGGAGGCCTTTAGGATTTCACAGACCGGAAACTCACGCCAGACACAAAGCAATGGGGAGCAAAGTGGACGGTGGGGAGATAGAACAGTCCAACACAAGCACTGTCTACTGGGGAACCTCACACGTGCCCGTGCAGGAATCTGGACCCTCCCCCACCCCCGCCCCACTGCTGCGGAGTCTCCCAGCATTTTAAAGAGAAGCAAAAAATATGGACTGCTTATACTGCATTCTACCCAAGTGTTAACGGCTCGTTCCTATTTTGAAGAGAAAGCAGCCCAGGAAAAGTCAAGTATGTGCATGGGGTGGAATTCAGGGCACGGACTGGGGAGGTTTGCCACTCCCGGTGATAACTAGATCGTGACACAGACTAAAACCGAACACCCCAAAAATATCTAACTGCTCTCTCAGCGTGCTGCAAATTACCAGCTTCTCATCCACCCCAACTCACTGCTGTCATCCCGCAGAGACCTGAGGAACCACATCTGCAGCCAAACAGAATGAGGCAGAGCAGGAGCCAGATGCCCCGTGGGTGAAAGTCTGTGGCTGTTAAAACTGGGTGAGCAGGAGTCTGGACTAGACAGGACAGCTCGGAGGAGAAGCCGGGATCCCCCAGCTGCCCCTGGACAAACGACTCCCCCTCCCCAAGCCGGCCTCGGCTCCGTCATCTTGGTAAGGTGGAGGATGAGCCCCTCCCTGGAGCAGGGTCACGGGGAACAAATGAAATGCACCTCGGCCAGGTGGCCAGTCCCCAGAGCACCGGGAGCCCAGCATGCAGCCGGCCACTGTGACTGTGTTCCCCCCACACCTCTGCCTGGGGTCGGGGCCTTAACCATTTCCTGCCAGGGTCTAAACTGCCTTCCATGAAGGTGTCTGCCAACTGATTTCAGGAAAGTATTCCCTTTCCTTAGAGCAGGCCCAGGACAGAGTTAAAGGGAAGTTAGATTTGCTTAACAAAAATAAAGTCTCTGGGGGCAATGTTATGAGAGGCCCCAGAGTCACACAGCTGAGCTACTCCCCACGCTGGGCCTCAAGTTTCCTTCTCAGTAAAATGAGAATAAAGCAGCTTCTGCAAAAAGCACTTAGAACAATGCCTCCCGCATAAAAGGCACTCCATTCACGCCAGCTCGCTCCTCTGCAGCTCTGCAGACATTTGATAAAATATTTCCCGGATTTTTATATGGTATCATGTACGTGTGTGTGTGTGTAGGTCTATGAAACCAAACCCCCAAAAAGCAAAAATTTTTCAAGGACAAAAAGCACACGACAAGACTCTTCAGAACATGACTTGATCTGTAGGAGCACCTCCCCGGGCTCGCTCTAGTCTTTATTAACCAGACGATGAAAACGTAACAGGCTGCGCCATTTCTTATTCTCCTCTCCTAACCAATGTGGCTTACATGTGTCCAGGCTTATGCTCTGCTCCACAACCCCAAAGTTTCTCCGTGAGAAAGGGACAGCCTAGCCCATCTCTTTAGCCTCCACGTTGTGCTGCTGGGTCTGACCAGCTCTGCTTGAAGAACATCTCCTGGGAGGAAGGGACTTCAGTGGCCTCATCCCGAGAACTCCAAAGGTTCTGCGGCTCCACCACCTACTCCCCACCACCATGCGGTGTCCTTAACCACGCCAAGGGGCTCCCCTCACCCAAAATGAGCCAAGAGTTCAGCACGTTCCCTCCAAGGGAGCAGAAGACACTGAGAGGGTTAGGCAAACCTCACGGGCATCAGACTTGGGCTGCCGTCTTTTTCACAAATGATGGGGGAGGCGGGGTGCCGGCTTCCGCAACAGTTCCTACCTAGAACCAACCTATACCAGCAAGTTCCGGGGAAATGGCCTCGGACTAGGACTAGCAGAGCTCAAGTCCCCTAAGCCACCTTCAGTAGCTGATATGCAGGAGGACGTCCATGCAGAATAGGCTAAGCTGAGAGCAGAATCAAAGATGCTAAGAGTCTGAGAATATTTGGTGCATGGGGGCAAGCACTAATTTCCCCCACCCACCTATGTCCTAAACATATCCACACTGGGTCATATTACAGAACGAGAATAATCCCAAATCATCAAGATGGCTAACACTTGCCCTGCTATAATGAAGCAGCAGGAAGATGCACAACCGGATACTAATTCCTCCTGCTCTTCAAAGAAAAGGCAGACTCTGACCACAGCCTGTGTGCTTGGGGCCCTGCCCCTCCCCCACCCATCTCTTACCAGCCTCCCCCACTCTCCCTGTCCAAATCACCCCGAGCTCCTGCTTCTCCCAGGCACAGCAGGATGGCTCTGTCTGTCCCTCCACCCAGATCTTCACTCAATCCTGGCCATTACCTCCTGATCTGAGATCATCTCGCCTGTATGTTTACTTGTGTATTATCTGTCTTCCCCACTAGGATGCCAGCCTTCAGATGGTTGGGGACAGTGTCTGCCTGCTCACCCCCAAATCCCCAGCAACCAGCACATGACCTGGCCCACAGCAGGCAACAAAAGATCTCCAAGCAAAGTGGTCAAAATCAAACAAAGCAAAATACTTCTATCAAACCCGGGCGCCTGGGTGGCTCAGATGGTTAAGCGTCTGCCTTCGGCTCAGGTCATGATCCCAGGGTCCTGGGATCGAGACCCACATCAGGCTCCTGGCTCAGCGGGAAGCCTGCTTCTCCCTCTCCCTCTGCCTCTCCCCCTGCTCATGCACACACTCTCTCTGTATCTCTGTGTCTCAAATGAATAAATAAACTCTTAAAAAAAAAAAAACAAAAAAACAGGACCCTCTCAGCGAATTCCCATTTTGCCTCCAGACAATGGATTTCTAGCAAAATTCACTCTTTGGGTTTTTTTTATTTGGAAGACAAGCAAAACTGTACAGAGTAACAGTTCGGATTCCAGTGTTTGAAATTCTACACTGTATTTTCTGTATATTCTATGGCTGTATATAATTTTTAGGGTACGTTTTTTAAGTATTCTCCCCAACACAAACACTTTTCAAACTACTTGGTAGGGCTTCGAAAGGTTTTTGCCTCGTTTAATCACAACACAGCTTGCTAAAAGAGAACTGAGATATTAACCACGGCTCATCTGGGTCTACCTGTTGTTCACAAGCATGTAGGAGCAGAAACTGCTAAGAGCTGGAACAATTCACTTCCCTGAGAGCAAGGGAAAGGGGAGGGTAGAAAGGCTGGCAGGGAGGGCTCCCACCTGTTAAAACAGCCACCTCTTATAATTTCCTATTTTAGCTTCAGAGAAAAGGCAACAGGAGGGAACCGCCCAGCACAATGATAAGAGATTCATTTACTGGCAATCTGGGGAAATACTTCTGATCTCTGAAAGCATTATTTTGAAAAGCAATTTGCACGGCAGTTTAATTTGCTCTAGAAAATCCAAAAAAGAACAAGCAGCACTTAAAATAGCTATGGTGCCAGTTTCATCAACAAAACTACGAAAGCAAGATTCTTCTCTTAAACATACCTGAAAACACGGAAGCCCACACATTATCAGGCTTAACACAGCCCAGGACTGTATTTTTAACCACAAGATCACTGGTTGGTGTCATGACAATAAATAACACAATAATACTCTGCCCCTGCTTGCATCCATCATAGTATCAAAGGTGCAGTTAACGCTATACGTTTGCAGCCAGTTTGAACTCCCACCTGTCATGTTGTCCAAAGAAACGAGCATCAACCTGCCCATCTTTATCCCGCAGAGCTTTTGCAGGCCAGAATGGAAACCCCTTCAGTTTTGCCCAGACCAAAGGATGTGGATTGCTCTAGGAACAGAAAAACAAAATCCAGAGTTTGTATGTATTTGACAGCAAGACACGCATATGAAGCTTGGTGTGTGGCGAGACAACAAGGCCACCAACTAAATGAGAACAGTTCCAGGCAGGGTCTCCCAAGTGGGCTCACCTAGGAGGGCGTGAGGCCAGTAGGCCCCAGGCAAAGCTGGTTCTGAGGGTGAACGACAAGACAGAAGGACGGAGCACCGACAAGACCAGGCTTGGACCCTGGCTCTAATGCTATTACCTGGGTGGCCGTGAGCAAGAGGGTCTACTTCCCCTGCAACATGGAGACAGCCAATGCCTACACCCTCCGTTAAGTTGGGGAATTAAATGTGCATTATAACTGGCAGGTAACAAGGGGTAGAATTAGCCACCTTTGTCCTTTATTGAGGCTGCCCAGAGCCTTAATTATGCAGGTGTTTATTGCCAAAGGCAGAAGAGACATAAACTATGTTCTACTTTTCCACTTTACTGGCCCCCATCTTCCCTCCCAGTAAGCTCCACCCCTACTCTCCTCCCACCCTCCCATGAGGCCACCCCAAGAACACACTTCTCTGCAGAACACCAGTTTGGAAAATGCAGATCCATGAGGAAAACAGGGTGATTTTTCTCTCCCCAACCCCTACCCCAAACCACCAAGTTGGAGAGACCATGGAGGCAATCCAGAGAGGTTTTCCAAACCTCTCAACACAGATCCAAAAGAACACACTCACTGCACTCTCTTCCCGCTATCTGCATTACCGAGGGGCGCCCCCTCCCTGATGAGCTCCTTCTTGCTCTCTACCCTGCAGCCCGCCCAGAGTTAATAAACCCAGAAAGTCACAGTGCTCCCTTTGGCACATAATTTTTAGCCCCAGAGGTTTATTCTATCTGGATCACTTACATTCTGCCATAACTTTATCACTACAAAAATCATTTAAAAACCTCACCCAATGGGGCACCTTGGTGGCTCAGTTGTTAAGCGTCTGCCTTCGGCTCAGGCCATGATCCCAGGGTCCTGGGATCGAGCCCAGCATTGAGCTCCCTGCTCTGCAGGGAGCCTGCTTCTCCCTCTCCCACTCTCCCTGCTTGTGTTCCTGCTCTCGTTATCTCTCTGTCAAATAATAAATAAAATCTTTAAAAAAAAAAAAAAACTTCACCCAAAGTTTCACCGAATAAACCACCTGGACAAAGTAGCCTTGGGTAGCCATCTAAGGCATGGAGCTCAGAAAATGAAGTAAGGAAAAGAAATGCAACTTACACAAGGCTCACAAAACCAGTTATCTCGTTTTTGGCAAGCAGCTAGGTAACACTCTGGACATACTTCAATTTCATTCATCTGTAAAGCAAAAACACGTTAGGATGTGTCATCCCAGGGGCCTCACATCTGGAGGCCCTCAAGGAATGCATGATGGTGTTAGCAGTTAAGGTTAGCTAAACCAGGTCCAACAGTGGGGAACAACTTCAAGAAGAGTCCAGCTACCCCCCACCAACCCCCATGCTTCACCTAACCCAAGCCACCACCATCACCACCTCCTCTCTCTCTGGACCACATCCGGATCAGCTTCTACTCTTGTGCCCACTGCGGTCCATCCCCCAGGACACAGCAGCAGGGCCATCGTGTGCCAATGTTTAACGGACGGTGGGTTGCAACCGGAATCTCTGAGGTGCAGGACAGTCCCCGGGACAAAGAATTCCCCAGCCAAAATGTCAGTAGTACAGGAAACTAACAGAAACTAACAAGGAAATCTAAACTCCTGATGAGCTCCATCAACGCCAACTGTGTCCAGGCCTTGGGCCTCCTGAGCTCCCCAACCACCTCCAGAACGGCTTGGCCTCTGCTCATTGTGCTCAATTCCCACACATCTCCAATCACATCATCCAGAGCAGCAGGTGCTCAATATCCTGTTGCCTTATTTTCTCTCCACCGACGACAATCTGAAATTGTGTAGTTTGCAGACCGTCCTTCTCCCTCTTGAAAAAGTACATTCCCCTAGGATATCTACGTCTGACCTAGAATCAAGGACCCCAGAAGCCCCTTTCTGGGATCTCAACTCAGACTCCACCATTTTCTAGCTCTGTAACTCTAGGAACGGTTGCTTATCTTGTCTGAGCCTCCATTTCCCTCCCATTTCCTAATGTATAGAATGGGGATGCGAGCAACACCTACCAAACGGATTCTAACAATTATAGGAGATAAATGTAAAGCACTTCGAGTGACACAGTAATCAATACATTAGTTAACATTGATCAGAGATCTCTGCTGGGATCACCGAAGTGTTCTACAGGTTCTGATCCATTTATTCCTCACTCTCCCTTCGAAGGCAGGACTGCTGTTACCCCCATGTGACAAATGGAGAAAATGAAGCTCCAGAAAGTCAGGACACCTGCCTAAAGTCTCACAGCAGTAAAGTGACAGGGCCAGGACTTGAACCCAGGCAGTTGTAACATTATAACTAATAATGTTATAACTATAATTGACTAACTTAAAGGTGAGTGAATAAATGAGTGAATAAAGGAACAAAAGAATACATGCATGAATGAATGATGGCATATAGTTCCTCCTTCTACTCACTCTACTTGTACGCTATTCCAAAGGTACTGGGTAAAGAAGGTGGTAACGTCAGGTCCAGGAGGGCCCTGCCTTGGAGCCCACACAGGGGCAATGTACTGCCAACAGGTAGAATCAGAAATGGCAGACACAAAGTATCTGGGTTCAGTAAATTCCACCTCAGGGCAACCCACCAATGATTAAAACCCTAGGCTTTAGCTCCCAAATATAGGAAAACAAATGAATCCCCAAGGGGGTAACAACTGGACAACTCATTCATACAAAACTCCAAATCAACAATAAACATATCAAAAACAGTCCATCGGGCGCCTGAGTGGCTCAGTCGGTTAAGCATCTGCCTTCGGCTCAGGTGGTGATCCCAGGATCCTGGGATCGAGCCCCACATCAGGCTGCCTGCTTGGCAGGGAGTCTGCTTCTCCCTTTCTGTGCCGCTCCCCCTGCTTGTGCTCTCTCTCTCTCTCTCTCACTCTCTCTCTCAATTAAATAAATAAAATCTTTAAAAAAAAAAAAAAACAGCCCATCACCACTTGTCTTCAAAGAAGTGCAAACCAAACTCACAGTGACATGCCCGGTTTTACTAATCGCATTGCAAGAACTTCCAATATTGAGAAGGATACAGAAAAACTACCATACTCACCCATCCCAGGCTGCTGTTTAAGATGCTACAGCTTTTCCCGAAGCCAGTGAGGAAATATCTACCTAGAGCCTTAGTATAAATGTTAGAAAGGTACCTATCATGTCTAAGGGTTAACATTTCTAACATTTATACTAAGAAAATCATCATAACAGCTATGAAAAATTCTATTGTTCCTGTGTGTTTAATTACAATGGGGAAACACTCAAACTAAGTGAAAAATATAAATTATAAAACTCTCTATAAAAATAGGTAGAGGGCGCCTGGGTGGCTCAGTCGTTAAGCATCTGCCTTTGGCTCAGGTCATGATCCCAGGGTCCTGGGATCGAGCCCCACATCGGGCTCCCTGCTCGGTGGGAAGCCTGCTTCTCCCTCTCCCACTCCCCCTGCTTGTGTTCCCTCTCTTGCTATGTCTCTGTCCGTCAAATAAATAAATAAAATCTTTAAAAAAAATAAAATAAAAATAGGTAGAAATGGACATACCCTGAGATATCCAAGTGTTTTCCTTACAAATGAATGGATGAATGAATGAAGTACACAGACATGTTTAAGTCCATTACATCTCGGTTTTTCGCTCTCATGAAGGGGGTCTAATAAAGCCTCCCTGGCACTGTTTCTGCTCCCAGCCTACCCCACAACTACTAGGGCCTCAGGGCCTTTCTTTCACATCATCAAAACTATATTTCCAAGAGGGAATGACTCTCCAGGACTCTCCAGGCCACTCCCTGAAAAACAATCAGGACCTTTCCAAGACATAACATCAAAACCCAAACATCTTCCCTAAGAAGAGTAAAAGGGGCCTGGCCCAATGCCACAGATTGTAGGGTGAACAAATCATGAGCCCTATCTATGCAACTAAGAAAACTCAGGATGCCCAATGCTTGGGCTTGACCATGACTCAAGACTGAATAATACAAGGTCATTTCCACCTCCCTTAGATCATGGGCAAGATAAGGGTGGTTTATAACATACTGGGGGTCCACTCTTTGTCGCTTTTACTTTTCGACAGGGGGGCACTGTATGTGCCTCAATAAATCCCAAAATTGGGATGCCTGGGTGGTTCAGTCAATTGAGTGTCTGCCTTCCGCTCAGGTCATGATTCCAGGGTCCTTGGATCAAGTCCTGCATCAGGCTCCCTGCTTAGCAGGGAGCCTGCTTTTCCCTCTGCCTCTGCCTGCCCCTCCCCCTGCTTGTGCTTTCTGCTCTCTCTCAAATAAATAAAACCTTTTTTAAAAATAAATAAATAAATCCCAAAACTGCCACAGCTACCCACTGAGAGATTCTGCAGATAGAAACCAGCCACCCCAACCCCTCACTCTGGGTGCATTTAAAATCGGACAGTGAGAAACACATACCTCATGCTCACAGATTTTGATGACTACTTTTGCTATCTGCGTCAATTTGTGATTTCCTAAAGGAATAAGAAAGTATGATTAATTCAAATGGAAACACGATTATTAACACCTAACCATGGGGTTATACCTCCACTAACAACCTTTCAACTTGCTTCCCCCCAGGATTAGGCTTCAAAGGCTAAAAACCAGAAGATTCTGGCTCCTGTTATTGGTTCAAATTATGTGAATTCTCCCCTAAACACTGAGCAATCTTTGGTGCCTCAATGTCATCTCTGAAACTGAGTAATTTGTGTGGGATTCCTACAGCTGACAGGTTAATATCTGGAAGATGCTTTCACGTTCGAAAGGCTCCAATTAGTGGAAAGGAGCCTCATTCGCCCATTGTTCCAGACTCCACATGTAAAGTAACAGGGGAAAGAAAATTAGCTCTGCTGGGCCTGGTGCTTCGAAATACATTTTCTTATTAACTCCTCAAGAAGCTGTACTAGGAAGCAGGTATGAATGCTCCCCTTTCATTAATGAGTAAGCCAAGGCTCAGGAGTCATTCTTACATGAGACTACTTAGCTAATGAGTTGAAAATCTGGCCCCAGGTCTAACTCTAAATCCCCCACCTGCACACTAAACCAGAAGACAAGATGGCCGAAAAGTCATGCTTTCTTCAGACATTATGGTATTTCCAGACACTGTCAATTTCTCGGCAAAAAGATTTTACATACACACACACACCCCTAGATTTCTGGCTTGCCTTGAAAACTCAAAAAATCTAATAACTCTGTGTCCAAAAACGACTGGGGTATCCAGTGGTGACCCCTTCAGACCAGGTAGGAGTTCATTCCCCCAGTTTATCAGGCTCTAGTTCTCCCCTTGGCCAATGGCCATGCGGGCTTGTGCTGCTATTTTTCTGCCACCTGATCTCATCCACTTGCTCATGTGATCTTACCAGCCTTTCTATATATTTGAGTTAATAATCTTTACATGAGAGCGCCTGGGTGGCTCAGATGGTTAAGCGTCTACCTTCGGCTCAGGTCATGATCCCAGGGTCCTGGGATCGAGTCCCGCATCGGGCTCTCTGCTCCTTAGGAGCCTGCTTCTCCCTCTGCCTCTCTCTCTGTGTCTCTCATGAATAAATAAATAAAATCTTTAAAAAAAAAAAGAAAAAGAAAAAGAAACACAATAAAAAAATAATAATAATCTTTACATGAATTTTCAACCAAGTGCTTCTCTCTCCCCTCCCGATACCAGTGGCCCCACTACTGAGCTAATAATGCAGAACATGTGCTTTGAGCAGACAGCCACCCACTCATACGTCTTCCCTTATACATTAGCTAACAATCTACTCTAGGACCATACAGTAAGAAGACAGGGCGTCTGCTCTTCAAGATCTTACACCCAAAAAAAGGAAGAAAAAAAAAAAAATCTTAACATCCTCAAACAAATAAAATTAGCACCATCCAGGAAGTGTGATAAACGCTACCATGGGCAAGTACAGGTACTATGAGATCTCCTAACGAGAGCACCTGGTATGGTCTGGGTCCATAAGTGAAGACTCCTCAGAGGACTAATAGGCTGACACTAAAGGATAAGAAAAAGTCATCAAGGCAGAGTGTTCTAGCAGGGAACAAGAGGAACAGAATGGAGCAGGACACTGGAAGAGCTACCTGGCCAGAAGGCAGACAGAGAGGACTGTGGGAGAAGATAGGGCAATATGAAAGGTGCCATGAGAGGAGATTTTAATAGGAATCCTCTTCCATTCTGTCCAGAAGGCTCAATCCACAAAAACACAACTGACACAACTTTATCCAGAATACAAAGAACTCCTAAAATGCAATAATAAAAACACAAACCACCCAGTTCTTGAAATGAGCAAAAGATGTGAATACATATTTTACCAAAAAAAGATACACCAATGATTAATAAACACATGAAAAAATACACAATATCATTAATTCTAAGGAAAAGGCAAATGAACACCACCATGACGTAACAGTTCACACTTCCAAGTATGGCTAAAATTAATAAGACAGACAACACCAAGTGTTGACAAGGATGTAAAGCAACTAAGACTCTCCTATGCATGGCTAGAAGAGTAGAAAATGATACAACCACTTTGCAGAAAGTTTGCCAAAATGTCTTGTAAATTTAAATAGAAACCTAGTCGGGGCGCCTGGGTGGCTCAGTCGTTAAGCGTCTACCTTCGGCTCAGGTCATGATCCCAGGGTCCTGGGATCGAGCCCCGCATCGGGCTCCCTGCTCGGCGGGAAGCCTGCTTCTCCCTCTCCCACTCCCCCTGCTTGTGTTCCCTCTCTCGCTGTGTGTCTCTCTCTGTCAAATAAATAAATAAAATCTTTAATAAATAAATAAATAACTAGAAACCTAGTCAATGACCCAGCACTACCACTCCTAAGTATTTACCCATGAGAAATGAAAATAAATGTCCACACAAAGACTTGCACAAGAATGTTCACAGTGGCTTTATTCCTAACAGCCAAAAGCTGAAAATAACCCAAACATCCTTCAAAATCCACAAAGGGAATAGATAAATAAATTGTATGCTGATACAGTGAAAAACCACTCATGGTAAAAAAAGGAACAAAGCAACTGATACATACAACAACATGCATGAATCCCCAAAAAAAATTACACTGCATGCAATCAGCCAGACACAAAAGAATGCACTATGACTCCATTTGTGTGAAATTCTAGAATATGTAAAACTAATTAGGGGCAGAAAAAACCAAGGAGGGTGGATTTACTGGTAAGGGACAAGTGGGAATATAACAGAGTGATGGAAATACTCTAGATTTAATCTGAGGTTGTAGTTATACCTTTGAGGTGGGTTACACATTTGTCAAATTCAAAGACTGTATTCACAAAATCTATCCATTTTTTCTATGTAATTATTCCTCCATAAAGTTTCTAAAAAGGACAGGTAAGCAGCATCATATAGCCATGAGCCACTATGGATACCAGCTCATCCCTTAAAATGCACACAGTCACCGTCCCCTATTCACACATACTAGCAATCTATATACAAATATTCTGTTTTTGGCCCTGGCGCAGGAAAAAAAGAGCATGATTCTTTAGGAAGGGTGGGAGATTGAGCAAAACACACAGCATAAACACTCTCTTTTTTAGGAGCCACCTAAACCACCCACCTCCATTATAAATGATGCAGTTGTGCAAAATCCACTTTGCATCGGCCAGGAAAGCTTCTGTGCATCCATACATTTTCTTTTTAGCATTCTGGGGAGAAAAGCCAAGGAGCATAATAACCCGTGAGTCTGTACAAGCCGCAACCAATTAACACCTGCGTCCCCACATCATTTTTCTTAGCAGTCATTTGCCAAATTAATTAATGCTTTTACCCATTTCCCAAGATGCTATTATATTTGAGATCTAGAGCTCCATAAAAATGAAATTGCTGAATTCATCACAGTAACTTGAATTGTTTCCTCTTATACCAGCTGTCATTTATCAAGCAGCCCCTTTCAAGAAACCAGGATATTTTATATACTGACACGGTTTTTATTCATTGTTAACAGCCTCACATAAGCCTTGTGACTAAGAACGCCAATGACACACTATCATCACCACTTTACAGACAAGAGTACTGAGGTCTGGGATTGTTAAGGAACTTCTGCAAAGTTCCAACGCTATTAGTTTGTGAAGCTAGGATTCCAACCCTGTCTTTTTGGAATGCCTTCTTTTCTTGAAAACCATGAGGGTGTGTGTAATTTTTCAAAGCAGGTTCGATTGAGCATTTGGGGGTCAGCAAGACAATATAAGGTTTTCTCCTCATCCATGCTTTTCATTCCCCATATTTCATGCCAAAAATTTGAAAATTAGCACCAGGGTGATATGCACAATCTAAAGCATTCCAAGTATAATTTTCAGGATGGAATTTTAGCCTGAACTTTTCAAAGCACCTTCAGGCATTAAGGACATATCCCTAACAGTAGAATAACTTCTAGGAAGCCCCATCTTTATCAGCAATCTGAAGGTTTCCCAAACACTTAATTTTCTCTTTTCTCCTTCCTGCTGCCCTCATTAGCACCTCTGACAGAAAGAGAAGAGGAGGTAAGGCTCAAATCAATCAAATCACTGATTCATAGAAGTGTGACTTTTTCAGCTCAATTTTCAGACAATCACCAGCAAAAGTAATATTTGGAGCTCATCAGTGGAATTCAAAACTCCATTACAATCCTTGGAAGAATGTTACAGAAGTTAAGGGATCAAGAGTTCTTCCATCCAAATAAAAATGGTGCAGAGGATAGGCAGAGTAATCATCTAACTTGAGATGGGGCACAGGAAGTGAGGGAGGGTCTTTAGTCATCTCGGGAATTGTGGCTACAATGGTGAGGTTCTTTGATGGAAGCCAACCTTTTCCAATGTACAAAGGTCCATAGGATGGAAGATGTATTCCGCATAGTCAGGATGCTGTTCCAATGGAACAGGCTTCTGGAATGCATCTGTCTATAAAAGAAAAGAAAAGATGCACACACACACGGAGACACAAACCCATCATTACTGTGGAAAACAAAGCATTAATAGCAGTCATCGTACTTTATATTTAATTTTTAGGTATTTGAGCCAGGCACATCTACTTTCAAAATGGAGGCAACTTTTCAGACAATACAATTCTAGTGGTTTCCACAAAGAATGACCTTGGGGAGTACTAAGCTGGTTCAGCTTCCAGTTCTGCCTGGTTATCAATAATCATGGGGGGGCGGGGGGAGGCGCCTGGGTGGCTCAGTCGTTAAGCGTCTGCCTTCGGCTCAGGTCATGATCCCAGCATCCTGGGATCAAGCCCCACATCGGGCTCCCTGCTCCGCAGGAAGCCTGCTTCTCCCTCTCCCACTCCCCCTGCTTGTGTTCCCTCTCTCGCTGTCTCTCTGTCAGATAAATAAATAAAATCTTTAAAATAAATAAATAAATAAATAAAATAATCATGGGGGGGTTCTTTTGTTATTTGTTTAGTTTTCAAAATATATCCAAATAACAGGTTCTGTCCTCTTCTATTAAGATCGACAAGAACAACACACCATCAACTACTTCAGACGTGAACTCTGAATAAGGCTTATCTATGTCCTGCAAACATCCATAACCAGAACAGACAGTAAAATGTGGCCATACCCAGAGATGACACACTTAATAAAGTCCCCCCCTAAATGCCAGCAGGTATTTTACACTTGGGGGGAAAATTCAGACAGTGAGATTTTGCTCCTCCTTCAAGAAGCCAAATTACCTCAACACAGAGACTATGTCAAAGTTTTTCATCTTGTGCCATGTTCTTAAGCCCTTACGTGAATCAGCTCAAAATGCAAGGCCCGGTTTGTTGATGGATTGTTTTTACTTATCAATATTTAAAAATCTACAAGATTTGGGGCACCTGGCTGGCTCAGTTGGTGGAGCATGCGACTCTTGATCTCAAGGGTTGTGAAAATTCAAGCCCCACATTGGGTGTAGAGATTACTTAAAAATAAAATCTCAAAATCTTAAAATCAATCAATCAATCAATCACTAAAAGATTTAATTAAACACCAAATGACAGCCAAGCAAGGCATCTGAAAGAGCTACCACCTGCAGTCACTGGAGCCCTCTTTTACCCAGAAAGAAAGTGTGTGGCCTTTGCAAGTTACAAAGATGCTTCAATATCATCGGCAACTTTCCGTCCTAATTGATTTTATATCAAACAATTTATGTGAGAAATTAGGCCTTCTTCGATTTTTCTCTATGGTTTATAATTCTACAGTGTTGACAACTCTACATGAATCTGTTCTTTTTGTAAAACAGTCCCATAATTTAGCCTATGGAAAAGCAGAAAGTAATTCCTTGTCACTCAACATAAAAACAACTCTACAGTTAAAAAAAAAAAAAGAGTTGTTTTTCTTTCCAAACTGAGGCTATCCATGCTTTTGCTTCCATTGACGGAGATTTTGTTACAAATAGATTCCCAATTTAGCAACACCCAATTGGCATGCTCTGAATTTTTTTTCATGGTATCAAATTTCAGAATAGAATCTCAAAACAAAAGCCTGGGTTTTTTTTGTTGTTTTTTTTTAAGAAATTAAGCCACAGTGTCTATTCAATACCCTGAGGTTCTACAATGCTGTATATTCCCTTGACTTAGAAAGCAGACTCTGGAGAGTTTAACAAAGGGTCACCACTAGCCCATATGGGGCCTCTGTGCAAATTGGAAAGGGAAAACCCTACCCTTAAAGTTTCTCTAGATTGGTCTGTACGAAGAATGTCATAACGTGTTGATTATAAGGGCACAACATATTATTTTTAAGAACGAGGCATTTTACGGTCATCTTCCTAAAAAATGTCACCAAGAAAATTAAAACCACCATGACTATGATGTGCCTGGGACTCTGGGGAGGGTAACCACTAGGAAAGAGAGCGTGCCAGCTGAATGTGGCAGCCTTGCTTTCACATCTGGATTTCCTTTAAGAGGCAAAGGTCTCTACATCAAATCCCATTTCAAAATTGAAGGAATGAACCAAATTCTCGCCCTTTATGGGAGTCTCACTGGTTGAGTTTCACTTGGAGGTTCCATCATCAGACCTTGATTATAAATGAACTGGGTTGTATTCCACTCTCTCACTGAAATGGACTTTTACAAACTCCCGAAGGGAGAAGTACAGAACCTCCTTACCCGATGGGGTCTGGGTATGAGGTTTCACTTCATGACTAATCAGAATTTTAAATCCCACCAACTTTCTACTGCATGTCATTCCCCCATTAAACTCATTGGGGACACGAAGTACTCACTACAGAGAATTAACTGATTGTCATCGCACTTTATATTTAATTTTTAGGTATTTGAGCCAGGCACATAAGAAGACCCAAAGAGTATGCACAGGTGTCTGGAAAGCAAAAACTACTCAGAACAAGAATGTTAACAGAAAACAACAAAAGTCACTATTTTCCATTTACGCTTATACCAAGAGGAACTTTCTTCTTACCCCTGGCTGTTTCATTTTCTGAATGGCAAACTTGAGCAGGTAGGATAACTGTTCGATGGTGAGCATTGTCATGGCCTTACTCTGAGTCTCGATGCATTCTGCTACTGTAATCTTCTACAAGTCAAAATCACACAAATGTTCAGTTAGAAAAAAATTACTATTCCCTGTACAAAGTTCCCTTTCCTCCTAATTTTCCAATAAGCTCATAATAAAAATTCCTTTTCATCCAAATGAGACTAGTTGTTTCACTTGAGAAGAACTCCAGTCTACTTGACCATACACTGGATCGGTGGATAAAAATGAAGAGGCACACCAATCCCCTGGTGATGACCTTATTTGGAAGTGTTTTTCGCTCATGAAGATGACATAATCTGAGAAAGAGGCAGGTGGGCAGGGACCTGAAAAATCGTCACGATTACAACCGTGGGTTTCAAGAATGGGATGTGAAAGGAAAGACCACTAATGGTTTTAGGGTGATCTCTGCACACAATGAATCAGTCACTTAACTTGATCCTCTTAGCATTCTGGGCTACCTTTCAGGAAACTGACAAGGCTTTAACTCAATGACATCACTGATGGAAAAGGACAGTCTTCCCTGTAGAAAGAATCCAAGGGATAGGAGAGAACTAAATATAAATATGACTTCATTCTCTGTCACCACGGATGTGAACCCACTCAGGACATTCTGGCAAACGACACAAGAAGCGTAGTCTAGCTGTCTGTCTCCATGGGAAATAAATGTCATTTTGAAAGGGAAATTCCCATCAAAGAAGAGGCCCAGAGAAATGTCTGAAACCAGACTCTGCTATGTCAATCTGGTACAATATCCCAGAGCTTCAGACTCCTTATGTAGCAGCAACCCCAAAATAGCAAAGTCTGATGATGTCAGGAAACACTCTTTAACCATCTGTGTAGGGAGAGCTGAGAAAAGTTTCCTCCAATTAATCTTGATTCAGTTTCCATCCTTCATAGCTCTGGATCCTCCAAAAGGAACTTTCAGAAGTGTGTGGTTGGTTGTCGAGGAAAAGGGCAACACATGAGTTGCTCAGAAGCTGGAAACAGTACGTGATGCACGTACCTAACTGCTTAGCTACCCGAGCCTGAGACAGCTAGCCTGCAATGCCAATGCCCCCCTGGAAGAAATTTGGGGCCCTAAACCTTAAACACAGAAATCCTGTTTGTTTGAATCACTGTTTGCTTCCAGGTAGCTATCCCCGATCCCTTCCCTCCTGGCTAGCAGTGCCTGGTTCCCATGATATAGATTGAAAGTGCCAGACAAGCATTTTCAAGATTCTTTTGCTTGAAGACTGGTCCAATCCTGACTGATGAGGCCAAGGACAAAGTCACCTGGAGGCTGAAGGGCAAGGTCCTTCTGCTTGATAAAAAGGGCTGTAAAGAGAAACACTCCTCCTCTTAAGAGGGATTTTTGTCTAGGCACACGTGATTAAAAACCCCAGCAGCCAGCTTACGGCCATGGCGAGGGGGGGGGGGGGGGACGACACGATGAGGACACACTTTGCCTCAACAGTGAAACAGAGTCTGGCTATGCACAAACTCTGGCCTGGCCCTGCCTCTGGGTTCTTTCTACACATGAGAATAAATCCCTATTGATCCCTATTGTTCCAGCCCGCATCCATCAGGATCTTTACTTGCAGCAAAAGCCACTACCGTTTCTGCAAAATTATGAAACAATTGGGAAGGGTGGGTCAAGACAAAAGGAAACGGATGAAGGATCCAGTGCCCACACTAACTGCAGCAGAACCAGGTCGACCCCACAACAAGAGGGCATTGCTGAGCAAAGGGTATCCTACACATCTCTCTGTCTCGAGTACCCCAAAGAGAACCAGAGGCCATTGTTTGCAATTTTAGGGGCTGAACACCATTAAAATGTCATCATCGTATCAATGTGATGCCTCCACTCTTTTCATATAGTTCTTATTTTTCTCCGTTCCCAACACAAAAGCAGTACCACAGACACCGTCTTGTAGCTTGCTTCTTTTGAAAGACATCAGGAAGAACGTTCCATTTCGTACACAGAAGGCTTCCTTGTGTGAGATCAAGTTCTAATATACCTTCAAACCCAAGTGACATTCCGTATTAAATGATTTTGCAGATGGCATCATTCGCAGTATCTTGAAAAAGCATCGTAACTGGAAGTCACCAAGAATGGAAGACACCTCAGAATTGTGGAAATGGTCGTAACTGTTCTAATAAAGGAAAACGTGAGGCTTTCCGACAAATGAGATACTTATGTTCTTCACCAAGCCAGCGTCCTTCTGCTTGGGTTCTGTACCTGCAGCCTCCTCAATGGAAGGCGGCATGACTCGCTCCTCCTCTCCTTCACGCCGTTCTCAAGTCTCAGTAAGGCCTTCCTGGGCCTTCCTGGGCCTCTTCACTTGAAAGGGAAACACCCTCCACCCGCCTTACTCCCAATTCCTCCTCCTCAATTCATTTTATTTGGTTTTTGTCCTCTTCTCCTGAAAAGCATGTCATGCATGCCTCTTTTTGTTCACGGCCGGATCCCTAGCACCTAACGGGCACTCGAGAAACAGTTGCAGCATGAATGAAAGCATCAGATGACAACCACATGGAGCACACAACCCAAATTGGTCTTCTCGGCTACCGCCGATGACTTAACAGATGCAGCAGGAGACAACATCCAAGAAGAGGAAAAACAGCATGCGATCTTTTCAAAATACGTGAACTGTTATACAGTTCCTAAGTTAACTTCTGAAATGTTCATTACAGCAGAATCAGAGAAGGTTGCAGATCCCAGAGTGATCCAAAGACCCAGGAAGAATCAAAACCAACACTCAGTGCAATTGTCACTGCAAGAGCAGCAGAGCTCAGGCCCCTGCCAAAGCTGGTCCCAAAAGGGGGTGACCAGGATAGAGCAAGTGGAAGGCAAGAGATTTCATTTTTTCCTGAATCTGGATTATTCAAAAATTTTTAAATGAAAGGGAGAATGAGAAAGGAAAGGAAACGAAGCAGATAATGCATTCATTCATTGGGAACTAACCTCACATTCAGGACAAAACCAGTCCCCCTCTGGTTCCGATGTCAGTCTCAGACACTTAGCGTGATAAACCCGGGGACAGAGCTCACAGCAAAGGACTTGGCCTTCCCGGTGACAAACCCAGCAGTAGAAATCATTCCGTCCATCCTGCGGTACAACATCAACAGGGTCTGTGGTGAGTGGCTGCTTCATATAGTAAAACGGACCATGTCTTAGTTCTGACTGAAATGTAGGCAAGAAAGACAGGTTTGGTTTCAAAACAAATGTGCATTCTCAAAAGGAATTTGAACAAATACATCAATAACAACAAAAGAACATCACAGCATTCCACACATTCCTTAAAAAGCTATCTTGGGTCACTCTACTAAATACAGAGTTTGCAGGTCGTTAGGTACTAAGACATTTTTTTCCTCTCTCTCTCTTCTACATTCAGAAGCCATAGATTGAAAAGCTGGTGTCTAAGAGTTAATAGGCTGCCCTAGCAGAATAATTGTAATGGCTACAACCCAGGCATACCCAGGTTCAAATTTTAGTTCTACCAGCTGTATGACCATGGGCAAATTTCAACCTCTCAGCTTCAACTTTCTCATCTGTAGAATGGGGATGGTAATACCTATCATCATGGTATTTGGGTTGGGATTCAAGGGGATGATAGAACGTATGCATTTAACACAGTGCTGCTATACTAATATACTTAAGAGACCAATAAATGGAGGTCTAAACAGAGCCAACAATTTGCCCTAGGATTCTTTCAACAGCAGGCTTTGGGAGGATAGAGCAATTGGATTTGAGTCACCAAAAAGAAAAAGAAAAAAGAAAAAAAAAAAAGGCCATTCTTTTAAGTTTACCCCCAATGCATAAAATGTATGAGCCACCAGAGGCTTCCTAAAGCCATGATTCTTCAACATGGTAGGTCCTCATATTTGCAGAGGTTCCAGATCTCCTATTCAGAAACACCAATGGCAGAAAGATTACATGAGTGGCCAATTCATGGGAATCAAAACCACTTCCTACTCCAGAATGTCAAGAAAAATGTTTCCCTAATGATACATTACACAATCTAACAAAGCCACATTCCGAACATATAAGATCACTCAGAAGAAACTCATCAGGAAAAAATGTCTACTGGAAATCAGTAACAAATACAATTTTTAAGAAGTACTGTAAGAAATTCTGGGGGTGGGGCACCTGGATGGCTCAGTCGGTTAAGGGTTCCACTCTTGATTTCAGCTCAGATCATGATCTCAGCACAACAGGATCGAGCCCCTCGTCGGGCTCCATAATCAGTGCGGAGACTGTTTGAGATGCGCTCTCTCTCTCTCTCTCTCTCTCCCTCTGCCCCTCCCTCCTCTCTCAAATACATAAGTAAATAAATCTTCTACAAAAAAAGAAAAGAAAGAAATTCTGGGGGCAGCTGGGGAGCTCAGTTGGTTAAGCATACGATTCTTGATCTCAGCTCAGGTCTTGATCTAAGGGTTGTGAGTTTAAGCCCCACACTACTGGGCTCCATGCTGGGCATAGAGCCTACTTAAAAAAAAAAAAGAAAGAAAGAGATTCTGGTGGTAAGCGTCAAAATGACCCAATAACTAGCTGTGCAACCTTAAGAAAGCTACTCAACCCATTTGAGCCTTGATTCCATGGGTAATAGCTCAAACACAACCACAGTACCTATCTTTGACAGTAAGCTTTTTTCCTGTCCTGTCCTTCAACAAAACATTACAGTTTCCTCCACAAAGTCTCATATGTTGGTTAAAGCTGCATAATTTTTGTTGATATTATGAATGGGACCTTTCTCTATCCTATTTTCTAAGTAGTTATTGTTGGTACACAGAAATGTTGTTAGTTTTTAATGCTGACCTCCTATATAGGCAGTTCTAGTAGTTTATTGATTAAAAACATCTGCTCTGGGGCACCTGGGTGGCTCAGTTGGTTAAGCAACTGCCTTCGGCTCAGGTCATGATCCTGGAGTCCCAGGATCGAGTCCCACATCGGGCTCCCTGCTCAGCAAGGAATCTGCTTCTCCCTCTGACCCTCCTTTCTCTCATGCTCTCTGTCTCTCATTCTCTCTCTCTCAAATAAATAAAATCTTAAAAAATAAATAAATAAAAAATAAAAACATCTGCTCTAAGCAACAGCAGTTTTGTCTGTTCATCTCTAGTATTTTTACACTCCTTTTCTTTCCCTCTTATTTTAATGGGGCCCGTATTTTATCCTGGGACCCCCAGGATAATGGGAAAGAGTGGTAAAGATTAAAAGCAGTCATGTCTTGTTCCTGCTTTTTAGTATGAGGTTTTAAGGTTCTCAAAACGTCTGCTCTTTCTACATTCCTTTTTATCAACCCTCCCAGATGCTTCCTTCGTAGATCTTTGTTAATCTATCCTTCGAAGCCTCCCTACTCTCATTTCTACTAAGAAAACAACTAAGACTAAGATTCCATTTATTTACCTGACAGAGACAGAAACAGCGAGAGAGGGAACACAAGCAGGGGGAGTAGGAGAGGGAGAAGCAGGCCTCCCGCTGAGCAGGAGGCCTGTTGTGGGGCTCAATCCCAGGACCCTGGGATCATGACCTGAGCCGAAGGCAGACGCTTAACCAACTGAGCCACCCAGGCGCCCCAACAACTAAGACTTAAGGGTAACTCCATAATTCTTGAGCCCAATTATTCCCCTGGTTCCGTTCAGATACAGGCCTCTATATTTGGTTTCCAGACAGTAACATCATTACCATTTTCTCTCCATGTTAAGTGTTTAACATACTCTCATACACATCATCTTCATTTTATCCTCACACGCCCCGGAGAGGTACTCAGGATAGACACCACTAGTCTCACTTGACAGATGAGAAAACTAGTTAAAACAACCCAACTTTCTCTCGCCCTGATACCCTGTTTAAGACAATGCTGGGTGAGGAGAGACTCTAATGATGAAGTGACCCCCTCAGAGAACATTCTCTGTAGGTCAAAATAACTTCTGTTTCATGCAAAGAGCTGAGAGGGGGGAGGGAGTGAATCTGAAAATTAGGAAAACAACTAGAAACACCACAGAAGGGGACATGAAAGGAGAACATCTGGGGGGGGGGGTGGCTCTCACCCTCACACTACTGTGGTTCAGGGCAGAAAATTCTTTGTGAGTTGGAGCCGTCCTGTGCATTATAGGATGTGTGGAGTATCCATGGCTAGATGCCTGGAGCACCCCACCATCCACAAGACTGTGACGATCAAAAATGTCTCCAGATATTGCCAAATGTCCCTGGGGGGCAAAACTGCCCTTAGTTGAGAACACTGACGTACAGGGTCTGCTATCGGCCCAGGAAATGCTTGTTTGCGTTTGGGGCAGGAGAGAGGGCGAAGGGGGGCTTTAAGGAGGTGGCAGGGTGAGGAGAAGGAGGAGGACAAGAAAGAAGAGGGAGGCAAGGTGTGGAAAGAGGAGAAGATCCTTGTATGGAAAGATAAGCCTCACGTATCAAGCAAGCACGAACTGCTTCTAACCTGAGTGAGGTCTTCCAGAGTGCTTTTGTGGCTTTTGCAACATAGCAGTAAGCCATAGTTCAGTGCCTGACTTCCTTTCAGCAAGTTAATAATAGGACAGGAAGAGTCAATCTAAACGAAACTGGAAGAATGGAACAGGCCAGCTAATCTCCCTAACTGGAAACCCAGGGCCTTCCTGTCCAAGAGAGGCCTAGCTGCCACTTCTGAAGTTAAGCTCCCTGCCCCCATGTCCTTGCCCCCAACCCACACCTGGCTGGGAATGGGTGTTCCTGGGGGAAATCATAAGGGATGCGTGCTAGGCAGCAGCTGTTGCTGCTGAGAACTAGCTGCCTGGTAACCTCCGTATCAATCAGATATCTGCCTTTTCTTGTAAGTGTTTCCTGTTCCATAAAAATAGTCTGATAACAAATATGGAACATTTTAAAAAGGAAAAGCAAATCATTCCAGGTAAAATGAGTTATGATTTTCTCCGCCCTATGTATAAGGTGTGTTACCAGCCTGCTGGTAAGGCAAACAGGTTGCAACCTGCGTTATTATAGGATAACTGCAGGCTGTGTGAGCAAATGTTCTTTTTTTTTTTTTTTAAAGATTTTATTTATTTATTTGAGAGAGAGAGAATGAGAGACAGATAGCAAGAGAGGGAAGAGGGTCAGAGGGAGAACCAGACCCCCCACCTAGCAGGGAGCCCGATGCGGGACCCGATCCCGGGACTCCAGGATCATGACCTGAGCCGAAGGCCGTCGCTTAACCAACTGAGCCACCCAGGCGCCCGCAAATGTTCTTATTTCCCTGCTCCTTCCACAGGCTGATTGAACAAGAGAACAGGCTCATTCACTCACTTCTCTAATACTTCAGTCTTGTGCCAGTAGCCAAGAAACTTCTTCTCTAACGGGTTCTATAAAGACTGGAAATAGGGGCTCCTGGGTGGCTCAGTTGGTTAAGCGACTGCCTTCGGCTCAGGTCATGATCTCAGGGTCCTGGGATCGAGCCCCACATCGGGCTCCCTGATCAGCAGGGTGTCTGCTTCTCCCTCTTTCTGCTTATGTTCTCTCTCAAACAAATAAAATCTTTAAAAAAAAAAAAAAAAAGACAGTAAATAGCTGAGGGTGTTGCAGGTCATGTGGTCTCTATTACAAGGACTCAAGTCAGCCACAGCAGCAAAAAAGCAACCACAGACAATACATAAAATGAATGAATATGGCTGTGTGCCAATAAAACTTTATTTACAAAAACAGGCTCTGGGCAGCATCTTGCTCACAGGCTGTAGTTAGCTGACACCTGGTCTGCGTAAAGCAGAAAATGGGTGCTCTGGCTGTGTGTGAGCACAGGGTACATGTGTGACAAACAGGGGGACCAAAACTCAAAATCCCTACATGGACCACAGAGGTAACATACGCAAATGAAAACGGTCCTTGTTCCAGCTTTTGTTCTTCTCCATTTAAACCACAAACACTGCAAAATATGTCTCTGCTCTAAGAAAAACTGCCCAGTCCTGGAGTGTGAGGAATGTCACTGGCATTCAGCCTGGACGCTGGCGAGACAACAGGGAGAGGCAGAACTTGGGCCCATCTTAAGGGGCAGCCCCGGCTCAGCTCCAGTGATTAAGACAGCTAGGCCAGATGCACACTCCCAGTGCTGCCTGAGTTCAGGGAGAAGCCAGGAAGCCTACACTCCCCTGAACTGTCTCCATTGTTAATACACTGCCCCAGCCCAACAAGGGACTTCTGTGAATATTTTTAAGTTTTTAAGACAATGCATGGGCCCGACAAAATAAGATCTAGCTCACCCATTTATGGTATGTATATACCCTATACTCAGAGGCAGTGAGGGGGAGCCCCATCATTTCTTTACCATATTTGATCACAGGTATACCGATGGCCACCCAATCTGTTAGCAGATTATTTCTCAATCCCTTAATGATGGGGGGGGGAACGCTTCCAAGTGGAGTCTTCATATGCAAATGTCCCAAGAACTAAAAATCAGAGTGGTATTTTTCAGTAAAGGCCCTAATATCATTTGAGGGAAGATACTTCTTGGGCCATCTACTGCAGGGTATTTGGCAACCTAACCTTCCACAAAATGACAGGAGCATCCTTTCAGGCTTTGGGATGTCTCCTCCCACCCCAATCCCAAGAAAAAGCACCCCCTTGTTTTCAAACCTTTCCTACAGAGTGAAACCATACCACGGGGCCAAAAGCCTATAAAATATTAATTATAGGGGTGCCTGGATGGCTCAGTTGGTTAAGCATTTGCCTTCGGCTCAGGTCATGATCCCAGGGTCCTGGGATCGAGTCCAGCATCGGGCTCCCTGCTCAGAGGGGAGCCTGCTTCTCCCTCTCCCTCTGCCTGCCACGCCCCCTGCCTGTGGTCGCTCTGTCAAATAAATAAATAAAATCTTTTAAAAAAAAAATAAATAATTATAAGCCTTAAATACTTTTTTCCCAAAAAACAAAGTGTGTTTTAAAGTTCCTCTTACAACTCCCCTAAAATTACTGAATTCCTAGTATATGAAAAATGGGTGAAATAAGGTCCAACCTTAAAAATTCAACTCCTATCTCCACTTGGTTAATAAGAAGTCTACCAAAAATGGGAAAATATGGGGGTTTTTTTGTTTTTATAAAACAAGAAAAGCTTTCTTTTTTTTTTGGAACACAAAAAAGAAATTATAATTGAGAGGAAGGGGAGAAGAATCTTGGTATATGCCAAAAATCAAAGGTATCTGAACTCTTAAAAGAGCCAGAGGCAGAAGGTATGAGCCAAGTCGGCAGGGTGTGACACTGGGGAGGGGTGGGGAGTGTGGAAAAACTAGAGCACAGAGGCCCTGTGTCTAAAGGGGCAGGCTCTAGCCCACTGCAGCTGTTGCCGGATTTTTCTGAGTTTTTGTAAGAACCCAAAATACAAGTTGTTATTTGAAATCTCATGATCTTCAAATGTTGGTGACTAACAAATTATACTACTGGTAAAACCCAGCACTTTCAGACCTACAATTTGCTTTTAATTCCGTAATTTTGTAATGCTATAAAATTCTAAAAAGAAAGAAGAAAGGGAAAGTGTCCAGAGGAATTTTTTAAAGGGATTTAAGTTCCCCTTAAGGAAAAACAGATTGTTGCAGGAGGGAGGCTGCCGCCACCATGCAAATATTATATGCTAGAATAAATTATGGGGTCAAGGGTCAGGAATGTCATTTCTTTGCAGTTAAGCCCGTTTCTCCTCTGCCAACTCCTTACTGTTCGGCCCCAGGGAGTTTTAGGGCTGAAAAACAAACCTACGATCAACCTTATGATGTTTCCAGCCCAAACCCCTACTTTACAAGGTAAATGAATCTCAAAGATGGGCCAGCAAGTGACATGGTCCCACAGTGAGTCTCCCAGATGCAGTGGGGCTAGAAAGAGCCAGATCTCTAGGTCAGGACCGAACTTCCCCTGTGCAACGGTCCCATAAACTCTTCTATCAATACTGAAGATGACAGATTATTCAGGAGCATAATCATGCCCCATGTCCAGCTCCTCCGAGTCTCCTCTCTTCCACACCCAGAGCGCACTGTGGATTCACGAGCCCCCACCCTGCGGCTACAGCAGCCGCCAGACACTGGCCACTTTTTGAGGCTGCTAGTCCAGAAGGGGACACGGACTGATAAATGTGTCACTGTGGTCACGGGCTGTAAGTGTTACAGAAATGGCCCTAACACATGGATGGGGAAGGGAGAGAAGAAGATACATGGACTACGCAGGCTGATCAGCTTCCAGAAAGAGAGGTACAAGCCAGTTCCTTAAAAGACGGGTAGGAACTCAAAAAAGTATGATGCATGTGTGCATACACAGGCAGAGGCCAAAGGAGAAGGCTTTCTGAACAGAGGGGACACTATCTGCCTCATGCCCTCCTGGTACCTGGTAAGGGAGGGTTTGCCCAGGAAGTTAAATTAATACCTAAGTTAAGGTTTGGGGATTATCTGTGGCCTTCCTGTTTCTGTTTCTTTAAGAGAGAGAGAGAATCTCATGGGATCCACGCCCAGTGCAGAGCCCGAGGCAGGGCTCAACCTCAGGACCCTGAGATCAGGACCTGAGCCAAAAATCAAGAGTCCGATGCTTAACTGACTGAGCCACCCAGGCACCCCTTTGTGTTTCTTAGTCTTCACTGTCAGCAGCTATGGGATGGCTCCTGGGTGAAAGGGATGGGTCGTCAGCACTTCAAGCCAGACGGGCAGACCTAAGCTCAAAGGCAGCTTCTGCTTCGCTCTGAGGCCTTGAGGAGACACCTTAACCTCTCTGAACCTCTGTGTTTTCATCTGTAAGATGGACACAATTACAGCCCTTTCCCACAGGGTTATTATAAACATGAACACAGAAAAATGCCTTACAAGAGGAAGTGGCACATGGTGAACCAATGTCTCTTAGTATCACCAGCACCGTCATATACGCTTCTCAATCCCCCTGGAAATTTATTTAGGACCCGCCTGTTTCTTCTCTTTTAACGGGATTCCCAACTCATTAGACCTGCACTATCCAACACAGTAGCTATAAGCCACAGGCAGTCACTTAAATTAAAATTAAATTAAAAATTCAGTTCCTCCAAGAAACAGACTCTTAACTACAGAGAACAAACTGCTGGTGACCAGAGGGGAGGTGGGCGGGGGAGTGGGGATGAAGTAGATGAAGTAGAACGCACTTACTGTGATGAGCATGGGGTATTGTAGGGAAGTGCTGAATCACTATACTGTACACCTGAAACTAACATTACGCTGTATGTTAACTAACTGAAATTTAAATGAAAACTTAAAAAAAAAATTTTGGGTTAAAAAAAAAAAAACCCAGACCCTGGGTCACATCTGCCATTTGCAGGTGCTGAATGACCACATGTGGCTTGTGGCTATTATACCGAACAGCACAGATCTAGAACATTTCTGTAGCTGTCGTTTCATTATTTCACACACAGTTTGTGTGATTATTCCACTTAGTGTCGAGCCTGGCTTAATTTTTATTATTATGATTGACATCATCACCACAACCCTGTGAAATTCGTCGTGGTACTATTACTCCCGTTTCAGTGGATGAGCAAACTAGGCACAAAGAGGTTAACTTGCCCACAGACACCCAGCAAAGCAGAGCGGGCATCTCACTATATAATTTTGAGAATGGAAATAGATTCGTGTGCAGAAATGCAGCTCTCTCCCAGTTCGGGGCATTTAACTGTTGCTAGGTTTCTTCCCATGAAAGCAACAACCTTATTTTTATTCAACCTCCAATCCCCAGGGCCCACTTCGGCACTCCCGTAATGCGCAAGACGGATGAATGCATCCCGAGGAATCCCTACTGAAATGCTAGCAGAACCATGGGGCAACCTGTTTCCTCCAATGCTAGGAGATCTGACCTCGTGGCCCACTAAAGCAGCTTTTTTTAAATCATAAGAGTATCTAGCCTGCATCAGAGAATTTTAAAGCTAGATCTCTTAAGATCTAAGATGGCTAATGGATATTCCGACCTAGTTGATAGGTCTTGGCTGCAGAAGGAGGAAGGGGTCTAGAAAAGACTGCTGTCGCCCCAGGGTTGATGCGCAGTGAGACAAAAGGCTGACCAATTACCGAAGAGGACAGTGGGCAATGGGTAGAGACAGCAGCTGTGTTACCACAGACCTAAACCGATTATTTTACAGATGAGAAAGCTGAGACCAGGAGGGAGCCTGCCTCAGCCCTGTAACCACCTCCAGGCAGAGCTCAGCACAATCCTACTGGCATGGCCTAGAAGGAAAAACTCCTCCAGCCACATGGGGAAACAGCAGTAGAGTGTAAGAAGGAAATCCAAGGAAGACCCCCAAATCCTACAGCACGGTATCTTCAAGCTCATCTGGGTCACTGCCCTGTCCCCAAAACCGATCTTAAAAAGCCACTGGAAATTTCTACACAGACCCATTTTGAGCTGCCCTTCTTGTCCTATGCAAATAACAGCTAGAGCAAGGCAGCTTGCTAAATGCCAAGAACACGGGCTGTCAGCAACACCCGGAAAGCTACAGTGCTGCTCACTACAGCCTTTGTCCTGCTGGTGTGGACGCCATTCCCAGCGGCCCTTTACCTGCTCCTTATTGTTATTGTTCAGTAAGCCGGGTTTCTTTTTCTTTTTAATGGGGCTTGTGGATGTGTCCTGTGGCGAGTGGCCATTGGAAGAATGCGGAGGGCTGGGGAACTTTCTTTTCTGGGCTGTTCTCTCTGTGGAGCCAGGATCTGAAAGAGACACACAGGACCACATATTTTAAAGCAGTCAGGGAGGCCGAGGCCCCCCAGGGAGGGGGTGTGTGGGACACAAGGCATTCTGTCCCAGGCCCAATGCCACTGTAGTGTTCGTTCGTCCTCCTAGAATACTCTCACCCCATCCCTTTGGTTAATGGTCTCAAAGGTCAGACACTTCCTTCAGCCTACATGCCATTTTTGTTAAAAGTTTAATTCACTGCCAGAATATAAAAATCGAGAAACTTCCCATCATCACCTAGACTTCTGGCTTCTCTTAAAAACAAACAAACAAAGCAAAACAGAACACACACAAATCAGGGCCTGCATGGCGTTATGGCACCAGACTGATCTGTCTACCAACCAGTGAGACACTTTTAGTCGGAAATGTGCTCTCCATTTTGCCAAAATCCCCACCCTTCTCTACTGTGTCCCCGTTGACCAGGTCATGACCCAGCCACCACGAGCTGTGTCACACAGACATCAGTACCGTCCCTCATCCCAAAATATTTCTTCTCCATACCCGCACCTGACGGCAACGGCCAGGAAACCAAGAAAGACAGACCAGTGAGGCCACACACTTCCAGAAATCGAAGGCACACATACTTCTTTATGGAAGACGACAACATTTACTGTGTTATGCTTGCTTGTGACTCTCCTCCAAAGGGACAGACACAAATGACGTTCTCCCTGATTCTCCTCTGAGACATGCCAGCCGCCCACCCTCGCCGACTCATTCCTTCCCATTTTGACTCTCCCAGCATCTCATTTAAACCCAGACACTTCCACCACCAACCCGTCTTCACCTGCAAGGCCTTGGGTCCATTCCATGCCCGCTGGCTGTCTCATTAGCGTCGGCGCGAAATAAGGGCCCAGAGTGGCGCGCCTTACATTCTGAGAAAGAGACATTACAGGCACAAGGAAAGACAGCTACGTGAGAGCACAGGGGATGGGGTGGGATGTGGAATCCAGAAGGACGACTATCCCCAAAGCGAACCTGACGACGCGCCTCCTCCGGTTTTAACTTGCGGGCAAGCCCCAGCACGCGGGATGCGCCATGCGTCACCAACCTCTGTGTGTGGACAGGGGCCGCTGGGGCAGATGAAAACAGTCTGGTACGGACACATGCGAGGCCTCCTAGGGGTTTCCTTCCGCCTGAAAGAGCATCTTCCAAGCAGGCTCACTAAAGGAGACAGTGAACGACTTCTGCAAAAACCGATCCACAGGATCGAACGCTCCACTCTCAGCAGGCAACTTCAGAAAAATCCCGAACAAGCGTTCCGCGTGCTGCACTGACACATCGTTCCGAGAGGAAATTAAATGCTAACCACAGGCCCCTTGAGGGAGAACAGACCCCAGAGTTTGGAGGATCATCCCACAGACTTCAAAGTGGAGGCCCAGAGAGCCCAAAGGGATGGCCCAGAGGCACACCACAGCTAGTTAGCAGGAAAACTCATCAAAAAGGTGCAGCCTGGGATTGGTGTTCCCCTAGAGAGAACCTCCTCTCTCTCATGCCCAACAGAGATCCCTACCCCACTCCACCCTCATCCGTGAAGACTCACCTCCTCCACCTAGAAACACATGCTATAGATACAGTCACGGGGAGCAAAGCGACCCTAAGATGATTCAAATAAGGCACTGGGTGATGAACCCACACCTGGAAAGGACTAAAATGTCCACAAATCGAGGACTGGTCTAATAACATTCCATAGCCATACAGTGCAACGTTCTTTTTTTTTTTATGCAATCTCTATGCCCAATGTGGGGCTTGAACTCACAACCCTAAGATCAAGAGCCGCATGCTCTACCAAGTGAGCCAGCCAGGCGCCCCCTCATACAGTGGAATATTCCACAGCCATTAAGAATAAGGAAGCACCTCTATGCAAACAGATGCGTGACTATCTCCAAGCTTCTGCATCTGGTTAAAAGAGCAACACATATCTAGCACCATTAACACACTGACACACACACCCCAAAAACAATGTTAGATATCTAAGTTTGCACAAGCCTAGAACATTCCCAGAGGAACACAAAACTACTACAGAGCTCTCAACTGGGACTAGCGGCTGTCTCAGGGGAGGAAAACATGCAGGAGGTGGGGGAGGGATTATTTTTCACTGTGTACCCTTGTGTACTTTATTTATCATGAGCATAGACTACTTTATCAGAATAAATTTAAAGTGAGGTATTTAGGAAGGTCAGTAGCACATAAAAAAGCAGCAAGTGCAAACCAAAGCCAGGAATGAGCAAATGATGAAGGCCTGATTCAGGATAAACAATGGCACCAACCAGATGGACCAATCACCACAGGCTTAGGGACCACAGTCTGGGATTTGTTCAACATGGAGCTGATAAACCCAAATAACCCTGCTCAAGTGTCAGAATATGCGTGTTTTAGGAAGGTGTTCTGGTTGGGGCGCCTCAGTGGCTCAGCTGCTTAAGCATCCAACTCTTGATCTCAGCTCAGGTCTTGATCTCAGGGTTGTGAGTTCAAGCCCCATGTTGGACTCCACACTGGGTAGTGGAGCCTAGTAAAAAAAAATAAAAAAACAGAAAGGTGTTTTGGGGGCCCCAAGGAGATGCATCCCAGAAGAAATGGCACCTTGGCCAGCCCAAAATTGAAAGCAACTGGGCAAAGCTTTTGGTATTTGGTAAGTTTTGTTTCATTTGTGGGTACATTTTTTTAAAAGATTTATTTATTTATTTATTTATTTATTTATTTATTTATTTATTTATTTTAAAGATGTATTTATTTAAGAGAGAGAGAGCACACACGGGGTCGGGGGGGAGTAGGGGACAGGGAGAGAGAACCCCAAGCAGACTCCATGCTGAGTGTGGAGCATGACATGGGGCTCAATCTCATGACCCAGAGATCATGACCCGATCCGAAATCAAAAGTCAGATGCCCAACTGAATGAGCCACCCAGGCGCCCCTGTGGGTAGATTTTTAAAGAAGAAAGTACATTAGCAAAGACACATCAGCAAAAAAGTTAGGGGCACATTCGGGACAAAAACAAGTCGTGTGTTTCCATGTTTCTTCATGGAGCACAGTGCATTTTGTAAGGGACAGCTTTCCTCGTTGCAAGGACCACCTGGGCACCCTCCCACTCACTGCTAGCAGTACTCCCAAACACAATGACAACAAAAAGCACCCCACGTACTTCCCAAACACTCACAGAGGGGTGGTACCAGCCTCCTGAAGAATCACTGGGCTAGAACAAGAAAACATGGTAGATGATCAACACAGCCCAGCCAATACGTAGCCAGCCTTTGGGAGCCAGAAAGGACACCAGCCCCTCGTTGGACCAGCCTAAGTTACCTACCTGTGGCTGAGACCCCCTGGGACAATGGATCCCAAAGAGTAGTCCCCACACTAGCCCCAGTGGCACCGCCTGGGAATTTTAAGAAATGCACATTCTCAGGCCCTACACCAGAGCTACAAATCAAAAACTCTAGAGGACAGCCTGGCCATCCGTGGTTTAAGGAGCCCTCCAGAGAACTCGGGTGCACGCTGGTTTCAGGTGCTCTAGGATGTGTGTTTGGGGGATGCAATAGAAGTTCTCAAGTGCAGCGAATCCTGTTCCACACTGGTAAAGCCCATCTCCTCTCCTGACCCACCGCCACCTGCGGGCTCGGTCTGGGGCTGAGGAAACAGAAGCCGAGCAAGAAGGCAAGGCAAGAGAATAAAGACAGCTCAATAGGAGAAGACTCCAGGCCAGCCTCCGTCTGCAAAATGGGAGAAGGGAGGAAGGGACCAGACCAGAACTTCTCACGTGGAGTCCGTGAAAGTGCTCCAGGGACCCACGAACCACATGCCATGGTTCTGTACAAGGACACAATTTCCTGGGAAGAGGGCCATGCCTAATCTATCTTCCCAAGGGCGTCATCAACGCTAAAGATTAAAACTACAGAACTAGACGATCTTAGGGTCCCTTTTGAACTTTGAAATTCGTTAATTCCAGGGGAGAGAGGGGAGAAATACACATAAGCAATATAAGGCAGAGACAGCATTTTGCCCCAGCCCAGCAGGAAACCAAAGGGGAAACCAGCGACCTGCTCCGCGAGGAGGGGTCCGACCAAAGGCTGCCCGTACTTAAGAGGACCCTAACCTTCTAATCCCTGCAAACCACAAAAACCCCAATTCTGTTCCTGGCTACAAACACACAGACTCCCTCCAGAGTTAATGAGAGATTGTCGGCCGCGTCCAAGGGTCAGGAGTGGAACAGGATCCCAGCAACACACAAATCTGTCAAAGGCAGAGGCTTTCAGTGAGGCTCCTAAGGAGAAAAGTGAGAAATACCAACTGGATTCACAGTCCTTCGGAAGTATGAGGGAGCAGGTCAGCATTCTGACTTAAAAATCTGCCCACTCCCAGGCCTGGGGTGGTGACAGAATGGTGGGTGTGGGCTCTGCTGTAGTCATTGCCACAAAGCCGCCTGTGTAGGACCTTTTCCAGAAAGCTGAGTCAAGTTGGGTTTTTTTTTTCCCTTCTTTAATGATTTAATTCTGACAAGGACTTATTGCTAAACACATCTCATCTATAAATTTGGAAAGATGACAAACAGCCACCGTAGACTGAATCACCAAGGAAATGGCTCACCCTTGATCTGAAAGTCCTTTCTGTGAGGTAGCAGGGCCCGTGATTCCGCTACGGCACTGGCCCACCAGTGACCCTCTGCCTCCTAACCCCTCTCCCCCAAAATAAGTCTGGTTCTGAAGGAGTTAATGTGGGCAAGGGAGGACAACTCCTCCAGGCAAAGGACAGAGCGGTGACTCAGGAGAACAGCTTGGCATGGAGCAGGAAACAGCGGAACTTTCCCCTCCTGCGACATTACAGTGAAATCTTAATAATATGGGAAGGCCTACTGGGTATTAAGAACCAAGCATGTGATGAGATCCTTCTCCAACCTGTGTCTTGTGAACTGCCAGAAAATAATCCCACTCACCCCTCCTCAATGTCCCCTGACCTAAGGGACACCAAACTTCAAGATAACCCAGCCTCTTAGCTTTCCTGAGCCACGAGTATTAACAGCTGAGGCTTTCTCTTATTACGTACAACGTAGGGGGGCCTTGTTCAAAATGCCTTCGGTGTATTTCCCTTTAAGTCACTTGCCCAAGATGACACAAGTGGCTAGGCTGGCATTTGAACCCAGGTGATGTGACTAGGAGGCTCATACATGGCCCCACGCCGGGGAGAGGCCGGCCTCAGCTCTGTAGCAAGATGGCCTCTTCACACAGGGTCTATGTTTACAAGCACACTCTCGTGTGGCCTTTTTCCGTCACAACTGCAGATGGTGGCCTGAGGGTCAGTGGGGTGGTTATATTCCCTAGGAAGCACATTCCCCTCCCCATGGTGGCACCAGAACTTAGCTCAGGCTCAGGCCACAAAACAGGCTGGGGGCAGGGGGCCTGCGAGGTCATTTCCTCTCCCCCCACGCCCCCCTTCCAATCTCCACCCAGGCCCGCCAGACTCAGCCCCGGCAGGCACCCCCACCCCCACCCCCCACATCCGGCACCTGAGTCACGGCCTTTGACATTCTCCAGAGTCTGGGAAATGACACACCATGACAGGGAATTGTCTCCTCAGGAGAGGGAAAGGGCCTAGCTGAACGGCCAGGCACCTCCCCAGGAGGATCAGCCCTGTGGTGTGTTTCTGTGGGTGTTAAATGTCCTTCATGATGTGGACGGCGAGCCTGCAAGGCCTGAATGAAGAGAAACCCACTCAACAAGCAGACGGGCATCGTGGGCCACAAGAGACGGACAGTCTCACACAACGTGGGACAAGCTGGCCACCCCACATGGAAGTTGGAGCACATATTCTGATAAACCGGGTCACCACAGTGGTTAGGAGCATGTGTTTTCTTTTTTTTTTTTTATTTTAAAGATTTATTTATTTATTTATTTATTTGACACACACACAGAGAGAGAGAGAGAGAGCACAATCGGGGGGGAGGGGCAGAGGGAGAGGGAGAAGCAGGCTCTCCCGCAGAGCCGCACAGCGGGGAGCCCGATGTGGGACTCGATCCCAGGACCCCAGGATCATGACCTAAGCCGAAGGCTAACCCACTGAGCCACCCAGGCGCCCCGATGACAGCTGTTTTTTTTCAAACCAACAATCATCCCTCCTCCTGCTCCTCTTCCTCCTCCTTCCCCACCCCTCCGTTGCAAAACCAGGCCTAGTTCGCTCAGAAGAGCCTGTTAAGGTCAGAGTTACGGAAACGCCGGCCGGCCTGCCTATCTAACATGGAGACCGGACCGAGCCCAAGACATGACTTCTGCATTTCAATCGGACTGTGAGCAGTCCGGCTTGTCTCCCATAACCGCGACGGCACGGTCAGCAGCAGAGGCCTGCGCGGGCTCGGGCTCCGAGGGCACTCGCAGACGGCGCTCCCGGTCACTGCCCGCCGTCTCCACAGCCTACTTCAAACAGGACCACTCTCGCTGCTCTCCCAGCAACGGCAAAGCGCAGCACGGTTAATCCTCTCAACGTGCTGCCCAAAGACAGAGCGGGTACCCACGCAGGCTCCCTCCCCAGGAATCAGAGGGCCCTCTCCTGCCAGTAAGTGCATCATCATGAAACCAGAGCCTGGACTTTCCCTCAGGCCCAGAGCAGAAATGAGAAATGGGGAGCGAAGGATGGGGACGAGAGAGAAGGGGGAGCATTTTTCTCCCAGCAGATAATACCCAAGCCATGAGGAACACAGGAGTGAAAACGAATAATCCGGTCACTCACAGAATATCTAGAACCGCACCCCCCTGAAGACAGGCTAGAGCCTCCTCCAGACAAGCCGGGCTTCTCCAAGGCCTCCCTGCCTGAGAATATGAACTTCTCACCCGAACCAGGAAAAGAAGGGCTGGCCACGGAAATGAGGCCGTGGAACAAAGGGGTCATTCTCAACTTGGGGGAAATGTCACTGTAGCAGGGATCCCGAGCACCTCGGAGGCGAAGCTAGCGAGGGACAGGTAACCCTGGGAAGGGGCGCTTACCTGCCATTGAGAAAGCTCTGCGGCTCAGAGGGCCTCCCCTCTCTTTGAAAGAAAACTGAGGCTCTCACCCGGCAGACATTCCTGCTTCCGGATCCTCAGCAGCCTCTCCCAGGGGGAGGAGGAAGAAGCAGAGAGGACAGGCTAAGAGTCACCACTTACCAGGCCAGCCCCTGTCTTGTACGCACTAGGTGGCCCAGCACAAGGTCACCCTCACCTCTCTGCAGTTAGGCAGTCTGAGGCAGGGGACGCGCCTTCATGTCCCCAGGCTTTCGGCTCTAATTTATCACCCTCGACAGCCAGCAGCTCGGCTAAGCTCAGAGTCCTTGGTACACTGCACCCAAGAACTATTTACTTCACCGGGTGGGAATAAACGCAACGAACGGCCGTTGTCCCGCAGGCTGGAGCGAGAAGTCCCGAAGGGAGTGTGGTGGTTTGTATGTGAAGGTATTTGGGGCTTTTTTTTTTTTTTAAATAATTTTCAAATTACTTCTCACATGTCTCTCCTAGAGCCGAGAAAGCCATCCTCCCGCTACCCCGTGTCAGCCTATTTCTCCCCTTCACAGTCCCCTCCCTGAAAATCAGGCAGACGGGGTAATGAAACAGCACATTCATATGTAAAAGGTGAACCTCCAAACTCCCCGGGCAGGACTGAAATTGCCGCCATCCAGGGAAAAGAGCCTGATTTACAAATGAATTCACTGTGTTGCCCTCAACTAGAGGCAACCGCAACCACCCAGCCCCTTCTCCCCCTCTGCTGGGATGAGGCCTTCTGGAAAACCGACAACATCTCTACAGGAATTTCCTGATTCAAGAATGCCAAGCTCTTTCACATTGCACAAAGCAGGGGGGAGGCAGGGCCCAACCTCAGACCAGAAACCACTGCACCCTACCCACCCCCTCAGCAGGCCCAGGCCCAAAAGGCTGCATGCATCCAACGTGTGTACATAGTTGAGGCCCTTAACTCTGCCAGGTCACCACAAAGAAAAGCGTGGAGTAACCGGTTGCCTTTGGCCTTTGCTACGTAGCTGGCCGAGGGGGAGGGCTCCTGGGAGGAGCCAGTTCTGGTGGCGGAAACCGCTTGCATTATTTATCCAGGCTGCGCCTGGTCCCACCCTCTGGCCCAGCTCAGGTTCTAGAAAGCTCAGGTGCTGGTGGGTGGCTTTCAAATGGCGGCAGGGAACAGCGGCCCGCAGAGAGCCAACTCAGAAATAAAAAAGCGACTCTGCCTGCGGCAGCGGATGCGAAGAAGTGCGCTGAGAGAAGGGAAATGAAGAGGCTCAGATGAAGAAAGGGGTGCCGCTGGTAACCAGGCGGCGCTCCCCACACACCCTGGGCGTGGGGCTGGCCTCTCTCGGGAAGTCACCTCAATGAAGACAGGGAAAGTGCTAAGACACCGGGGAAGAGGGGACAGGCCCTCGACAGCCAGCTCATTGTGGTCCTTTGACGCAGCAAGGATTTCAGGCCCAAAATGTCGCCCATGTTACCCTGGTCAAAAGGATGCTTAACGCGGCCTGGGTATCAGTGAGGGGTCCTAAGAACATGTCCTGTGCAAGCCCCCCCCACCCCCCCAGCTCAGGAGGGCACAGGACGGCAGACTGGCACAGCCTGTGAAGTCAAAAATGGGCAGCAACTTTAATGTCAGCACCAGGAGGCTGAAATGCAAAAAATGGTCATGCAGCCATAAAACGGAACGAAAAAGAAATCTCATCTTTAAGTACTGGCATGGAACAAAAATCTAAGTGAAAAAAGGCCAGAAATAGACCTGAGTGAAAGAAATTGGGGCTGTGTAGGCTCTGGGTTTGCAAAGGCCTGGAGGAACACCCAAGAAATCAGGAGACGCTGGACTCCTCCTTCGGTTCTTTCTGAACATGTTCACGTATTGAACTATTGAAAATGCTTTTAAGTGGCCATGAGAAAATGAAGCTCTCACTCTGTGCCAGGGTCTGCATCTGCATCCCCGGCACCCAGCACACACGGGAACAGCTCAGGACATGCCCCCAGCATTCATCAGGAGCCACTTGGAGGGGGCTCGGGTGCTTAGAACAGCGGAAAGCAGTGGTTCCCATGAGGTCTCCCCAGGAGACACCTGGCAATGTCACGAAACATTTCTGGTTGTCACAACTAGAAAAAGGAAGGAGTGCTCCTGGCATCTAGTGGGTGGGAGGCAGGGATGCTGCTGATCACCCTACCGGGCACAGGACAGCCCCACGACAGAGAACGATTAGGCCCAAAATGTCCATAGTGTCGGGGTTGAGAAATCCTGGTGTCAAGAAGCTTCCAATGAGCTGCCAGGCAAGTCCAACCTTGTGTAAATACACCACCCACGGAGGCATCCGTATCCATTAAGAAGGAAAATAATGCCTAATATTTCACCTGATGGCCCTGACTGCACATTTCAAACAGAAGAAAACAACGGAACCAGGGGCGCCTGGGTGGCTCAGTCGGTTAAGCGACTGCCTTCGGCTCAGGTCATGATCCCAGGGTCCTGGGATCGAGTCCCACATCGGGCTCCCTGCTCCGCGGGGAGACTGCTTCTCCCTCACCCACTTCCTCTGCTTGTGTTCTCTCTCTCGCTGTGTCTCTCTCTGTCAAATAAATAAATAAAATCTTAAAAAAAAAAAACAACGGAACCAGTGAGTCAACAAATAAAGTCACTGAGCAACTACTAGACATCTAGCCTACCAAGGGAACTGTCAGGGGAAGATCCCTGCCCTGGAGGGAAGACAGAGAAAAAAATAATAATAATAATAATAATAATGGCTGCCTTTTGGTGACAACTTTTCTCTGAGGCCCTGTTCTAATTTTAGTATATGTGCTGCCGAAGCGAGCACAACTCTGAGGCCCTGTTCTAAACACAAGCAATTTATTTACTCCTGGCCAGGGTTCTACAAGAGGGTACTTACTGAGTATTCCCATTTTACTGATGAAGAAACTGAGGCCCAGAGGAAAACAGGCTCACAATGAAGTGGCTGGTCAAAAGAGAATGAATGGAAAATATATTCCACATAGAATATGAAACGGATTGATTACACATAGAAAAAAGCTGAGCAGGAGAAATACCAGGAGTCTGTGAACGGTGTAAGTCAGAAGAAAGAGTGTAGCCGGCCAGAGAAATACCTCTGTTTTCTTCTCAAACAGAGCTCGTGTGATTCATGAGTAGTACATCATCCTCCTCACCCCACTGAGCAGGGAGCCCCAGGGAGCCCGACATGGGGCTCAATCCCAGGACCCTGGGATCATGACCTGAGCCAAAGCCCATTTCCTGAGAGGCTACTCGATGAATCCTCTGAAGAACGCCCTCTGAGTAGGGGTGGTGTTTTTGCACCCGTGTGAGAGATGTGGCTCAGAGAAGCACATTTATGTGCTCAAAGGCATGCCGGCCAACACAGCATGCTGGTGACTCATGCAGCTGGCTCCCACCCGAAGGCCCTTCACTGCACTGGTCAACTGCCTTCCCTAAGGTTGTCCATGCTACCTTGTAATTCTCTTATCACCTAGGGTGTGCTTGCTGTGGGCCAATGACGACCCAGCACTGTTGTTCAGCGTGTGAGATCGGCAGCCATACCACTAGGTCTGATTCCAAGCACTGCCACCAGCCAACTGTGTATCCTCTGGCAAGTTCCTTGGTCTCTTTGCGCCTACATTAATTCAGCTAGTATAATCTTTCTAAAAGGGTTATTAGAATTCAAGGAGACAGCACACGCCGCACGAACGGCATCTCACGTTACTGTGAGAGCTCAAACCGGCTTCCCCAACTCTTTCCTTACCTTCACCCCGATTTGCACCAGACTAGCTCTTCCCCATCTGTTTCTGAAAAATGGTTCACTGAAGGACGCCTGGGTGGCTCTGTTAGTTGCCTTTGGCTCAGGTCATGATCCCAGGGTCCTGGGATCGAGCCCCATGTCCAGCTCCCTGGGGCTCCCTGCTCAGCGGGGAGTCTGCTTCTCCCTCTCCCTCTGCCCCTCCCCCAGCTCTTGCTTGCTCGCACTCTCTCGTTCTCTCTCCTGGTCTCTCTCAAATAAATAAATAAATAAAATCTTTAAAAAAAAGTTTCACTGAAGAGAGACACAAACTTTCACAGCAAGTCCTCAGGCTGGCACAGGTTCAACCAAGCCTCAAAATCCTTTTTATTTTTTTTTTTAAGATTTTATTTATTTATTCATGAGAGAGAGAGAGAGGCAGAGGGAGAAGCAGGCTCCCAAGGAGCAGAGAGCCCGATGCGGAACTTGATCCCAGGACCCTGGGATCATGACCTGAGCTGAAGAGACGCTCAACCATCTGAGCCACCCAGGCGCCCCAAGCCTCAAAATCCTTGCAGGGCTCAGGATTTCCTCCCTGATAAAAGCACAACAGTCCAGGTGGCCCTCAGTACCCTGCCACACCCTTCCCGACAGAACAACTTCCCTCTGACTCCTCCTCAAATGAGGCTCTCGAAGGCTGTGAGAAAGCTGGCCTCAGATTCCTAGCAGTCTGCACAATGTATAATGGATGTCCAGACTTGCAGGGTGTGCGCCTACGTGGTGCCTGGCACTGAGCAAGCGCTCTGCAAAGGGGTGTTCCTTCCCTGCCCATCTTCTGCCCATTCATGGTCAGTCCCACCTTCGCGCCAAAGTGTCAGGACAATTCACATGCCCCTAGACAGAAGCCTTCTTCAAATCTAAATAAGATGGGCAGCCCCTGCTTAAAACCCACTCGAGGAGCTTACTGTAGACACCCAACAGCTTATCCAGACCTACGAGGCCCCCATGCATCTGGCCCGGCTTACCTGCTCTCCTCCATCCATTGAACCCTAACCACAATGGCCTCACACAAGACAAAATGTGCACTTGCTGACACTTCCATCTAGAATGTTCTATGCTCAACCTTCCCATACCTGGCAGCTTTCAGCTTTTAGCTCAAACCTCACCCTCCAGCAGCCTTCAGCCCCCTAACATCCTGAAGTGTGGGTGGGTGGGTGTGTGTGTGTGTGTGTGTGTGTTGCTTTTGCTGTCTTCACTACAATCATCTCTCACTGAAAATTATCGAAAATTATTTTCTTCTTTTGCTGATTTCACTTATTTTTTTGTTTCTCTTCCAGAATGTGAGCTCGGTCTCGGTTTTTCTGTCACTCTTTACAGTCGCCCAGCGCGTGGCACAGGGCCTGGCTTGGGGCCTGGCTCAGAGGTGTCCCCAAGGACACACATCTGACCAGGTAAATGAGCAACAGGAGAGGGTTAGCAAAGGTCCAAGGTGTGCCAGCAGCCCTGACTCACAGGAAACTCTCGTTCTCTGTCCCCGGCCTAAAATTGCTCCCAGCAATCCAAGAAGGCAGGAGGGGTGTGAAGTCAACGGAGAAGGGGACACCAAAGAGGACCTGGCCATTTCAGGGTCCGAAAGAGAGAAACCAGAGCACTACAAAGGAAATTCCCTTCTCAACAGGGACTCAGCCATTCTTGTTTCTTGCCTAAAGAGCCCATTTCCCCAAAAGGAGGGGATTAAGTAAGGATTTATATCCCGAGAAGGATGGGTCCACGCAGCTAAACACAATTACTGAGAAACCACAGGGGGAAATTCAGGAGGTTTTCACAAGCCCCCTATTTCCCAGCTCTGCATTCTTCTTGCAGAGAGCTATTGTCTCTGAGTCATCTAGAGTTAAAGAGGGGGAATGACTTTCTCCAGGGAAAACACGCTCCCCGCTGAGAGACCCCCCCCCACTATGATGACCATTTAACCAAATTTTTTAGTCCCGATACTTTGCCCTTTTTCTCAACAGACCCTTTTAAGCCTGAGGATCTCTTTTCAACCCGTCCCTTAATCCTCGCCTGGATGCTCTGATTCTGTCCCCGCAATAGGATGCAAGGACCCACGGGGAGCACGAGCACCTCTCTTAAGTGTGGGCTCGGCAGGTTCATCTTCCCTCCATCCCGCTCTTGGGCTTGAGTGGAGAGAACCTAAATCTGCTCTGTCCTGTCTCTACCTCACCAGGCTTGACAGGAGTCTAGACTCTAAAGACACGTATGTGTTGAACAATTCCCACCAACTAGTGTTTCTGGTCCCAACCCAAGAAATAGCAACCTGGTTTCAATGACAGCCCCCCACCTGCTGTGTGGGGATAGGATGGTTACTGGAGGTGGTTAAAGAGATGAAGGACAAAACCAGGTCAGCCTTATTAGGAAGGGGGCCCTAGTGACAGCTGATGTGATGATCCAGTAACCTAGATGGGGCGCAATCGCCAGGACATCAGTATACAGCTACGGCCTGGGCCAGTGGTGGCCCAACGAAGGACCACAGGCTGAATTCAGTCCACTCACAGCTGGGTGGTAACGTTTAAAATTTTAGTCATCAACATTTTAAACTGGGGGAAACAGCATCTAGAATAAATCCAGATTACCACCTTCTCTTAAAAAAACGACAACAAAACAGAAGATCTGGCCACACAGGGTCCCCATTTCCACATGAAACCACCCTCCAGGCTGCCCACCCCCTTAGGATGGAACAGGAAATTCCCCATTTGGCAAGGTCTCCATTACTCTTTTAACGGTCAAGTTAATTAAATCTCACCTTGAAAATCTCTTAAAGGCAGAGTAAGCAAAGAAGGGCAAGAAGGCAAATACGGGGAGAAGAGCTAAGGGACGCTTTGCTAGGACGTTCAACCCCATCATGATACCGCAGGGGAGCAAGATTGGCCACCCCAAAATACGTCTCTTTGGCACAAGGATTAATTCAGGTGGGTTATTTTTAAGAAACTGCAAACACAGAAGCAGCTCTGAAAACACCAAGTAGAAATTACCTTTTTGTAAGAGACATTTAACGTGCGTCAGAAAAATTTGTAAGAATGTCCTCCCAGCTGTACCAGGAAAAGGGGAATGACTAAATCTCTAGGAACTCTTATCAATGGAGAAGACAACGACTTAAATCTGCATAACAACCTGACCCTTGTTCACTGGGCTTTTCCTGGGGACCTCCCCTAACAGACTCCCCGCCCCCAACACCTTCTGTCTTTAGCCGAAAACCGTTATGTTTCAGGTGATGGCTTTAGCCATTTTGGGGAGTCACTCCGTTTTTCTGGGTCTCTCTCATGTAAACATGCATTAATAAACTTCTGTTTGTTTTCATCCTGTTAATCTGTCTGACATCAATTATTAGACCAGCCAATGAATCTAGAAGAGAGAACTTTTTCGCCCCTATAGTATAAGTTAGTTTATATTTTTATAAGGGGTGAGAAAGGATAAATGAAAATACATCAAACTGTTAAGAGTGGTTACCTGGCTTGAGAAGATTTTTAGCTTTTTCTTTGTATACTCTGGCTTGTTACAAATGAGATAGGGAAGCAGAAGAGACTAAAAGGCTCCATCTCTGCTGTTTCTCTGCGAGGCCCCTAAAAATTACTCCTGTTCTTCATTTCACCTTGCATCTGAGTCAACCAAAGAAGTGATGTCCCCGTCTCAAGGGGGAAGCAAGAAAGTGAATCATTCTCTGAGTTTCGTCCTAGGCCCCCAAAACCTGATAACATCTAAGAAGAACCAGATCCTGAGCTCGAGGACATTAGCTTCGAACAAATCTCTTTCTCGACCCTGGCCTCAACACCCCTGCCTTCTGTGGTTTATGGAATAACACCTATTGTTCACCTGACTCTCGTGCCTTTGATGGGACCCTACCCTGGATTCCTAAAGGAACATCTACCCTGGGCCCCTTTCCAATGTAAACCCCTAACCCCAAGGGGCAGGGAGGCTCACCTCTCCTTTTCGGAGTCTCCCACACATTCAGTCTGCTATAATCTATCACTCACACTATTTAGTAAACTCTGCTCTCCCTTCCTCCCGGCTGTATTTGATTTCTATCCTACAGGAAGCCAAGGATCCTCTTGGTGTGTCCTGCGGGACCCCCTCTGGGTCCTTGGAATGGGCTGCCGATGTCTCAAAGAGATGCACTGCCTTTATCGTTTGAAAGGAAAATCCAATGATCCATTTTCTTCCCTTAATTAGTTTATATTTTTTGGAAGAGATTTTTTTTTCCCAAAAAAAAAAAAAAAAAAAACCACTTACTAAGCAGCTACTATAAATCGCCAGCACCATGGTGGTCAGGGTGACACAGACCTGGTGCCCATAACCATCTAGGCAAAGAGATGCACAAGTAAATGAATTCCGCAACAGAGGGTTTATTTGGGAGGCCAGGGAGAGGGTGGCCCAGCATATCCTGCAGTATCTGCCTCCAGCCAGTGTGTCAAGATGCCAAAGGGCCTGGCAAAAACTCAGTTCAATGGGGCCTGGGTAAGAAATGCCAACTTGAGAACATAGGGAGACAGCCATGCTCTCTGTTGGCAGAAGTTTTCGAAAAAACAAGAGGCCCAGGAGGGTCTGATCAAGCAAAACTTCATCTCTGATGTCATAATTATTTATTCAGCATATTCTATGCTAGGCCGATCCCTGACTAGGTTTTCACCCACAGCATCCAGCTCAGCACCCACCAATATATTAAAGCTACAGAGTAGTGCCGTCCAATAGGTCTTCCTATAATGACGGGAACGTTCTGTACCTGTGCAGTCAGATACGGCCGCCTCAGCTCCTCGTGACTATTGGACAACTGAAATGTGGCTAGTACAACTGTAATTTTTTTTTATTTTAATTAATGTAAATTTAAACAGCCATATATAGCAGACAGCGCTGCTGTAAGAAGCTCTGTATTCAACAGAGAAGAGAGCCAGCCTGGCAAGAAAGCAGAATACCTCAGAATCCTCCACCCATCCCTACTTGAGGGATTTGGCCAGTGTCTTCAAGGCATTAATGATCTGATGCCTAGAAATATGTATATGGACTTGCCTTTGGTTCCTTCCTTAGCCTAGCTTGAAAATTCTCAAGCCTTTAGTATGTATAAGAATGCCTGATGAGGGGCGCCTGGGTGGCTCAGTCGTTAAGCATCTGCCTTCGGCTCAGGTCATGATCCCGGGGTCCTGGGATGGAGCCCCGCATCGGGCTCCCTGCTCGGCGGGAGGCCTGCTTCTCCCTCTCCCACTTCCCCTGCTTGTGTTCCCTCTCTCGCTGTGTCTCTCTCTGTCAAATAAATAAATAAAAAATCTTAAAAAAAAAAAAGCCTGATCAGAGCTGATTACTGTACTTTATGGGCAATTTAAGGGACTTTCCAGGGTGATTCTGGCTTTGGAAGTCAAAGGACTCCATTAAAGGAGGAATAAATGAAGGCTCAGAAGAGGGGGGGGGCTGGGTCCCCAAGCACGTGGAGAAGGTGAGGGCAAGGCAGTCACCTAGGAGAGTTGTCTGGAAGGACCCGCAAAGGTGTGCCTCTGCAAGGAGCAGGAGAGAACCTGACCTATCCCAGGACCGATACTTGGGCTGGAAGGCTGCACAGGGCAACGTGCAGGTCTGCGGGGATGCTGACCCAAGTCTAGAAAGAACAGGGAGTAGGGCCTTGGACCTCTCCCTGCTCAAGACTGTAGTCTTCAGGAGCCCTTAGAAATTTAAAGCAGGAGAGCAGGACAATCAGACTTGTGTTTTGGAAAGGGCCCTACCTGAGTGGTATTAATACTTCGGGAAGGAAAGAAATCAGAGGGAAGGGGGCCATTTCAAAGAGTGCTATGTCCCTGGGGCGAAAGAAAGACAGGCCACCAATCGTTTCAGAGAGAGCAGACATCTGAGCTTGGGTAATTATTTCCAGGCACGGATTATGCTGGAAACAAAGCCACCCTCTCTAGCTGAAAGGCTGTTTTTACTTCGTTTTCCAGGATAAAAGTTCTATGCATCTGATAGACAAAGTCAAGCCATTCACTCATTTGTTCAAAATAAATATTTACTGCACACCAACCAGAACAGGCACAGTGGTAGTAAAAGAGGCACCGATCATAATGGGATCAAGAAAAACAAAAGGCAGGACCCACCCTCATTTGGAGCCTTAGACTCAGGGGGGTTGGGAGGTTAGGAGAGAGGAGAGCAGAGTATCTCCCAGGTAGGATCAAAGACTCTGTGGCTAGAGATAGCACTCTCTCTGAAATCTCAAATACTGGTGTGGCCCAAGTAAGAGAGAAAAGTGGAACACAGAGAAAGGCTTAAAGGGTAGGCAGGGGCCAACACATGGGGATTTTAGGATTTTGATCTTCATCCTGAAACTATAAGGAGTGCGAGCTCTTTAAGTGCTTCAAGTAGGAGATGGTAGCCAGAGGAGATGTTCCTTTCAGAAGGACTGGGGGGTAGACAGAGACCTCGGGACCAGTTAAGAGGCCACTGCAGTCCAAGAGTGATAACCTACACAATGATATTTAGGACCTAACACTGTGAGAAAATGACACAAAAAGGCAAAAGGACAGAAGAATTAAGAATTAAGTCCCATCTCTTTGACCTATCCAACTGGCAGAATACTGGCTTATCCCTCACAGTAGAGAAGCAGGTGTTTTGTTGGGGATGGGAGGGGTGGGCAGCAGGAGAGCAGGCTGAGATGTGAAATCAGCTTGGGACACGCTGAGTTCGAGACACCCATGAACAACAGGTAGGGAGGTCAGGTAGGCAGCTGGCCCTTTCTGCCTCATGACTCAGGAAAAATCTAGGTTGGAAATAAAAAATGTGTGAGTCACAAAGCTACAGATGTGGGCGAGATCACTCAGGGAGAGAACACCCTGGGAGAGAGGAGGCCAGGGCCAAGCTTTCTACAACGCCAACATTTAATGGCTGACGAGCTGAGAAGGTACCAGGGAAAGAGGAGGAAAACCAGGACTGAGGTAGCAAAAGAACAGCCAAGGAAGAGATGGTTTCCAGGAGAAGAATGAAGGGCAATGTCCAATACCTCTGTCAGATCAAGGTGGCAGAGTATCGAAAGCTCCACCAGAAAGAGCAGCAAACATGGAGTCGGCAGGAAGCTCAGTGAGGGAGCTCAGTAAGACACTCACATGGAGGGACCAGGCAGAAGGCACAATGGAGCTGGCAAGACAAATCTGGAGGTGAGGAACCCATGACATGAATACAGACACGTCTCCCAAGAAATATGGCTTTGAAGAAGAGGCCAGGGAAGAGTGGCTAGTAGAAAGCATGCAGGGTCAAGAGGGTAGACGGGGGAGAGACTTTAGTGTACTCAAAAGTCCATACATTGATCAAAACACTAAACAGACTTACCCTAGGACCCCAGAACCCCACTCCTACCTACGTTTATAACCAAGAGAAATGAAAACATCTATCCCTACAAAAACGCATACAAAATTTTCACATTGGCATTTATTCAGAGTCACCCAAAAGTGGAAACAAGTCGAATGTCTATGAACGGATGGATGAGTCGGTAAACAAAATGTGATATACCCATAATAGAGCATTCTTCAGCCATAAAAAGAACAACGTCCTGACATATGCTACAATGTGGATGAGTCTTGAAAGCATTAAGCCTAAGAAGTCAGTCAGACACAAAAGGTCATATACTCTGTGACTTCATTTATATAAAACAACCAAAATAAGTAAATTCACAGAGACAGAAGGTAGACTTGCGGATGTCAGGGGCTGGGATAAAGAGACAATGGGGAGTGATTATTAATGGGGATGGGGATTCTTATTGGGATGAGGAAAATATTAAAATCGATTGTGGTGATGGTTGCACAACTCTGTGAACATATCAAAAACCATTTAAGTGTATTCTTTAAAATAGAGATTTGTACAATATGTGAGTTATATATCAATAAAGCTTTTGTTCTTGGTTTTTGTTTTGTTTTTTTTTTTTTAAGTCTGTGAAATGCCAGGTTTCTAGGTTCCCAGGAAAGCTGCAGGTGGGTAGAACGAACTTGGGGTACGGGCTAGGAGGACCCTATGATATTACACTCCACCCTAACTACGAGATGGGGGCTTTCCGAACTTGCTCCCCTCAAGTCAACGGTAAAGGACCCATCATCAAGGGAGCAAACCTATTTGAAAGTTTCAGGCAAAAAAAAAAAAAAAAAAAGTGCCAGGATCTCTAAAAGGCCTCGGACCTGGTACCTTAATTCTACAGGCATTTGGAGGAAGAAAAGGAGATGGTTCTTTTCAACCTAAAGTTGAAAACAGTCCATTTTAGATCACAGTCTTCTAGAATAACAGAAGTGACATAAACATATAGCATGGGTCAGGTTTCAAAAATGGGGCCAAAAAAAAAGAAAATGGGGCAAACACAAAGTTTTCCACAAGTAAAGCACAAAACGAAACTGCACGAACAGGGCGACAGGATCCCATGAACAGATGCACGGCAGATGCTACTCCAGCCAAGAGAAGGTAGATTTCTCATTTGGAAAGCCATTATCCAACATCTTCAGAGTTCCGGGACATTTTAAATCTTCTTAGGAGAGGAACAATCTGGTAATCTAACTCACAAATAAATGCTTTCCGTTGCATAGTACATGGATGGTACTTCTTAGGCTATAGAAGAGCCAAAATAGAGTTAAAAATACTGATGCTCACTTTTTAAAAGAAAATTCTCAGCACTTCTGCATCACACTGTGATTTAGGAATGTTTACGGTTGTATTTTTTTTTTTTTATTTATTTGAGAGAGAGAATGAGAGACAGAGAGCACGAGAGGGAAGAGGGCAGAGGGAGAAGCAGACCCCCTGCTGAGCAGGGAGCCCGATGTGGGACTCGATCCCGGGACTCCAGGATCATGACCTGAGCCGAAGGCAGTCGCTTAACCAACTGAGCCACCCAGGCGCCCTACGGTTGTATTTTCTTAAAGAGTTTCCTCGGGAAAAAAAAAAAATGACAGAAGGTCTCTATCTCATAGCCATCCTCATAAACAATCCCTTTGTGAAAGTCTTAATTTACATACAACAGTGAGAACAAGGATCCTGTACTAATTAAGGTCTGGGGCTGGTTAGCAAATTGCTATAATTGTATATTCTCTAGCATCCTGTCTCAGAAAACATCCCTAACCCAGGCAAATCTCAGCAAGAATGATACCGTTCAAGATTTTAATATCTTGAGCTTCCGCTGCATCTGTGCACGGTTTCCAAGTGGCTCATTCCTTTGTGCAGGTGACATTACACAGACATTTTTAAAAATGGTTTCAGCTTTGGCAGCCTGGCGTCCGCACACCACAATCATTACTGCAAAATGCACACATGGCAGGATCAAGAGGCAAGCAGCCCAAACAGGGGAGCCTTTGTATGGAGACATGAACTCCCAGAGACCATCATTTTTCAGACTTCAAGTCCCTGGCCTTGGAGGGGCTTGCTCTGAGTCAAGCACCGTGTGGCCAAAATCCTGCAAGGAACTTTGCTGTGACCAGTCTCGTGCAGAGAATGCAAACTGACAAGCCACTTCTGACCTGGAGATATGTGTTGTTGGGTTCGTGCGTGGTCTTTGAAAAACTGGCCTGCATAAACCACAGCTCCAAGGCAGGCGTTTTTATCGGGGCGGGGGGAGAGGGGGCGCGGAGGGAGATCCGGGCAACACTGGATGAGCCATATTCCTGCTGGTGAGCAGTCAGATGGAGGCACACTCCCGCATCAGGGGAGGCACTCTGCCGTTCAAAGGCCCCTGCACCCCAAGGTGCCAGCCAGTTCATCTCACTCATCTACCTTGCAGACATCGGACTTAGCACCCTTGGATAGAGCACATGGCTATGTACAGAGGTTTAAACTCAAAGATAAAACCTGACCCCAGTTCTCCACTTCGCCACTCCATTAATCCCACTGAGCCTCAGTTTCCTTGGCTATAAAATGGGAATAACGACACACCTACATCCCAGCATTATTATAAAAATCCAATGAAGTAATTTGCATAGAATCCCTGGCACTAATAAGTACTCAGAAGATATCAGCTAGGCAAACACACCTGGCATCTAGACAGTACTTCCGATTTATGCTTGAACATCTTTCAGCAAATCACTACCCTCGGACACAAATGTCAACCTGACATCTTAAAAGCTCGAAAGCTTTGTCTCCAGAGAACTAAAACGCTCCAGTAAATGCCCAGGCTGGGGTAATGGCAATGGCCAGCTTGGGAATTACTTAAGTTAATAAATGGGTGCATGTCATGGGTGTACAAACTGATACTTAGAGAACCCGAAGGGTCGTACGGACTAGATGTCGGAATAGGATTAAAGAATTGTGAGTCAGTTATTGGAGTTTCTAAGTGTCCCAAGCAGAGGACAGTTCAAGGTCTGCTCTCCATCTGCAAATAGGGAATGATGGTACCAGTTTCCCAAGATGCCAGAGTGGCCACGTCACCTCCTAAAGAATCATCTCCTGGGGCGCCTGAGTGGCTCAGTTGGTTAAGCGACTGCCTTCGGCTCAGGTCATGATCCTGGAGTCCCGGGATCGAGTCCCGCATCGGGCTCCCTGCTCAGCAGGGGGTCTGCTTCTCCCTCTGCCCTCTTCCTTCTCGTGCTCTCTCTCATTCTCTCTCTCTCAAATAAATAAATAAAATCTTAAAAAAAAAAAAAAAAAGAATCATCTCCTCCCTGGTGGGGGCAGTTGGTGGGACCAGGTGTCCGGACACCAGCCCTTCCCTGGCCAAAGGGCAGATGCATGAAACAAGGTGAGCGACTCTCCCAGGGGACTTTGTCCTGTTGACCGTGAGGAGGCTATACACTGGTTCTGCTCCCCACAGCATCCCTGGACCTCCGGCCTTCCCATCAACCCTGTGAGCCAAGGGACCACCTTCATCCATCCTTTTCCTGCTCCCATTAACCAGAACTGGCTTCCATGGCTCACAACCAAAGAATCCTGACCAAATGGCATCCTGTGGGGACTGAACCACTGAACTTCCCAAACCACAAGAAAAGCAGGCTGGAGAAATAAGTATGCATTTGCTGGGTCCAGATCATCCCACCGTGGACTTAGAGATAATGAGGTCTGAAGAGAGAGAGAAGTCAGCCTTTGCAAGCATCCCATTTAAACCATGCTGACCTCAGCTCTCGCACCTGAGCCACCCAGCATGGCTCCAGGCATCTGTGAATGCAATTGACTCACCTGACCCAAGGTTCTAGACACAAAAGCACCCCATCACCTGGCCACCCAAGCGTGGAAGACGGGAGCTCAGTTCCACACAAAGAAAGCCATCCAAGGCAGTCCCTGCGGGAGGAGAAAGGTCTCCCTCAAAACCAGGTGACCCCTTCCATTCCCCCTCATGGTTTCCCCACCACAGCAAGGGCCCTGGGAAAATCAGTCCCAGCCAGCTGCAGACAAGCTTTCTTCAAATGTCATAGAGGCCAAGAGCACGGGAAGCCTATCTGAGCCCAACTTCTGGGAAGCCTACAACTCTTCACAGTCTGGGCATGGTTCCCCTATCTGTCTCCACGCCCCCTTCCTAGAGGTTCTAAGTGGGGGGAACAGTAGAACATAGTAAATAGGGCTTCCACCTGACAGGCTTATCAATACAAGCTCATCCCTCTTCCTCTGATTCTAATCCTGGCTAACGCTTCTGAGCACTCCGTGTATATGAGCAAATTCAATCCTCAGCTAGCTTTACCATTCCCATGGACAAGAGGAAACTGAGCCACAAAGAATAACCCAGCCAGGTCGAGGGCGGGCCAGAGTGGGGACCCAGGGAGTCTGGCTCCAGAAGAGGTTTTTTTTAAACCTCTATGCCGGGATGCCTGGGTGGCTCAGTTGGTGAAGTGTCTGCCTTCAGCTCAGGTTATGATCCCACAGTCCTGGGATAGAGTCCCGCATCGGGCTCCCTGCTCAGCAGGGAGTCTGCTTCTCCCTCTGCCTGCCACTCTCCCTGCTTGTGCTCTCTCTCTCTGACAAATATTTTAAAAAATAAAATAAGGGGTGCCTGGGTGGCTCAGTCATTGAGCGTCTACCTTCGGCTCAGGTCGTATCTCAGGGTCCTGGAATCGAGCCCCACATTGGGCTCCCTGCTCGGTGGGAAGCCTGCTTCTCCCTCTCCCACTCCCCGTTTGTGTTCCCTCTCTCGCTGTGTGTCTCTCTGTCAAATAAATAAAATCTTTAAAAACATAAAAAAATAAAATAAAAATCAATAAACAAACCTCTATGCTACCTCACTTCTCAAATGGAAGGGAGTGGTTGAACATGGCGGTCTAGAGCCTGGGGAGAGACGGAACCTATATTCCAGCAGAGGAGACCATCAATAAACAAATAAGAAGTACAAGATCATAGAGAGGGCTATGAAGGAAATCTGGAGTGAGCCTGAGGAGCCTTCTGGAATGCCATAAGTGTTCAATTCTCTTGATCTGGGTTGTGGTCACACAAGTGTATACATGTGTTTAAGTTTATCAAGCTGTACACCAACGATAAGATTTTTTTTTTTTTAAGATTTTATTTATTTATTTGAGAGAGAGAGAATGAGAGAGAGAAAGCACATGAGAGGGGGGAGGGTCAGAGGGAGAAGCAGACTCCCCGCCGAGCAGGGAGCCCAATGCGGGACTCGATCCCGGGACTCCAGGATCATGACCTGAGCCGAAGGCAGTGGCTTAACCAACTGAGCCACCCAGGCGCCCCAACGATAAGATTTAAAATGTACCAGAACATAGTAAACAAATGGCAGATGGTGAGAGGGAGCTTTCTCAGTTCAGGAGTGAGAGGTTATAGACAAGGGAGAGGAGAACGCTGGAATGATCCACATGGTCATGGATCAGAATTGGAGACAAGCGTATGAACTCACGTTTAGTTTAATGTACATACAGAGAGAAATCATTATAGTTGTATGTATACATACGGGTCAGTATACACACATACGTTTCCCAGCTCTGTCGGCCAAGAGGACCAAGAAACAAAGACATCTCCGTAGCAACAAGCACACTGAGGAACCAGAGCTTGGTTTCCAATGCTACTCTCCAATAAAAGGAACCAGGGTGCCCACGGGAAATGGCTAAATCCAGGGCAGAAAATATACAAGATGAGCCTAATGCATCTTGTAGTGGCCAAAAGTAAGAAAGCGTTCAATCTATCAGTCAACCAAAACATCAACCCCACTGATATCAAAGGGACACAGGAACCAACCAGAAGAGCTCCTCATGGCCTAAGCCAGACCATCTTTAATCTCTACCCACACCGTGGGGCTCAGACTCACAACCCTGAAATCAAGAGTCACACGTTCCACCGACTAAGCCTGCCGGGGGCCCCCTTAAACCTAGAACATCTTGAGCAACAAAATAAATAAGCCGTACTGGACTACAACCCAAGGTTTAAAATAATAGAGTCATGCTGATATAAATGACTAAGTAACAAATAACTGGGCAAAAGGGACAAATCTCTCAAAGGGAAGAATTCCAAATAATTTGTGTACACACTCTGGCCTCAAGGAGGTAAGAGCATACCCGCACTCGGCAGGTGTGGAGGGCATCAGGACCTCCTTACGAAGAGTACAGAACAGGAGGCTGGTGACCTGACCCAACCGGCCAGGTGGTCAAGATCAACATCATCAGCAAGAAAGCACATCGGTAACACGTACCATGAGGGACGCCTGAGCAGCCGACGCTTGATTTCAGCTCAGGTAATGATCTAAGGGTCGTGGGATCAAGTCCCGAGTTGGGCTTCCTCCGATCAGCAGGGAGTCTACATCAGGATTCTCTCTCTCTCCCTCTGCCCCTCCCCACCGCGCTTGCTCTCTCTCTAAAAATAAATACATAATCTTTTTTTTTTTAAATGTACCCTTGATGTGATGTGATGAAAATGGTATCTTACTCTGTGGTCTTCCTCCCAAAAACCCACAAACCCAGTCCACCCAAGTCCAGTCATGAGGCAAACATCAGATAAATCCCAACTGAGAGATATCCCTCCTCAAAACTACCAAGGTCAGGGCGCCTGGGTGGCTCAGATGGTTAAGCATCTGCCTTCGGCTCAGGTCATGATCCCAGGGTCCTGGGATTGAGTCCCACATCAGGCTCCCTGCTCGGAAGGGGGCCTGCTTCTTCCTCTCCCTCTGCGGCTCTCCCTGCTTGTGCTTTTTCACTCTCTCTGTCAAATAAATAAAGTCTTAAAAAAAAAAAAAAACACTATCAAGGTCATCGGAAACAAGGAAAATCTGAGAAACTAAACTGACAGCCAAGAGGAGACTTAAGGAGCCCTAACTATATGTAACCTGGTTTACTGGGTAAGATCTTGGAACAGAAAAGCGACCTCGGTAGAAAACCCAAGGGAATCTTTTTTTTTTTTTTTTTTAAGATTTTATTTATTTATTTGAGAGAGACAGAACGAGAGAGAGAGAGAGCGCACAAGAAGGGGGTAGGGTCAGAGGGAGAAGCAGGTTCCCCACTGAGCAGGGAGCCCGATGCAGGACTCGATCCTGGGACTCCAGGATCATGACCTGAGCCGAAGGCAGTCTCTTAACCAACTGAGCCACCCAGGCACCCAAAAACCCAAGGGAATCTGAACAATGTACAGACTTTAGTTGATAACGACATACCGATATAGATTCATCAACTGTGCCAAAGGCACCATGCTAACATATGATGTTAATAGCAGGGAAAAGCTATCTGTGTGTGTGTGTGTGTGTGTGTGTGCGCGCGTGCGTGCGCAGGAAGTGGGAGGGGTGACATGGGAACACTCTGCACTATCTGCCCAACTTATCCGGAAATCTAAAGCTGCTCTAAAATTAGAAGTTACTTTTAAAAATGTAACAGAAAATGATGGAATGGCTCCTTTGGACTGGATTGCTACCAAAGGTCTCTGGGAGAGGAGGTCTAAGATGAATTGAGAGATAAGAAAGGCAGCCAGACCCAGAGCAGCACGTTCCCGGCAAAGGACACAGGACACACAGGGCCCCCAAGAGGGACCAGAGGGAAAGAAGGTGGGGCAGTTCAAATGGAGTCAGGGAGAGAAATTGGTAGAGTCCAACAGAAGGTCACAGGGTGAATGAAGGCAAATGGGTTGACCCAGGTAGGTAGGCCATAGTGACCTCCAACTTGAGCCGAAGGAAACTGGAAGGTCAGTGGAAGGAGTTCACAAGATGATCAGGATCTGATCTGTCTTCTAGGAGCACCCTCGCTGCTGTAGCGACAGGACCAGAGTGGGACAATGAAACAAGGGACAATGGTCACCCCGGGGGATCATCACTTCAGATGCCACAGTCATTGGGAGATGCAAGCTGGTGAAGAGCTAGGAGCATCCCGGGGGTCTGAAAGAAGACGAGAGGAAGGCTCTCCCACACAGAGTCGGGGGGGCCTGAGCAAAGTGGGCCTCCCGCCCTGATGGATGATCCCTGGGTTTGACCCTTTTGGAAAAGTCTCCACAACGAGGCTACAGGGCATTCCAGGCACTGAGTGCTCAGGAAGGAAGCACCTCCTTGGTGGTAGCTGGAGCCATCGGTTCGATCCCATCCTACATTTACCACCTGTGAGAGGTTGCTAGGCAGAGCCTCAGTGTCCTCATCTGCAAAATGGGAACAACACCTCCCACCTCCTAAGGGGACTAGAATAATTCAAGAAGAAAAGGCTCCTGATACAAACATGGCCTTTGTAAATACTGTCAGTGAGCATTAGTTCTACAAGAGAAGCCCAAGGTGGAAGGATCTTAGAATCTGACCCAACACCCCATTTTAAAGATAAGAACATGAAGGGACAGAGACAGCGTGCAAATGAGGAGCACAGTGAGGACAAAGACCCCTGTGTCCCATTCTCTGGTGTCTCTGTCCCAAATTCCATTCTGACCACAAGGGGAATGGGACATGCTCCCTCGTCAGCAACTATCTAAAGACCCCTCTTCGGGAAGGTTCTTTCCTTGCTCAAAACTTCCCCGTGGCTCTCCTGATCATTACAGGTGCTGCTGGCCCAGCGGGGGGCAGGGGGTGCTTTGATGAAGAGGCAGTGGCCCTCTGACTAGGCCCACCCTCCCCAAATCCTCAGTCTGCTCCATTGCTCAGGCATACCCCCTCTACCCCCTCCACCCCCAGGCACAGACCACCCACCCTGGCAGCCTGGCCTTCTCACCTAGGGCACCCCACCCACCCGGCCAAACCATGCTGCCCCCCGCCCATCTGTGAGGCCAGGCCCCAACAACAGCCAGAGTCACAGCCCACATTATCTGACCCTCATCTTTGCCCCAAATGACAGGGCTATCTTATAAAAAGCCTCAAAAAGCTTTGTTGTTTTAGATTCCTCTAGGGAGCCAGCCACTTCTTACAATGCTCTCTAGCTGGATTCTAGAAAGATCTAGAATCTTTCTGGCAGTCTGCAATAACCCTTCCCCCAACCCTCCCTATCTCCCCCATAACCCTCAGCTCAGAGCAGACACTCAGTGACTTGTCGAAGGAATACCAGCACCTTGGTACAACCATTAAGCTTGGAAATGAGCATTTTCATCAACCAAAGATGTGGAAAATGCTCCAGTAGCTCATTCCTAAAAACACCCTGAAGGCAAAAACTGAATAACTACTTCCTTCTGGGAAGCCTCCTACAATTTCACACAGACCAAATGAAACGTACCAATCCCACAATTAGAAGATTTTGAGGAGTCTAACGCAGGATTCTGAATTAAAACATCAACTGTGTTTGCTCTAATTTGCTAAATTTTGTCCTAAATGCAAACGCTGGCCCCAGCATTCCAGAAAGTCCTACATTTCCTCTTTATCTCTAACCAAGACCACCGTTTTGCAAGGAGGGCCAACTCTGTTTCATTTCTGTGATTCCAAAGAGGACTGTTATTAAAATCAGAAACCCAGCAGCAACTGGACTCTCTGGTTGCTTCTAGAACATGCTTTATTTAAATGGTGAATTCCTAAAAGTCACCCTGCAGAGAGGCAAGGAGCCACCCTCCCCCTCAGTCATGATACATATGTAAAATTTACTGTTGGGACAATCCCCACCCACCATCCCATAGGTAGTTCTACCTACCCAGACACACAAGGGAAAAGAAATCAAAAGGAGAGGATTTCTCCACAAATTAGGCCCATCCATCAAAGGTTCCTCTCAAAATCAGAGGAGTGTTACAGCCTTGGATCCTACAGCCACACTTCACTACACTACAACAACTAGAAAAAGAAATTCCAATTTCCTCCTCTGCTCTGGAATAGATAATACAAGATTTTTACTCACCTTTGGAGCGAGTAGAGATATCCATGCCCTCTACCACCTCCTGTTCAGTTTTTATTTCCTCTTCGGCCAAGCTGAAACAGAGCAAATTATGTTCACGTTTAGGTAGACTGAGAACTTGCCCCATGGGGGCCGCTATTGAGAAGTTCTAACAACAAATCCACATTGAAACAATCCCCCATCCTTTCTCAGGGCCGGCGGTGGGGGGGGGGGAACCCCACACTTGATTTCCAACAATGTGCTAAGTAAGACTCCTAAAGGAGTTTTTCAAACCACTAGGTTGTTCTGTTTTTTAAGTCAAATTACTATTCCAGTTGTCATGCTCCTGGGGGATGCAAAAAAGCACATTTTTAGACACACAATAACAATCTGCCCCCGTGGGCCAATGAGAACCCAGCCAGCAAGTAAATAAGTTTCTCCTTGTTAACACCGGGTTCAGGTTGGAGGTGCTTCGCAGGGTACCCATAGTTCTGATCTCTGAATGCTGCAAGGCAGAGAGCATTTCCCATACCTCCTGGCTAATTCTTACAATTTCCCGATGAGGCAGAAACAGGAAAAATATATATATATAGGTTAAACTGAAAAGTGGGAGAATATGCCCAGGTTAGAAGCAAAAGGCCTGGTCTCAAAACATTCAAACCACGAGCACTTATCCCAGGAATTAGGCCTGGGGTGTCCATACTCCCACCCCCTGGATGTTTCCTCTGTTGCACGCATGGCTTAGAACAAGCATTCAGCACTCTTGAGCTGTGACTAATTATCCCCCACCACAAAAGTGGAATGAGGAAGGCTTATTTAAAAGACAGGCTGAGAGTTGGGGGTTGGGGAGAGAGGGGAGGGGGGCAGCGGGAAACAGGCCCCTTGGCTGGAAAGGTCCACCAGAATCTTCTCTCACTCGGCTGAAACTCCCGTTGAATAGAGTGCAGGCCACTTCATGTGTCCCCCCCCCACACACACACACACACACCTCCCAGGCAAGCCAGTAGAGTTCTGCTTTTATAGGTGCAAAATGTTTGAGGTGCTGGAACCTTCCAAGCCTTCAGGCTGAAATGAAGTGATAAGAATATGGGCAAAGTACTCTAGCAGCAACTCCATCAGTCTGTGATTCACCATGAAGAAAATGGGTACATCACCAATTGATATGGCTGGAATTTTCCATTTGGAAGACTCAAAGCCAGGACTGGAGGGACGGCTGAGAGAGAGAGAGGAAGGATTAGAATGTCCCTTCTGTGTTCCGTGGTCCGAGACTGTGACAAGACAAAAGATGAGTCCGAAAAGGCCTGGAACCTCAGGGTCAGAGGGAGATGGCTTTAGGAGAGGGCCATGTCTGATAGGGGAAGAGGACTCAGGATGGGAACCAGACAGAAAGGAAGAAATTATAGCTCAGAATAAAATTAGAAAACTTGCACACGTCAAACGTAACTAGTCCCAGCAGAGAGAAGAAAGAAAGGTAGTTTAAAATTGGAATATTAACACATTTAGCTCTCTGATGTAGAACCCGATTAACAATTTCACTGACACTGCATCCGTGGAGAAAGCTGTGACACCAATCGCCAAAGAAACAACTTGCATTTTGTCACAAACGGTTTCCATCAGAAGCAGACTCTTAAATTTAAACACTTTGCTAACAGACAATATTACAAGGTGATTTGTGGAAGGTGATTTTAGCACGAATACTTTTTACTCCAACTTCAGAGACATTCTCAACTCGGAAACACACTCTGCCTGCAACACACACACACGGTCCAAATGAATACTTGCTGATGGTTTCTTGCCTGGGGTGACTGGAAATACATTTTCATAAAATATATATATATATATATATATATCGAGCAGCCCTCAGAGATGGGGAGATGGTCAACTTGAAAAGAACAAATAGCAACCTTGATCTTTCTAGCAACTAGAATTCTGTTTCCCTCTCCGGCATGAAGTATGTGAAATACTAAACTTACTGCAACCGATCCCCTGTTTTGAGGGACAGAGAAAACACGCATCTGGGATCCCACCCAAACGTACAGTGATAAAATAGTTAGGCAGAACAGAGCCCCTAAAACCCACTTGACGGATTTCTGCAGTGATGACAACATTCAAAGGTGTATTGATCATGTAAGACTGCATTCAAGAGAACAATTATTTGGCTTTTGGCAGCCCAAGAGAAGTGGGAGTCCTTCAGGCAGGGATGCTGCTGAGAAGCTAGGGAAATGCAAACTAGTTAGCTGGTGGCTATTTGCTGCTGCAGCAAGAGGGGAGAAAAGTGAAGCGGTTTTATCTTTGCAAGTATTACAAGTGGGCCCCATAATCACCTAACTTTAGCAATAGCACCACCAGCTTCAGCCAAGGATTTGAGCACAATTTCAAAAAACCATCTTTTTTAGCAGATCAGCAAGCCATGCTTTCAAAGGGAACCCGTGCCCGCACATGCCCGCGTGCGCGCACACACACACACACACACACACACACACACACACACAATAACTTGCATTTGACTAAAGGAAATTGCAGTGTCTATGCGTTAAAAGGGAAAAAACTTCATTTACAAGAGCAAAGACCAGAATGCAAAATGAGTCATTCTGAATAGCCACATCTAAAGGGACTTCCTTTTTTCTACACCACTGATCTCAGTTTTTTTGGTGGTTGTTATGTTGTTTTTTTTTTTGTTTTGTTTTGTTTTTGGTTTAGTGTTAAGCACTAGTATGTTATTAGGGAAAAAATTATCAATATGACATCAAAAGTGGTGGTGAGAAAAGATCTGTACCTGTCTGAATAGCCCCACAGATCGTGGTCAATTTAGGTTAAAAACTGTTCAGTCGTTTGGAGGAGGAAAAAAAAAGTCAAATAACAATAATTGTTAAAAAGAAAAGGCAGCTGCACCTGGAGAAAAGACTCTGAACTCTTGTCCTTAACACATTAAAGTCTTAGAAAATACACAGCATCTTTCCTATCTGCTAGCTTCTAGCAACCCCGATTATTTAAATCAAAAACAATGGAACAACAAGCCCTTGTTTCAAACTGACGTTACTTTTTTTTTTTTAAGGTCCACTGGGGAGGCTGGGGACCAGCTAAAGAAAAGGGTAAAATTAGCTGAAAACCAAACAACAGCCTTTCACTCTAACAAGAAAATACACCATCAACTAGTTGTACACATTGTCTGTTGCCACCGCCACCACCTCTTGCCCTCACATTTACCCTAAGTCACTTGCCTCTGGATTTCACAAACTTGATACGTTTCAGGCAATTGAAGAAGAAATAACAGTATCTGCAAATACAACCAAGACTTTCCCATCCGGTCCCAGAAAGAATAAAAGATTTGTCCCCCCAATGCCTGAGCAAGAAAACCTAGGCTTACTTCTTAACCTGCATGCACTGAAAAAGAGCAATTAAAAGTTGCAGATGAAGTGCTGCACCTCCAGGATGTTTTAAGCCTTCTGATTATTAATTCTGAGGACTCAAGGCTGGTCCGTAATTCCCAGGAATGCCATCCCCTCAACACTTCCAAGAGAGAGAGAAAGAAAAAAACATCTAGTTTTGACAGGAGGAAAAAAAAAAAAAAAAGCCTGGATGCACAATGCCCAGATATTTCTTTTCCCCAAGTGCCCCTACTATTTGACTTTTAACCAAGAATATCTAACCCAGCTAGAATATATAACCAGCATGCACAAGACTCTGGTTCTACAGATGAGGATCATCGCACGGCAATTCAAGAATCATGCATCATTCGCAAAGGACTTTTCCTTTAGCTTTTTACTTTCATTCAAAATACCAAACTGGTCCAGGCTGTAAGAAATATTTAATCCCCAAGACACAACATCTTCCTCTGCTAGATCACAAAAGAGTGAACATCAAAATAAGAAAACCATGCTTCCCTAAATCTGCAATTAATTTTTTTTTTTAAATTGGGGGTGGGGGGAAGGGAATGGTTAGCAGAGCAGCTTTATATAAGCACTCACCTAAAACAGGCAGAGTCATCGGGAGCTAAGCTATTTATGCAGGATTCTTAAAATGGCGTCTGGGAACACTGCCTCATTCCTGTATTGAAGCTAAAATGGTAGCAGGTTGTTCAATAGCTGTAGCTCTTGTGGAAGCAGCCCTGCTTGTTTCAAAGCCACCTTCCTAAATATCAGAACTAGGAAAAGCTCAACCAAAGGACACCAACAACCCAACGTTTAGAAGCTTAAAAAAAAAAAAAAAATCTGCAATGACAGGGGGAGTTTGTGAAGTCACAGGTTCCTGAGGAAAACCCTTTCCCTTTTAGATCCTGAGCCTTTCACAGAAGGCTCTGAGATGAGGCCCCCTTACCCTCAAATTAGGTGGGTGGGAGGTCAGGAATTATGCAGCCCCGTGGCATAAACTGCGGACAGACAGGTGTCTACACAAATGCAAAAATGTTAAAAGGGAGCAAGCTGGGGAGGAGGAGGAAGCCCATTCCCCCTTCTTGATACATTAGAAACCAGCTCTGCATCCCTACCAAAAAGGAGCTAGGTGAAATCAAAGTGTTGCAAGGAGAGCAGCCATCTGAAAAGCCAAGCTAAAGGGCTGCACCCCTGTTCTGAGGCCAAGGTAAAAGAAAAAGGCTGTGCATAAGCCTGAAAACGGCCACCAAATACCCAGCCAGCCCTAAGACAGTTAACCTCCAGGAAAGACAATCTGAGCCTGCAGAGGAGAAACAACAGTAAAACATTCCCTCAGCCAATGCACGGGATACTCACAAATCAGATTTTTGTCCACCCCCAACAGAGCCCTGAAAATTAACAATGGGTTTTGCAAAACCCGCTTTCAGAGGCCGAACTAGCAGCCTCAGAGTGGGTAATGTAATTTACTGTTACAGGTCTGAGAATTGGCCTCCCCACTCTGGTGCTGAGGGGGGGATTTCAAGGTGACTGCTTTTTAGCTCCAGGGGAGAAAGGAGGGCATGGTGCCCAAGGCTGGGCCGGGGCAAGGACGGGAGGTTGGCTCCTCGCCGGCGGGTAGGTAGGTAATCTTGATGAGGAGGGACAGCCTGGCAGCAAAACTAGCCGCACTGCTGACAGGGCTCCCGCCTGCTTGTTTATCTGTAAGGAGAGTGCGGAGTGGGGGGAAGGGCAGCAAAGCCTTAGCAACCTGGAGCCAAGGGTGAATCCTCACTTGTTTTGCATTTAAGATCAAGGGGAAAGGACTGCTAAACAGATTCCCTTACTAAATCTCTGCTGTGGGGTGGCGAGGCCGCTTCTGCAGGTATAGATCTTTTCAGGGTCAACCAGAGGCAAAGCCAGATATAGGGCCTCTCGGCGGACAAATGTTTGTTGCCTCGGCCACAGGAGAGAGGAGGAGAAAAGAAGGCAAAAGAAACAAAGAGATCACACATTGGAAGTGGTTGGACTTTCTAAAAACCTACCTTTGCCTTCAGGGTTTTCTGGGTTAGTGTCATCCTGGCTTTTTAAAATGTGACTCATTGCCCCTCCCCCCCCCCCATTTAAGACCTGAAGAAGTTTCCCCACTGTTCTCCCAGGGAAAGAAAAGGGGGAATGTTTTGTTTAAAAGAAAAGGGGTTACAAGAAAGAAAAGGAGAAAAAGAAAGAAAGAAAGAAAAGAAAGAAAAAGCCATTGTTTTCATCCCTAATTTATAATCCAAGAGGCCCCATTGTTTCTTTGACTCAAATCTTTGAGCTGTTAATTATAAAAGTAACTGGACTCAGCTCCAACAGGCGAACTATGTTCATGCGCAACAATTAGAAAAACTCTGTAGAAAGTTTACTGAGTGATTATATATAATTAATTCCTAGTTACTTACAGACAGAACACTGACCATTTTCTGGAGCTAATAAAAGCAGTTACTCCCCCTCCCCCACGTGAATGCCACTTAATTTCCCAAAGCAGAAAAGTGAATCCATCCTGGAGGGTCTTGAAGGAAAAAAAAAAAAGAGAGAGAGAAGAGTCAAAAGCTCCAGTGTGTCTGTGTTTGTTCCTTGCAGCTGTGCATCCTCTTTGGGGACTGAGGAGGCAGAAGGAAAAAGGGAAACAGCCCAAGTTCTGTGCCTCCCTCTGAAATTTATAACTGTGGCAGAAAGATCACTCTACCTTGATGTAAAAAAGAAAAAGGGGGTGGGGGTGGGCGGTGGGGAGGGAATGCCCCAGGACTGGAATGTAGGAGACTCTTCAGCTTGGCGGATAGGCTTCTCCTAAAAGGAACAAAGATGGTAGAAACTTCCAGAAGGCCCCTTCTCAGTCTGGCCACTCCAATTGTCAATCTGTAACCTTTCCTCCAAGTCTATTGGTTCAAAAGCTGGAGAGAGGAGCCCCATTGGGCTGCTCTGTAAGCCAGCACCGCTGTCCCTACCTAATCCTGCTGCAATGCAGACATTTATTTTCCCCCCTTAGTGAAACTGGGAAATAAGCTACTTTGGAAGCAATTAACTTTTTACAGACTCATGCTTGGTGGTGGCCACAGTACCAGAGGAAAGTGGCCAGCTTGGTCCAGGGCTGGGAACTTGCTGGGACTGCACATTTGAAAACAGATCTTGGCTTTGCAAACCTGTGGGAGCCATTTTAATGCAAGCTTTTAGAGGGCAAATGCCTTGCCCTTAGGTTTCCTTCCAGCCCAACAAACACCATTATGCAAACGTTGAAGGCACCAAACCAGGAGTCTTGTGATTAGATATTGCTTCTAGGGAGGCCACAAGAACCTCAATATGTAATTTCCATTTAGAGCCAGGAGATAAGAACAAAGAAAATTGCTAAGTGTCTGGACTGACTTGTGTGGATAGTAGCACTGTTCAGTTTTAAGTACACAACATCATTAACTGCCTGCACTTCTTAACAACTCGAAAAGCTGGCCTCGCACCGACTTTTCTTAACTTAGAATTGGTACATTTCTCGTTATTAAATGAGCCTTTTTCCAACTGATGCTAAAAGGTGGGTGGCTGGACACGAACTTAAAGGAAAAAAGATGACAGACTCCATAAAGTTGGCATAATACAACAACTGAATATATTTCCAGCATTTCCAGTCATGCTAGATTGGTCTCCAGGCTGGAAATTTATGTAGTGAACTTCTGGGCAAATTCTGAAGCTAACGCTAAACAAGCGTCCACTTTTTTTCACTCGCAAGTTCTAGCTACAGCATTAAGAGATCAGGGGAAGTGTAAAAAGTGAGAAATAAATCATAAGTAAAGGCAAGCGTGCATAGAGATGTGTGGGTCAGGCTTGGGAACAGGCCAAATCTGTTTGTTGTGCAGGGAGTCCTGAATCAAACCAAGTTTGGTGGTGGGTGGGATTTTACACTACAAGTATCCTAAATCGGAGAGCTGACACCCCCGCCCCCACACACCACCACCACCACCAGGCTCCTGCCCTCACCAGTGTTTAAGGCTCGGTGACTCTAAGAACAAGCACTTTCGTTACATTTCACAAGCAGATCACCTACCCAGAGTTCTAGCTAATACCCACACAATCCCAATTAAAGGTCTCCAGTCCAGTCACAATGAACTGAACATTTCTCCCCTGTCTGAGGGTAAACAGGAAGTGTGATCTTCAATCCTAGCAGCAGGTTATCAGGAAAAACAGTGGATTCAAACAGTCACCTAAAATCAAGAGACTATTAAAAAGCCCTTATGTGGTTCCTGCTAATGAAAAGCCCCCCTCCCAACTGCTGTAGCCAAGACCCTCTGTTACAAACAGACCCCAAATGTCCGCCAAACTCTTTATACATGGTCACAGAGGAAATGGATTGCTTTACTTACCCAACAAATGTTCAAGCAACCGTCTCATTTTTCCACAGTTAAGAAGAGAGAACAGGCAGGCAGATTTGGGACTTGATCAAAAAGGAAATTTTTTTTTTAAACAGTTACATGGGATTATTAAAAACACACACACAACAACACAACCCAACAACTGAATATGGAATATGCTGTCATGAGCCACAGACATGATTTTATTTCCTCTGTGCTCCATCACACAGGAGGACAGAGGATGATACAATGTAAAAGAGGGAAAAGAAAATGAAAACAAGGATAAAAGATACATTAGTTCATTGAAAATCATGCAAGAGTAGAAAGCTAAGGGATTCAAAAAGAGTCCTCACAGATTTATTGCAGGATGTTGTCCAACCTCCCTCCCCCTCTACACACACACACCCCCCCATCCCCATCCCTACTCCAAAAACTTCCTCCAAAGCCTAGAAAACACTTTCAGAAACATTTGCTGGCTGTAGGCTGGCTTGCAGAAGAACACTCTGTATCAACAGAAGTCAGGAAAAAAGGCTGAACAATGTAGTTTCAAGTGAAGCAGCCCTGTAGGGAGAGAACAGACCATGGAGAGACACCACCACCCACCTAGGCCCCAGGAGCTAGGATCTCTCCTTAGCACTGCTCTGCTGAGGGCTTGGTTCTTTTTAAAACACACGTCCTCTCTTGTCAGAACTTACTCCAGCCTTCCCAGAACCTCTTTGGAGAGGGAAACTTGCCTGCTTTGCTGTCTGCCATGGGCTCTCCTTGGAGAGGAGCCTGCTTGCTTACCTTCCATTTTCTTCCCCCAGCAGGCATGTGACACAGGAGAAGACAATAGTGC
>NC_138378.1:12119557-12168735 GCF_054177405.1 Leptonychotes weddellii | reverse complement strand
TATTCCAGAAACACCATGTCCTGGTGAAGAAAAGGTGTGCCAGGCCTTTGCTAGTTTGCAAAATCAAGCTATGGCTAATGGCTACTTAGCCATGTGACCCAAGAAAGCAAAAAAAATTCTCTCTAAACAGTTCCAAGTTAACCTAAGTGCTGTGGGGGTGAGTGTGGCACGGCCAGCCACAGAGAAATCACACTGCTCGCCCACAATTCGGATGTCTCAGAGGGAGGGGGAGAAAAGATGGTTAAAAAGTCGAGCTTACCTCTGTGGATGCATTGTTAACACTGTGTAATGTCAATACTTATAAAACATGGAGGACAGGCTCCTAGTTCTCACAGAAAAAGGGTTTGGCACTTCGGCTTGATGATCTGGCCGCCTAATAAAAGCTCATCCCCGATTGGCTGCCCCGGCAAATCGGAGTGTAAGGCCGGCCGGGATTGGCTGAAACACTTCCTGAGCGATTATCTTTGTGAGGCTCTGGTGAGCAAGAGCCATCCTGTGCATAGAAAAAGACAGGCTAAGCTAGGCCTTTTGCAGCGAGAAAAACTTGGGAAAGGGGCCCCCAGACGCACTTCTCCCACACCCTGGCTAGATTTCCCGGCACGGGCAAACCAGTGCAGCCAGCCTGACCTGCTCCAGCAAAGCCTGAGGCCCGGATGCCAAGGGGAAGGGAGTTTTTGGGGTGAGCTGAAAGGGCTCACCCTCACCTGCCCCCACAGAAACGGCTCTTGGCTGGGAGGAAGCCTGGCCCTTTTCTAGAACAATCCAGCAGAGTGGTTCTCCCCCGGAGGGGGGGAGGGGACGGGGCTCGGGGACGGAGTGAAGCCGAGGAGTGGGGAGCCCCAGGAAAACAGCCAAGGGGGGCAGGGAAAAGGGGTTTGAGGAAGGCCTCTGAGGAGCTGAGGGAAAACAGGACAGACGAGCCCCAAGAAATCGCTACAGGGCAGCCCTGGCTTCTCAGAGGACAGAGGATTCGGGCTGCTGGGAAGAGGAGGGGAGCAGAGTGGTCAAGTTTGCATAGTCATTGTCAAAACGCCTCCTGGAAAAGCAGGCCAGAGAGCCATTTGCCGGCAGAGAATCTAACTTCTCACCCCCCTCAGCCAGTACTCAAAGAAAAACCAAAATGGGTTCCTGCCTCCCTGCCAGGATGCCAACGGGCCCCCCCCCCCCCCGTCCTTACCCTAAGAAAAGCCAAATGCGCTCCTACCAGGCCACATGCCTAGATCTACAAACTTCCCATCCCCTCCCGGCCCCCTCCCCCACCACTGAGGCCTGCTAAACCTGTCAGTTAAACAAAAATCTGACTTCCGTATTAGTCTGCAATGCCTTCAGCTTCCTGCCTATTAACCCTCTCTCGGACTCTGGGCCTGGCTGGGAAAAACTAGGCCCTGAGATCGCAAAAAAGGCCTGTGGAAAAATACCAGCTGCAGCTCTCCCGGCAGATGCAGAAAGAGAGAGAGAGAGTGAGCCGCTGTCTCTCGCCTTTGCTTCCCAAGGAGGCGTGTACCTTCTGAATCCAGGGCACAGGCAGTGCCTCTCGGTCTGAGAAGCCATTTAAATCCAGAGGGAGAAAGAAAGATGTCAAGCCCAGCAAGGGAACAAGAACCCCCATTATTAGCCAGGCCTACACCCACAGCTTAGCCCTTCCTGCCACAATCACCCCTGTATGTATGTTCTTGGGGAACTGGGCCCTCGGTGGGCAGACAAATCCCATGAGCTTTATAAGGATTCTTGCTTAAATTTATTTCCACAGAGAACGGCTTCTTTTCGTCCCCTAAGGCAGATGGAAGAGCTACTTCACACACAGACCTACTCTTGGCAGCCCCCCACCCCCCATCTCTGGCACTGCTCCCCAGTAAAATATTAACTAGTTTTTTAGAGCTCCTTATAATTCCACCCATTTCAATACTATTAGGAGGTCTTTGCCTGTGTCTTCCCGAAAGCTGCCTTTGTAGTTGGTCTGTACCGAGAAAAGGAAAGACAAATCCAGAAGGATCTTAAAATGTCCATGCTTGCTTGCTTGCTTTTTTTTTTTTTTCCCTCAAAGACAAGGTGCTTAATTAACAAGATTTTTTTAAAACAGCAAGCTGTAACAACAGAAGCTAAATAAACACCATTCTTCAGAGGCTGGAGAAAGCTTCCAGAGGTGACGCAGCCATATGCCAGGAGGTAAAACTATGGCCCAATAAAGTCTCCCCTCTCCTCCTAAAATTAGGACTCGTGGGCTTTCTGGTCCCACACCATTCGTTCCCACAAAGAAAACGTAGAGCTGATCGCCTGCTCTCCCTGCCCCCCCCCCCACATGGACAACAGATGCCCACCTTGTGCACATAAATTCTTCCTGGCTGGGAATCTTATATCAAACAGGAACAAGCCAGGAATCCACACAGACCGTACGGCAGAGGCAGGGCCCAGGCTTTATAAAAAGGGAGGGGATTTTGTTGCTGTTGTGTATTAAGCGGAAGAGGCCCAGATGCAGGGAGGGACACCTCCATCACCCGGCCTGACAAGGGTCCAGCACTCGGGACAACAGGCCTGGGCCTCACTAGAGGGGAGGGGCCCCCTCTTCCTGCGGGTGGAACCGCGTACAGGGAGACCAAGCGGGAAACAAGAGGTGGAGGCCAGAGCTAATCAGATCGTGCTGTCCCTCCTGGTGGCGTGGGCAGTTGCCCTCCCGCCACCATCCCCTAGGGAACACGGTCTACCTCTGCGGGGTGCTGCTTTTGGGGGAACGGACGTGTCTGCGGGTCTGTGGCAAATCTCGTGTGCCACTAGCTTCACGACCCAATGAGGAAATGAAATACGCCACTGGCGCGCATGGTGGATTTTAACCCAGGATTAAAGCTTGTTGCATAAGCAGCTGCAGAGTCCTCCCCGCTTCCCCCACCCCCCTCTGATCACTTGATCACTTGAAATGTTTTCTGGGGCAAAGAGCAGGAAGCTGCCGGCTTATTCTGGCAGCTCTGCTCTGAGGAATGCTATTGGCATTCGGGTAGGTCTGAGGTTATCAAAAACACAGCGATTGGGCTGGGGACAGAGACAAAGGTATGGTGGCAGATGGAATCCGGGGAGGAACAGGGATTGAAAAGGAAGCCCGGGGCAGGCCTACTAAGGGCCAGTTCTGGGCTTGATGGAATGTGGCTGATAAATGGGAAATAAAGAAACCAAATGTTGCCAGCCTCAATCTAGAGATCATTCGGTGGCCCTTCTCAAAACACCCCTTTGCAGAGTAGCCCCAACAGCTCTGGCATGCTTGCCCGGGGCCTGGTACTGTGCTAAATCAGCACTTTGCACTGACTGACTCCATGAGGTAGGGAGCATTGTTAGAGATTTGGAATCCAGCCCAGCGAGGTGAAGTGAGCTGTGCAAGGTCACACAGCTGGCAAGTGCCAGAGACCAGACTTCCAACCCAGTTAGGACTCCGCATCCCTAAACTCGGTACCTTCCCCTGCCTCTAAAGAAAGGGACAAAAGAGAAGCCGAACCAAGCAGAGCAGAAGCAAGGCTAAAATCTACCACGAGCAACTGCAGGATCGGTGTCTTCTTTTAAGGAGATCGACTCCTTTGAGAATCAGTTCTAAGTACTGAATGATGGAGCTGGGAGACCTTCAGCTCGGACTCATTTAAGGCCCAGAGAAAGCTCCTCTCTCCCTACAAGCCTCCAGCAAGATGTTAAGCGGAACACTCTGCCATCTCTAAAATTAGGTTTTTATACTCCTGGAAATCAGTGGTTCTCAATGAGGGGTGGGTTTAGCCCCCCACGGGGGGGGGGGTGATATGTGGCGATATCCGGAGACTTGGGGGTTTTCACACTTGGGGGGAGAGGTGCTATTGGCATCTAGTGGGTAGAGACCAGGGAACATTGCTAAACATCCTACAGCAAGGAACAGACACCCCACGACAAGGAATTATGCTGTCCAAAATGTCCACAGTGACGAGGTAGGGAAATTAATAAGCAGTGAACTAATAAAAGTAGATTAAAACATGTCTCTCTTAATATTCCCAGGGGATGGAGAGAATCAGGAGACAGAATCAGGCTTATGGAAGCCACACAGAGTGTCTCAGTGATGAAGCTGGTCTCAAAGGAAAGGAAGGGCTGACCCGGCTCCCTTCCCCAGGCAACTTACTGCCGAGGCCTCGCTGAAATGGCTCTCCCCTCCTGCGGGCCTGCAGCCAGGCGAGCAGCCGAGCTGCAGCCTCAACAAGCTGCATCCCAAAGATAGCCTGGTCGCGGACTAGGAAAATAAGCACGCTCGGAGTTATCTGCCTCAAGCTAGCAGTAGGCCGCTGGGGCCGTTATGTGAACGGGCGGGATGGAGGCAGGGAAGTGTTTTAAATATCTTGTTTTGTTTTGTTCCTTTTTGGCCAATTGGAACCGAGGCCAACTTCGGGCATGGTGACAGAAGGGCTCACCTTCAGAGCATGGAGCTGACCGAGGCATGTTACAGCCACAAAGAGGTAATTAGGACTTGTCCCTACCTTAGAGAAGAGGTGCCCTCTGGAAGGTCTTTTTTTTTTTTTTCTTTTTAAACTTCTTCCTAGGAGGGGCTGGTAGGATCAAAAAAATGGAGGGAGGAGGGAAGGGCAGGGGGAAAGGGGAGGGTGCGGGGTACATGACCACCAGGCAGATGGCCGCAGTGTGGGTGCAGAGAGACTTAAGGGATGCAGGAAGAAAATGAAAATCAGAAGGAAGAAGATTCAGGACCTCCCTTTATCTGCTCTTTTTACTTCCTAGCAATTACCATTATGGGAAGAAGAGCATGTATTTATCTGCTGTTTGTTTCTTTGTCCCACTAGACCAGTGGCAATGTCAGGAGACATTTTAGGTTGTCCTACCTGGAGGAAGGAGGATGCTGTTGGTATCTAGAGGGTACAGACCAGGGATGGTGCTAAACACTTTACCAAACACAGTACGGCCATCCCCCCCCACCCCCGAAAACTAGCCAGCCCCAAGTATCACTAGCGCCGAGGCTAAGAAATCCTGCCCTAAACTGAGAACTTTAACAAGGCAGAGCCTGGTCTGAATTCCTCACCTTTGTGCCTGACAAGTGTCAGAGCTCAGTTAAAGACCACCTCCCACCCGGACAGGTGCACTCGTCTCCTACCTGAGCCCCCCTATCTGCCCTTGCAAATGCTTTCGGGGACAGGGGAGTTAGACTAGGAAGAAACCGGGGATTTAAACACACACACACACACAAACAGGCTGCAAGCAATCCTCTGAAGCCAGACCTCATCCCTCCTCTGCTCAAAACCCATTATTGATTCCCACCTTGTTCAGAGTAAAAAGCCCAGTGCTAAAAATGGTCCACTGGATCAGTGCCTTGGTCCTGATCCCTGACTCCACTCGTGTCCTTCTCCGCTCCCAGGGTTCACTCTGCTCACTCTGCTCCCGCCACCCTGATCCTCCCATCTGTTCTTTCCACCTTCTAACCATCCCCTCCCTCCTCCAGCCCTTTCCCCTTGATCGCCTACTTCCCCTCCCCCCAGACCATCTCCCCTGCTCCCCGAACCACCTAACACAAACCCAGTTCCCTCCTGGGCCTCCACATATCTATCTGCCTTCCCGCCTTCTCTTCTGCCATCACCATGCCCCCTCCCCGCTCCCCACGCCCTCCCCGATGCCTCCCCCTCAGAGCCCTCTTCTTCCACGTTAACCTTTTCCCTTTCTTTCCACATCAAGAGGCAGAACCGTGCTGTGATTGAGTGCTGTGATTGAGTGCGTGGCTGTTGGTGTCAGATTGTCTGACGTCTGCGTGTGAATCCAGCTGCCCCATTAGCCAGCTGGGCAGCCTTGCTTGAGGTACGAAATTCGCTGTGCCTTGATTTCCTCATCTGTACGACGGGGGCAATAATAATACCCACCCAGAAATTCACTGGATCAGGGAAGGGAGGTCAAGCACTAGAGCCACACAACGCACAGTGAGGACTCATGCAGTCGCTGTTACGATGTCCCTCTGTTTGCTCTTAGGAAATTTCTGGATCCTTCCAAGTCATTTTTCTTCCTTTTTTCAACATCAAACTTTCCAAAGGAGGACAAGGATAAATCCCGCTAGCTGGCATGCTCCAAGCATTGTGTCAGGGGCTGTTCTGAGCAGTTTACATAAACTAATCAATTGCCCTCCCAAACCTGTGAGATGGGCGCCATATAATCATCAACCCATTTCCTAGATGAGGAAGCTGAGGAACTATCAATAGTCCCCTCCTGCTAAGAAAACTTCTCGGGCGCCTGTGTGGATCAGTCAGTTAAGTGTCTGCCTTCAGCTCAGGTCATGATCCAGGGGTCCTGGGATCCAGCCCTGCATTGGGCTCCCTGCTCCACATGGAGCCTGCTTCTCCCTCTGCAGCTCCCCCTGCTTGTGCACGCTCTCTCACTCGCTCTCTGTGTCTCTGTGTCAAATGAATAAATAAAATCTTAAATAAATAAATAAATCTTTTTAAAAATCTTAAAAAAAGGGACGCCTGGGTGGCTCAGTCGTTAAGCGTCTGCCTTCAGCTCAGGTCATGATCCCAGGGTCCTGGGAACGAGCCCCGCATCGGGCTCCCTGCTCAGCGGGAAGCCTGCTTCTCCCTCTGCCTGCCGCTCCCCCTGCTTGTGCTCTCTCTCTCTCTCTGTCAAATAAATAAATAAAATCTTAAAAAAAAAAAAGTTTGCTTATTATGCACTGGATTTCTTGGAAGCATACTTAAGAAATTGCTAACACTGGGCGCCTGGGTGGCTCAGTTGGTTGAGCAATTGCCTTCGGCTCAGGTCATGATCCTGGAGTCCGGGGATCGAGTCCCACATCGGGCTCCCTGCTCAGCGGGGAGTCTGCTTCTCCCTCTGATCCTCCCCCTCTCATGCTCTCTGTCTCCCATTCTCTCTGAGATAAATAAAAAAAAAAAAAAAGAAGAAATTGCTAACACTTTGCATCCAAGGGGTACTGGGTGGCCAGAGGTCAGGAATGGGAAGGAGATTTTTTATTTTTATATACCTTTTATATTTCAACCATATGAATGTATTACTTCTTCCAAGATAAATTAGTAAATGTAATATTAGGAAAATTCTGGAAGACTGTAAAAAAGGCAAAGAAAGATTAGTGGATGGCCCGTCCAGGCATCCCCATTGGGTCACCTGCACCTTTCATTGTTTCTGAGCTTTTTACAGCTCTGGCACCACTGGAAGGCTAATACTAATGCAGAAGACTTCCGTCCATAGACATGCAAATTTAGTCCCTGGAATGCAATTGATTATTGCCCTGTGGATATTGGGGAGTTTTGCTAATTTTTGCATCTATTCACAAATTCATGTCAGCATTTCCTGTATGAGCTCGGCTTTGACTCCATCTTTGAATTAGTTGGACGATCGTACACATGCCCTCATTAATAATGAGTTACATAAAATACATAAAGCATGTTCATTTTATATTTGTATGTTACATAAAATACATAAAACGTGTTCATTTTATATTTGTATGCAGCTGGTTAAAATAAGTTATTTTGAATAGTAATATCTTTCAAAAGAAAAAGAAGTCCTCATTCACTTCCAAGAAATCAATTTCAACAGGCTGGTTAGTCTTAGGTACACTGTTCGTTGATCAGCTAACATCTGATGCTGGACACCTCAGAGGTTCCAAAACACTGCCCTGCCCAGCGACGGCAGCCCTAACTGCCCGAGCTCCTCTTCCTCCAGACTCTGTTCTCTCTTAGCCATCTGGCTCTTCCTCTGGCCTCTGGAGCCAGCCTGTTGGGGATGGGGCAGGGTGGGGCAGGGAGAGGGGTCCATTCCAAACTTCCTCCCTAAGGAACTTGAGCAAGTGATTTCACTTTTTTGTGCCTCAGTTTCCAAGTCTGTGAAGTCCTTACATCAGACAGTGTGGGGATTATTTAATAGAGGCACAGAGTACCTGCTCAAGAAATGTCAGATGATTTTGCTTTCCTTGAAACCATTTCATCTACTACCGTAGCAGATTCCAAATCTAAGTATCCAGGTCTTTACCTCTCCCCTGAACCCCAAATCTCCATATCTAACTCCTGGGCAGGCATTTTCTTGCCGCTGATCCAAGCCCCTCTACCTCTAAGCACCAGACTTACTGTCTGTTGCTCCTGCTTTCAAGAGCTGCAGGCCAACCAGACGAGTTCATGAAGAATTAAATGAATACATGAATAAGATAAAAAATAGCCAATTGAGACCAATGCTACGAAGAAGAACAAAACAGGGTGAGGGTAGAGAGAAGTGACCGGATTGGGGGCGGGGGGGGGCGTCTGCTTTAGACAGGTAAGAAGAGCTCCAATGAGGCTGTGACATTTGAGCTGAAGGAGATAACAGCCTTCCTGGTGGAGGGAATGGCAGGTACAAAGGCCCTGAGGCAAGCCTGAGCTTGGTAACTCCGTGTTTCTGAGGCACAAAAAAAACGGCCCATGTGTGGCTACAGTGAAATGAGGTGCAGAGTTGCTGAGCGTGGAGGTAGTCAGGGACATGGTCACTATTCCGTCTGCAATCCTTCCATTACTCAGACTCAAAATATTCCAGAACGTTCTTTACCTTTCCATACCCCCGCCTTTACCTTTCCATGCACCTGCCAAACAAAGCATTTCAAAACAAACGTTGGCTGTGATCAGTTTTCCTGATGTTTCCAAGAAACCTTCAGCAATTCTCCACTAATTAACGCAACTCTGACTCCCTTCCATCAGGACCCCTTTATCTGACTCCATACTTGACTCTCCCCCCTCATCTCCCTCTATTTTTCAGTAAAGCTGGAAAGTATGGCCCAAGTAGGACCCACCATGGCTCCTTCTCCACGTATCCCTTATTGGGATAACAGCCACCCTTCAAATCCAGGTGGCACCTCCTGCCCACAGTGTCTTTCTTTCCTGCTTTCTCACCTGGGTGCCTTCCTGGCTCCCAATCTCCTACACCCCCAGAGCATATACCCCTCCCTGCCTGTGGGGCTTCTCAGCGTGGGGGCTGCTGGGACCTCTTACCAAGCAAAGCAAACCCAATTTCTTGACTCCCTCAAACTAGCGCCTCTGCAGGGCTCCTCAGTTTGGTCCACAGAATCAATCACCCCAAACAGCTCTCTTGGTCCCAACCATGGGCCAGCCTGGGTGCTTGGCCCTGAGTGTGGTGGCTCTTCTGCTTGTCACCTAATCCCTTTGATGGGTGCCACCATCCCGCTCATAGGACTGCTCCTGCCTCTTCCCAATGGTTCCCAATCCTTCACTGTAGAATTGCCTGGGAATTCTGCCCCAGTTCCTAGGAGCGCATGTTCTACGTCCCTGGGAATCACACTGTGCAGTCAAAGCTTTGAATCCTGCTCTAAACTGGTCTCCTGCCGGAGGGAGCCGGGTAACAAGACATCACCTGCCTGTTCAAAGCCTTCCATGGCAGCACTATTCATGATATAGCCGAAAGGTGAAAACAACCCAATTGTCCATCAATGGATGAATGGATCAACAAATGGATAAATATTCCACACAAGGGAATAGTACTATTATTCAGCCATAGAAAGGAATGAAGCGCTGACACACACAACAACATGGATGAGCCTTGAAATCATGATGCTTTGTCAAGGAAGCCAGACAGCAAAAGCCACATATCGTATGATTCCATTTCTATGAAATGTCCAGACTAGGCAAATCCATAGAGATATAGAGACATAGGTAGAAGGTTGCCAGGGGCTGGGGAGACAGGGGATGAGAAGTAACTGCTTAATGGGTACTGAGATTTTGGGGAGGCTGGATGGCTCAGTTGGTTAAGCATCTGCCTTGGGCTCAGGTCATGATCTTGGGGTCCTGGAGTCCTGGGATCCAGCCCTGTGTTGGTGTGCTGAGGTGCATGGGGCTCCGCGCTCAGCGGGGTGTCTGCTTGTCCCTCTCCCTCTGCCCTCACCCTGCTCCTGCACATTCGCACGCGATCTCTCTCTCTCTCTCTCTCAAATGAATAAATAAAATGTTTTTAAAAAAATGGGTAGAGGGCGCCTGGGTGGCTCAGATGGTTGGGCGTCTGCCTTCGGCTCAGGTCATGATCCCGGGGTCCCGGGATCGAGTCCCGCATCGGGCTCCCTGCTCTGCGGGGAGCCTGCTTCTCCCTCTGCCTCTCTCTCTCTCTCTGTCTGTCATGAATAAATAAATAAAATCTTTAAAAAAAAAAAAATGGGTAGAGATTTCCCTTCTGGGGTGATGAAAAAGTTCTGGGTCTAGATAGTGGTGGCTTTCACAACATTGTGAAAGCACTTAGTGCCACTGGATTGTACAACTTAAAGTGGTTAAATGGCAAATTTTACATTATTTATATTTTATCACAGCTTTAAAAAACCTGCCAGGGCCTTCCTGTGTCACTTAGGATAAAATCCCAAATCCTCCACACACCCTCCCTCAACTCCCACCCATACCATCCCCCTCACTCCACTCCAGCCACCTGTCTGCCACCTTGCTGTTTTCCAAAGCAATTATTGCTTTTTTGGGTCTCTCTTTTGACCTTGAAGCTCGTATTTGGATCTTGGTCTTGAGTTTCTCCTGTTATGTTATAAACTCCATGAGTATAGAACTGTGTCTTACAGGGCGCCTGGGTGGCTCAGTTGGTTAAGCGACTGCCTTCGGCTCAGGTCATGATCCTGGAGTCCCTGGATCGAGTCCCAGAGCAGGGAGTCTGCTTCTCCCTCTGACCCTCCCCCCTCTCATGTGCTTGCTCTCTCTCATTCTCTCTCTCTCAAATAAATAAATAAAATCTTAAAAAAAAAAAAAGAACTGTGTCTTACAGATCATGGGTCCCCTTCAGCAGCACCATGACTATTTTTTTTAAATATTTTATTTATTTGAGACAGAGAGAGAGAGCACAAGCAGGGGGAGCGGCAGGCAGAGGGAGAGCGAGAAGCAGACTTCCCGCCGAGCAGGGAGCCCGATGCGGGACTCGGTCCCAGGACCCTGGGATCATGACCTGAGCCGAAGGAAGATGCTCAACCGACTGAGCCACCCAGGTGCCCCAGCACCATGGCTATTAAGGGAAGTCAGTGCGTGATGAATGACTAACAAAATGACTGCTCCATTCTACATGGTTACATCCACTTTCTAGCATCATGCTGAGCCTTCATCCTTCCCATTTTTTCTTTTCTTTTTCTTTTTTTTAAGTAAACTCTACCCCCAATGTGGGGCTCACAACCCCAAGATCAAGAGTGGCATGCTCCATCTACTAGGCCAGCCAGGTGCCCCTATACCTTCCCATTTTAAATCACAACCTTTCAATCCCCTGCTCAAAACCCTCCGATGGCTTCCCATTACTTTAGAACAGGAGTCAATAAACTACGGCTTTGGGCCAAATCACCTGCCCACCACCTGTTTCCCTCTTACCCTCAAGCTAAAAATGGTTTCTCACATTTTAAAATGGTCAAAATGGGGCGCCTGGGTGGCTCAGTCGTTGAGCGTCTGCCTTCGGCTCAGGTCATGATCCCAGGGTCCTGGGATCGAGCCCCGCATCGGGCTCCCTGCTCCGCGGGAAGCCGCTTCTCCCTCTCCCACTCCCCTTGCTTGTGTTTGTTCCCACTCTCGCCTATCTCTCTCTGTCAAATAAATAAATAAATAAATAATCTTTTAAAAAAATAAGATAAAATGGTCAAAAAGAGGGGTGCCTGGCTGGCTCAGTTGGTAGAGCATGCAACTCTTGATCTTGGGGGTAGGAAAGGGGGGGAGTTCAAGCCCCACACTGGATATAGAGATTACGTAAAAATAAAATCTTTAGGGGCGCCTGGGTGGCTCAGTTGGTTAAGCGTCTGCCTTCGGCTCCGGTCGTGATCTCAGGGTCCTAGGATCGAGTCCTGCCCTCCGGATCCCTGCTCAGTGGGAAGTCTGCTTCTCCCTCTCCCTCTGCCCCTCCCCCCCCAGCCACCGCTCATTCTCTCTCTCTCAAATGAATAAATAAAATCTTAAAAAATAAATAAAATTTGGGGCGCCTGGGTGGCTCTGTCGTTAAGCGTCTGCCTTCAGCTCAGGTCATGATCCCAGGGTCTCTCGCTGTCTCTCTCTCTGTCAAATAAATAAAAATTAAAAATAAATAAATAAATAAATAAAATCTTTTAAAAAATGGTTGAAGAAATCATAAAAGTAATTTGTAGCATGCATAAATTTTTTTTTTTTTTTGACAGAGAGAGACACAGCGAGAGAGGGAACACAAGCACGGGGAGTGGGAGAGGGAGAAGCAGGCTTCCCGTGGAGCAGGGAGCCCGATGCGGGGCTCGATCCCAGGCCCCTGGGATCATGACCTGAGCCGAAGGCAGACGCTTAACGATTGAGCCGCCCAGGTGCCCCAAGTCGCATTTTCTTCTTACACAAAGCAGTTTCTATATGAGATCTCCAATAGATCAGCCATGGCCCTAATTTGGTATTACCCCTTCTTGCTCAGTCTATCAAATAGAATTGTATATAGTGGGGCGCCTGGGTGGCTCAGTTGTTAAGCGTCTGCCTTCGGCTCAGGTCATGGTCCCAGGGTCCTGGGATCGAGCCCCGCATCGGGCTCCCTGCTCGGCAGGAAGCCTGCTTCTCCCTCTGACCCTACCCCTGCTTGTGTCCCTTTCTCGCTGTATCTCTCTGTCAAATAAATAAATAAAATCTTTAAAAAAAAAAATCGTATATAGTCACAATTTGTACATGAATTTTAAAAGGTCGAATATCAGTAATTTCAACTAGGGCAATATGTAGAAACATAAATTAGTTGATTCCCCCCTTCAACTGTTTACCACACTCTGGCCACCTTGACCTACTTTGGGATCCTCAAAATTTGCCACTTGTCTCCTGCCAACTAGAACCCACCCATTATGGACCTTTACACATGCTCTTTCTGCTTCAGATCCTGGACCCAATGTCACCTCCTCCAGGAGGCCCCCTGGGATCACATCCTGTCACAAGAGTGGTTTCATTTTCTTCCCAGCACTTAGCACATTCTAAAACTTGGTGCTGTGTTTGCTTTTCAAGGAAACTTATCGTTTTCATATACACTGGCATGACCCCAGAGTCTAGAGCAGTCCTGGCACTGGGGAATCTCTCCAATGTTTGTTCATCGGGGTGAATGCAATACCTTGGGCTTCTGTACATACTTTTTAAATAGTTTGCTTACAACTGGGTACAAAAAGGTAACTAACAGGTACTTGCTAAGTAATCGGAGTGACTTCTATGGGCTTCAACCTCCTCCTACAGCCACCCCTGCCTCCACCGGCCTCCTCATTCTCATGACAACACCATCAGCACCAGCACCATCATCTCGACCTTAGAAAAGCAGATGGGGCTTGTTGAGCCTTCGCACACCTTCCGTATTAATTAACTGAATCGTCCCAATAACTCCATGAACCAGGTCCTAGCTAGTCCTGCCCTCATTTTACAGATGAGGAAACCGAAGCACAGAAAGATTAGGTAACCTGCCCATCTGAAAAAGCAAGACGTTCACAAGAAAAATGAAGTCCAAGCCCTCTCGGCCTCTAACATCCCAAGAAAACTGCTGCTATGGAGACGGGACCGAAACAGGCCGGAAACTCCAAGGCGATCAGGAACCGAGTTAGTAGCAACAACAACAACAAAAACACACCAAAGACAAAGAAATCTCAGACACGGGGCAATCTGACCCAAACTCAACTCCCAGGAGCTCTTGGGACACCAAGCTCCCTCCCAGGCATTTCCCATGCAGTTCTGAAGCCCCAAACCTGGATGTCACCCTTGACCTCTCCCTCTCCCACCTCCCAGCCCAGAGCCCAGCGAGATCTACCTTCGGAGCCGCTTCCATCGCCGACTCCGGCCACGAAGCTCCATCCTGCAGAGCTGGTGGCCAGCTCCAGAGCCACCATTATCTGTTATCTGGGCAGGAAGGGAACAGCCTCCCACCAGCCCCCAGGCTCCACGCTGGTCCCATCCCCCACCCCGAGCAGCCAAAGGGATCTTTTGAAATTTCAATTTGGGCCAGGACACACCCCCCTCCCCACCCCCACCTCTAAACCCCTTCAAAGGTTTCCCATTGTTCTCAGGCCAAAGTCTCAAATTCTTTAACTGAGCTTTCGCAGGCCAGCAGGATTCCCTTCTGCAGCTTCCCCTTCGGGCTCTGTGCTCCAACCGGATCCCAGCGTGCTTGGAAGGCTCTGAAGCCAGGCTGGCTGGGTTCAAATCCCGACAACTGCCATGAACTCACTGTGTGACCTTGTGCAAGTAACTTAACCTCTCTGGGCCTAGAAAATGTGGGTAACGCCTCCCAGAGTGTCATCAGAACTAAATTACCTCCTGTAGTGAAAGAGGTTCTTTAGCAGTGTTTGGCACCGCTTGGGTATCACTGCTGTTATCAGGTAACAACTACTCATCCTTCAAAACCCAATACAAGGGGCGCCTGGGTGGCTCAGTCGTTAAGCGTCTGCCTTCGGCTCAGGTCATGATCCCAGGGTCCTGGGATCAAGCTCCACATCGGGCTCCCTGCTCAGCGGGAAGCCTGCTTCTCCCTCTCCCACTCCCCTGCTTGTGTTCCCTCTCTCGCTGTGTCTCTCTCTGTCAAATAAATAAATAAAATCTTTAAAAAAAAAAAAAGAAAGAAAAAGAAAAAGATTTCTTAAAAAAAAAACACAATATAAAATTAATGTCTTCAGGGTAGGCTTTGTGGACCCACTTCCCAATAAATCAGACACAGCAACCCTACTATGTGTTGCCCTCATGGTGCTTATGGCAATCATAATTTAATACCCACTACATGTTTAATAGCTGGGTATAAATTCCCTGATTGATTTCTTATTTAGTGCCTGTTTTGTCCAAGTCTGTATCTCTGGCACATAAGAGGTGCTCAAAAGTAATTTGGTGAATGTTGAGCAGGAAATGGCCACGTGAGTCAATTGCAAGAATGCCCAAATCTCTAATTTTTAAGTCAAAGCATTAGGAAAGTCGAGTTTTAATGAGGACTCACAACACTGAAGCCCTGTGGGGGGACCCGGGTCACAAAAGGAAGCTGCAGTGATTGGCAAGGCAAGTGAAACTGGGCGTGGCCCAGAGGGGCTGCTCCCCAGGCCCAGGTCAGCCTAAACTACAAGGCCTACAAGGGAGCAGCTCAAACACGGGAGCTCCTGAGGAGCTAAGCCTGAAATGCTGAAGCTTAAGTCTCCAGGCCCATGTGCTGGGCTACCCTGGGACAGGTAGCTGCAGAAACCCCCTGGTTTCTGGGCCTTCCCTGCCTTGCCCCTTCTTGCTGTTCTTACCCACCCCTTTGGTGCCCCAGCCCCAGGAACGGGCTCGCCCTGATGTCTGTAGTCCCAGGGTGACCCCAGGCCTTCCCCAGCCTGACATCAAAACCTCTGTAGGGTGGCCAAGCTTAGCAAATAAAAATACAGGATGCTCATATTTAAATTTGAATTTCAAATAAATGGACAATTTTCTAGTCTAAGTATATCCTGTGTTTAATCTGGCACCCCTAATTCTCTGCTCCCATCAAACTCTCCCCTGCAATGTGTGCTCTCAGTTAACTTTCTGTTTTGGAGTCCTGAGCCACTTGGAAGGGTGACTCAACCCCTCCGATCTGTTTCTGCCTCTGGGTAAGGGAATGAACAGCACTAGCAGCTTAGGGTTAAAGACTGTAGCTCTTACCACCCAGGATAGATGCCATGAAGAGCAACTGGAAAGGCCATTCCCCCACTCCATTTTTCTGGACACCATCTCCTAAGACCTTCACCACAAACCCGTGTGAGTTATGCCCCAAGGAGGGCATTTTATAGAGGAGGAAAACTGAGGACCATTAATTCAAGGAGGGCCAATAAGCCAAGTCCCCAGTCTTTAGGATTCTCATACTAAAAGCCCTTCTTGACTATCAGATGTGAAGATGCAGTAAACTGTAAGCTACAGAAGGTCAGGGACTTGTCTTTGGGTTTGGGGGTGGACCCCCTAGAGCCCAGCACAGTGCCTGGCCCTTAGTAGGCATTGCATAAGTGTTTATGGAATCAGTTGAATACAAACCCACCAGAGTCTTCATGACACCGTAAGAGGGTAAAGGCTCTTGTGTGCTCTCCCCAACTCCCTTTCTCTCTGCCTCTCTCCGTGTTCTGGGTCTTGAACCCCGATCTGCCTTCTTGTGCTCTCTCCATAGCACCAGCTACACAGGAGATGGGGGAGGGGATGGTTAAGCTTCAGCGGGTCGGAAATGAAGCAAAACAACAAAATGTAGTTTCAAAAGGCAAGAAACATGACCGTGGAAGGTCAAAACAGCCATGCTGGTTGTTTTCTCGCTGGGAAGAAGGGACTTTGAGGACTTAATTCACCACAGTTGCTTTTGGTAGTCGTTAAACCCCTGCCATACCTTACCATTTGCTGGCAAATCACCCTGAAACAGTAAGGGAATAAATAAATTCCCAGGAGAAAAGGATTTTCTAGGGTATCTAAGGAGATGTGTTGAATCCAACCCAGAGAACCCTTTGAGAATACAGAGCCACAGAATGGACATGCTGACTAACTCTCCCGGAGAATCAGCCACCAGCTAAACAAGGGCATCCACTAGACCTGTTCTTAATGGTCCCCACCTGGACTTGAAGTAGGACATGAACACTGGGGTCATGAACATTGGGGTCTGGCTCAGGGAATTATTTTCTATTTCCCACTGATGTTTTCTTTTGTCAGTGATAGGGATGAGATGGCCATGAGGGGTGGTCTAAACATTTGGGGTTTGAGACCCATTTCATCAGGACTCGTGCTCTTTGTAATTAACCAGAAGTGACTCGGAGCCATTTTCATTAGGTTCTTACCTTTGGGGAGCTTCCCCCGTGACCAGTGCTGGCCTGGTCATGGATCTCAGTCTGACCAGAGGGCATTTCTCCATGGACTTCCCCTAATGACGCGCTCATCTGGAGAGATCCTTCAGCTTCTCGGAGAGGTCTTATCCGGAGATGCCCAGCCCCACCCAGCAGTCACCCTCTATGACATCGTGCTGCTGTACTGAGCACGGAGGTTATCAGCAATCACACCACGTGCTCCTCTTGTTTATTGACGTGTTGGCTCTTGGTCTCTCCACTGGGCCCTCGGCACCACCGAGACCAGATGCTGGCTGACTGGTTCACTCTGGATCCCCAACCCCACAGCAGGCACTGAGGCGAAGCCGGGGGAAAGGATGGGTAATAGTAATAATCCTGTGTGCCGGCTTTTAGATTTTTTCATCTATTAAGCCACTGAATCCTCACGGCATTGTGGGGCAGGTATCTTGATTACACTGCTTTGCACTGACCCTTCCCTCTCCTTGAAATGCCCTTCCCCCAGATGTCCACAGGACTCACCCCCTCTCTTCATTCAGGACTCTGCTCAAATGTCACCGACTCAGAGACCTTCCCTCACCCCCTCCCTAAGGCAGCACCCTTCAAACCCAATCCCTGCTGGTAGGGGGTTGAACTGTGTCCTCCCCCAAAAAAAGATATGTTCAACCCCCACCCCAACAGCTCAGATTGGGGCCTTTTTGGAAATGGATCTTTACAGAGGTAATCAAGTTAAAATGGGGTCAGGAGGGTGACCCTAATTCAATATGACTGGTGTCTTTATATAACAGGTAAATTTGGACCTGGAGACAGACAGGCACAGAGGAAAGTCGATGTCAAGAAAAGCACAGGAAGACGGTCTTAGGAAGACACAGCCTTGGAGTGAGGTATCTACAAGCCAAGGAGAGCCAAAGTTGCCTATAACCCAGTAGAAGCAAGAAAGGGGCTAGAAGTATTCTCCCGCAGGTTTCAGCCTCACAGGGCCCAGCCCACGGTTTGGTTTCAGACTTCTGGCCTTCAGAATGGTGACAATAAATATGTTGTTTCCAGCTGCCAGGGTTGTGGTGCTTTGTTAGGGCAGTCCTAGGAAACCAACACACCTGCTTTATTTCTCTTCCTTGCTCTGATCACCACCTGCTCACTGCACGTACTTCAGTCCTCTGTTGACTCCCAGCACCCACACGGGAACGTGAGTCTCTCAAGGCTGAGGTCTCATGTTCGCACAGCTGTTACAAGGCCTGGCATTCATTGGGTCCTTCCAGAAATGTTTATTGAGGGTCTACTACATGCCAGGTCCTGCTGTAACTGCTGGGGACACAGCGTGAATGCAATAGACAAAGACAAAGATCCTTGGCTTTTTAAAGCTTATGGTGTATTAAGAAGAGACAGATAGGGGCGCCTGGGTGGCTCAGTTGTTAAGCGTCTGCCTTCGGCTCAGGTCATGATCCCAGGGTCCCGGGATCAAGCCCCGCATCGGGCTTCCCGCTCCGCGGGAAGCCTGCTTCTCCCTCTCCCACTCCCCCTGCTTGTGTTCCCTCTCTCGCTGTCTCTTTCTGTCAAATAAATAAATAAAATCTTTAAAAAAAAAAAAAAAGAAGAGACAGATAATAAACAAAAAATGGTGATGAGGATTATGGAGAAAAAGAGAGCAGGAAGGGAGGTGGGGAGTTGGGGTGGGCAGCAGTGATAATCAGGGTGGACAGAGGCCACAGGAGGGAGGGGACCGCTGAGTCAAGGCCTGAATGAAGTGAGGGAGGAGGCATGGGAGTGTCTGGGGAGGGCATTGCAGGTTGGCCAGTGGTTCCCAGCCAGGGAGATTTTGCCTCCCAGAGGATGTTTGGCAGTTTCTGGAGACAGGGAGGTGCTACAGGCGCTCATGGGGAATGGCCAGGAATGCTCATGCTGACCATCACAGAGTGCACAGGACAGCCCCAACTGTCCACAGCACGAGGCCGAGAAGCGCGTCCTGAGAGTCTCTGTGTGCACGTGCATGCTGCTGGTGCTGCAGGAACAGCAGGGAACTCGCTGGGCTGGAAGGTTCTGTTCCCTGGGAAGACAGTAGTGCTGGATGAGGTCAGAGGCTACCCAGGAAGGGAGGGACAGGCGGGTCTTTTTTAAACAGGATCGCTATTTGAAGGAGCTCAGTTTTCATTCCAAATAAGACGGGAAATCACTGGCACCTTCTCAGCAGAGAAGAGAGACAGACTGACATGTTCTAAGTGGTTAACTTGGCAGTGGGGGCTGCAAACAGACTGACTGAGGGGGCAAGGGCAGGGGAGGGAGACCGGTGAGGAGGCTGTTGGAGTATTTCAGGCCTGGGGTGAAGGTGGCTCAGAGGGGGTGGAGACTGTGAGGTGGGGAGAAGGGGGAAGGTTCCGGTTCTACTTGCAAAGTTCAGCTGCCAGGGTGGGAGAGGCTTCCAGGGTTTTTGGCCGGAGCAGCCGGGAGGACAGGGGTGGAGTGGCCTGGATAGAACAGCAATAGGAGGGCAGGTTGGGGGAGAACATGGGAGGGGAGGAGAAACCAGTAATCCTCCAGGTGGATAATGGGGTGCAGGGGGAGTTTGCGCTGGGAGCATAAATGTGGGCCACATCAGCGTATAGACGGTATCAAAAGCCACGATACGGGGGCGCCTGGCTGGTTCAGTCGGTTCAGCATGTGACTCTCGATCTCGGAGCTGTGAGTTCAAGCCTCACCCTGGGTGTAGAGATTAGTTAGAAATAAAATCTTAAAAAAAATATCAGCAGGCCACAATACCAATATATCACTCAGAACAGGGGGTGCTAGGGACAAGAGGAAGGTCCAAGGGCCAATCCCTGGGGCTCTCCACAGCTAGAAGGTTTGGCTACAGTGAGCCAACAAAGATGACAAGAAGTTTCCAGTGACAGAGGACGAGAATCAGGACAGGGGTGTCCTGGGACCCCAGGAAGAAAGTGTTTGAAGGAGGAAGCAGTGGCCACCTTGTCAGATACTCCTGACTGGTCAGGTTGGGTGAGGCCTGAGCACTGACCACGGGTCTTAGGAATATGGGGGCCACTGACAAGCAGGTCGCTGACACGCAGAAGCGCTTGATCAGCCTTCGTTGATGCGATGTCTCAGATGACCTCAAAAGCTTGCCCCTCCCAGCCACGTGAAAGGTGCAGGGAAAGGTGTGTGTTCAGGTCTGACTCAGGCATTTTCCCATTGTGTGACCTTAGCCAAGTTCCCTGCCTGCCCCAGTAACCCCCAACATTGTCAGGGTAAATGAGATGATGACAAGTAAAAAGGCTCTCAGCCTTGAACACGGTGAAGTACCTTTTAAGAGCCAGGGGTGATTGTTGCCAACAGAGCATTTATGTAAAGACATCATCCCTGAATTCAGCTCTCAAGGTCGCTCAGCTTCTGCTGACATCATTCAGCAGAGAACAGATTGAGAATTCTCAACCTTTCAAGAATGGTGCATCCTGTTAGTATGAGGTCCAAAACTTACTGCTTCCTGACAAAGATATGGTACATAGATTATATTAATTTAACATTTATTTTGAATAGGAAATGCATGTATGTTGTAAAGAATTAAAATACAGAAAATGTTTTAAATTTTGTTTTAAAGATTTTATTTATTTGACAGAGAGAGACAGGGAGAGAGGGAACACAAGCAGGGGGAGTGGGAGAGGGAGAAGCAGGTTTCCCGCGGAGCAGGGAGCCTGATGTAGGGCTCGAGCCCAGGACCCTGGGATCATGACCTGAGCCGAAGGCAGATGCTTAACAACTGAGCCACCCAGGCGCCCCTGTATCTTGTTTTCATAGTGAGACTTTATACTCCAGTTGGGAGACTCCTGTTTTTATTTCTTTCATAGCCCCTCAAAGGTCTAGCATGGTATTGGATAAGTGTTGGGTATTATTGCACAGAAAGAAGTTGTGTACATATATGTTACTGACAAATTTATGTATAGGGAAATTTTGACAAGCAGGTAAAAAGCCTAGCAAACTTTTTTTTTTCTTTTAAAGATTTTACTTATTTATTTGAGAGAGAGAACAAGCAGAAGGAGAGGGAGAAGCAGGCTTCCCGCCGAGCAGGGAGCCCTATGCGGGGCTCGATCCCAGGACCCTGGGATCATGACCTGAGCCGAAGGCAGACGCTTAATGACTGAGCCACCCAGGTGCCCCTAGAAATTTTTTTTTTTTTAAAGATTTTATTTCTTTATTTGACAGAGAGAGAGACAGCAAGAGAGGGAACACAAGCAGGGGGAGTGGGAGAGGGAGACGCAGGCTCCCCGCCGAGCAGGGAGCCCGATGCGGGGCTCGATCCCAGGACCCTGAGATCATGACCTGAGCCGAAGGCAGACGCTTAACGACTGAGCCACCCGGGCGCCCCTGTTTTATTCTTTTTAAATGGTTGTGGAGCAGTATCCACTGTGCTGTTGTATCATTATTTATTTAACCATCTCCTACTGAGGGACATTCGGGTTGTTTGCAGTCTTTGGCTATTATGAACACAACAATAAATCACTTACTCTTCTGTCTTGGGCAAGGGTTATCTATAGGAAAAATCCCTAGAAGTGGAATTGCTGGGTCAGTGGGTCTCTGTATATTTAACCTTTGCTGAAAATACCTGCAAAGGTGTGTGTCTGTTTGAAATTTGGTATTATTGATCATCACATTACCGATGTGCATGCTTCTCGACTGTGTATGGGAGAAGGTATACAAAGGCGATTTTTTAGGAGCTTTATTTTATGTGTGTTGGGATGGGGGCAGATTTGGGGTGACAGTGCCTGAGACCTGAGGTAGCTGGGTCCTTACGGAAGTCTCCAGCCTGAGGCTGGGCATTCTAAGGATCAGATGAGTCTCCTTCTGATAGAGATGGGGCCATCCTGCTGGGAAGACAGCAGGAGGGACAGGATTTAACCATTAATTAGCAGAATAGGTATTTGTCAAACCCACACCATATTAGTTCAGCGTTCAGCCCTCAGGGCACTCAGAGAGATATTCCTCAAAAAACCTAGAGTCTAATGGAAGAGGTGAAGTCAAATGTTAATATGAGAATTGACTTGCAAAGCTAGAGAATAAAAAGAGTGACAGTATGTGTGGGTGCTGCCTAGTGGGCAGCAGATATAGAATGCTCCTTTTTTATTTTTATTTATTCATTTGAGAGACAGAGAGCACAAGCAGGGGAGAGGCAGAGGGAGAAGCAGACTCCCTGCTGAGCTGGGAGCCCGACGACTTGGGGCTCCATCCCAGGAACTGGATGACCCGAGCTGAAGGCAGATGCTTAACCATCTGAGCCACCCAGGTGCCCCAGAACGCTCTTTTTAACAAAATATTGGGTGAGCTTGGATGTCCAGACTTACGGCAACAGTAACATTTAGTTTACTCTCCAGTGGCGCCAGGCACTGGGCAAAGCCATGTCGGCTCATGTAAATATCAGAACGATCCCCTAAGATCGGAGCCATTGTTGTCTCTACTTAGAGATGGGGAAACTGAGGCTCAGAGAGGTTCATCCAGTGTCACCCAGCAAGTAAACGGCAGAATCAGGACGTGAATGCGGTTCTTGCAGATACCAAGGGGGATGGGGGGTGGGCACGCAAGTGGTCAGACTGCAGGAGATGGAAACATTGCCTGCCCAGTGCCTGAGAGTCTGGGCGCTCCGGCTCCCACATAGATGAAGCTTGGTGGTGTTACTCTGGGAGAAATAAGCCAGATACAGGAGGACAGATGCCGTAGGCTCCCACTTACAGGAGGTACCAAGACAGGAAAGTTCAGAGAGACAGCAAGTAGAAGGGTGGTGGCCCAGACCGGAGGAAGGGGGCTGGGGGGCTAATGTCCAATCCCTGTGGAGTTTCCCTTTGGGAAGGTGAAAAGGTTCTGAAGAAGGGCAGTAGGGATGGTGGTACAACCATGTGAATGTGCTTAATGCACAGAACTGTACACTTAAAATGGGAAAAATGGGAAATTTATATTAAGTATGTTTTAGCACAATTTTTTAAAAAAGCCTGGGGTGGGGGGCGCCTGGGTGGCTCAGTCGGTGAAGCGTCTGCCTTCTGCTCCGGTCCTGATCCTGGGGTCCTGGGATGGAGTCCCGAGTCGGGCTCCCTGCTCAGCAGGAAGCCTGCTTCTCCCTCTGCCCCTCCCCCTGCTCATGTTCTCTCTCTCTCTCTCAAATAAACAAATAAATCTTTATTTTTTATTTTTTAATTTATTTTATTTATTTATTTGAGAGAGAGACATAGCGAGAGCAGGAACACAAGCAGGGGGAGTGGGAGAGGGAGAAGCAGGCTTCCTGCTGAGCAGAGAGCCCGATGTGGGACTCGATCCCAGGACCCTGGGATCATGGCCTGAGCCGAAGGCAGACGCTTAACGACTGAGCCACCCAGGCGCCCAACAAATAAATCTTTAAAAAAATATAAAAATAGGGACGCCTGGGTGGCTCAGATGGTTAAGCATCTGCCTTCGGCTCAGGTCATGATCCCAGGGTCCTGGGATCGAGTCCCGTGTCAGGCTCCCTGCCTAGCAGGGAGCCTGCTTCTCCCTCTGCCTCTCTCTCTCTCTCTCTCTGTCTCTCATGAATAAATAAATAAAAATAAAATCTTAAAAAAAAAGTAAAAATAAATAAGTCACGGGGATGTAAAAGACAGCATAGGGAATATAGTCAATAATATTCTAATAACCTTATGGTGGCAGATGGTGACATCACTTACGGTGAGCATTTTGTAATGCATATAAATGACGAATTACTATGTTGTACACCTGAAACGACTATAATATTGTATGCCAAGTATACTCAATAAAAACAAAGCCTGAGTCATCCTTGCCTCTTTTCTTATGGGTGTGACCCCACCAGCAAAGCCTAAGGCCTCACTTCTGTTTTTTTTCTTAAGATTTTTGTGTGTGCATGATTTATTTCTTTTTAAGATTTTATTTATTTGAGAAAGAGAGAGAGCAGGAACAGGGGCAGAGGGAAAGGGAGAAGCAGGCTCCCCGCCGAGCAAGGAGCCTGATGCGGGGCTCGATCCCAGGACCCTGGGACCATGACCTGAGCCGAAGGCAGATGCTTAACTGACTGAGCCACCCAGGTGCCCCACTTTTTAAGATTTTATTATTTATTTTTATTTATTTTAAGTAGGCTCCATGCCCAACGTCGGGCTTGAACTCATGACTGAGATCAAGAGTTTCATGCTCCACCGACAGTCAGCCAAGTGCCCCAGGCCTTGTTTTTTTTTTTTTTTTTTAAAGATTTTATTTATTTATTTGACAGACAGAGACCCACAGCGAGAGAGGGAACACAAGCAGGGGGAGTGGAGAGGGAGAAGCAGGCTTCCCGCTGAGCAGGGAGCCCAATGCGGGGCTCGATCCCAGGACCCTGGGATCATGACCTGAGCCGAAGGCAGCCGCTTAACGACTGAGCCACCCAGGCACCCCAGGAGTTTAGAATTTTTTAAAAAAGATTTTATTTACTTATTTGACAGAGAGAACGAGAGAGCACAAGCAGGGGAAGCAGGAGGAGAGGGAGAAGCAGGCTCCCCTCTGAGCAGGGAGCCCGATGCGGGGCTCCATCCCAGGACCCTGGGATCAGGACCTGAGCCGAAGGCAGACGCTTACGACTGAGCCACCCAGGCACCCCCCAGGCCTCATTTCTAAATAAATCAGAGTCCAGCTGCTCCTTGGCACCCTCCCTGCACCCTGTGGAGCAGGAGTCCAAGCCCTCAAATAAGCCCCCACCCCGACCAGGGCCCTGGCTATCTCCACCTGCTGGGTGACCCAGCCAGTCTCCTTAACAGAGCACGCTTCTACCCATGGTCAGGCCGCAGTCTGTTCTCTCTGACAGGGTGATCGTCAGATCTCATCCCTCCCCAGCTCAGAATCCTCCTGGGGCTCCCACCCTGCTTGGAGTGAAGTCTGAATCTTCACCACAACTTTGGAGTGATGGAGATGCTTCAGAACTAGGTGCACTAGTCGGAGCACAGCACTGGGAATGTACTATGTGCCACTGAATTGCTCCCTTTAAAATGGTGAATGTTATGTTGAGTTTCACGTCAATAAATTATTTACAAAAAGATTTTGAAAGCTGGCTGCAGTCCAGTGAAAATACTAAGATTTTGCAGCCCAAAAGGAGAGTTTCCTTAAGTTAACTTGTGACTCTAAAGAGAACCAGACAGTAACAAACCCCTTAAGAATGAAGTTTGCACAAATTCAGAAACAAACCATTTTTTTAAGTAAACTCTATGTCCCATGTGGGGCTTGAACTCACAACCCTGAGATCAAGAGTTGCATGCCCTATCCACTGAGCCAGCCAGCTACCCCAGAAACAAAAACCATTAGCATGGCCCCCTGGACCCTACACAATCTGTGCCCCCAAGCCCCACTCTCTGATTTCAACTCCCTCTTGCCCTCCCCAGCTCACCATGCACCTCCATCTGGCTGTCTACATCATAACCCTTGGGGCCCCAGGGCCTTTGCACTTGTCACTTGCTCTCCTTGGCATCCTGTTCACTCATACACTTTTTTTTTTTTTATTTAGGGCACCTGGGTGGCTCAGTCGGTCAAGTGTCTGCCTTCGGCTCAGGTCATGATCTCAGGGTCCTGGGATCGGGGAATCTGCTTCTTCCTCTCCCTCTACCTGCCACTCCCCCTGCTTGTGCTCTCTCTCTGCCAAATAAATAAATAAATGTTTTATTTTTTTTTTAAAGATTTATTTATTTATTTATTTATTTATTTGAGAGAGAGAGAATGAGAGACAGAGAGCATGAGAGGGAGGAGGATCAGAGGGAGAAGCAGACTCCCTGCCGAGCAGGGAGCCCGATGCGGGACTCGATCCCGGGACTCCAGGATCATGACCTGAGCCGAAGGCAGTTGCTTAACCAACTGAGCCACCCAGGCGCCCAATAAATAAATGTTTTTAAAAAAAGATTTTATGTATTTATTTCAGAGAGATGGAGAGAGCATTGGGGTGGGAGGGGCAGAGGGAGAGGGAGAAGCAGACTCCCCATTGAGCAGGGAGCTGGAGGCAGGGCTCTATCCCAGGACCCTGAGATCATTACCTGAGCCAAAGTCAGATGCTTAACCTACTGAACCACTCAGGCGCCCCTCCCTCATTCACTTCTTGACATCCTTACCCTCACTTGGTTAAGTCTCTGCCCAAGTGTCACCTCCCTGACCACTCAGTTTAGAACAGCACCCCCCCACCCCATTATTCTCCTCTCTCACCCTGCTTTGCTTCTCTCCATATACTTACAGCTATGGGATGGACTGCATACCCTCCAAAACTCGTATGTTGAAGTCCTAAGTCCAGTGTAAATGTGTGACTTTACTTGGAAAGGGGGTTTTTATAGAGGTAAACAAGTTAAAACGAGGTCATTAGGGTAGGCCCTAATCCAATACCGCCTGTGTCCTTGCAAGGAGAGGAGATTCAAACAGGGACTGACACACTCAGAGGGAAGACAATGTGAAGAGACGCAGCGGACGGATGTCTAGGAGCCGAGGAGAGAGGCCTGGGACAGATCCTTCCCTGAGAGCCCTCAGAAGGAAACAACCCTGCCAACAGATACATTGATCTTGGACTTCCAGTCTGTAGAGCTGTGAGATCATTCATTTCTGTGGTTTTAAGCCACCCAGTCTGTGGCATTTTGTGATGGCGGCCCCAGCGAATGAAGCCACTTGCCACTACCTGTCCTCCCCCGGATCTGTCTCCTGTCTCCTCACCTGCTCCGAGGGCATCAGGGATTTCTACCTGTTTTGATCACTGCTGTAGGCCCAGGGCCTAGGACTGTGTCTGGCACATTGCAGAGCAGGGGATGCGTTTCCAGAAGTGAGTGAGTGAGAGCCTGTTGGAGTGAAGGGAGCCGTGGGGGGGCTGTGAAGGGTGGGGGGCCGCCGAGGAAAACCACGTGGGCTTCTCCTGTCTGGCCGCTGTTCTCCAAATACATACAGCTCTGTGTGACATTTTACAGGGGAAGAAATTGAGGTTCAGAGAGGAGAAGTATTGGAGCTGATTCATGGCCCCCAAAGATATCTGAACTGTAAATGCTACCTTACCTGGAAAAGGGGCTGTTGCCGATGTGCTAAGAAGGGGAGACTGCCCTGGATTAGCCAGTGGGCCCTGAATGCAGTCACGCATATCCTTCCTTGTAAGAGGAAGGCAGGGGGGCTTAGAGGACAGAAGAAAAGAAGGCAGAAAAAAAAAAGGCAAAAAAGAAAAAAGAAAAAAAGGCAGTGTGACCATGGAGGCCAAGACCAGAATGATGTGGCCACAAGCCAAGGAAGCTGGAGGAAGCAAGGAGCAGGAATGGAGTCTCACCTCATGCCTCCAGAGGGAGCACAGAGCTGCCGACACCTTGATTTCGACCCAGTGGCACTGATTTCAGATGTCTGGGCTCCAGAACCCTGAGAGAATACATTTCTGTTGTTTTCAGCCAAACAAAAACAAAAGCAACCCAGCTCTGAACAAGGAGCCTGAGCCTCTTCCCCATCTGCTGCACCCGCCCTGGACAGAGCCACGAGCCCGGAATTCCACGTGAGGCTACCTTCCCAGTCCATTGACATCCATCCCTGTGCTCCCAAGTTCTGTACCTTCTCTGTGTTTAGCCGGAGCCACCCAACTGTCATGTTTCTCCTCACCTGAAAACCCTTCCTCGCCTTCTCATTGCATTTTGGATCCCTTCCAAAATTCCTTTTTTTTTTTTTAAGTAAGCTCTACACCCAATGTGGGGCTTGAACTTATGACCCCGAGATCAAGAGTCCCATGCTCTACTGACTGAACCAGCCACGTGCCCTGGATCCCTTCCCAAATTCTTTTTTTTTTTTTAAGATTTATTTATTTATTTGAGAGAGCGAGAATGAGAGAGAGAGAGAGAGTACACGAGAGGGGGGAGGGTTAGAGGGAGAAGCAGGCTCCTCGCTGAGCAGGGAGCCCGATGCGGGACTCGATCCAGGGACTCCAGGATCATGACCAGAGCCAAAGGCAGTCACTTAACCAACTGAGCCACCCAGGCGCCCCCCTCTTCCCAAATTCTTAATGCAGCCTGCAAAGGCCTAGCCTCAGGGTCCAGAACTGAAATGCTTGCAGGAGCCCTACAGGGTAAAGAGGGACTGCCGAAGTTAAAACCAAATCTACAGCCCTCCTCTGCTCCAACTATTAGTGCTTAGGAATGTGAGCCCAATATGGCCAGACTTTATGATTTTTTAAAAAGTCTGGGAAATCCATGGGCGCCTGGGTGGCTCAGTCGTTGGGTGTCTACCTTCAGCTCAGGTCATGATCCCAGGGGCCTGGGATCGAGCCCTGCATCGGGCTCCCTGCACGGCGGGAAGCCTGCTTCTCCCTCTCCCACTCCCCCTGCTTGTGTTCCCTCTCTCGTTGTCTGTCAAATAAATAAATAAAATCTTAAAAAAAAAAAATAAAGTCGGGGAAATCCAGATTTTTATGGGAAACCACTTTTTAAAAAGGCTAAACTGAATCCTTTTCTGAAACACATGGAACAGGGCTACTCCATGGGCTGTCTCCGGACCAGGAACCACTGGTTCTTGGCCTTGGGACCAGCTATCATGAGCCCTGCTGGCCTCTATCAGACTCCCCTGAGCCTTAGGCTAGTTTTAGTGTTTTTTTTGTTGTTATATTTATTTATTTTTAAGTCATCTCTACATCCAGTGGGGCTCGAACTCACGACCCCGAGATCAAGAGTCGCATGCTCTTCCAATTAAGCCAGCCAGGCGCCCCTAGTTTCAGTTTTAGTTTATGAAACTGATCCCAGGCTCCTTCATTCTGCATAGCCTTCTGGCTTTCTGCTCTGAATATTGCCCCACTTTGCTTCCCCTTGAGCCTATTACTGACTCATCTAATTCTCAAATGTTATCCCGGAAGAGTCTTGTCCGGCTGCCCCCAACTAGGTTAGCACCCTCACCCCCCAGTTTTAATCACCCTTTACTCCTTTTTCTTCTGAGCACTTACCACATTTGTAAGAATAGATTAATTGGGGAGATCATTTGCAGAATGTCAGTCTCCCCATCCCAGATGGTCACCTCTAAAGTGCACAGACCTAGGGCGCCTGGCTGGCTCAGTCGGTAGAGCATGGGAGGCTTGATCTCGGGGTCGTAAGTTCAAACCCCACATGTGGCGTAGAGTTTACTTAAAATTTAAAAAAATACACCAAAAACTAATTAAATAAATTAATTAAATTAAGTGCACAGACCTGGCTGCTAGGCAGGGCCATGTGACGAAGGTGCGGCCCGCTCAGCCAGGGGGCTTGGGAAGAAAGGCGCTCTGACATCACATGACCAGAAGGGGGCAGAGCTGCATTGGAATCCAGGACCGTCTGATGCCGGGCGGGGCGGCTTCTCTCCTGAGCAAGGTAGCAGAGAAGCTGCTTGCCTCCCTCCTAAGTATCAAGGTGCTTGCCTGCGTGAGTGTTTCCAGGCAGGAATGAGGACAAGGGGGTGCCCGGCACCGACCACACAGACAAGCTCAGCCTCTGCGGAGGGCCAGGCCAGGAGATGGAAGGGACTGAGTGAGGCAGTGAGTCCCCCAGCTCAGAGACAGGAAGCAGGGCTGCCCGTCGGGCAAGGCTGAAGGCAACAGGCCTTCCTGCCCTGGGGCTAAAAAAGTCTGCGCCTGAGCTACCCGCTCCGGGAAACGCTTGCTCCTGGAATACGGGAACCGGCTAAAATAGCTTATTTATCAAGTCTAATAAGTTGCTTGTCAAGACTCCCTTTGCTGCGCCCAGCGGTCCAAAGCTATTAAGTCCAAGTGCTGATTGTAACCAGTTCCTTCTTATAAGACCTGTCTTGAAAGCACCCAGTTCTAGGCCCCCCTTGACTTCCCCCTTCTGAGATGCTGCTGACACTCTCAACAGAGGCTTTGCTTGAACAACAGGTTTTTCTGGTGATTGTTGGGAGGCTAAAAGCTGACATTCCAGTGATTGTTTCGGGGCAGTCTGGCTGTTACTGTAATGGGGCCACTACCTGATTTAGAAAGAAACTTCTCTGGGCAATTGATTCTGAGGTCAGCATACTAAGCGTAAATCGTACAAGTGTCCTGAGCAACCCGTTCTCGACCCCATAGTGGAGAGTAGATACTATCTCTCAGCTGGTCCGACGCTGTTAGCTGCCATCTTTTTTTTTTAAGATTTTATTTATTTATTTGACAGAGAGAGAGACAGCGAGAGAGGGAACACAAGCAGGGGGAGTGGGAGAGGGAGAAGCAGGCTTCCCGCGGAGCAGGGAGACCGATGCGGGGCTCGATCCCAGGATTCCGGTATCAGGACCCAAGCCGGAGGCAGATGCTTAACGACTGAGCCACCCAGGCGTCCCTAGCTGCCCTCTTTTTCCCTTGGAACAAAGTAACTGTTTCTTTGAGCTCTAGTATGAAGAGTTATTCAGAGGTAAACTGCATGCAAAATATGCATCTTTAATCCTTAGAATCACACTAGAAGGCCTGGACCGGGGAGACATACTCCTCCTGGTTTGCCTGGGATTGTTTCGGTTTTTTGTTATTATTTTTATTTATTTGAGAGAGAGAGCGGTCAGTCGCATGAACAAGCATGCACAAGCGGGGATGCGGCGGGGCGGGGGCAGAGGGAGAGGGAGAAGCAGGTTCCTGGCTGAGCAGGGAGCCCGCTGCAGGGCTTAATCCCAGGATCCTGGGATCCTGACCTGAGCTGAAGGAAGACACTTAATCACTGAGCCACCCAGGTGCTCCTAGAAATAAAATGTTATTTAACACACTTTTTTTTTAATTTTTATTTTTTTATTTTTATTTTTTTTGCGAGAGAGAGAATGAGAGAGAGCACGAGAGGGAGGAGGGTCAGAGGGAGAAGCAGACTCCCTGCTAAGCAGGGAGCCCGATGTGGGACTCGATCCCGGGACTCCAGGATCATGACCTGAGCTGAAGGCAGTCGCTTAACCAACTGAGCCACCCAGGCGCCCCACACTTTTCTTTGCAAAAGGTGTAGATCCATGTGTTTGGGTAAATCAGAGGGACTTAGAGTGTCTCTATAACTACACTCAAAACGCACACGAGTTCTCCAAGTTAATCTGCTCTTCTCTACATTTTTTTTAAAGATTTTATTTATTTATTTAAGAGAGACACAGCGAGAGAGGGAACACAAGCAGGGGGAGTGGGAGAGGGAGAAGCAGGCTTCCCGTGGAGCAGGGAGCCCGATGCGGGGCTCGATCCCAGGACCCCAGGATCAGGACCTGAGCCGAAGGCAGACGCCTAATGACGGAGCCCCCCAGGCACCCCTCTTCTCTACATTTCTTGAGTGCAGACAGGCGCTACGGGTTTCTTTTGTTTTCTCCATAGACCCCTGAACTCACATCTAGGTATTTAGTGCTGTTACTTTATTTATTCCTTTGAAAAGCTTGCCTGGAAGGCCCAGAATCTAAACTTTTTCCAGTGGCTACACTGCATGCCGACAGTAAATTGCTTATTAATCATTAACTCACCTCCCTGGCATGCATTTATGTGTTGAGATATTTGCTCTCTGTGTAAAAGGAAGACAATTCTGTTGCTGTAACAAGATGTAGGCTTTTCCACACGTCAGCCTGGGCAGGCCCCTCTCCCTCATTCTGAGATCTGCTGCAGCACTCAGAGACAGCCTCTTGAGCAAGGGGACAAGGGGGAGGCCAGCAAGGCCCAGGGCCCCACATTTAAGGGGGCACTGGCTCTCAGGCTCCCATGCTGCACTCGCAGCCTCACGAGAGTGCGTGCCTCCTTAAATGGTGGTTCTGGAAGCCTCCAGGCCTCACTCTGCTTCTCAGTCCAGGGCTGTAGAGTCCTGACTCTGTGACTGACCAGGAAGTGGCCAGTCCAGTGACATTTAATGTTCCAGAGTCTCTGGGTCTTCAGCTATGAAGTGGGGTTCTTGGTGAGGATTGGGGGAGCTCACACTGGCATTTGCCCTGTGCACAGCATACTGCAAATGCCTTTTACCATTTCTGCCCAGGGCCAAGCCCCAGGCCAAGCACCTTCTGTAGTTTATCTAGTTTCTTCCTTACAGATACACATTAGAAGCTCCTGTTGCAATTCTGATTCTACAGATGAAGAAACCAGGCTATGAGAGTAGCAGATGGGCCTCTCTGACCCCAGCACTTTCCTCATTACCAAACACCGGAGGCTTTCCTGTAAATAGCAACATGGCACTTCCTGTCTGGTGGTGTTTAATCCTCACTGGGCATCCATGTCACCTGAGGAGTCTTTAAAAGCACAGATGCTTCCAGAAATTCTGGATTAATTGGTCTAGGGATAGGCCCAGGCCCTGAAAATGCTTTTTAAGGAGCTCAGCTGATTCTAATGTGCAGCCAGATTCAGAACCACTGTTCTAGAGAAATAAAAGATTTAGATTAGCTCTAAAGAGAACTCAAAGGGGGCATTTTAAAAAAAGATTTTATTTTAAAATAATCTCTACAGCCAAACGTGGGGCTTGAACTCATAACCCCGAGATCAAGAGGCCCGTGCTCTACTGACTGAGCAGCCAGGAGCCCCTTAAAGAGGGTATTTCTGAATTTCAGCCACTTAAAGATGTGTGCGTGTCTACACATACACATCACACCCCAAGTCAGGAGTGTAGCTTTGCAGTTAGTAAAACAATGTGTTTTTTCCCCTCAATCCCAGCTCTACTCCTCAAAGGCTATGAATTGGGGAAAATCTCTTTACCTCTCTAAATCGACCAGAATACTATAAGAATCCCCTTAAGCACTGATTGAAGGACCTGCCCTGTAGCTTAATAAAAAGGTCGGATGGGATGAGGGCGGGGAGGTTAGATCTGGGTAGGGCTGAGAATTTGCATTTCTAGCAAGTTCCCAGGTGCTGCTCTTGGTCCAGGGAACACGCTTTGAGAACCACTGCTGTGAGCTGAACAACCCTGATGAGGTTCACCAAGTCCCATTTCAGATCAATCCTCAGAGCCTGCAAGGTGCCTCTCATCGTATCCTCACAGCAATGGGGTCCCCTTATTACCAGTATTTTATGAAGGCAATAGGCTCCCAAGAGTGAAGGGACACGTCCAGGGTCAGGCAGCCAGAGAGCTGCGGAAGTCTGGGTCTGAACAGAACTAAAAGCAGGAGAACACCTGCGCGATCTACTCCTTTGCAGACACCACAGCAAGTCTGCGACCCCCTGCCTGAGGTCACGTCCAAATCTGCGCGGCACAGCCAGGGCTGCGGCAGGCAGAAGCCTTCCCGCCTCCCCCGCGGGGAACACCAGCGCCTTGCAGAGCGGCCTGCGAGCAACTCCGTGGAGGCCTGGCGCCCCCTGGTGGCTGTTCGGGGAGCAGCGCCACGCTGCCCTGGCGGGGCGTTCTGCTCTCTCCTGCGTGAGTCATCGGCATTCTTCGGCCTCCTTAGGAACATGGAAAATATTATTCAGTCCATTCCATCCTCCGAAAGACCTCTGGGTGTTGAAAGGGGGTGGGGCCTTCAGAGCTGAGGAATGGAAAGGAAGGGCGGTGGACTGGGCCCTGGGGAGCTCAGGGGGCTGGGGTAAAAGGGTAAAAATGGGGAAAGCGCAGCTGAGAACAATCCGGACTTTCACCTTTTGACCTTCCCAAGACTCCTGCTGAGGAATTTCCAGGACTGAGCCTCCTGGAGCGGCTGCAGAAGGCCAGCTTGTTCTCCCAGTGCCGGCGCCCGCTGCCTGAGCTCGTCCATTTCTGCTTTCATGTATTCATTCAGTGGGTGTTTTTGAGAGCCTACTATGTGCCGGCGCTTTTCTAGGTTCTGGGGATACAGAAAGAAACAGAATAGACAGGATCCCTGCCTCCATGGATGCCCTCCCACCAGAGAATGACGGAAGGAAGGAAGGGAGGAAGGAAGGAAGAAAACTGGAGGAAAATGAAGAAGGGGGATGGGGACCTCACAGAAAAGATGACATTTAAGAAAAAACGTGAGGGAAGAGAGGGAGAGAGGCAGGTATCTGGGGGAAGAATGTTCTAGGAAGTGAGAATGGTAGGAGCAAAGGTCCTGGGGCAGTGGCCAGTATGTATGTTTGAGGACTTGGACTAGGTTCTTCTTCTTCCCTTTTTTTTTTAAGATTTTATTTATTTATTTGACAGAGAGAGAGCACAAGCAGGGGGAGCGGCGGGCAGAGGGAGAATCAGGCTCCCTGCTGAGCCGGGAGCCGGACGCTGAACTCGATCCCAGGACCTGGGGATCACCACCTGAGCCGAAGGCAGACGCTCAACTGACTGAGCCACCCAGGCGCCCTTGGACTAGGTTCTTGATAATAAAGTGGGATATATTTTTTACTATCCAGGATCCACTTGCTCTGTTATTAATTACACTAAACTGACTCACTTTCAAAAACACTTATTTCAGCCTCATCAGGGTGGGTTGAGGAGAGCATAGGAGGTGGCAAAGAGTGAGATAGTAACTATAAACAAGGCTTTGGGAGAGTTTATTTTAAAAAAGAGTAGAGGGGGATGCCCAGGTGGCTCAGTCGGTAGAGCATGCAACTCTTGATCTCAAGGTCCTGAGTTCAAGTCCCATATTGGGGGCAGAGTTTACTTACAAACCTAAAAACAGGGAGGGGTCCAAGTGGATAAGAAATACTAAGACTCGTGTGCATGTTGACCTTGGATGACCCTGGGATTTGGGTCCTGGAACTGCCCGCTTTCTAGAGGACCTTGTTCAGTGCTAAGATTTTATTTTTATTTTTTAATTTCTTAAAAGATTTATTTATTTGAGAGAGAGAGTGAGAGCATGAGCAAGAGGGCCAGAGGGAGAGGGAGAGTCTCAAGCAGATTCCACACTGAGTGTGGAGCCCCATGCGGAACTTGATCTCTTGATATCACCCTGATACCAAGACCTGAGCCGAAGCCTGCCTGGGTGGCACAGTGGGTTAAGCGGCTGACTCTTGGTTTCAGTTCAGATCATGATCTTGGGGTCATAGGATTGAGCCCCATATCTGGCTCTGCACTCAGTGGGGAGTCTGTTTGAGACTCTCCCTCTCCCTCTGCTCTTGTGCTCTCTGTCTCTCAAAAAAATAAAATCTTTTTTCTATTCATTTGAGAGACAGCACAAGCAGGGGGAGAGGTAGAGGGAGAGGGAGAAGCAGACTCCCCACTGAGCTGGGAGCCCGACATGGGGTTCGATCCCAGGACCTGGAGATCATGACCTGAGCCGAAGGAAGACACTCAACCATCTGAGCCACCCAGGCGCCCCAAATAAGTAAAATCTTAAAAAAAAAAAAAAAGACCTGAGCTGAAACCAAGAGCTGGACACTTGACCTGACTACACCACCCAGGCGCCCCCAGTGCCAAGATTTTAAATACCATCTTGATGCTGATGACTTCTCCCTTTATATCTCCTCTCCCCTGAGCATGTCCAAATTTACAGCTATTTACAGGCATCTCTAACTATTATCAATTGTACAAAACAGAATCATTGATTGCCTCTTGCCCCACCAAAATCTGCTCCCTTCCATAAGGCTTTGATAAGCACAAAAGTAGGGAGTGGCTCTTATTTTCTTTTTCCTCTCATTTCCCAACCAGGAGTAGCATCCCTGTGGGCTTTGGCTTCCATCCCCTTCTCTACTACACACCATCTCTTGGTCTCCCTGCCTCCACCCTTGCTCCCACTGTGATCAGTTTTCTACACAGCAATTAGGTGGATCTGAAAAATCCAGTCATGCCAGACCCTTACTTAAAATTCTTCATCAGGGGGCTCCTGGGTGGCTCAGTCGTTAAGCGTCTGCCTTCAGCTCAGGTCATGATCCCAGGGTCCTGGGATGGAGCCCTGCATCGGGCTGCCTGCTCAGTGGGAAGCCTGCTTCTCCCTCTCCCACTCCCCCTGTTTGTGTTCCCTCTCTCGCTGTCTCTCTCTGTCAAATAAATAAATAAAATCTTAAAAAAAAAAATTCTTCATCAGTTTCCCATAACAATCAGAATAAAACCCCAACTCTTTTTCCAGGGCTTTCAAGATCCTCCATGATCTTCCTCTGGCCTCTGATTGCATCTCATACATTCTCTGCCTACTTCGTTATACTCCAACCAGTCTATTCGCACTCCCTTTCCTGTGTTTCTCAAATAGATTCCCTTCCAAAGGCATTTTGCTTGAGAGACTTTCTCCAGCATCTTCACGAGGTCAGCTCCTTCTGATCCTCCATGCTCAGCTTAAAATGTCACCTCCTTGAGAGGCCTGCCCATTCTGAAATGGCCTCCCAGCTGGACACTTTCTTGCAAACATGGCTTCCCTGCTCACCCTGCCCCCCACACCATGATCTATCTCCACTCCTCTAGTCCTCATTAGTCCCTGCCACCTGGATTCCCAGCTTAACCCCAGCCCTGGCCTTCCGGAAACTGGTTCTTCAGCCCTTCCTTGAGTCAGTCAGCTCCTCCATAGCCTACCGATAAATTCCTTATTTGCCAAATTTAGCCAAAGGTGTTTTTCGTCCCTTGCAATGAAAGAACCCTAAGGGTGGGGTGCCTGGCTGGTTCAGTTGGTAGAGAGAGGGACTTTTGATCTTGGGGTTGTGAGTTCCAGCCCCATGTTGGGTGTAGGGGTAACTTAAAAATGTCTCGCTGTGTCTCTCTCTGTCAAATAAATAAATAAAATCTTAAAAAAAAAATCGAAAGTAAGGAGGGAAGGAAGGAAGGAACCCTAAGGGTTATAGCCTCCATTATCAGGGTACCAAGAGAAATCACCAAACTATATTTGAGTAATGCCTTAGGTCAATAAAGAAACAATAATGATAATTGGGGAGAGAACAGCAATAACATTAAATTAATAACACTTATTGAGGACTGTATTAGTATGTAGGTTCTTTTTTTTAAAGATTTATTTATTTATTTATTTGAAAGAGAGAGAATGAGAGAGAGCACATGAGACGGGGGAGGGTCAGAGGGAGAAGCAGACTCCCCGCTGAGCAGGGAGCCCGATGCGGGACTCGATCTCGGGACTCCAGGATCATGACCTGAGCCGAAGGCAGTCGCTTAACCAACTGAGCCACCCAGGCGCCCCAGTATGTAGGTTCTATAGCTCGCTGTACAAAGACCAAAAGGGAATAGTTTCATTTCTCACTTAATAGTCCATCTATATAAGGGGCCAAGGGTAGCCCTACCTTGTTGCTCAGTATCCTCAACATGTGGCTTCCACCTTAAGGACCAAGACAGCTGCATGGGCTCCTGGGCTCTCAGGTGGGACTAGAGAGGCGGGGCGCTGTCCCTCCCTTTCAAGGTCCTGATCCGGGAAGGTGCCTGCATTCTCTGCACTCCCATCCCATTGGCCAGAACCTCGTCACGTGGCCACGGTTGGCTGCAAGGAAAGCCAGCAAACCTCATCTTTAATTGGGCAGCCCTGGCTTCCTTCTAGTCACATCTGGCAAAGATAACTATCCTGATTACTAGCAATGTAAGCATACATTTTACATTTACACAAATAGTCTCGTGTCAGAGGGTTCGTTGGGTTTATTTTTTCACTCAATTTTCAAGATCCATGCATGTCTATATGAACAACTAGTCATGCTTTCTAGCGGCTTCCCGGTACTGTGTGCCTCCGGCATAGTTAACTAATGCGCCCCCCTTGCGATGGACGCCCATCGCCGTCTCCACCTCCACCTGCAGCCTCCACACGTGTCACTGCCCTGGGCGTCCATGTGCACATCTGTGCACTGAATGAGCAGTTCTTTAAAAAAAAAAAAAATTTTTTTTTTTATTCATTTGACAGAGAACAAGCAGGGGGGTCTGCAGGGGGAGCTGCAGGGGGAGAGTGAGAAGAGGCTCCCCATGAGCAGGGAGTCCAATGCGGGCCTCGATCCCAGAACCCCGGGATCATGACCTGACCGAAGGCAGCTGCTTAACCAACTGAGCCACCGAGGCGCCCCTGATTGAGCGGTTCTGCGGACTCCATCCCCAGGAGAGGAGGTGCTCAGTCACAGGGGAAGTGAGTGACAAGTACGGCCAGACTGCTCTCCGGCAGAGCTGCTCCCAGTCTTTACTCCCACCAGCTGTAATGGGGGCTTCTATAGTCCCCCAAAGGTATTTTGTTCATCTTTGTTACACCTATAAATGGACATCTGTTGTTTTTGCAAGGCCAGATCCATTCTTCCTTTTTCCAGTCACTGGACGCTAGGTTTCTTTTGGGGAACCATGGCCAATCTCAATGCACGTGACTCAGATGAGCGTGACCTTGCTCTCTCACTTCCTGGTTTGACCATGTGACCGAGCACTGGCCAAATCACCTTCCAGCTCCCAACCAATCAAGTGAAGGCCCAGGACTGAAGAGGCTAGGCCAAATTAGAGCCAACTCAGCTGAAAGATGACTAAACCATGATGTTGTTGCTTGTGTCCCTGGAACCAGCCATGCCTGAAGTGGATATGCACTGAAGCTTATAGTGACATAAGCCAATAAATTCATTTTCTGTTTTTTTAAATTAATTTATTTATTAATTTTAATTTTTTTTAAAGTAGGCTCCGCACCCAGTGTGGGGCTTGAACTTAGGACTCTGAGCTCAAGAGCTGCATGTTCTACCAACTGAGCCAGCCAGGAGCCCCTCATTCTCTTTTGAGACTGATTTGAGTTGGGCTTAGGAAAGCCACAACCAAAAGAATTCACACGTAATAACAGCCTTTGCCCCATCCATCCTGCCACCAAGCATGGTAAGTCACAGAACAAATGTTTGTTGAATGAATGAGTGAGTGCACGTGTGGGAATAAATTAGACATGAGAAGTGGCCACCCAGTGATAAATACTCCTACGAGTTCTCCAGGAGTTCAGATGAAATAGTACTGGGAAGGCTCATAAATAAGAAAATGGGCTTTAAAAATTCCTTTTGCTAAATTCAAATCCTAAGGCTAAGATATATGTAAGCTCCTTCGTTGTAGTTTTTGTTCGTTTTGCTTTGACAATCAGGTAACCCTCATTGAACTAGGAAGGTAACTTAAAACCCCACCATATTCCCCTTAGAGGGTTAGAAATGAGACAAGCAGGTATAAGACTTTCTCTTCTGCAGCTTTCTAGGGATGTTTTCCTTTGTGTTTATTTTTATGAAAAGTGTGGTACTGAGAAATCCTATGGATGAGCACATTAGTGCCGTCCATTTTTTTTTAGTTTATTTATTTTTTTATTTAAGTAATCTCTACACCCAATGTGGGGCTCGAACTCACGATCCTGAGATCAAGAGTCCCATGCTCATATGACTGAGTCAGCTTGGCACCCCAGTGCCATCCGTTTGACAATGATTTGCCCTAAAAGTAAAATTTGATTTTTTTTTTTGGCCTTTGGGTTTTTTGTAAAGATTTTATTTTATTTTTATTTTTTTTAAAGACTTTATTTCTTTGAGAGAGAGAGACAGCATGAGGAGGTGACGGGCACAGGGAGAAGCAGACTCCCTGCTGAGCAGGGCGACCAATGCAGGGCTCGATCCTGGGACTCTGGGATCATGACCTGAGCTGAAGGCAGATCCTTAATCGACTGAGCCACCCAGGAGCCCCTAAGATTTGATTTGATTTATTTTGAAGATTTAATTTATTTATTTGCCAGAGAGAGAGACAGAGAGAGAGCACAGGTGGCGGGGAGCAGGAGGAGAGGGAGAAGTTTACTCCCCGCTGAGCAGGGAGCCCGATGCGGGGCTCAATTCCAGGACCCTGGGATCATGACCTGAGCCGAAGGCAGATGCTTAACTGACTGAGCCACCCAGGTGCCCCTGATTTTATTGTTAAGTAATCTCTACACCCAACGTGGGGCTTGAACTTACAACCCCCAAATCAAGAGTCGCATGTTCTACTGACTGAGCCAGCCAGGTGCCCCATGCCTTTGGATTTTTTTATTCATAAGAAAGTAATATGTGTAGGGCGCCTGGGTGGCTCAGTTGGTTGAGCGACTGCCTTCGGCTCAGGTCATGATCCTGGAGTCCCTGGATCGAGTCCCGCATCGGGTTCCCTGCTCAGCAGGGAGTCTGCTTTGCCCTCTGACCCTATCCCCTCTCATGTGTTCTCTCTCTCTCAAATAAATAAATAAAATCTTTAAAAAAAAAAAAAAAGAAAAGAAAGTAATATGTGTATCTGATTTTCTAATACTTTTTAAAGTAAGCTCTATGCCAACATGGGGCTTGAACTCAGGAGTCACATGCTCTACCAACTGAGCCACTCAGGTGTCCCTGTATTTGGTTTTTTTTTTTTAAGATTTTTATTATTTATTTGACAGAGAGAGACACAGCGAGAGAGGGAACACAAGCAGGGGGAGTGGGAGAGCGAGAAGCCGGCTTCCCGCCGAGCAGGGAGCCTGATGCGGGGCTCGATCCCAGGACGCCGGGATTATGACCTGAGCCGAAGGCAGCCGCTTAACGACTGAGCCACCCAGGCACCCCTGTATTTGATTTTTTTTTTTAAAAGATTTTATTTACTTATTTGAGAGAGAGCACACAGAGAAAGAAAGGGAGAAGCAGGCTCCCCGCTGAGCAGGGAGCCCAATGCAGGGCTTGATCCCAGGACCCTGAGACCATGACCCAAGCCTAAGGCAAATGCTTAGCCGACTGAGCCACCCAAGTGGCCCCGCTGTATTTAATTTTTTACCAGAGGTCTAGCAGACCAGAGAGGCAGTGTCCCTTTCCCCTCCAACCCGTGCCCCTGTCACCTTCTCTAGGGACAGCCACATAACTAGTTTCTCTTGTCACTTCCTAGAGAGTCCCTAGCATATATAAGCTCTATCAGCCACGGCTCTTTTTTTTTTTTTTTTAAAGATTTTATTTATTTGACAGAGAGAGAGAGATAGCGAGAGCAGGAATACAAGCAGGGGGAGTGGGAGAGGGAGAAGCAGGCTTCCCACTGAGCAAGGGAGCCCGATGTGGGACTCGATCCCAGGACCCCGGGATCATGACCCGAGCCGAAGGCAGACGCTTAACGACTGAGCCACCCAGGCGCCCCCAGCCACGGCTCTTGATGGCACGCAACAGAGACCCATGCTGGCTAACCTCAACTGCAGAGGGGTTTATGGGAAGGATATGCGGGGAAGGGCAGGTGCTTATAGAATCAGTAGGAAGGATAAAGACCATCAGGAAATGAGGGAGGCTAAGCGTGGAAATTCTGCCCAGGTGAATGTTGCTGCCACTCCATCTGTAGCTGCCCCTGCCTGAGTATGCCCAGTTATCATGCGCAGGGTAGATCCAAATTCTCTGTACATTTCTCTTGGCATCACTGGCTGGAGAACTGAAACTCCTGGACAGAACCATCTGATCGCCCAGGTCATGTGCCTATGCGGCCAAGTGGTGGAGAGAGGTTCTCTTTATTTGTAATTTTGAGAAATCTTGCTAAATTTCTTTCCAAAAGATTGTTTCAGTCTACACTTCTAACAACAGTCCGGAAGAATTTATGTTGCCCCAGAGGTGCCAAAAGAGCATGAAGAATAAGATTTTGAACCAATCGTGGAAGCATCTGTGCGTGCTCAGCAGCACTTGAGAAGAGATTAAAAGCACCTGACTGTTTGCAGTGGGCTGTCTGAGTCCCTACAGAATTCAGGGATCCCTTTATAGTCCTGGACAAGAAGAGAAAAAAGCCACCTGGGTAATACAGGTGTAATTGGCCCCCCACGGCACTTAGGTGGTCCCTTTGAAGATCAGCCTCTGTGATGTGGGGGAGAGGGGGGTGTCTGATTTGTTTTTATCTCTATTTTTAAGTCCTGAATTTCCAATTCATTAAAAAAGAAATCCTGGGGGCACCAACTCTCAAGGAGCCCATTAAGATTTGGCTTTGGGGAATTGGCTTTTGAATTGCCAAGCAAAATGAAATCACAAATATAATTATGTCATTGTACCGTTGTGTCTAAGTAGCATAAGAAATGAATCACTTAGTGGCGCCTGGGTGGCTCAGATGGTTAAGCGTCTGCCTTCGGCTCAGGTCATGATCCCAGGGTCCTGGGATCGAGTCCCGCATCGGGCTCCCTGCTCCTTGGGAGCCTGCTTCTCTCTCTCTCTCTCTCTCTGTCTCTCATGAATAAATAAATAAAATATTTAAAAAAAAAAAAAAAAAAGAAATGAATCACTTAGTTCGGGGCGGGGGCGGGGGCGGGGCGGGGGGGTGCGGCTATCAACAGCAGATAACCTGATGAAGAGTGGCTTACATTTTCTTCCAAAACAAGGAATCTGGAAGTAGGTAGCTGCTGTCGCTGGGTGAATGGTACCAGAGCCAGGTACTCTTGATCATCTTGGCCTTGCCCTCATGGTGCAGCAATCTGGCTGCAGCCGCACCAGGCATCGCGTCAGCGTTCAAGGCAGGAAGAGGTAGGGGAAGGGCTGGAGCCAGTTGCATCTGTCCCTTCTATCAGGAAAATGAACATATTCCTGGAAATCCAACAGCATAGTTGGCAACCACAGCAGCAGAAGCACTTTCCAGCTTCCAAAATAGGAGGAAGAAGAGAGTCAAAGGTTGAGAGCAGTTGCGGGCTCAGCCCATTGGCTAGATCTGCCACAAGAAAAGTCAGAAAATCCACAGTGTTTGGAATATTGAAATCTCTTGTCCTTCCTTTAGTTCTTGCACCTAAATGATGGACACTGAAATAATTTTTCATGTCTATATACATCCACAGGAGACTTAATAGTAATTCACTATGTGAGTTATTAAGGGCTATTAAAATGCAGTATTCGTGAACTAAAATTAGCCAACTTATCCACACTGGTGTTCTGCCAAGACCATCTGGCTGCCACTCAATGTTTGATGGCCTTACCTTTGCATAAATAGCTGAGATTCCTACAATTTAAGGAAAAGACACTTTGTTAGTGGTGTTATCTTGAATTAGTTATGGTTCTCAATAGCTGCTTCTATTTCCTGTGTCCTAAAAGTATTATACCCTATTGTGGGTTGAACTGTGCCTTCCAAAAAGATAGGTTCAAGTCTTAATCCTCCTCCTTGTAAATGTGACCTTATTTGGAAATAGGGTAATTAAATTAAATGTAATTAAATTAAAGTGAGGTCATACTGGATTAGGGTGGGTCTTAATCCAATGACTAAAATCTTTATACAGAGAGAAAACAGACCTTCGTGCACTGTTTATGAGAATGTAAAATGGTGCAGCCGCTGTGGAAAACAGTTTGGCACTTCCTCAAAAGGTTAAACATAAAATTACCTCATGACCAATTCCACTCCTAGGGATATACCCGAAAGAAGTGAAGGTTGGTATTCAGAGAGATACTTGAACAGACAAATGTTCATGGCACCACTATTCACAAAAGCCAAAAAAGGGAAGAAACAACCCAAATGTCTATCAACTGAACAGCAGCTGTTCTATGCGGATGTTGGAAGGTTACTCAGTCCCAGGAAGGAATGGAGTACTGATACATGCTATGGTGTGCAGGAACCCTGAACACACTCGGAGGGAAAGAAGTCCCATGCCTCCTGTAAGGGTGCCATTCACATGAAGTGCCCTGAATAGGCAAATCCACAGAGACAGAAAGCAGATTAATGATGGCGTGGGGGGGAGGGGGAGGGGCGCGGAAGGAGAGGGGCATACGGGGGGACACTAACAGGTGTGGGGCTTCCTTTTAGGGAGATGGAAATATTTTAGACGTCCGTGATTCACTAGGTGATGGTGGTATAACACTGTGATTGTGCCAAATACCACCGATGGTTACTTTTACATCATGGGAAATTCACCTTAATTTTGAAGGAGGTGAGGGAGAGGGAGGAAGGAAAGGAAAAAGAAGACCCATAAGAGTTATTGCCGGTGGCCAGATGAGAAAATCCTTATACGTTTGTATCTTGTTACAGCCCTTAGGTAGTTATCTTTTAACATTTTTTTTTAAAGCTTTATTTATTTATGTAAATAATCTTTACACCCAACGTGGGGCTCAAACTCACAACCCCTGGGATCAAGAGTTGCATGCTCCACTGACTGAGCCAGCTAGGTACCCCAGTATCTTTTAACATTTTAACATTTCTTTTTTCTTTAAAGATTTTATCTATTTATGTGACAGAGAGAGAGAGCACAATCAGGGGGAGCGGCAGGTACAGGGAGAGGGAGAAGCAGGCTCCCCAGTAAGCAGGGAGCTGGGTGTGGGGCTCGATCCCAGGACCCTGAGATCATGACCTGAGCCAAAGGCAGACGCTTAACCAACTGAGCCACCCAGGAGCCCCAACATTTTAACATTTCCGTGGAATAGATTCCATTCTTAGGAACCAACGTAAGGATATACATGAAAGAAGATTTAGGCAGTATTGTTCACAGTGGCAAAAATGGCAAACAAAGGGGGTGCCTGGCTGGCTCAGTCAGTGGAGCGTGCAACTCTTGATCTCAGGGTCATGAGTTCAAGCCCCACGTTGGGTGTAGAGCTTACTTAAAAAAAATTAAAAACGGCAAACAAAGTAAATATCCATCCATAGGGAATGGTTGAACACCGCATGGTGTAGCCACGCTACATGCTGGAACATCCCACAGTGCACCATCACTGAAATGCTCTCTGCCAGGTCACCTGGACGGATGCTCATGTGATACTGTTAAATGAGAAAAGCAGGGTGCAGAAAAATGAGGATAACATGATCTTATGTAAATGTGTGTGTGGATATATGCATGTTTGTATATCTATATGTACCCAAATATATCTGTGGACATGTCTTTGTATAAAATCACATGGAGAAAAAGATGGGAGTATATGAACTAGAGGTGAGGAAGGGAGATGAAAAGGAGAAAAGAAGAGGGAGAAGCCAGCCAGAAAAAGGAAGAGAAAAAACAGAACGATTTCACTTGAAAAGGAAAACCCCTCAATATGTATGATATGGTCCCTCTTATAATTGTATGTAAAGGGATGCCTGGGTGGCTCAGTTGGTTAAGTGACTGCCTTTGGCTCAGGTCATGATCCTGGAGTCCCAGGATCGAGTCCCACACTGAGCTCCCTGCTCAGTGGGGAGCCTGCTTCTCCCTCTGACCCTCCCCTCTCTCATGTGCGCTCTCTCTCTCTCATTCTCTCTCTCTCAAATAAATAAAATCTTAAAAAAATATTGTATGTAAAATTATGCACATGTACATAATATACATGTACAAAAACTTTAAATCATAAACTTACTTTCAGTTCATTATAATCAATTAAACAGAACCAAGTACAGAATTAGAATTACTATTGCATTGGCTTCCTCATTATCAATTAATCCTTGATGGCTTCTTCGTGCAGAAGGTAAAGCTGCATATTTGCATGAACAGTGTTTCTGGTGTATAATTTCCCACTTATCTGGCATTATAATATGTATGCATTATGATTCAAGTATGAATTATTCAGAATTTCCCCCCAAATATATCCAGAATCTTCCATATTAATGTATGTGACTAAATAATTAATATAAGTAGCTTACAGCATCCCTGCCCCCCCGGGAAAGAGCATTCAGTCTTTGCCTGCTGGGCAACTGAGGCCCTCAAAGGAGATTGCCTTTGCCCGTTGGTTTCCTCGGACTTTTATGATGTGGAGAATGAGCTAGGAGACAGAGGGGGAGCATGGAGCTGCAAACCGTATTTTCACCTGCTGAGCATCCTTTAAGTGGACTATCCCACCTTCACTGTCATTCCATTTGGTTCCTCTACAGCCACATCTGGGTTTAACTTCTGCTGTGAACATGTGCAGGGGTGGAGGGAGGTGTGGGGTGGGGGGGGGTGGGGGGTGCGGGTCGGGGCGGCAGTTAGTGAATCAGAGGACACTGTTCATCTGGCCACTGTGACTGGTTCAGGGCTGGACACATGACCCAAGCTGGACCCATCAGAGGATTCGCTTCTTTCCTTCCTTCCTTCCTCTCTCTTTCTCTTCCTTCTTTTTAAAGATTTTTTAATTTTTATTTGAGAGAGAGAGGCAGAGGGAGAAGGAAGGAAGAGAATCCCAAGCAGACTCCCCACTGAGCATGGAGCCTGATGCAGGACTCGATCTCATAACCCTGAGATCATGACCTGAGCCAAAGCCAAGAGTCGGTTGCTTAACCAACTGAGCCACCCAGGTGCCCCCAGATTTTGCTAAACTGTCAAGATGTGCAGCCAAAGTTGTAAATCAGTGAGCCAGGTCAGGTGCTCCTTGGACTTTATTGTGCCCAAGGGTCACCTGGGTCCTACTGCAGAGATTCCCATTGAATAGGTCTGGGCCCAAGGATTTATATTTCAAACAAACTCCTAGATAATGCTACTCCTGCTGGTCCTCGGACCTTTGAGAGCCTCTCATCTAACAGGCTGAGAGGAGGGAGGGGAAGAGCATAGGCTAGCTGATGAATGCAGGGCTTGGCAAGCCAGGCCCTGGAGCAGTTGAAAGGAGTTGGGGGGTGGGGAGGGAGAGGTAAGAAAGGACAAGGACCTCTAATTAGTATTGCTGTGAATTTCTTGTAATGTTCTTAAGAGATGTGCATGGGAAATGTAATTCCTTTTTTTTAAACAGTTTTATTTATTTATTTATTTATTTATTTATTTGAGACAGAGAGAATGAGAGAGCCAGAGAGCACATGAGAGGGGGGAGGGTCAGAGGGAGAAGCAGGCTCCCCGCCGAGCAGGGAGCCCGATGCGGGACTCGATCCCAGGACTCCAGGATCATGACCTGAGCCGAAGGCAGTTGCTTAACCAACTGAGCCACCCAGGCGCCCAAATGCAATTCCTTTTTAATATCTTTTGGCTGTTGAACTGTTTCTCTCTTTTTTTTAAAGTTTATTTATTTGTTTTTTAGTAATCTCTACACCCAACATGGGACTTGAACTCACCACCCCTAGATCAAGATTCACATGCTCCACTGACTGAGCCAGCCAGGCGCCCCTGTTGAACGTGACATCTCCAAGGCTGAATCTACATGGGTCTCTGAGTTTATGAAGGTTACAAGTGTCCCGCTACTCTCCATTGTTGTCACTGATTTTTTGGTCCAATTGAAAGTGAACACAGGTGAAGGGCCATGGAGAGATTTTGCCCCATAGAGTGGGTCACAGACTAGAGAGAATTAGCTTCTGTGGAAATGAGAGGTTGAGGGGTCTTGTGGAACCAGAGAAAATGGTTTACCTTAGAGACCATATTAATTGATCTAGCACCCCCAGCAAGTGTTGTTTTGTGTTGTCTGTGGTACATTAATGCTTCATCTGAGTTCTCTCCAGATTAAGGGCTGGATTCTGGGTTTTTTTGTTTGTTTCTTTGTTTCCTTTATTATTTCTTTCTTTAAACGTTTCCTCAACATTTACCATGTGTCAAGCCTTGTTTAAGGCTCTGAGGATACAAATACAAATCAAACCAAACCGAACATAGCAAAGACAGCTGCTTGACCACGAATATCTTCTTTTCTCCTTCTTTCTTTAATAAAAGAACTCATGAGTTTTGGCTGGCACAGGATTGTCCAGTTGATGACTACATTTCTGACCTTTTTCTTTTTTTTTTTTTTGGATCTAAGTGTTCATGTAACCAAGTTCTGAGATGTTTATGAGAGTTTATGTGAGATATGAGCAGAAATGATGCAAGCTCATTTCAGATCATGCCATTAAGTGAAACGGATATGTTCCCTCTTTGCCCTTTCTCCTGCCCTTTACCACTGGCTGGGATACAGATGTGATGGCAGAAGCTAGTGCAGCTACCTTGGACATGGAGATTGAAATTGTGTGTTGAGTTTGTCAATGCTACTACCTTAGAACCACCTAAGTCTGGATTGGTAAGTGCGAGAAAAATAAACTTGATTTTGTTTGAGCCAATAACTTAAGGTCTCTTTGTTATAGCAGCCGGGATATTGTACCCAAACTAATAAATCTCTGACCCCTACCTCTAGTGGAGGCAGTTAAAAAAAAAAAAAATGTGTGTGTGGGGGGGGGCAGAATTGCTCAAACAGAGATAATCCCTTAGTGTTGTGGGGTTATAATTAGGTCATGCCCAGCATAGGCTGGGATGCTGATTGATGGAAGGAGGTTATTGAAGAGGATCTCTGAAAAAGATCCCCACAGATGGAAATTGGAGTAGTGTTGGACACTTGATTTGAGTAGGATTCTTTGGCTATAAGTAACAACATCAAAATCCAACAAAGACTTTTTATTCATGGATAATTCAATGGAGTCATCCATTTATTCAACATTTACCTATTACCTACTATGTTCCTGGCTCTGTTCTAGGTGCTGGTGATAGGGCAGTGATTAAAATAGTTAAAAACCCCAAATTAAGGCAAAACTCTGCCTAATGGATCTTACAATCTAGTGGGGGAGAGATTTATTATCTCACAAAACAAGAAATCCAGAGATAGGTGGTCTTGTGCTGGTGGATACAGACAGAGGTTCAACACTATCTTCAAGAACGCATATTCTTTCCATCTCTTCATTCTGCTGTCCTCAGTGTGCAGACTTTGCCTCAGCCTTGTAACCTCATAGCTGCAAGATGGCTGCCACAGCTCTAGGCATCACATTGCGTGCACATTAACCTAGTAAAAGGACAGGGACTGTTTCCTCCTATCAGCTCTTCTTTTTTTCCCTAGAAGGAACACTTTTGCAGAAGTCCTCAGCAGATTTTAAGTTCCATTTTCTAGAATTGTACCATATTCCTGATAAAATCACTGGTAAAGGGTAGGAGACAACCATGACTGGCTTATGTTTGTGGTTTTCAAACTCTTAAATATTATAATGACCCCAAAGAGCTTTGGTTTTTGCGGTTATATTGACTGATGTTTGCTGTTTTAGAAGGTAAAACTGAAAAATTAAAATATATGTGTTCATTAATTCACTTAAAATTACCCTTTACATGTTAACTTAAATAATAATTTTTTTAGTGAAAAATGGCATTTCCCCCCAAACAATAATTAGTGGAAAAAGTGACATTGTTTTACATTTTTCTTTATCTCTTTAATGTCTGACGTAATAGAAGAAGCTGGATTCTACTTTCTCCTTCTGCATTTAATCCATTGTGATATGTTGTTTTGCTTGAAATATATAAAGAAATTCTGGCCTCACACAGATACGTTGTTGCAAAAAGGAGGGCCTCATGGACCTCCTGAAAGGGTCTCAGAGACTCTCAGGGGTTCTTGGACCACACTTTGAAAACCACTGGCATGGATCAATCAAAACTCACTCCTAGGCTATGAAGAGGCTTACCACCATCCCTGATTCCACTCAGCTCCACCTCCCCATAAACACATGGCTGCTTCCATTCCTGAACAAAACCAAAGTTCTCTTAGCAAACAGAAAGGAGGGGAGGGGTGCCTGGGTGGCTCAGTTGGTTAAGCGTCTACCTTCGGCTCAGGTCATGATCCCGGGGTCCTGAAATGGAGCCCTGCATAGGGCTCCCTGCTCCGCGGGGAGTCTGCTTCTCCCTCCTCCCCCCCCCCAGCTTGTGCTGTCTCTCTCTCTCTCTCTCTCTTCTCTCAAATGAATAAATAATATCTTTAAAAATTTTTTTATTTTTTAAAAAAATTATTCATTTATTTGTTTAAAGATGTTATTTATTTATTTGACAGAGAGAGACAGCGAGAGAGGGAACACAAGCAGGGGGAGGGGGAGAGGGAGAAGCAGGCCTCCCGCGGAGCAGGGAGCCCGATGTGGGATTTGATCCCAGGACTCTGGGATCACGACCTGAGCTGAAGGCAGACGCTTAACGACTGAGC
>NC_138378.1:12085805-12119057 GCF_054177405.1 Leptonychotes weddellii | reverse complement strand
AGGACCCTGGGATCATGACCTGAGCCGAAGGCAGATGCTTAACCATCTGAGCCACCCAGGCGCCCCTCCAGTGGTGGTTTTCAAACTCACTGCATCTCATAGGGAGAAATACCTTTAATGTATACTACACACATGCATACAGCAGAAAGAAAAGTTTTATAAAATACTTAGCCTTACAACATGCAATGCCCTCTGATATTTTCTATTCCTTTTATTCCATTCTCTTTCATTAAAAAAAAAACAAAAAAAACTGCTGGCCATAACCCATTACATTCATTTCATGACTTACTAGTGGGTCATAATCCTCAGTCTGAAAAATACTGCTTTCTAGGGACTTGTTGATTGATTGGACAGAGGGGCTGGACTGAGGTATCCAAGATGAATGGAATTAAATAAGAATTGCCTTGAAAGTTGACCAGGGAAATTCCCTGAGATGCCCATGTTGACTTTGCCTTTTTTCCTATTGCTTGTATTAATTCCTTTATGTTTAGCAGGGGGAAGTAGGTTCAACTCGAACAGCCTTAAGTTAAAAAAAGAAGAAGAATTCATTGACTCACAGAATAGGAAAGCCCAGGAGTTTCGCCAGCTTCAAGCGCAGCTGGGACCAGGTGCTCAAATGGTGAGCATCTGTCAGTCCCCACCTACCAACTCTGATGCCCTCCATATTGGCATCAATCTCAGGCAGCAGTGGCTCCCTTCAGCTTGCCAACTACAGAAATGACAAAGGAAAGGGGCACCTGGGTGGCTCAGTCGGCTGGGCATCTGACTCTTGGCTTTGGCTCAGGTCATCATCTCAGGGTTGTGGGATGGAGCCTTGTGTCAGGCTCCTTGATCAGCATGGAGCCTGCTTGGGATTCTCTCTCTCCCTCTGCCCTCCCCCCAACACTCGCTCTTTCTCAAAAAACAAAACAAACAAACAAAAAACAACAGAGGAAAGAAAACTACATCTTCCTGGTGGTTCTACAAAAATGTCCTCGTGCTGGTGCTCACTGGCCAAGCCTGGGTTGTGTGTTTACCTTGGGAAAGGGATGTTGAGGTCAGCTTCATCTGAACCACATGGAATGAGGGCAGGCAGACTGTGGCTCCCCAGTGGAGAACTGAGAACCTGTTGCTTGAGGAAGAGGAGAGTATTTAGAGCAGGCAAAACCAGCAGATGTTTACTACTCCAAGCACCATGAGGAAAAAGGAAAATGTTGAGTCTTGAACACCATTATATTCCTGCTGATTGGCACAGACTAGGCTCAGAAAATACTTGTTGTACGAAAAGGCCTATTTTGTTTGTGTGAGAGAGTACCCTGGGCCAATTTGCATGTTTCAAAAGGTAAAAGAAGTAAGGATAGACAGTTCAATGGAAGAGAATAGAGAGGCCAGTTTAGACTAACACATCTATGGCCAAGTGATTTTTAATCAAAGCATTAAGGTAATTCAGTGAGGGAAAAAAGTCTTGTTTTTCAACCAATGTTGCTGGAACAATTGGATATTCATACTGAAAAAGATGAACTCAACTCCCACTTCACACTATACATGAAAAATATTCAAGAGAGATCATAGACCTAAATATAAAAGCTAAAATTAGAAACTACTAGAAGAAAATACAGGACCCTGTTGGGATGGACAGAGATCTTTTAGACAGGACACCATAAGCACTAACCACAAAAGAAAGCATTTATTTGTTTTTTTTATTATTGAGAGAGAGAGACAGAGAGTGAGTGGGGGAGGGGCAGAGGGAGAGAGAATCTCAAGCAGACTCCCCGCTGAGCATGATGCCAAGCTTGATCTCACGACCCTGAGATCATGACCTGAGCCAAAACCAAGAGCTGGACGCTTAACCCGCTGAGCCACCCAGGCACTCCATATATTCCTTTACGAATTCTTTTTTTTTCATTGTAGCCCCAAACTGGAAACAACCCAAATGCCCATTAGTTGGTGAATGAATTAACAAATTCTGATGTATTAATATAGGGACTTCATCTTGTCGCTTCCATCTCCCTGGGACCTAGAACTGTTGCCTGGCACATAGTAGGCAGTGTAATAAGATTATGTTGTGATGATTGTTGATTCGAAACTTCGAATACACAGCATATATAATAATAAAATTATGTGAATATTTCCCACTACAGAACAGCTGTCACAGAAAGGGAAGTAGAGCTTCTTCTGTGGTTCCATCTTCTACCAAGTGGCCCTGATCCCAGGGCTGCAGTTAGATTTCCCACTGTCCCCGAGTGTGGTGGCACTTTTCTACCAACGGCGTGCTAGAGCTGGCCCGTCCCAGCTCACAGGAAGCGATTGTGGCCTCTCTTTCCTTCTCCATGCTCGGCGGCCTCATGCTAGCAGCTTGAAATTGGCCACGGAAGGAGTATTTACATCCCCCCCAACTGGAACACACAACAAATCAGGGCTTCTTTCCAAGAGCCAGTTGACCCTTTACCAGCACTCCACTGCCAACCGCTGTCCCTAATCCCTGGCTGCCTCTTGGTCTTCTGCTGGCTTCTCGGATTTTCCATAACGAGTGTAACCAATTCCCCACACCAAATTCCCAGAGCGGGTATTTAAAATCCTCATTGATAGAAGAGATGCATTTCTTTACCTTCTGCTTTTAGAACATCTAGGTCCTTAGTAATATAATTTGGGTGGAAAAAAACGGACTTTCTTCTTTATGTTATTTTTCATAGAGCCTGTTGACTTCATGTTCTAATTTCTTGTTCTTCTGTCTCCCTGGGCCCGCTGCCCATATGTCATGCATTCTTAGCTTAATTCTACCGTCTCTTGCATACCATGCCTTTTTGCTTGTTTTGGTTTCCATTTTCATTTTTCTGGCATACATCTTGAATTCATTTTTGTTAGAAGGGTTAGGCGTGTTTGATATGGAAATGGAGGTCTAAAGCACTTAAAAAATTTTTTTTCAAGCACTTTTTTGCTGAAAAATTTCAGCTCCATATTCTGAAGGATTTCCTTGCTCCGATATTTCCACATACTAATTTGGTCTTTGGCCACGTTTCTTCTATTTTTCAGCATATTCACGGGCATAACATTTTTTTCAGTAACCATATTTCTAATCTCTAGAAACCTTTTCCTATTGTCTGATCGTTTCTCTTTCATTACAGCCTGTTCTTGTTCTGAGGTGCCTTCTTTCTTTCTTTCTTTTTCTAATTTTGAAGATTTATTTATTTATTTGGGGTGTGGGGGGAGAGAGAGAGCACATGCAAACAGGGGGAGGGGCAGAGAAAATCCCAAGCAGACTCCTCGGTCAGAGCATAGCCCGGCATGGGACTCAATCTCACGACCCTGAGATCACGACCAGAGCGGAACCAAGAGTCAGACGCTTAACCGACTGAGCCAGCCAGGGGCACCTGAGGTGCCTTCTTCCAATAAAGTTTGAGGGGTGTCTGGCTGGCTCAGTCAGTAGAGCATGTGACTCTTGATCTCAGGGTTGTGAGTTCAAGCCCCACATTGGGCATGGAGCTTACTTTGAAAAATAAATAAATCAGGGCACCTGGGTGGCCAGTTGGTTAAGTGCCTGACTCTTGGTTTCAGCTCAGGTTGTGATCTCAGGGTCTTGAGATCAAGCCCCTCGTAGGGCTCCGCACTCAGCGGGGAATCTTCTTCAGATTCTCTCTCCCTCTCCCTCTGTCCTTCCTGCTCCTGTGCTCTCTCTCTTTCAAATAAATAAATAAATTAATTAAATAAATCTAAAGATAAATAAAGTTAGAGATAACCATGCTTGTATCTATAGACAAAAATGTGGCAAGAAAAAAATTTTTTTAGCACAAACAACGTTGAAACAATAATCAAAATAATAACCAGCTTTCAGGCCTGTTGTGTTGGTGAGGCTGCAGGAAAAAGACACCGGCATACATCCCCCCCAGTGACCTTTGTGGGGCAACTTGCCCATATGTAGCAACAGCAGTCTGGGGGCGTGTGGCTGGCTCAGTCGGTGGAGCATGCCCCTCTTGGTCTCGGGGTTGTAAGTTCAAGCCCCACGTTGGGTGGAGAGGTGACTTAAAAAAAAAAAAGTTCTCTGGCATTTTCCCCTTGATCCAGCAGTTCTGCTTTCAGATCTTTGTGTCACAGATACACCTGTGCACATACAAGAGAAAGTGAGTACAAAGATTTTCAGTGCCGTATTATCGGTCATTGCCAGAGCAGAAACAACTGGAGTTTCCCTCTACAGGGGGTGACGCAGCAGCCCATGGAATTGTGTGCAGTGATAAAGAAGGAAGAGGAAGTTCTCTTTGTCCTGCTGTGGAATGATCTCCAGGGTATTACCGCTAAATGAAAAAAATAAAAAATGCAGAAAAAGCTTATACAGAATGCCACCTCTTGTGTAAGGGAGCTAAGCATGTATATTTCCTTAAAGAAATACAGGAAGGATTCACAAGACTAATAAACGTGTTTGCCAGTGGTGTAGGGGAGAGGGAGGAAGTGGGTGCACAGGGATGGGTGGACATCAGTTTTTTCAATGGATTACTTTTTATATCCCTTTGCTTTTTTTTTTTAAGATTTTATTTTTAAGTAAGCTCTACGTACAACGTGGGGTTTGAACCCAGAACCCCGAGATCAAGAGTCACATGCTCTACCAACTGAGCCAGCCAGGCACCTCTCACTTTGCTTTTTGAACCTTGGGGATGTTTTTTATTAAAAAATTCAATAGAGGGGCACCTGGGTGACTCAGTCAGTTAAGCGACTGCCTTCTTCTTTTTTAAAAAATTTTATTTATTTATTTGACGGAGAGAGCACAAGTAGGCAGAGTGGTAGACAGAGGGAGAGGGAGAAGCAGGCTCCCCGCTGAGCAGAGAGCACGATGTGGGGCTCAATCCCAGGACCCTGGGATCATGACCTGAGCTGAAGGCAGACACCTAACCAACTGAGCCACCCAACAGGCACCCCAAGCGACTGCCTTCTGCTCAGGTCATGATCCCGGGGCCCTAGGATGGAGCCCTGTGTCAGGCTCTCTGCTCAGCCCCTTCCCCTGGCTTGTGCTCTCTCTTTCTCTCAAATAAATAAATAAAATCTTTAAAAAAATTAAATAGAAAGAATTTAAAGCCAAAATATATTGATCATTTATTATGTGCCAGGTTCTAGGGTGAAGGCTTTTTATACATCATCTCATCTAAACCTCAGGCCAAGAAGCAGGAGTAAAAACCCCATTTATGGAGGGAGAGACTGATGCTCAGAGAAGTTAAGTTACACAGGTAAATTGTGACTCTGTGATTTGGACGGGGGTATGTCTGACTTGAGCTCTTTGCTCTCAACCCTAGTCGGACCACGGCGGTTAATGTTTAACAACATCCACATTTCACCTCCCTTTTGCATATTTTATTTTCCTCTTCCTGGGTCCCCACCCAGTCCCTGCTCAAATGAATACATAATCCTGTGTAACTGTCATTGTAGGGAAGTTTCAATTTTCTACTTTAGAGATAATATTTTCAACCTTAGCCAAGACAGCAAAGGAGAGGGATGGACTCTGTCTCAAAAGCTTGCCACTTGGACAGGAAAGAGAGCTGCCCTCATGGTGGCTCATTAAGACAAGATGCCTCCGGGCGCCTGGGTGGCTCAGTTGGTTAAGCGACTGCCTTCGGCTCAGGTCATGATCCTGGAGTCCCAGGATCGAGTCCTGCATCGGGCTCCCTGCTCGGCAGGGAGTCTGCTTCTCCCTCTGACCCTCCCCACTCTCATGTGCTCTCTCTCATTCTCTCTCTCTCAAATAAATAAATAAAATCTTAAAAAAAAAAAAAAAGTTCACTTTAAAAAAAAAAAGACAAGATGCCTCCAAGGCAGGCGAAAAAAATGTGACTAATCTTGCTTCAACATCAATATGAATTGAATTGATCTTTTTTAAACTTTTTAAAAAGGATTTTACGTATTTATTTTAGAGAGAGAGTGAACGGGGAGACAAGCAGAGGGAGAAGGAGAGAGACAATCACAAGCAGAGTCCACGCCAGAGTGTGGAGCCCCACGCAAGGCTCGACCCCACGACCCCACGATCCCAAGACCACGACCGGAGCCAAAACCAAGAGCCAGATGCCCAACCAACTGAGCTACCCAGGAGCCCCTTGAATTGATATTTTTAGAAACTGTGACCCAATTCATTGTTCCCTCTTTAGAAATTGTAACAGGCGTGCATTGGTTTCCCGTGGATGGGGTGACAAATATCCATCACAAACTTGGTGGCTTAAAATGACAGAAATTTATGCCCTCAGCCATCTGGAGGCTAGAAGTCCACAATTAAGGTGTCCGCAGGGGTGGTTCCTTTTGGAGGCTCTGAGGGAGCATTTACTCCATGCCTGTCCCTTAGCTTCTGGTGGTTGTCAGCAAAGGATTGTCACCAAGGAGGGTGTCCCTTGGCTTTGTGACCACATGGCTCTGATCCCCTGCCTCTGTCTTCACGCTCCTTCTCTGTGTCTGTCCTCTAATAAACATACCCGCCACTGGACTTGGGCCCACTCTAATCCAGTATGACCTCATCTTTTTTTTTTTTGAAGATTTTATTTATTTATTTGACAGAGACAGACACAGCGAGAGAGGGAACACAAGCAGGGGGAGTGGGAGAGGGAGAAGCAGGCTTCCCACTGAGCAGGGAGCCTGATGCGGGGCTCGATCCCAGGACCCTGGGATCATGACCTGAGCCGAAGGCAGACGCTCAATGACTGAGCCACCCAGGCGCCCCAGTATGACCTCATCTTAATGATACGCTACCCAAAAATATGGCACTTGGGGTACATTGAATGTTTTAAGCTGAAGGAATCTGAGAAACACAGGGGCAGGAAGGACTTTTTGAAGCAGGTCATACATAGACCCTCTGGTGAAAGGTGCCCTCCCAGTGCTGGGAGGAACGGGGCACTCTTATCTCGGAAGACCGAGGGAAGCCGGGAGAATCTGAAGGAACAGGCCGCGCTCAGTTTCCCCATTTGCTACTCTTAGCTCACATCCCTTTTTGTCCTATCACATTTTCCCACAACTCTCCCCTCTTCATCAAATCTAGTATAAAAATACTCAAGTGTAACTGTTTCTTTGGGTCTTTATTTGCTTGTAAAAAACTGCTGTGTCCTGTAAAAATTCTATTAAATCTATGTTTTCCTCTTGGTTAATCTGTCTTTTGTTTTGTGGGGGCTCCAGCTGAAAACTTAGGGGGGTAGAAGGAAACGATACTGGTTCTCCCCTATATTTTTTTTTTTTTTTTAAAGATTTTATTTATTTATTCATGAGAGACAGAGAGAGAGAGGCAGAGGGAGAAGCAGGCTCCCAAGGAGCAGGAAGCCCGATGCGGGACTCGATCCCAGGACCCTGAGATCATGACCTGAGCCGAAGGCAGACGCTTAACCATCTGAGCCACCCAGGCGCCCTGGTTCTCCCCTATATTAACTCGATTATATCCGCAAAGGCTCTATTTCCAAATAAGGTCACACTCTGAGGTCCTGGGTGGATATTAACTTTGGGAGACACTATTCAACCCAGTCAGGGTGTGAGTATTTTTTTTTTAAGATGCTATTTATTTATTTTTAAAGATTTTATTTATTTATTTGAGAGAGAGAAAGCGCACAAGCAGGGGGAGTGTCAGGTAGAGGCAGAGGGAGAAGCAGGCTTCCCACTGAGCAGGGAGCCCGATGTGGGACTCGATCCCAGGACCCTGGGATCATGACCTGAGCTGAAGGCATATGCTTAACTGACTAAACCACCCAGGCGTCCCAAGATTTTATTTTTAAGTAATCTCTCTACCTAACACAGGGCTTGAACTTACGACCCCAGAGATCAAGAGTCACATGCTCTACCAACTGAGCCAGCCAGGCACCCTGGGTACTTTTTTTTTTTTTAAGATTTTATTTATTTATTTGACAGAGAGAGACACAGCAAGAGAGGGAACACAAGCAGGGGGGAGTGGGAAAAGGGAGAAGCAGGCTTCCTGCTGAGCAGGGAGCCCGACTTGGGGCTCGATCCCAGGACCCTGATCATGACCTGAGCCGAGGGCAGATGCTTAACCGACTGAGCCACCCAGGTGCCCCGGCACCCTGGGTATTAATTCTCATTCCATTTTCCTAAAATTCTAGCCTCCGCTCCATGGTCTGTGTGTATGTGTGTGTGGAAGGGCAGAGCTGAGAGGTTATGTTAGTGAACTCTAGAAAGTGTAATTCCTTCCCCGGCACCAGAAATAGTTTCCTTCCTGCCTGGTATATAACAGGGTACTTAGTAAGATTATGTTGAGATAGGGGTGGGGGGCGCCTGGGTGAGTCAGTCGGTTGAGCAGCTGACTCTTGATTTCAGCTCAGGTCATGATCTCCGGTTCCAGGAATCGAGCCCCGAGTTGGGCTCCATGCTCAGTCTGCTTGGAGACTCTCTCTCTACCTCTCCCTTTGCCCCTCTCCCCACTCAGGCACACTCTCTCCTCTCTAAAATAAAAAATATATATAAATCTTTTTTAAAAAAAGAAGATTATGGGGGCACCTGGGTGGCTCAGTCGTTAAGCGTCTGCCTTCGGCTCAGGTCATGATCTCGTGGTCCTGGGATTGAGCCCCGCATCGGGCTCCCCGCTCAGTGGGAAGCCTGCTTCTCCCTCTCCCACTCCCCCTGCTTGTGTTCCTGCTCTCGCTGTCTCTCTCTGTCAAATAAGTAAATAAAATCTAAAAAAAAAAAAAGAAGATTATGTTGTGATGGCTGTTGATTCTAAAATTTGAGCAGCCTCCACAATACAATTATGTTAAGTCAGCAGCATCTTGATTTTCCTCCAGGAAGACTCCCCTTTCTCGTGCTCAATCCACGCAGTTAGGAGGAGCTAACCCCACTCTCTGACTTGATAAGTGGGTGTGTGACCAGGCAGCCCTGGTCAATCAGAACATTCTGTCATCCTGACCACAGTGATTGGTTCAGGAGATGAGCCCATGACCCCAAATTGAGCCCATCAGAGCCTTTGAGATTCAGTCGTAGGCTTTTGCTGGAGTCCTTAGCCCTGAGTTCCTGTTTGCATGGGTTACCAAACTGAATATAAAGCTGGAGCTCGAAGGGCCCCCCGGGAGTGATAGGCTCCCTGGTATGAAGTCAAAACAAAGGAAATCAGGGCCAAGAGATGGACAAGACAGATTCCCAATGATTTTTTCTGAGCTTCTAGATCCAGCTGTACTTGAACACAGTCCTTAATCTGGTCGACCAAGGATAAGCCAAAGAATTCTCTTTTAACCCAGCTTGAGCTGAGTTTCTGTTATTTGCAACTCAGAGTCCTGACTAACTGAACATCCCTTCAGTTTCCTTGGATTTCCAGTTGATGGCTTAAAGGGAAATGAGAAGAGAGGGTATGCTTGTGAAGTATGGCAAAGGAAGGGGGCCCTTTCAGGTTATCTGATTCTATGGGGTTCTGTGCCTTGCTTTGTCTTTGAGCTATTTTGCAACTCTATAATTTGTACACAACTGGTAATAATGCAAATGATTCTTGCCCATAGAGATGCAAATGAATTTTGTCCAGTGGAGACCTAATTGCTGGGCAATCTATGGAAGAGATGGTTCCAAGCACTATGTGTTGCCCTGGGGACGCTGACCTGTTTTGTGTCTATTAGTAATTTCATTTCATCATTCCCGACTGCCGAAATATAATACGTCTGTGGATTCTCCTTTGATTCAAAATTAACATCTTACTGGTTCCTTTATTTACTTATTTATAAAAATATTTTATTTATTTGAGAGAGAGAGCATAAGGAGGGGGAGGGAGAGGGGCAGGGGCAGAGGGACAAGCAGACTCCATGCTGAGCATGGAGCCTGACGGAGGGCTCCATCTCATGACCCTGAGACCATGACTGGAGCCGAAATGAAGAGTCTGACGCTTAACTGACTAAGCCACCCAGGCGCCCTCCCCCCATGGGTGCTATTTTAGATAAGGTGATGGAGAAGGCTTCTCTGAGAAGGTGGCATTTAATCAGGGATGTTGAACCTTGGTTTTCTCATCCATAAAACGGCTTCTAGGCGCTCCAGGACTTATTTCCAATGAGTTTATTGATTCTTCTTTCAATTGAAAGAATAGCTCTGCACTGATCTCATTGACAGTTTCTCTTATAGCCATTTTTTTTGTGTGTGTGACCAGTAACAATAATTCATAAGCCAGCTGACAAGGAGCCAAATCTTTGTTCATTTGGCTGACCCAGCATCTATTGCGCCCTCCCCTGGTAATGACACCCCAGTTTTCTGTTGGAGAGCTAACCCTTCTCCACTCTTAGTCCGTGTGGTTTGGGAAGGCTCTTCCTATCCTCAGGATCCAGGAGTACGCATAAGACACAAGCCTGATCAAAAAAAAAAAAAAAAAAGACACAAGCCTGATCAATGAAAGCATCATCTCTCAGGCCAAAGTGATTGGTTCAGAGTAATTCTGGCTGAGCCAATGGGAGCCCTTCTCAGAAGTTTTCTTGAAACTTTTGTCAAAGGGATTGCCTCTTTCCATTGGGGTTGCGAGGCTGGTGGGAAGGAAGCAGAAGCAGCATGTGGAGAAAGCTGCAGGAGGGTGAAACCAGCACGGAGAAAAAAACCTAAGAGGATAGAGAGTGGTGACTAACAGCTGTGAGCCCCTTGCTTCAACTATGCCTCATATCTCCCCAACTTTTTGTTTAAGCTTGTTTGGGTTGGGCTTCTATTACTTACCAATGAGACTCCTGACTAATAGAAACCTCGAGTCATTATGGCAAAATGCTCTAACTGCTTCTAAGATATGATCAGTTTACCTAGATTACCTCCATAATTATTTTGTCATTGCTTAGTGATTGATAGCCTGGAGCCAGCCTTTGGAATCAGAGAGAACTGAGTTCAAATTAAATCTCCACTACTTACAGCATGCCTGGGTGGCTCAGTCGGTTGAGCGTCTTCCTTCGGCTTGGGTCATGATCCCAGGGTCCTGGGATAGAGCCCTACGTCAGGTTCTCTGCTCAGCGGAGAGTCTGCTTCTCCTTCTTACTCTCCCTCTGTTCTCTCTCTCTCTCAAATAAATAAATAAAATCTTTAAAAATATATAAATACATCTCCACTACTTACTATGTGGGTGAGCTTGGGGAAGTGTGATCAAGCAGACAGAACTGTACATTTAGTATCTCTAGGCTCAATGTGAAGTCACAAGCAAGACAAAATATTGCCATGCCTGTAGTCTAGTGGGGGAGTTAACTTTTTCTGAATTTCAATTTCCTCAGCTGTCAAATGGGTACAAACATGGTACCTGATTTTCCATATTGCTGTATGAAATATTGCTATCTTGTTATTATTACTTCACTCAGTAGGCATGATCAAGAATCCTCATAGATTTAGACTCCCTTTCTGTAAGCTGGAGCTTGCTTCTTTTATTTATACACCATATTTATTGATCACCCTCTATATGCCTGTCAACCTGGAGTAAAGGGGGCACGTGTTCAAACCCCAGCTCTCCCACTGTTCCGTCTTGGCCAAGTGGCTCAAGCCTCTGAGGCTTAATTTTCAGAAAGACAGGGGATAAAACCTATGTCAAAGTGAAAATAAAAGGAGAGAAAAATAAGCAAAAGGAGAATTAAAAACATACGGAGCAGGTCAAAGAGGAGAAGGACAAACAAATTACAAGCGTGTCGGAGGTATTTCATGGCTGTTTGTCCCACCCGTCTCTCGCTGGAACACAGACCAGAACCACGCTTTGTGTTTGCGATGTTCTTCCTCTACTACTTGGCCGAGTTGAACTCATGCTGCTTCCTTTCTCCTTAAATATCCTTTCCTCTGGACAGGATGTTCCTGAAGGAGGTCACGAGGCAGAACATCCCTGCTAACTTTAGTTTGCTATTTCCAGCCTCAATTTATTCCTGGACAAATCCACCACGGACAGAGATATCCTCCTCAGGTTGGACATTGCTTGCATGATGCACCAGAGTTTTGTGGGACTTAAAAGCTTAGTTTCACTAACATCTGAGCCTTAAAACTTGGTGTGCATCTCGGGGGGAGTGCCTCATCTCGTCTAAAGAGCTCTACACTGCAGAAGGTCAGGCATGGTGAATGTATTTTCTGCATTCCTTTTTTATGTACATGGGGGAAAAACCACAATAACAAAAACCACACACACACATGTACACACACGTACACACACGCACACACGCTCCTCAGAACAGTCCCTCCAGGGGACTGAGAAGCTTGGGTATTTAACCACTGACTCCTATATCCCATCCACTGAGGATGACCCCTGGTGGTATCAGATCCTTGGCGCTTTTCCTGGGCTCTCTGCAGCCTGTCCTGGGGAGACCCTGGTATATGGGGGGTGGGGGGTGGGCGAGAACGTATCGGCACCATCTGCCATGGTGGTAGCTGACCTTGGAGGTAGGTCAAGGGGATTTGGGATGGGGCGCCAGGAGCATCAGCCACAAAGAGAATACGTATATTGGCTTGTGGAACAGGGAATACAGGGAAATGCAGGTTTCAGGCAGTGCTGAATCAAGGAGCTCAGATGATGTCAACAGGACCTGGCTTCTCATCAGCCTTTAGTTCTTCTGACACAGTGTTGGCTTTATTCTCCACAGTGGCTCCTGGAAGATCCAGGCATCATCCTCCCTCTCTGGGAACCCCAGTAGAACAGGATGTTTCTTTTCTAATACCCAAGCTGACTCTCCTGGCCTGACTCGAGTCCAGCCCTCCTCTAGGTCCAGGAGGTTCTCTGATGAACCAGCCCTGAGTCACGCGCAGTGGTGTGCTGATAAATGTCTAACAACTGGCTTTTCGGGAAAGTAAAACTTTGATTTGTGGTGTTTGCCGGTTTCTGTGGTGTGAATACTACCACGGCAGCCCAATTCGAGTTACCGACGTGATGTCACCTGGCTTACCAAACTCCAGTCTTGTCGCCAGCTTTCGTGAGCCTGCTGGAGCCAGCTCAAGCACACTGCTGGCTCTCGTACCTACCCTGAGCCACACCCCACGCTTTCCACATGGACAAGAGTGGGAAAGCGGTGGTCCCTTAAAGGAAAATCAGGGAGATGTTAGGAGGGTAAGAATGAAGAGATGCTGGACTGGCTAAAGCAGCAGGTGTCCATCAATCACACTAGGTCCCTTCACATTGACAACCTTAATGCTGACTTAGAAATGACCTAGACATCTTACAATAATAAGCAATCAAGGGCACCCGGCTGGGTGACTCTTGATCTCGAGCCGCACCTTGGGTGTAGACATTACTGAATAATAAAATCTTTTTTTTTAAAGATTTTATTTATTTATTTGAGAGAGAGACAGAGATAGTGAGAAGAGAGCATGAGCAGGGAGGAGAGAGAGAAGCAGGCTCCTGCCGAGCAGGGAGCCCGATGCGGGGCTCGATCCCAGGACCCCGGGATCATGACCTGAGCTGAAGGCAGACACTTAACCGATTGAACCACCCAGGCTCCCGTTAAAAAAAAGAAAAAAACTTAAAAAAAAGTACCATTTATTCTCATGTTCATGGGTCTGCAGGTCTCAGCTGGGCTTAGCGGGCCCATTCTGCTCCAGGCGGCAGGGTCACTGGGCTGAGTCTGCTCCGCGTGTTCCTCCTCCTCTGCGGACCAGTGGCTCCTTGAGACTTGTTCTTCTCAAGACACCCACAAGAGTTCCAGAGGCCAAAAGCACATGAAAATCCCTGTTCACAGGACATTTGCTAACATTCCATTGGCCAAAACAAGTCACATGGCCAAGCTGCTGTGGGACTGGGAAGTGCATTCCATCCACAGTGGGAGGCCTTGCCAAGTTACTTGGCATTCACAGGTTTGTGAAAAGCTACTATGCGTATTATTTGTGTTATTCTGCAAATATCTCTGATCACTTAAAGCCTTATGGACATTCATCCAGGTCAGTAGGCATGGTTCTAACTGGCTCATTTAATATTTGCATAAAATTCCATAGTATAAGCATACTGTAATTTATCAACCGTTCCACTAATGAACTAATGATGAATGTTTATGTTACATCAAGTATTTTGCCTTTTTTTTGCTTTTTGCTTCAAACATTCTGCAATAAACATCCTGGTACATATATTTGTGTATATATATATATATATATATATATTTTTTTTTTTTTCTATAGCAGGGGTTGACAAACCAAGTTCCACAGACCAAATCCAGCCCCAGCACATATTTTTGTAAATAAAGTTTTATTGGAACATTGCCAAATGCATTCATTTACATAATATCCATAGCTGCTTTCCCAGGACGCTGGCAGAGCTGACTCATTGACACAGAGACTGGATGGCCCACAAAGCACAAAATATTTACTCTTTACCAAGAAAGTTTGCTGACCTCTGTTCTATAAGGAAGAATCCCACTATAGAAATGCTGGTTAACAGGAAAGGGTATGAGTTTAAAAAAATTTTTTTTTAAGATTTTATTTATTTATTTGACAGAGAGAGAGGGAGGGAGTATAAGCAGGCAGAGCAACAGCCAGAGGGAGAGGGAGAAGCAGGCTTCCCGCCGAGCAGGGAGTCCAATGTGGGGCTCGATCCCAGGACTCCGGGACCATGACCCGAGCCAAAGGCAGATGCCCAACCGACTGAGCCACCCAGGCACCCCATGAGTTTTTAAAATTTTTTTTTTTAAAGATTTTATTTATTTATTTGAGAGAGAGAATGAGATAGAGAGAGCATGAGAGGGGGGAGGGTCAGAGGGAGAAGCAGACTCCCTGCTGAGCAGGGAGCCCGATGCGGGACTCGATCCCAGGACTCCAGGATCACGACCTGAGCCGAAGGCAGTTGCTTAACCAACTGAGCCACCCAGGCGCCCGAGTTTTTAATATTTTAATAGATACTGACATAATTATTTTTCAGCACTTAGAATATTCATTCTTCATTAATTTTAAGAGTTATACATGCTTATTGTAAAAATAAAATGAATTACAGAAGTGTATACGGAAGAAAGCCCATTCCTCCACTGCAATCATTCTTACCAGTTTGGTGTAGTAGGTCCGATCAATACAACCAAGGCAGACACATAAACAGTGTCCTCCTTCCTTCCTTCCTTTATTTATTTAAAGATTTTATTTATTTATTTGAGAGTGTACTCGAGAGAGAGAGAGCAAGAGCATGATCGGGGGGAGGGCAGAGGCAGAGGGAGAAGCAGACTCCCCATTGAGCAAGGAGCCCGTTGCGGGGCTCGATCCCAGGATCCTGAGATCATGACCTGAGCAGAAGGCAGATGCTTAACGACTTAGCCACCGAGGCGCCCCTTCTTCCTTTTTTAAACAAGAATGGGGATTGGTCTATTCCTATAGCTACGATCCCTTAAATACTTCTATATTATTCTGCCCTCTTTCTGATGGCTCATATCCAGAGAGGTGACTGCGAGTATTTGGACACAAAAATCCCGGCAGCCAATGCCCTTACAGTAGAATTTCAATGCAACACATTGAGACTTAGACTATTTGTTGTCTCTGAGAAGCTAATAACCACAGGTTTTTGATGCCCTTTGTCCCCGAAGAGCCATTTTCGTATGACTCTTGTGCTTTAGACCATTCAGCGGCTTCCCCGTTCACTGAGTTAAAAATTCAAACATTTACTGTGGCCTGCAAGGCCCTCCATGCCCTGGCCCTCAGCCACTCTTCTCCTGCCCATTCTCCCCTTGGGCTCTGTGCCTTCTTGCATTTCCTCAAAGTTGCACCAAGCCCTCTCTGGTCCTATCCTGGGTTAGTCAGAAACTTTTGGTTACGAGAGACAGAAATCCGATTCACATTGGCCTGTATCTAAAGGAGCACATTGACTTGTGAACCTGAAAAGTTCCAGAATGGAATAAGGAGTGGATGGCTCTAATCGCCACTGGTTGCCTCTGGTCTCTGCTGTCTTCTTTTTTTTTTAAGATTTTAAGTTATTTATTTGACACAGAGAGAGAGAGAGCAGCAGAGGGAGAGGGAGAAGCAGACTCCCTGGACTCCCTCCTGAGCAGAGAGCCCAATGTGGGGACTTGATCCCAGGACTCCAGGATCATGACCCCCCGGAAGGCAGACACTTAACCGACTGAGCCACCCAGGCACCCCTAGTCTCTGCTGTCTTATCTTCATTCTCGGTCTCTCCCAATGGGAAGGGAAATTGTCTCTAATCTTGTGTCTTAATTCACTACCAGAGTGTAAGGAGTATTCTCACTTCCTCCCAACTGCTCTAGAAAAGGCCGTGTGGATAACACTCCCTGAATCAGCTGAGGTCAGGTGACCATCTCCAAACCGATTGCTGTGACCAGTCATGCAGGATGCACACTGATTAGGCAATCCTGGGTCTGGTGCCTCCCATCTTCCCCCCCACCCCACCCCCTTCCAACACAGGAGGCAGAATCCGCCCCACATGAAACTCAAGTAGGGCAGTCAGGGAGTTCCTCAAATGGAAACCAAGGTGCTGTTACCAGAAGAAGGAAAATGGCTGCTGGTAAGCGAAACAACCATTGTCCGTGGCCGGCCCTTCATACCTATTGTTCCCTCTGCCTGCGAAGCCCTTCCCCCACTTTTCACCCTGACAGTTTTGATAGAAGAGACAAAAGATTGAAAATGGCACACATGTCTATGAACATAAGAGACTGGCAAGAATAGTGGTTTTCAAAATGTGTTTTTAAGATCAGCTGCGGCACCTGGGCGTTTGTTGGAAATGCAAATTTTCGGGCCCCACCCTTGATCTATGGGTGGGCCCAGCATCTGTGTTTTCACAAGGCCTCCAGGTGATGCTGCTGAACGTTTAAGTTTGAGGAGCACTGGGTGAGGATATTCATGTTCACACACAGAGGAAAGCTATTGGGTACTCCAGTTGCAGAAACCCTATTTCTAGAGGCTTAGACTTTGAAGAAGAACAAGTTGCTCGTTAGTTACAAGAGCAGCAATCGTTTTTCTGGTGCCAAACTTAATCATTCAGAATGTTTTATGCCACAGCTCCTGTGGCTTCCGTGGCTCAGCAGGTGGGCTCTCGTAGCACCTGCTCAACACTCTTCTCTCTTGCCTCGAGGCCAGAGCTAAAGATGGGATTTTTCCAGCCCCTTTCCCTTTGAAGCTATGTGAGAGGAAGCCTGTGGAGGGGATACTGGAGAAGATTTGATTCCCCTTCCGAAACATTAACAGGGACAAATGCAACAAGCAAGGCCTGTTACTTACCACCAAGTGCATATTTAAATTTTTATTTATTTGTTTGAGAGAGAGAGCAGAGTGAGAGAGAGCAGAGCAAGGGAGAGAGCACAAGCTCGGGGGAGGAACAGAGGGTGAGGGAGAAGCAGACTCCCTGCTGAGCAGGGAGCCCGACTTGGGGCTCGATCCCAAGACCCCGGGATCATGACCTGAGCCGAAGGCAGATGCTTAACTGACTGTGCCACCCAGACGCCCCAGCCAAATGCATTCCTAATACACGGACACGGTGTTTTGGGGTCTATAGACTCTTCAGATCCTGTTCGAGATCCTAAGAATAAAAAAGGCAAATATATTGACTCCAAAATATGAAAAGAAAAACATAAAATAAAAATTAATATGACTATAAGACATAATATTATAGTAGCATTATTAATTGTGAAATTCAGTCTTCATAAAAATGCCCCTAAATATGGAAAGTAATATGTCGGTTAGATTATCTCACTTTGCAAAAATGCAAGTGATGTATGTGTGGCGATTGCTTAGAAGCCTTGGCCCATAGCAAATTCGATGAATAATAATCTAATAACTTAAATTACAAAACTAATGTCAAGATTTTCTATAACAAAAAATGACATTAATGAAGGATATGGGTACATTAGAAAATCTCTTGTAAGACATGAGGTGGGACTTTTTTCGTTGTCAAACAGTAAGTATTCTTTTCGGGATCATTGTAGGGCATCGCTAGAGTCTGATAAGCCAAATAAATATCCAAGCCAATTAAATATCTAAGCTCCTAAGATGAGAAAACTGCCAAAATGAGCTTTAGGAGCAGGTGAATGGAGCAATTACCTTTTTTGTTTGAAACGTTGACCCTCCAGGGTAGATACTGTGAATTGTCTCATAGCGATTCCCTCCTTCCTCTAGGTTATTATGTTTCTTTTTTTTTTTTTAAGGTTTTATTTATTTATTTGAGAGAGAGAGAATGAAAGACAGAGAGCATGAGAGGGAGGAGGGTCAGAGGGAGAAGCAGACTCCCCGCTGAGCAGGGAGCCCGATGCGGAACTCGATCCCGGGACTCCAGGATCATGACCTGAGCCGAAGGCAGTCGCTTAACCAACTGAGCCACCCAGGCGCCCCTAGGTTATTATGTTTCTGTTATTTTGCATTGCCTGTCACTCGTAGCAAAATGAATCATGACTGATTGATAGATTTGTTTGATTTTTAAATTACATGCATGTGAACAAAATATTATCAGTGGTGGTGATTACACACCTGGATACAATTACCCACACTCATTGAATTGTACACTTAAAATGGGGTGAATTATATGGTGTATAAATTACATCTCAAAGAAATCAGGGCAGAAAAAGAAAAAAAAAAAGAACATTTGAAAAATGTAAAGAAAAAATATCTGTGTGTATTAGAATTCTCCAAAGAAACAGAATCAGGTGCTCGCTTTAGCAGCACATATACAAAGAAACAGAATCAGTAGGAGATGTGTGTGTGTGTATTACTATATGATAGTATATGTATTTAATCTCTTTATATAAGGAATTGGCTCACACAATATTGGAGTTTGGCAAACACAAAATCTGCACAGCCAATGTCCTCGTTCGAGTCCGAAGGCCAGCAGGCTGTGGTAGACCCAGGAGAAGGTGATGTCCTAGCTCAAAGGCCATCAGGCTGGAGCATTCTCTCTTATTCAGGAGCGAGTCAATCTTTCACTTTACCCAGACCGTCAACTGATTATATACGGCCCACCACATTGTGTGCTTTACTCAATCTACTGATTTAAACGTTAATCATATCTAAAAACATGCTCCACAAAAACACACAGAATAGGGGCGCCTGGGTGGCTCAGTCGTTAAGCGTCTGCCTTCGGCTCAGGTCATGATCTCAGGGTCCTGGGATCGAGCCCTGCATTGGGCTCCCTGCTCAGCGGGAAGCCTGCTTCTCCCGCTCCCACTCCCCCTGCTTGTGTTCTCTCTCTCACTGTTTCTCTCTCTGTCAAATGAATAAAATCTTAAACAAAACAAAAACACACACAGAATAATACAGACACATGAGTACCCCGTGGCCCAGTCAAGTTGACACACAAAATTAACTGTCACACCATGTATGTATTACATTAGTACAAAAGGCAAACAAAAAAGGAAGCTCTTTGCATGATATGCCTGTAAGCTTACTTTTCTTTTGTCACTGAAAACGTTATCCTTGTGTATGGAAAATATTCAAACTGTAACAAAATGTTATATGATTAAAAATAAAAGTCCTAGAGGCACCTGGCTGGATCAGTTGGTGGAGCGTGTGACTCTTAATCTCAGGGTTGTGAGTTCGAGCCCCACATTGGGTGAAGAGATCACGAAAAATAAAATCTTTAAAAAAATAAATAAATGAAAAATAAAAATAAATAAATAAATAAATAAATAAAAGTCCTAGACCCTCTAGCCAGAGTCATTCACCATTCCTGATTTCTTGTTTTTGAAATATATATATATTTTTTAAAGATTTTATTTATTTATTTTGAGAGAGAGAGAATGAGAGAGAGAGAGCACATGAGAGGGGGGAGGGTCAGAGGGAGAAGCAGACTCCCCGCCGAGCAGGGAGCCCGATGCGGGACTCGATCCCGGGACTCCAGGATCATGACCTGAGCCGAAGGCAGTGGCTTAACCAACTGAGCCACCCAGGCGCCCTTTTGAAATATATTTTTGAAATGTCTTATGCTTATACAAGCATAACTCTGTGTGTGTGTGTGTGTGTGTGTGTTTTGGGGGTATTAAACCAATGTGTAAAAATAATTGGTCCTAGAACGAGACACTCCATAGCCCAACATCCAGAGCCTAGCCTGGATGACATAGACAATAGAGTTCCTTGCAAAGTGTAGAAAGCCTTCTCCTTCCTTCTCTGATAACAGGGTCATGCAGGAGGCTGGGAGCCCTTGTGGGAAAGGGAGACGTGATGTAGAACAGCAGGCTTTGAACCAGGGTGCTGGTGCCCCTCGGGAGCCCAAAGAGAGTTTAAGAGAATCAATTTTTAGCTCCTCTGCTTCCTTTTATACCTTTCTTGCCAGATTTTCTTTCCCACTGCCCTCTGCCCAGTACCCTGTCTGTCCCTTTACAAAGGAGAGTCACACCTCTCCTTTCTTTTGTTTTTTTAAAAGATTTTATTTTTAGGGGTGCCTTGCTGGCTCAGTCGGTGGAGAATGGGACTCCTGATCTCAGGGTCGTGAGTTCGAGCCCTACACTGGGCGTAGAGATTACTTAAATAAATTTAAAAAGTATATATTTGAAGATTTGGCAGAGAGGACCAAGTAAAATTTCCGTTCCATTGTTCATGGCTTTTTAAAAATAGATGATGGTGGAAAACAAACTATTATGGTATTGATATTCTGTAGGGAAAATTTCAGAGTGAAGAAACTATTTTAAGATGTCAGTATTTATGATGTGCAAACATTACATCCTTTCAGCTACTTCAACAATGTGATTTAAGAAAAAATGTGTGACTATCTATACAGTAGTTTGAAAATGCCTTGAGGGGCACCTGGGTGGCTCAGTCGGTTAAGCGTCTGCCTTCGGCTCAGGTCATGATCCCAGGGGCGTGGGATTGAGCCCAGCATCGGCTCCCTGCTCAGTGGAGAGTCTGCTTCTCCCTTTTTTTCTCCCTCTGCCCCTCCTCTTGGCTCGTGCTCGCACGCTCTCTCTCTCTCAAATAAATAAATAGAATCTTTAAAAAAAAAAAAAAAAGAAAAGAAAATGCCTTGAGAAAATAAGTGACCAAAAAGGTTGAAGACAATTAAGAAGGGGAGAGGGAGCCTGGTGGCTCAGTTTTATGGCTTAGGGCATTGTGATGGGGGAAGAGAAAATCAGAGGGCTGAAGGCCCGGAGGGGAAAGAGTGTGCAATGGAGGGGAACGCTAGGGAGGAGGGCCTCAGCCCACACCTGATTCTGACTAAGGGCGGGAGCGGGAGGCTGTAAGGGGCCCTGCTGATGAAAGGCGGCATAGAGGCATGGACAGGCAGAGAGCAGGCCCAGTGAGCACTCCCAGGACATTCCTGCACGCTACCTGCCATGGGGTAGATGATGGCTAGGCTTGAGGTGACCCTGCAGTGAGGCGGATGGGCAAGGCTTGGCTGGGCCTGGGTGGAGGTTGCCGCAGAAACTTACATGGAAGTCTCCAGAGCTGGGCCAAGGTGGAACCCAGCCCACAGCATACACATGGGCAGCAGATGCCAGGAGAAAGCCTCGGGATGGGACCCAACCAGGTACCCCTTGGAGGATATCCACCCATCCCAAGCTAAACACCAGCTTACATGCAGGGTCAACACAGTTATGCAGACTGTGCACTGCACAAAAGCACCAGGCTGAAGAGGACTATAATTCAGCTTTTGCTCTGGTTCAGAAGGAACTTTTTTCTAATTTGCCTTTCAGGGGGGAATCTTTAAAAATTACATAAAGACCCCCCCCCCCCGCCATAGGCTGGGGCAGATGGCCTACAAAAATGTGTATAAATGCAACATTCTTTAGGTTTCCTTTCATAGTGGGAGCTCGCTATGGGCTGCAGTCTATAAGCAAGTTTCAGCCTGTAGACAGGTGTGGTTTGGCCCATGCAGTATATTGATGCATAGAAAAATGTCACATGGGGCGCCTGGGTGGCTCAGTCGTTAAGCATCTGCCTTCGGCTCAAGTCATGATCCCAGGGTCCTGGGATGGAGCCCCACATCAGGCTGCCTGCTCAGTGGGAAGCCTGCTTCTCCCTCTCCCACTCCCCCTGCTTGTGTTCCCTCTCTCACTATGTCTCTCTCTGTCAAATAAATAAATAAAATCTTAAAAAAAAAAAAAAAAAGAAAAATGTCACATAAAAATCCAGATTTCCTGTTTCCCTTGTAAAATAAGACCCTGGAATGATAGCTCTTCATTCCCACATGGCAACCAAATGCTGCTGCCGGTGGATGGAGTACATGGTCTCCATTTTTCCCCAGTCCCCACCATTCCCTATTTTATCCAGCTAGCTGGGTTCACTCATTTGCTTTACCTTCTTGACCCCTATAAAGAGCATTTGGTTTGTGATCACTACCCTACCATGCTACGCCTTGCCTTCTTCATTCAATCATCTCTCTCAGAGATGGTTCAATATGCAGAGTTGCCTCATCTTTTAAATGGCTGTAGTGACCCTTTGTACGTTCCTTTGTATCTCTGACTTAGAGCATCCCCTATTAATGAACATTTAGGTTGTATCCAACTTTTTGCTACCACAAACAGTGCTGTAGTGAATGTAGTGAATGTCCTTGCTCATGCTTCAGACAGATGATAGCATGCCAGAGCAGGCTTATACCTGCTCCCGAGAGCCAACTGTTCAAAATTCAGGAATCTTTTTTTTTTTTAAAAGATTTTATTTATTTGAGAGAGAAAGAGCGTGCGTGTGCACGTACATGAGAGAGAGAGAGTGTGTGCACAAGCGGGGGAGGGCCAGAGGGAGAAGCAGGCTTCCAGCCGAGCAGGGACCCGATGTGGGCCTCGATCCCAGGACCCTGGGATCATGCCCCGAGCCGAAGGCAGACGCTTAATGACTGAGCCACCCAGGCGCCCCTAAAGATTTTATTTTATTTTTTATTTTTTTCCAAAGATTTATTTATTTATTTTAGAGAGAGAGCATGTGCACACACAAGTGGGGGGAGAGGCAGAGGGAGAGAAGCAGACTCCCCACTGAGTGCAGAGCAGGGCTCGGGGCTCAATCACAAGACCCCGAGACTGTGACCTGAGCTGAAACTGAGAGTCGGTCACCCAATGGACTGAGTCACACAGGCGCCCCTAAAGTTTTTATTTTTATTTATTTATTTTTTAATTTTTATTATTATGTTAATCACTATACAGTACATCATTAGTTTTTGATGTAGTGTTCCATGATTCATTGTTTGTGTATAACACTCAGTGCTCTATGCAGAACGTGCCCTCTTTAATACCCATCACCAGGCTAACCCATCCTCCCACCCCCCTCCCCTCTAGAACCCTCAGTTTGTTTTTCAGAGTCCATCGTCTTATCATGGTTCGTCTCCCCCTCCGATTCCCCCCCTTCATTCTTCCCCTCCTGCTATCTTCTTTTTTTTTTCTTAACATATAATGTATTATTTGTTTCAGAGGTACAGATCTGTGATTCAACAGTCTTGCACAATTCACTAAAGTTTTTATTTTTAAGCAATCTCTATACTCAACATGGGGCTCAAACTTACAACCCTGAGATCAAGAGTTGCATGCTCCACAGACTGAGCCAACCAGGAGCCCTCAAAATTCAGGAATCTTAAGAGCCGGTTGTTAAAATGTAGGTTGCTTGAAAGCAGCTCTGGTGGAAATATTTCCACCACGGGAGCTGACAAATGCTACAAATCAGGATGTTTTCCCTCTCCTGGAAAGCCCTTCACCAGCACATCATTGCCAAAGGGGAGGCTGAAGCGTTCCAAAGGTCAGGAGTCAGAGAGAACGGCCAGTTAGCACCCAGAAGTCAGAACAGGCTTTGGCCTGAGAGGAGGAACTTACAGGTTAGGGAAGGAATTGAGATCTGGACAGCTGATTGACTTTTTCCTGAAACTATGGACCCTCTGAAGTAAAACCAGAGCTCTATGAAGGTGGGGATTTTTTTTTTTTAAGATTTTATTTATTTATTTGACAGAGAGTGGGAGAGAGAACGACAGCGCAAGCAGGGGGAGCAACAGAGGGAGAGGAAGAAGGAGGTTCTCTGCCAAGCAGGGAGCCCAGCATGGGGCTCGATCCCAGGACCCTGAGATCATGACCTGAGCCGAAGGCAGATGCTTAACCAACTGAGCCACCCAGGCACCCTGAGCATGGGGATTCCTGATCATATAAGGTGCTCGCCAATCTTGGTTTAATACCCAAACACGCTGGTCACTAGGACAAGTACTATTGCCTAGAGCTGAGGTCAGAGATTATTACACAAGCTCCAAGATTCCTCCCCTGTTTGTGGTGGTGATCAAATCGGAAAATGAATGCAAATATTTGGGAAAGTGTAAAATAGCCTCCCAAAATATTAGGCGAGTGTTAGAAAATGCCCATGTGATGATTTCCGCTTACAATAATCACCCCCGTCTCAAGGAAAAATCAAATCCTGTGGTCCCGGCCCAGTAACATGGCAACATCCAATGCTTCCACCCAGCATGGCCTTATTGGCCATCATTTCATGCCCCCAGGAAAGGAAAGATACAGGATTAGGAAAAACAAAAGTCCCCACCATTATCGATGACCATATTTGTGGAGGTTGAAAAGGTGGTTTGTCCTCATAGGATTGTGAACTCGGTTCTTTTCTTTTTTTTCTTTCTTTCTTTCTTTTTTTTTTTTAAGATTTTTATGTATTTATTTGACAGAGAGAGACACAGCGAGAGAGGGAACACAAGCAGGGGGAGTGGGAGAGGGAGAAGCAGGCTTCCCGCTGAGCAGGGAGCCTGATGCGGAACTCAATCCCAGGACCCTGGGACCATGACCCAAGCCGAAGGCAGATGCTTCATGACTGAGCCACCCAGGGGCCCCTGTGAACTCAGTTATTTTCACAGCAGGACTAATCAACCACATTTGGGGGTAATGCACACTGGACAGGAAAATGTAGAAAGCAGAATGTTTCTGATCCGTGACTCTCTTTTCTCATGAGATCTTGGTGACTTTCCATCCAGGTCCTGGCACCCTCCCTCCTTGGTCCTGCGGACAACCAGGCAGGACAAAAAATCTGCCCCCCATTTCTTCCCAGATTCCTTCCTCAAGGGCCCCCCCAGCCCCTGCACTGGTCAATGCTAGCAGCTCTTTCTTGATGTGTGACTTGTCCCCACGCAGTAGGGACTCGACAGCAGGCCCATGCTGGGGGAGAAAGCAGGCATCAATTTCGGCAGCCCCGAAATCAGGGCCAGAAAACCAGACGATTGCTCTCTGTTACTGCTCAGAGAGAGGCTGCTCCAGGGTCCCCCTAAGCTGGGGTTCCCAAATGTGAGTTCAAGGTGGCTTAAAATGTCCCCCCACATGATGAGACGGAGGCAGAGGGTAGTCCCTGACGAAGGTGGCCACTCAAGACAGATGGCTTTGCTGTCGGTGGAACGAGCACTGTGTGTGGTTGCTGTGTGTCTCGCTCGGGCCTTCGCTTCCTTCCTGTCAGCCATGGGGGAGCATGCGGCTGCGAGGGACACCCCAAGTCCATTACCCTGCGGAAATCAGGTTAAAGTGCTTAGCTAGAGGGGACCATGATGCTGAGGGGTGAAATGATTTCCAGGCAGTCCCATCCCCTCCTGTCCTCGTCTCTCTTCCCTCTGCATTGTGGAAGCTCCCACCACTCAGACTAAATCCTCCGCACAGAGACCGGAAATACGAATTCTCTGTGTTCAGCACAGACCCAGGCCAGAGCCTGCTGTTGATACTTCTACCTCATCACCTCTAGGCCTGAGGCCTGAGCATTGATGGTCAACCCCACGATGCTCGTGACCCTGTGTTGGTTTTGGTTTTTTTTTTTTCTTTTTCATAATTTGAGAGCCTCAAAAAATGGGCGTGGCTTGAACTTCTCTCACCTTCCTTGAGGCCCTGTCTGGTTTTTAGCTGGGAAGGTCTGGCCTAATTCCCACTCCACAGCCTTGCTCCATCCCCAGGTGTCAGCCCCTCAGTGAGGTGGAGGTGGGACCTTTGGAAAGATGGGATCTTGGGTTGGGCTTCTCCAGAAGCCGGCCAGAGACAGATTCTGGTGCAACAGTTAATTTGGGTGGTGGTCCCAGGACGTCACCAGTAGTAAGGCAGGAAATGGAAGAAAGCCACCCCGGTAAGTTAAGGAACAGGCAACCTCCCTTAGGAAGTGGGGTGCAAACCCTCTGGAGACATCTGGGAAGGTCCAAGGCATCTAGAACACATCTCAGACTTATCGCAGCTGAGGGCTGAGCCTTGTTGCTGAGGGCTGCTCGTGGGACAGCTCCCCAGCACCTCTGCCTGCCCTGCGTGAGGTCCAAAGAATGTTCCCAAGTGGGGAATCAGGGGAACATGCAGTAGAAACCCCCAAATCTTGGTGGCTCATGCGTCAGTCCATCTGTAGTTTTTAGGGGGGCTCTGGAAATTGCAGTCACTCATGGACCCCAAGTCATGAAGCAGCTGCCATCTTGAGCACTGCTGACAACCCCACTAGAGAAGAAAGAATGCTGTCCGGAGAGTCCCAAATGGCAATAAAATGCTCCAGCTAAAAGTGACACATCTCTTCCGCTCACGACTCATTGGCCAGAATTACTCACACGGCCCCACCCAACTGCAGGGGGAGAGGAAGTACCCTCGGCTTGAGCCTGGATGGCAGAGAGCTGGGTGCACTGAGTACCACGACTTCCCACTGGCTCCAGCCATTACAGGATAATGTGCAAGCCTATGAGCATTTCACACGTAAGACTTCCCAAGACCCAGCTCCTCGATTTCCAGTCCCAAAATAATCAGGTGAATTGGCTATATTGGGCCCGCATTCCTGCCTCGAAACTCCTGGTTGAGCTGAGAAGTGACCATCTCCTACAGATGGAGTCACGCTTCCCCTGCCCCCACCCCGTCCCCATGGGGCCCATTTTACTCCTTTATGTTTATTATTTCGGTGTCCGTCTTCCTCTCTAGAGAGTCAGGGACCATGTTTGCCTTATACTCTTAAAATTTCCTAAAACTGGGCGCCTGGGTGGCTCAGTTGGTTAAGCGACTGCCTTCGGCTCAGGTCATGATCCTGGAGTCCCTGGATCGAGTCCCGCATCGGGCTCCCTGCTCGGCAGGGAGCCTGCTTCTCCCTCTGACCCTCCCCCCTCTCATGTGCTCTCTCTCTCTCATTCTGTCTCAAATAAATAAATAAAATCTTAAAAAAAAAAAATTTCCTAAAACTTTCTACCACTCCCCTGCTCACTTCCATTCCTACACCCACACTGTTTCCTTGCTGCTCCTCTAGCACCCCAGGCTTGCACACGCCCCAGGGTCTTTGCACTGTGCTCCTTTCTGTCTGCCGAAAACACTCTCCCTCCAGAGCGCCTGTGGTTCCCATACTTTCTGACTTGGTGCTGATGTACATCCTTGGAAGTCAAGTGTTAAAAATGGCGGAGCCAAAGGGGTGCTTGGCTGGCTCAGTCAGTGGAGCATGTGACTTTTGATCGTGGGGTCATGAGTTCGAGCTCCACATTGGGTGTAGAGATGACTTAAAAATAAAAAAAAAAAAAAATTAAAAAAGATGGTGGAGGGCGCCTGAGTGGCTCCTTGGTTAAGCATCTGCCTTTGGCTCAGGTCATGATCCCAGGGTCTTGGGATTGAGTCCCGTATCTAGCTCCCTGCTCAGTGGGGAGCCTGCTTCTCCCTCTCCTCCCCGCTCATGCTCTCTCTGGCTATCTTGCTAAATAAAATAAATCCTGGGGCACCTGAGTGGTTCAGTTGTTAAGCATCTGCCTTCGGCTCAGGTCATGATCCCAGGGTCCTGGGATCAAGCCCTGCATCAGGCTCCCTGCTCAGCGGGAAGCCTGCTTCTCCTTCTCCCTCTCCCCCTGCTTGTGTTCCCTCTCTCGCTGTCTCTCTCTGTCAAATAAATAAAATAAAATCTTTAAAAAAAATTTTAAAAAATAAAATAAATCCCAAGATTTTATTATTTTTTTTAAAGAATATCTCTACACCCAGGGGCACCTTGGTGGCTCAGTTGGTTAAGTGTTTGCCTTCAGCTCAGGTCCTGATCTTGGGGTTCTGGGATGGAGCCCCATGTCAGCCTCCCCCCTCAGAGGAGAGCCTGCTTGTCCCTCTTCCTCTGCCCCTCTCCCCACTTGAGTGCGCTCTCTCTCGAATAAATACATAATATTGTAAAAAAAAAAAAAAGAAGGGGATGCCTGGGTGGCTCAGTCGGTTACGCATCTGCCTTCAGCTCAGGTCATGATCCCAGGGTCCTGGGATCGAGTCCTGCATCGGGCTCCTGGCTCAGCAGGGAGCCTGCTTCTCCCTCTGCCTGCCACTCCCCCTGCTTGTGCGTGCACTCTCTCTCTCTGACAAATAAATAAAATCTTTAAAAAAAAAAGAAATTTCTACATCCAACATGGGGCTCAAACCCACAACCCTGAGATCAAGAGTCACATGCTCCACCGACTGAGCCAGTCAGGCACCCTGAGACTGAACTATTTTTTTAAAGTCAGAGCCTGGTGAAAAATGTAAAACATTATAAGCAGTAAGCAACAGCCTAGACCTACGTCGATCCCTTTGGATATAACAGCATGGAGAGTCCAGCTCAGCACTCTCCACTTCCAAATCACACCCTCACGGAGTTAACATTCTCCTGTCGGAGCAATGGCTTACATTCTTCACATTCTTAACAGAGATTTCTTGGCCACTAGGGCTTCTGATTTGAAAGCCTTGCCCTAAACTTGTTTCAATCTATCTTTGATTCAGAAAGGCTCTGATTATTTCCATAGCAGCTGTGTTAATTAATGATGGTGATCAGACTGAATGAAAGAGAAAATTAGTAAACCCTTCCCTGGCCACTTTCATCAAAGGGAAGAATGCTAACAGGCACTGATCACTTGACTCGGAGATCTCACCTCCTTGGGCCTTTCAACCCACACTCACACGCTGAAACATCACCCCAAGACTGCAACTGCATGTCTGTTCTTCCTCGTGTGAGGAGGCCCATACATGCTCAGTGTTCTCGACTGAATTCCTCCTAGAAAATAGAGCCTTCAAACTGCATGAAACATGGACTGGTAAAAAAAAAAAAACCCTACCACTTTGCCCGTAGACTTCATAGCTGCACGATCATGTAATGTGTATTGTTGTGTTATATTATTTTTTTCATGCTGTTTTGTCATGTTTTATAGTGTATTTTATTTGTTTGTGATCTACCTTATAAGAATGAAAACACCCGGGCGCCTGGGTGGCTCAGTTGGTTGGGCGACTGCCTTCGGCTCAGGTCATGATCCTGGAGTCCCTGGATTGAGTCCCGCATCGGGCTCCCTGCTCGGCAGGGAGTCTGCTTCTCCCTCTGACCTTCCCCCCTCTCATGCTCTCTCTCTATCTCATTGTCTCTCAAATGAATAAATAAAATCTTTAAAAAAAAAAAAAAAAGAATGAAAACACCCTGGGGTCAGGGGTCTGGTATTGTTCCCTTATATATCCTCAGTATCTACGTGAGTGTACAGCAAGTATTCATAATATGTTTTTGGGATGAATAAATGAGTAATCTGTTTAGTATCCCAAAATCAAAGCATTTAAAGAAAAAAAAATCTGAATTCAGGGGGCACCTAGATGGCTCAGATGGTTAAGCATCTGCCTTCGGCTCAGGTCATAATCCCAGGGTCCTGGTATCGAGCCCCACATCGGGCTCCTAGCTCAGCAGGGAGCCTGCTTCTCCCTCTCCTTCTGCCTCTTTCCCTGCTCATGCTCCCTTTCTCTCTCTCTTTTTCTGTATCTCCGTGTCTCAAATGAATAAATAAAATCTTTAAAAAACATATAAAAAAATCTGAATTCAAAGTAGATTGATACAGTGAAAAACAGGAGACAACTGAAATATGCATGAATAGGGGAATGGTTCTCTACATTACGGTGTATCCATGTTTTGGATTATGGGATTATTTAGAACACGTTAGGTTGAATGTAACAGAAAATCTAATAGTAACTGGCTAAGGGGATCACAGGTACAGTTGTTCCTCGTCTTGCAAAATCCTTGGCAACCTAGGCCCCTGGTTGGATTTGGTTCAGGGGCTTGATGTTTTCCATCAAGGACAAGGTTTCTTTCGATTTGTCTGGTCTGTGTCCTACGGCAGCAGCTAGACACAAAAAATGGCTCCCAATTCCATGAGCACAAGGTGGCCGTCAGAACTCCAGCAGTTATGACTCTTTAGTTATGTTCAAAGAGGGAGAGAGAGAGCTCCTCTTACAGATGTCCCAGAAAATCGAGCCTCTCACTAGCCTAACTCGAGCCCTGTGCCCATCCTTGACCTGAGAATCATGGCCAGAAGATTGGCTCCCATGGATTAATCTGGGTCTACGCCGCATGCCCGTTCATAGAGCTGGGTGCACGCCGCTTTCCATAAGATACGTGGGCTGTGCAGGGGAAGTGTGGTGACCAGAATGACAATTCAAGCATTTTCCAAAGAAAACAGAACAAAGATATGATCTATTTTCTATGGTTAAATGATTACATTTAAGCAAAAAAAAAAAAACCACAAAACAAAACAAAACACCACACACTATTTTCTACAGTTGCATATATATATCTATGTAAATACATACAAAGAATTTTGGAAGCTTCCACTGCAAACTTACAGTAGTGATTAGTTCTGGGGAGGGTCCCAAGATTGGGAATTATAGTTAAAGGGCTATTTTATTTTTTTACTTTTTTTTTTTTTAATCAGGGCTATTTCAAATGTACCTAGAAAAATGATCCTCAATCACAGGCAATTCTGCCCTCCGACGCTAGTCAATGTCTCCAGATATTTTTGGTTGTCACGAGGGGGCTGGGGAGGGGGAAAGTGCTCCTGGCATCTAGTGGGTGGAGGCCAGGGATCCTGCTAAACATGGAGCACAGAGCTGTCTTCAGGAACGAGAGTTATCTAGCGTAAACTGTCAATAGTGCCGAGGACGCTGGGAAACCCTGGTCTATCTGTCTGTCTAGAACATTATGCTTTTTACAAGAAGATGGGATCCAAGTTTTACTTGCATAGTTACAAGTTGATTTTTTTTTTTTAAAGGATGTCGTGGATACTGTGATATGCCCTCCACATACCCCTTCAGGACCAGTTACTTAGTCCCCCAGCTGCCAGGAGTTTTGGCTGCTGATGACTCACAGTTCTAGGGAATTCTTCAGAAATTGCCCTTGGCTAAAAAGGAAGCTGCTCTAAGATGATGAGTCCTCTTCAAGGGTAACCTTTATTCTTGAGAAACCTCAGCACTTTTGACACTGTGGGACAATACTTCTTTGTCGTGGAGGCCGTCCTGTGCGCTGTGGGATGTTTAGCAGCATCTCGGGCCTCTTCCCACTAAACACCCAGTAGCACCCCTCCTCCAGCAGCAACAACCAAAATTTCTCCAGATATTGCCAAGTGTTGTCTGGGGGCCAGATCGACACCCCCCCACCCCCTCCACCCTGCATTAAGAACCACCGCCGGATCCAATGCCTGGTTGATGCAGGGGTACAAAGGCCCCGCCCCCAGCCTCCTTTCCAGAACATGTCTGAGGGCCATCCCTGCCTTATGGTCCCACAGGGGGTTGGCTGAGGCTTTCACTGCAATTGCCTCTTCATTCGATTTCTCCCTCTGCACCACCTGCTCCCGACACCCCTTCACAGGTGTCGTTCGCAAGAGCTCTTCCCAGTAGATGGTCTACCTGTAAATCTCCCTCCCAGAATCTGTTCCCTGGGGCTGAACAGGTCCCTGGGACTGAAATCAAGGTAGCAGAGGGCTTAAGTGACTTCTGGAAGGAACCACCGCAGGTAAGAAGTGGAGCTAAGACTGCAACCTGTCTCCTTATTCCAGAAATGGTGCTCAGAAGCATTCAACTTCACAACCTTCGTCTCCACATTGGGCTCTGCAGACACCACAGGGAGCCCGACTTTCCCATCCCCGCTCCTACCCCATGTGTGTTTCTATAATTGAAGGAGCAGAAGAAAAATGCATAGAATGTGAAACCTGATGGCATTACCTTCAATTCTTCTTCTTTATTGCTCCTAAGCTACATACCGTACAGACACACTCGTCTGCAAGCTTTCAACCGGTTGATGGGCAGCAAGTCCAAACATGTAGACATTTCAACTACAAGTAATTAACACAACCGCTTACAGGCCTCTGTTCGGAAAATGTTTTCCTTTGGATAAAAATACAGATGTGATATAAAAAGGCCCATAGAAACATCATGGTTGGGACAAGGTCGTTGCTCAGTGGGAGGTCCATTTCTAACAATATGGGACAGATAGGGAAGTTAGAAGCCCATGGTCTGGTGTGAGTGCTCTTACCATAGCAATAATTAATAATAATAATACTATACATTATTTTAATCATTATATGATATATACTAACAATAAGCATTAATTGAGCCATTGCTAAATGTCAGGCACGTGTTTTATATACACATGCTTTTCTTAAAGATTTTATTTATTTATTTGAGACAGAGAGAGAGCCCGAGGGGCAGGGAGGAGCAGGGGAGAGGGAGAAGCAGACTTCCCGCCGAGCAGGGAGCCCGATGCCGGAATCGATCCCAGGACCCTGGGACCATGACCTGAGCCAAAGGCAGACGCTTAACTGACTGAGCCACCCAGGTGCCCCTATACATATTTCTGTATTATATTTTCATATATTATTAAATATATTATATACTGTTTTATATTAGTATGTATTTTGCATATTATATAATACTTATATAATGACATATAAGTATTATATGTGGTATGTCATATCATATATCATGTATCAATGAGAGAGATAGTATTATTATCTTGTCCACTGACTGATGAGGAATCTGAGGCACAGGGAAGTTTAGCAACTTGCTCAAAGTCCACAACTAGTAACTGGCTGAGCCACTCCAGCCGGCACGACTGCTCTTAATTTTCCAAAGGTGTGGTTCCAACTTGGAGCACATTCATTCAGTTGAATTCATTTATTAGAAAGAGGGGGAAGGGCGCTTGGGTGGCTCAGTTGGTTGGGTGACTGCCTTCGGCTCAGGTCATGATCCTGGAGTCCCAGGATCGAGTCCCGCCTCGGGCTCCCTGCTCGGCGGGGAGTCTGCTTCTCTCTCTGACCCTCCTCCCTCTCATGCTCTCTGTCTCTCATTCTCTCTCTCGCAAATAAATGGGTAAAATCTTTAAAAAAAAAAAAGAAAGAGGGGGAAAATGGGGCGCCTGGGTGGCTCAGTCGGTTAAGCGACTGCCTTCGGCTCAGATCACGATCCTGGAGTCCCGGGATCGAGTCCCGCATCGGGCTCCCTGCTCAGCAGGGAGTCTGCTTCTCCCTCTCCTGCTCCCCCCTCTTGTGCTCTCTTTCTCTCTCAAATAAATAAAATCTTTAAAAAAAAAAAAAGAAAAGAAAAGTAAAAAAGTTGGGTGGTCTTTGTCTTAAACTCTTATCTGTTTAAACTGGTCAACCAGGTTCAACTAAGGAACCCCGTATAAATGCTGAAAATGTATTGCTGTTCATTGAGCTTTTTTTTTTTTTTTTAAGATTTTATTTATTCATTTGAGAGAGAGAGAGCACAAGCAGGGGGAGAGGCAGAAGCAGACTCCCCGCTG
>NC_138378.1:12048865-12085305 GCF_054177405.1 Leptonychotes weddellii | reverse complement strand
TAGGGCGCCTGGGTGGCTCAGTTGGTTAAGCGACTGCCTTCGGCTCAGGTCATGATCCTGGAGTCCCGGAATCGAGTCCCGCATCGGGCTCCCTGCTCGGCAGGGAGTCTGCTTCTCCCTCTGACCCTCCTCCCTCTCATGCTCTCTGTCTCTCATTCTCTCTGTCTCAAATAAATAAATAAAATCTTTAAAAAAAAAAGATTTATTTATTTATGAGAGACAGAGAGAGACCACAAGCAGGAGGGGCAGAGGGAGAGGGAGAGAGAGTCTCAGGTAGACTCTGGGCTATGTGCAGAGCCCAATGCAGGATCTCATGACCCTAAGATCACAACCTGATCCGAAACCAAGAGTCGGGCGCTCAACTGACTGAGCCACCCAGGTGCCCTACTGTTCACTGTATCTTTTTATTTTTTTTTATTTTTTAAAGATTTTATTTATTTATCTGACGGAGAGACAGCGAGAGAGGGAACACAAGCAGTGGGAGTGGGAGAGGGAGAAGCAGGCTTCCCGCTGAGCGGGGAGCCCGATGCGGGGCTCAATCCCAGGACCCTGGGATCATGACCTGAGCCGAAGGCAGACGCTTAACGACTGAGCCACCCAGGCGCCCCTGTTCACTGTATCTTAAAAGGAAAACATAATTATGGATTAGTGATATATTTTCAAACATTGAAACTGGCAACTTTCTTGGAACACATAAGTATCTTATTCAGCTACTGATCCTTCAAGTGTCCCACTTTTTTTCCAGTCATGCGTTATATGCAAAAAAGTAGGCAAGTTGATCCATTATTCAGTGTTTAACACATTCTGCACAGAACGTCTCGAAGGAGTGTTGCAAGAACTGGAACTGACTTTGTCACTGTCTCTGTGCTCAGAAACTCTGACTTGGGTTTTATATTGGTTTGTTTTTGCTTTGCCACTGACGGGCAGGAGCTGATCAGGTTGAACTTCCTGTATAATAATTCACAGAAAAGTTATTTATGGCTTCTTAATCTTCCTGATCTGAAGTAGCAACTTAGGGTAAAGAAAGAGTGGGAGGAAGTGGAGCATAGAAAAAAAAAAAAGGAGAAAGAGAAAAGAAATAAAAGCCCAGGGTGATGGCCAGTGTAGATGTCCTTTATGGGAAGAAAGTGTTCAAAAACACAGGCTGAGTAGTATATCGTATTTGGTGTCATTTATTTTAAAATCTAAGAGAGGAAGTTAAAAAACAAAACAACACTTAGTTCTGAGATTGAAAACTTCCTCTCTCGCTTTTAGGTTTATTCAAGAAGTTTAGCAGAGTGGCCTGGAGTCCGATTGCCTGGGTCCAAATCCTACTTCTGCCACTTCCTAGTTTTCCTGAATTAATACATATAAAGGGCTTAGAAAAGTGCCTGGCTCTTAGTAAACACTCATAGATGTCAAATAATAATAATGTGATTAGAATAATAAAAAGAAATAATTTTAGTTATCATTGCTTTAGAGGGACACTCCTTTTCCTCACATTTCAATTCAATTCATCACGTATAGGCTTAGTTCTTTCTAGGTGCCCAAAGTTGTGTTCCATCAGATAAAACTCAGTTGTGGATAACATCAGGCTACATACTATGCTTGGGGTTGAATCTCCTGGAACCACCATTTTTATGTGAGTTGTATGTTGGGCTGGGAGAACAAGCAGGCCTGGGGAATGAAGACTTTGAATGATCAGATGAGCCCATGGTATCTAAATAGTGATGAGTCTGATTAACATGATTTGTTTGCAGATAAAACATGAGCAGATTCCAAATGTACTACTTTACTGGGTTGAGTAGTGTCCCTCAAAAATTCATGTCTACCTGGAACCTGAGAATGGGACTTATTTGGAAATAGGTTGTTTGCAGATGTTAGCAAGTTAAAACAAGGTCCTAATGGATGGGGTGCTGGGTGGCTCAGTCGGTTAAGCGTCTGCCTTCAGCTCAGGTCATGATCCCAGAGTCCTGGGATCAAGTTCTGCATCGGGCTCCCTGCTTAGCGGGGAGCCTTCTTCTCCTTCTGCCTGCAGCTCCCCCTCCTTGTTCTCTCTCTCTCTCTGATAAATAAATAAATAAATAAATAAATAAATAAATAAATAAATTAATTTTAAAAATCTTAAAAAAAAAAAAGGCCATATTGGATGAAGGTAGGCCCTAAATACAATATGACTGGTGTGTTTGTAAGAAGAGAGAAATTTGGACAGAGAGGCCCAGACACACAGTGGAGAAGGCCATGTGAAGACGGAGACAGAGATTAGAGGGATGCATCTACAAGCCAAGGAACAGTAAGGATTGCCAGCACCAACCAGAAGCTAGTGGTGGCCAGGAAGGATTCACCCTTGGAGTCTTTGAAGGGAGCACAACCCTCCTGACACCATGATTTCCATCTTCTGGCTTCCAGAGCTGTGAAAGGATACATTTCTGTTGTTTAAAACCATCAAGTTTGTGGTAATTTGTCATTGCAGTCCTAGGAAACTCACACTCATAACAAGAGAAATGAAAATTAAAATTATACTGACATGCCATTTTTAACCTGCCAGTTTGATAAAGATCAAAAAGTCTGATAGAGATGGATTGGGGACTTTTTCTTTCCTTTTGAACTTTTTGAATACTGAAAACTAAATTAAAATTAAAATTAAAAAAAGTGAACATATTGGGACTCCTGGCTGGCGCAGTTGGTAGAGCATGCAACTCTTGATCTTGGGGTTGTGAGTTCAAGCCCCACATTTGGAGTAGAGCTTACTTAAAAAATAAATATTTAAAAAATTAAAAAGTTGGGGCACCTGGGTGGCTCAGTCAGTTAAGTGCCTGACTCTTAATTTTGGCTCAGGTCTTGATCTCAGGGTCACGAGTTCATGCCCCACATTGGGCTCCACACCCAGCATGGAGCCTACTTAAAAAAAATAAATAAATAAAAAGGAAGGAAGGAAGAAAGAGAAAGAAAGAAAGAAAGAAAAAAGTGGACAAATTCCTTTTACTATCACATATTTTTTGCACAGCCAGTGAGCTAAGGATGGGTTTTTATTTTTAAATGGTTGGAAAAAAAAAACAAAAGAATAATTTTTTTGACACATGAAATTATATACAATTCAAATTTCAATGTCCACCAGTAATGTGAATTGAAAGTCAGCCCCGCTCATTCATTCGTGTTTAGGGCTTACAATGGCCGTGCTGAGATACTGAGGTAGAAGAGTCACAGAGCCTAAAATATTTATCTGGCCTTTTTTTTTTTTTTTTTAAAGATTTTACTTATTTATTTGACAGAGAGAGACACAGCAAGAGAGGGAACACAAGCAGGGGGAGTGGAGGAGAGAGAGGAGCAGGCTTCCCACGGAGCAGGGAGCCCGATGTGGGGCTGGATCCCAGGACCCTGAGATCATGACCTGAGCCAAAGTCAGACACTTAACCCACTGAGCCACCCAGGTGCCCTCCTGTTCTAGATTAAAGAACAAAATAATCATTTGTATGCTTATAGAAATAGAAGGGTCTATTTAATATTGAATGGCCATCCCATGAGGACTTTTTTTTTTTTTTTTTTAAGTAAATCCTACACCCAACTTGGTGCTTGAACTCATGACCCGGAGATTAAGAGTCACACGCTCTACTGACTGAGCCAGCGAGGTGCCCCCCATGAGGACTTTTCTTTTTTTAGGACTTTTTAAAGTTAAACAGCTCATGAAAAACTCAAAAGTAAACTGGGAATTTTCTTGCTCTTTCTTAAAGAACATTAGAAAAGCCAGGGCTTTTGTAAACTTAAATAAGACCTTTACCCCACCTGTCTGGGCCTCCCTGCTCTCTAAGCCAGTGAGGCCATCGGAATGAGAACGGATCCGAACCCCCTTTCCCTTATCTTATTGAAAATTCAAAGTATTTGATGTTAACAAAAAACCAAATGACCTAGAACTACATTTAAGTTTTACTAAAGCTAAATCAAAGCTTTCTGTTTTTGTTGTTTTGATGGTAGGAAGAGCACTTTATCACCAATAAAACAAGTATAAAGGGATACCTGAACCCTTGAAAGTTCAGTTCTTGGTTTATGAATGAAAACAGACCCATGTAAAAAGTTAGGTCATAATAGGATGGTCAATAGCTGTATTTTTCAAACTTTTGGACAACGATCCACAGTAAAATAGAAGTTCTATACTATGACCCAGCATACATGTGTTCACACACATACTGAAATAAAAGCATTGGTTTTAATATATGTCATTTAGTGTATTCTGGTACTTTCTATGTTGTTCCATCATTTAAAAAAATTATTGTGTTGTATTTATTTATTTATTTAAAGATTTTATTTATTTAAATCATCTCTACACCCAACATGGGGCTCAAACTCACAACCCTGAGATCAGTAGCTGCATACTCCACCAACTGAGCCAGCCAGGCGTCCACCCACCCCCCACTATTTTCTATTCCATTTTGGTCTAGTCTGGTCTGCTTATAAATAAAATATTAGTCATAACCCAGAAATTAATTTTTATAATGTACTAATGGATTGAAGCCTGATGTTTGAAAAACACTGGTCTATATTCTTTAGGATCATGGTCAAGCAGAATGGTCCCAGGAAATTGTTTAAATTAAATATGATACAAGCAAACAGTATGGCCATATAATCATTAAAATAAATGTGGTGAAGGTTTATGTACTGATGCAGAAAGTTGTCCCCAGAATATATTTGCAAGTTTAAAAAATGGGTTGTAACTAGCACAGCACTGGGCAGGACCCGTAGCTGCAGGTGACAACAAACACACACACTCCTATCCCACCTTTTTTTTTTTTAAAGATTTTATTTATTTATTTGAGAAAGAGAGAGAGAGAGAAACAGCATGAGAGGGGATAGGGTCAGAGGGAGAAGCAGGCTTCCCGCCGAGCCGGGAGCCTGATGTGGGACTCGATCCCAGGACTCCGGGATCATGACCTGAGCCGAAGGCAGTCGCTTAACCAACTGAGCCACCCAGGCGCCCTCCCACCTTTTTTTTTAAAAGATTTTATTTATTTATTTATTTATTTTTTAAAAAGATTTTATTTATTTATTTGAGAGAGAGAGAATGAGAAAGAGCACATGAGAAGGGGGAGGGTCAGAGGGAGAAGCAGACTCCCTGCCGAGCAGGGAGCCCGATGCGGGACTGGATCCAGGGACTCCAGGATCATGACCTGAGCCGAAGGCAGCCGCTTAACCGACTGAGCCACCCAGGCGCCCTAAAAGATTTTATTTTTAAGTAATCTCCACACCCAACATGGGGCTTGAACTCACAACTCCAAGATCAGGAGTCGCATGCCCCCGCAACTTTCCCATGGCTTCAGCAAAAAGGAGATAATTGGTCATGTTTGATCCACAATTCCCTCTCTTAGAGTTGGTCTATAAGGACTGAAGGTGGGTGAAAGACACTTTACACAGGAAAAATATGGGTAGTATTATGCAGAGAAGAGGGGTGCTGCCTAAGGCACAGTAGAGGGGCACCTGGCTGACTCAGTCAGTAGAGCATATGGCTCTTGATCTCAGGGTTGTGAGTTCAAGCCCCATATTGGATGGAGAGTTTGCTTAATGAACAAAACAAACAGACAAACAAAAAAGCACAGTAGAAATATGCACAATATGAGCTAACTGGTGTTTAAGATGATCTAGGCAAAAATATAGGGAGGGATAAGTACATAGTGATTTGCTAACAGTAGATCTCTAAAGGGCAGAGCTGCCAGAAGAATGTTCACCTTTTACTTTATTCCCTTCTGTATCATTTGCACTTTTTACCACGAATGTCTTGCTTTTAGAGCCAAAATATTTTTTTTTTTTAAAGATTTTATTCATTTATTCGACAGAGAGAGACACAGTGAGAGAGGGGACACAAGCAGGGGGAGTGGGAGAGGGAGAAGCAGGCTTCCCGCTGAGCAAGGAGCCTGATGTGGGACTCGATCCCACGACCCCGGGACCAAGACCTGAGCTGAAGGCAGACGCTTAACGACTGAGCCAGCCAGGCGCCCAGAGCCAAAATATTTTAAAAAGCAATGAAAAATATTCTCATCTTAAGAAAAAAGTCGAAATATCTAGAAAAGGCCAATCCGCAAAGATAGAAAGTAGATTAGTGGTTGCCTGGGGCTGGGGTGGGAATGGGGATTAAAGATAAACAGCTGAGAGGTTTTCCTGAAATGAAAGAACTGCATTATATTGAAATAGTGTTAAAAATCATCGAATTGTACACTTAAAAGGGGTGAATTTTATGACCTGTAAATTATACTTCAATAAAACTGTCTTTAAAAGGGGGGGGCGCCTGGGTGGCTCAGTCGGTTGGACCTCTACCCTCGGCTCAGGTCATGATCCCAGGACCCTAGGATTGAGCCCTACATCAGGCTCCTTGCTCAGCAGGGAGTCTGCTTCTCCCTCTTGTGCTCTCATGCTCTCTCTCTCAAATAAATAAAAAAGGGATATAAAAGAGGAGAGGAACCCAGAGGAAGGAGGAGGATGAAGACTCAGAGTCCAACCAATCCATCTGTAGGATTTTGGATGCAGTTTTTAAAAACTGTATACTTTCGCCTGGCTCCAATCTTCCAGCCGTCCCCAGTCTCCGTGATTTCTCAAAGATTACTGACTGCGTGTTCTTGATCATATCTGCAAATTGTCTCAGTCCTTGGGAATGTAATTCATCAGGTTTTAAAACTTTCTGACAAGGTGAATAAGGTAAAGAAGCCCCAGAGCTGAACGTTTTCCCGGGGCCTCCTGAACCTCTCCCCTTTGTGTGTGATTCTCCTCTGATTACTTCTCCTTTCGTCTGTGTTTATATTTTGTGATTTCTTAAAAGCGAGTTCCTAGGCAACACAGAGAGCTGGGGTGGTTGTGGTGCCCCATGAACTAGGACTTGGGGACCGGGCTGCTGGTGCGCCCCCGCCCCAGTTTACTGCTCCACAGCAGTAGACATTCATACTGTAGTCTATCTAGCAACCTTTCCTCTTTCTGGAAATTGCGCCCCGAGTTTCCGGGGGGATTTCCTCTCCCCCACTTGACCTCTCTGGTTCCAGTGGGGCTGACCCCCACCCTTGGGCTCTAAGAATAAGCAAGTGACTCAGCTCTGCCAGGCTACCAGCATGGCTCATCTCAGGCCCCGATAATTAGCTCAGAGACGGGCACGTGACCCAAGGCCGTCCAATGAGAGTCGGTTCTGGGACGTTTACTAGAAATACTGGAAAAGAAGTGCGGTTTTTTTTTCACCATGCTGTGACGAGATATCATGTTGTATCTGCTATGGGCCACCGCATGGGGAAGGCCTATCAAAGAATTAAACTGTGCGGTGGGAAGGTAGAGTGGTGAGGTTAGCTGCCTTCCAAGAACGAAGCCAACACTCAGGAAATGGACCAGGAGATGAACAAGAAGACAGTCCTGACTCACTGTCTGGATCCATTCATACCTGAACTTGCTGCTCCCTGTGACCTTTGCAGTCAGGTGAGCCTGTGAATTCTCACAATTTGATTTGGGTTTCTTTTTTTAAGATTTTATTTATTTATTTGAGAGAGCGAGCGTGCACCGGGGGGGGGGAGGGGCAGAAGGAGAGGAGAAGCAGACTCCCTGCTGAGCAGGGGGCCCAATGACGAGGGGCACAATCCCAGTCACTTGCTGTTGAGAATCCTGATTAATACAGTGTCCTTGGCTGAGCTGGTTCATCTGTTGTCTCTATTTCCTTATCTGGGGAAAAAAAAAAAGGACTGATAATGAGATGTGGGAATCGAATGGAACAATTTATTGAAAACCAACAGAGAAGGATATAAAGATTACACCAATTTATACTACTGCTAATAGTGTTTGAGAATACCTGCTCACTTCCCAACATCTTTTTTTTGTCTTTTCTCGTTTTTTTTTTTTTTAAGATTTTATTTATTTATTTTGACAGAGAGACGGAGAGAGAGGGAACACAAGCAGGGGGAATGGGAGAGGAAGAAGCAGACTTCCTGCTGAGAAGAGAGCCCGATGTGGGGCTCGATCCCAGGACCCTGGGATCATGACCCGAGCCAAAGGCAGACGCTTAACGACTGAGCCACCCAGGCACCCCTGTTTTTTCGTAGTAACAGAACTCCAGTTTCTTTTTTTTTTAATATTTTATTTATTTATTTGAGAGAGAGAGCGAGCGCCTGAGTGCAAGGGGGGGGGCGGAGTGAGGAGCAGACTCCCCACTGAGGAGGGAGCCTGATGCGGGACTCAATCCCAGGACCCTAAGATCATGACCTGAGCCAAGGCAGACGCTTAACCGACTGAGCCACCCAGGCGCCCCAGGACTCCAATTTCTATTCTACTATACTGCCACTTGGAATAAAAGTTAAATTTCCCAGCTTCCCTTGCAGTTAGGTATAGTCACATGACTAAGCTCCAGCCAATGAGATGTGAGTGGAAGTGGGGGGGGCTTCCAGAAAGGAAAGGGTATGCTCTCCCCTTTCTCTCTCTGCTTTCTGCTGCCTGGGATGCAAATAGGACAGATGGCGCTCCAGCCAATACTGTGAGTCATGTGACTTTAAGAATGGCGAGGTAGAGAAAGCCAGCAAACAGACAGAAATCAGGTCCCTGCGGAAAATGGACCCACCATACCAGCTCTCACCGGCTGACCTACAGACTTCTTTCACATCATGAAAGAAATAGACTCCAACTCACTTAAATCCCCGATTGGTCACGCGTCTCTTACTTATATCCAGACCTGAGTCTGACAGTGCCATTTTCCCTACACCCTGAGCAACACATTGCATTATAATTATGTTTTCATTTTGAAAGTCTGATAGATGAAAAACGACACCACTTCATCGCTTCAAATTCATTTCTCCTAAGAGTTTATCTTTTTATATGCTTATGAGCCCATTTGTTCCCTTTTTTGTCTATTCTCATTTGTTTCTTTTTCTTTTTTTTTTTTTAAGATTTTATTTATTTGACAGAGAGAGACACAGCGAGAGAGTGGGAACACAAGCAGGGGGAGTGGGAGAGGGAGAAGCAGGCTTCCCGCGAAGCAGAGAGCCCGATGTGGGGCTCAATCCCAGGACCCTGGGATTATGACCTGAGCCGAAGGCAGATGCTTAATGACTGAACCACCCAGGCGCCCCTCTCATTTATTTCTTAACTCCAGGCTCAGGCTGCCTCTTTTCTGTGGTTGTAAGACGGCTGCCAGCCACTCTTGGATTCTATGTCATGTCAGCAACCTCAGCGGAGAGCTCACCACTTTCCTGGGTGATCCAACACAAGGTTGGGGACTGTCAAGGGAGAAAGAACACAAGCCACAACCTGGAGGAACACATTTGCAAAAGACATACAGTAGTTACCCCTTATCCACAAGGGATACGTTCCAAGACTGCCAGTGGACACCTCAAACCATGAATAGTACCAATCCCTATATATACCATGTTTTTTCCTATATGTACATGTGATAAAGTTTAATTTATAAATTACTACAGTAAGGGATGAGCAACAATAACTAATAATATAGGGCAATTATAGCAACACACCATAATAAAAGTTAGGTGAATGTGGTCTGTCTCTCAAAATATCTTACTGTATTGTACTCATCCCTCTTGTAGTGATGTGAGATAATAAAATGTCTACGTGATGAGATGAAGTGAGGTGAATGACATAGCCATTGTGATATAGTGTTAGGCTACTATTGACTTTGTTTTTTTTTTTTAAGATTTTTTTTTAAAGATTTTATTTATTTATTTGAGAGAGAGAATGAGAGACAGAGAGCATGAGAGGGAAGAGGGTCAGAGGGAGAAGCAGACCCCCCGCTGAGCAGGGAGCCCTATGCGGGACTCGATCCCGGGACTCCAGGATCATGACCTGAGCTGAAGGCAGTCGCCCAACCAACTGAGCCACCCAGGCGCCCTTTTTTTAAGATTTTATTTATGTATTTGACAGAGAGAGACACAGTGAGAGAGGGAACACAAGCAGGGGGAGAGGGAGAAGCAGGCTCCCCGCCGAGCAGGGAGCCCGATGCAGGGCTTGATCCCAGGACCCAGGGATCATGACCTGAGCCGAAGGCAGACGCTTAACAACGGAGCCACCCAGGCGCCCTCCTATTGACTTTCTAAGGATGTATCAGAAGGAGGATCATCTGCTCCAGGACTGAGGTTGACCTTAGGTACTGAAACGAGGGAAAGTTGAACAGCAGATAAAGTGGGAGTACTGTATTTAGTAAAAGACTATTATCCAAAATATACAAAGAACTCTTAAAAACTCAACAGTAAGAAAACTAACAACCAGATTTAAAAAACAGGCAAAAGACCTGAACAGACACCTCCCCAAAGAAGATATACAGATGGCAAATATGTGAAAAGATGCTTTACATCATATGTCATCAGGAAAATACAAACTAAATCCATAAGTAAATACCACTAAACAGCTTCTAGAGGGCGCCTGGGTGGCTCAGTTGGTTAAGCGACTGCCTTTGGCTCAGGTCATGATCCCGGAGTCCTGGGATCGAGTCCCACATCGGGCTCCCGGCTCGGCGGAGAGCCTGCTTCTCCCTCTGACCCTATCCCCTCTCATGCTGTTTTTCTCTCTCTCTCTCTCTCAAATAAATAAATAAATAAATAATCTAAAAAACAAACCAAAAAAACCAGCTTCTAGAAAGGCTAAAGTCAAAAACACTGACAACACCAAGTGCTGACGAGGATGTGGAGCAATAGGAACTCTCATTCATTGCTGGCAGGAATGCAAAAACGGTATAAACACTTTGGAAGACAGTTGACAGTTTCTCACAAAACTAATACTCTTGCGGAGCCTGGGTGGCTCAGTTGGTTAAGCGTCCGACTCTTAGTTTTAGCTCAGGTCAGGGTCTCAGGGTTGTGTGATCAAACCCCACGTCAGGCTCTGTGCTCAGCAGAGTTGGCTTGGGATTCTCTCCCTCTCCATCCCCCTTTGCCTCTCCCCTTACGGACACACGTGCTCTCTCTCTGACATAAATCTTTAAAAAAACAACCAAACTAAAAAAAACTAGGCATACTCTTACCATACAATCCAACAATGTATTCCTTGGTTAAATCCAAATTAGTTGAAAATTTACATCTACACAAAGCTCTGCACATGAATATTTATAGCAGATTTATTCCTAGTTGCCCAAACTTGGAAGGTTTCTTTCAGTAGGTGAATGTGGTATATCCATACAATGGAATATTATTCAGAGCTAAAATGAAATGACTTATCAAGCCAGGAAAAGACATGGAGGAATCTTAAATGCATATTACTAAGTGAAAGAAGCCAATCAGAAAAGGCTATTTGCTGCATGATTCCAACTATATGACATTCTGGAAAAGCTGAAACATTCTGGAGACAGTAAAAAGATCAGTGGTTGCCAGAGGTTGGGGGAAAGAGGGATGAACAGGTAGAGTACCAGGGATTTTCAGGGCAGTGAAACAATGCTGTGTGATACTATAATGGTGGATACATGTCAGTATATATTTGTCCAACCCTGTAGAATCTGCAACACCAAGAGTGAACTCTAATGTTAACTATGGACTTTGGTTGATAATGATGTATCAGTGTGGGTTCATTGATCATATAAATGTACCATTCTGGTGAGGGATGTTCATAGCAAGGAAAGTATGTGCAGTGGGGGAGGACAGTTAACCTGGGAACTCCATGCTTTCCACTCAGTTGTTTTTTTTTTTAAGATTTTTATTTATTTATTGAGAGAGAGAGAGAGAATGATAGAGAGCATGAGAGGGAGGAGGGTCAGAGGGAGAAGCAGACTCTCTGCTGAGCAGGGAACCCGATGCAGGACTCGATCCTGGGACTCCAGGATCATGACCTGAGCCGAAGGCAGTCGCTTAACCAACTGAGCCACCCAGGCGCCCCTCCACTTAGTTTTACTGTGAATCCAAAACTACTCTAAAAAACTGAGATCTATTAAAAAAAAAAAAGGGTTTGGTCCTGACTGGGTCAGATGGGGTCACATGTCTCTATCTGATCAACTGAGCATGCTGATGGATTAGGTGCAGGTGCATGTCCCTCTCTGGAACCTGGAGTGGAATCAGCCCTCCAAAAGCACATGGAATGGGGGTGGGGAGGGAGAGCACTTTAGAAAGAAAATAAGAAATAAGGGTTTGTTTCCTGAGAAGAGGAAAATGGATATTGGGGAGGGTAAATCAATAAACATTGACTATCCAAGCAAAGAATAGAATCAAATCTTAGAGCAGCAAGTCCAGAGGCCTGGAGGTGGTAAAGAGATGGAGCTTGTGGGCAGACTGAGCGACGCATTCTCTTTTAGGCATCTAATTAACTCACTTTTAAGTCACAACTTTTTTAATTTATTGGGCACCAAATATGGGCCAGATCCTGTGCTTGGAGCTAAAGAGACTTTTGTGAATAATAACTCAGTGGACAAGTCCATTAATTTTCAAAGGCTTACTTAATGTTTATTCAATGAACATTTAGAAGACCGGGTAAATTTCATCACTCCAAAATTAAATTACATATGGCCTAATTCGAATATCCACATTCCTTCTCAATCACTGCATTTTCAGAGAATTCAAGGATTCAGAGGAAGCCAGAGCAGTTACATGACTCACCATGGACCACCCCTCTCCCCCCGCAAGACTCCCAGGACACATGGCTAAGTTTTGACCTTGACTAACTATAGTGACCACTTAGAGGAAGGAAAGTGCCCACCAAGAGTTGCCCATGGTTACTCTTGAATAGCTGGACCCCAAACTATGTGCATCAATTTGGAGATTTTGTAATTGTTCAAAAGAGTGGGACAAGAAGCCTAAATTAATTGATTTTTACATAGCCTTCAAAAAAAGTTTTTTAAATAGCCTTTTAAAGCCAACAACACCAATGCTCTCTCTCTCTTTTTTCCCCAACTCTAATACAATTCATGAAACAAAATACAAACTTCTTTTATTCTGAATTTTAGTCTCTGGACACTTTGAAGTGGTTTTGTTAGTTTTTTAGATTTTTCTGCACTAATACTGAATTGCTCCATTGCTGTTTCTTTTTATCAAAAGAAGGTAACATCAATTTCTTTGTTCCCTCCACCCTGAACTGTTCCTGTTTCTATTATTAAAGAGATGTTTACCTGACTCAGATAAAGACATGCTACATCATTAGCTCTTTCGGTTAATCTGCAGTTATGAAGCACTTAGTATGTACTTGGTACCATGGAAAACATTAAAGAAATGGACACTACAGGCTGTCCATTAAGGAATCAAGATTCAGTCTGTGTGATTTTAAGCTAGTTACTTAACATCTCTGAGCTTCTGTTTCCCGAACTATCAAATAAGGATGAGACATCACTCTTGCAAGGATCTTATTTACTCATTTGTTCAACAAATATAGTTCGAGCTTCTGCTCTGTGCTCCACACTCCTCCAGGAAGTAGGGAGACAGAACAGGGCTAAGAACTGTAGAGGGTTTTTGGTGGGGATGGGAGCTGGGCTATGAGCATGAAGCATTTGTATGTGAGCATTTCTGGTATATTACCTAAACAGAGCTCAGAAGAAAAGAACATACATCTTACTCAAGGCCAGTGTATTAGGTTGTCTATTGCTATGTAACAAATTGCTTCAAAAGTTAGCAGCTTAAAACAATACACTTTTATCTCATAGTTTCTGTGGGTTAGGGATCCGGGAGGGTTTGGCTGGGTGGTCCTCATCAGGGTCTCTCATCTGGCCGCCATTCTGTCACTGGGGCTGCAGTGGATTTTTCTCCACTGTCACTGGGGCTGGAGGATTTTTCTCAGCTTACTCACGTGGTTGTGGTAGGAAGTTTCCATCCCTTGCCACATGGGCCTCTCCGTAGGACTGTTCATGACATGGCTTTGCTGGCTTCCCCTGCAAAACAAGTGATTTAAAAAAGAGAAAGAGAGAGCAGCTAAGACAGAAGCTTCAGTGTCTTTTATAACCTGATCATCACTTCTGGGGAATTCTCCTGTTTGCCCAGACTGCCCTGGTGCAAGGAGGGGGTGGGGGCCACACAAGGGTGTGATGGCCAGGAGACAAAGATTCATTGGGTGCCGTTTGGAGTCTGGCTACCAGAGTGCCCAGTTTTTTGTGATACTTTTTCTCATTTAAAAAAATTTTTAGGGCGCCTGGGTGACTCAGTCAGTTGAGCATCTGCCTTCGGCTCAGGTCATGATCCTAGGGTCCTGGGATCGAGCCCCGCATCGGCCTCTCTGCTCAGCGGGGAGTCTGCTTCTCCCTCTGCCCCTCCCTCCCCCTCGTGCTTGCTTTCTCTCTCTCACAAAAATAAATAAATAGAAATACTTCCTTTTTTTTTTTTTAAGATTTTATTTATTTATTTGACAGAGAGAGACACAGCAAGAGAGGGAACACAAGCAGGGGGAGTGGGAGAGGGAGAAGCAGGCGTCCCGCTGAGCAGGGAGCCGAAGCGGGGCTCAATCCCAGGACCTGGGATCATGACCCCAGCCGAAGGCAGGCGCTTAACGACTGAGCCATCCAGGTGCCCCTCTTTTCACATTTTAAATCACTACTCACTTTTATACTTAATTTTGTACTCACAATTTTGTATATATACATATATATATATATATTTTTAAGAAGCACCCACCTCTACCCCACCACCAATCGTATAAACATCAGGTCCCAGGAAACCTGGGTCCATCTCTGGTCCTACAACAAGTCTGCTTTTCATGACACGGGGAGTGATAGAGGTTTTGCACACAGGGTCAGAATCAGGACCCAGTCCAGGGAAACTGTTTGCTCAGGACCAACCCTGCAGGTGGAAGGTGTAGATTTCAGCTCCTCCCCCCTGCCCTCCCTCAACATTCCTCTGAAAGCTTAAGCTGCTGGAATTAAAGCAGAGGTTTTGATGAGTGGCGAAGAGATAAAGTCTTGTTTGCACATTGTAATGGTGTATTTAAACATTTTGACAATGATCAGGTGAGCTCCTTGGCGAGTATTGACCCCACTCTTCTGTAAGTGATCCTACCGGGCAGGAGGGCCCCTTGGCCACGTGACTGGGGCACTCACAAGTCAATTGACTTGCTTGGTTTCTTTTTGCTTAAGCCACACATCTGAAGAAATGCACTTTTTTTTCTTTCTTAGTGCACTAAGAAGAACAAAGCTGGCTTTTAAACCCTATTGCATCTCTTAAGGTTTTGAGGCTCAAGCTGTGAATTAGCAAAAACAAACAGAACAAATAAACAAAACAAAAAAAACCCAACAACAACGAAAAAAAAAAAACCCAAAAAACAAAACCCAACTCTTTTGGTCCTTGCTTGAATCTCCGTGATATGAGATAAATCAAGCCCCTCTCCCCCTCCCCCAGGTAGACACCTAATGACGTGTTGGGATTTGCTTAATAAAAGAAATGGCCACCATTTATTGAATGCCTATTTTGTGTCATGGTATCTGCATATATTATTTCATTTGCCACTCATTTAAGAGGGCACGATGATCCTCATTTTGCAGATGAGGCTCAGAGACACTATATGATTTGCCTAAGGTCACACAGCATATAAATGATCAAATTGGGCTTAATGGAGGTCTGCCTGAGGGGTACCTGGAGGGTTCAGTCAGAGGAGCATGACACTTGATCTCTTGATCTTGGGGTTGTGGGCTTGAGCCCCACATTGAGTGTAGATATTACTTACTTACTTACTTACTTAATTTAAAAAAAGAAACCAAAAATGGAGGTCTGCCTGGTTTAGGAGCTCATGTTCTTTTTACTATGTTGCCCTCCCCTATCCCCAGATAAGGTGAGATTTTTCCATTATATGATTTTATAGCATCCAATAGTTTTCTGCATATACTTACTAAATTTCATTATTGTGGGGCACCTGGGTGGCTCAGTCGGTTAAGCGACTGCCTTCGGCTCGGGTCATGATCCTGGAGTTCCAGGATCAAGTCCCGCATCGGGCTCCCTGCTCAGTGGGGAGTCTGCTTCTTCCTCTGACGCTCCCCCCTCTTGTACACTCTCTCTCTCACTCTCTCTCTCTCAAATAAATAAAATCTTTAAAAAAAAAAATAAATAAATTTCATTATTGTAATAGTTACCTATTGTGTAACAAACTACACCAGAACATAGTTGCTTAAAACTATCATTTATTGGACCTGGCTGGTTCAGTTGGGGGAGCATGAGACTCTTGATCTCAGGGTTTTAAGTTCAAGCCCCACATTGGGTGTAGAGATTATGTAAAAATAAAATCTTAAACACACACACATACACAACTAAATCATTTATTATGAGCCTTTTTTTTTTTTTTTAATAAACTCTACCCCCAATGTGGGGCTTGAACTCACCACCCTGAGATCAAGTGTTGCGTGCTCTACTGACTAAGCCATTCGGTACCCCTCTTTCTTGTAAGTCTTTGGGTTGGTATGGGGTCCTTCTGTGAGTTACACCTGGGTTTGCTCATGCAGCTGCATTCAGCTGGAGGGTCAACTGGGACAGCCAGATGGCTGGGTCTCTCTCCTTCTGAGGTCTTTCTTTCAGGGCTTTTTCTGGCTTGGTAGACTCAGGTCAGAAGAGCGCCAAGATAGCGAAAATGAAAGCTGCAAAGCCTTTCAAGGTCTAGGCTCTAGAACTTGTGCAGAGTCCTTTCTATCCTGTGATACTGGTCAAAGCAAGTTCCATTAAGCTTCGTATATGTTTAAACCATGTTGACCTTTTCACGGCTATGTCCACAGTGCCCAGAACAGAGCCTGGTACATAGACTATTTGCTGATATAAATGAGATTATCACAGTGTATTTTTCTCCTATCACAGTGTCTTTTTTTTTTTTTTTAAGATTTTTATTTATTTATTTGAGAGAGAGAGACAGAGATAGCAAGAGGGGAGGAGAGGGAGAAGCAAGCTCCCCACTGAGCAGGGAGCCCCATGCAGGGCTTATCCCAAGACTCTGAGATCATGACCCGAGCTGAAGGCAGACGCTTAACCGACTGAGCCACTCAGGTGCCCCTAACACAGTGTCTTATACATCGAAGTTCCCTAAATGAGGGTTATTTATTTCCCAGGGGAGATAAATAATATAGGTGATCTTTTTTTTTTTAAGTTATTTTTTTTAGTACTCTCTGCACCCAAAGTGGGGCTTGAACTCATAACCCTGAGATAGAGTCACATGCTCCTCTGACTGAGCAAGCCAGGCACCCCTGTTTGTTTTTTGTTTTTTGTTTTTTAATGTAAACTCTGTCCCCACTGTGGAGCTGAAACGCGCCACCCCAAGGTCAAGAATCACATGCTCTTTTAACTGAGCCAGTCAGGTGTCCCTGGATGATCTGTTATTTCTAGGGAAACCTCAGATTTACACAGAATGACCTTCATTGTTCTCTCCAACCTGTCTCCAATCCTCTGTTATCTGATACCCAGTAAATTGCCAGAGATGCATAAATTAATGGAGAGGCAGCAGAAGATAAGAATGAAACAGGTGGTCATGAAGTTCAAGTCCTGGTCCAGCCTCTCGTTAGCTGTGAGACCTTGGACAAGTCATTTAAACCCTGTGCTTTTTGTTTCCTCTTTTATGAAACAGATACAATAATAACACATATTTGTCGAGACTCATGGAAGAATTAAATGGGTTCATACTTGTGTAAAGTATTAACAAGAAGAGTTGGCCTGCAGTTACTGTTACATAAAAGTTTATTATTATAATTAACCTATAGGGCCTGACCAGTTTCCAATGAGTCACTTTCTTAAGATACAACATAGATTTTTTTTTTTTTAAGATTTTATTTAGTCATTTGAGTCAGAGAGATAGAGAGGGAGAGCATGAGCAGGGGGAGAGGCAGAGGGAGAGTGAGAAGCAGACTCCCCGCTGAGCCAGGAGCCCGATGTGGGACTCAATCCCAGGACCTGGAGATTATGACCCGAGCCGAAGGCAGTCGCTTAACCATCTGAGCCACCCAGGCGCCCCACAACATAGACTTCTGAGAGCTGTTCTGTTTCACCCAACAGTCTTCAAAGAATCTGGAAGCCATTGAGATGAGTTCTGAACAAGAGAGAAAGCAATCTTTTTTTTTTTTTGACAGAGAGATAGCACAAGTAGGCAGAGTGGCAGGCAGAGGGAAAGGGAGAAGCAGGCTCTCTGCCAAGCAGGGAGCCCGATGCGGGGCTCGATCCGAGGACCCCAGGATCATGACCCGAGCCAAAGGCAGCCGCTCAACCGACTGAGCCACCGAGGAACCCCGAGAGAAAGCAATCTTTCCCAGTTCATGGCTGGGGAGCTTTAATTTACCGATTTCTTTTCTTTTTTTTTTTTTAAAGATTTTATTTATTTATTTGACAGAGAGAGACACAGCGAGAGAGGGAACACAAGCAGGGGGAGGGTCAGAGGGAGAAGCAGACTCCCCGCAGAGCAGGGAGCCCGATGTGGGACTTGATCCCGGGACTCCAGGATCATGACCTGAGCCGAAGGCAGTTGCTTAACCGACTGAGCCACCCAGGCGCCCTAATTTACCAATTTCTAATTTCATAGACAGTGTTTAGATTTTTTTTTTTCAAAGATTTTATTTATTTATTTGATAGAGAGAGACACAGTGAGAGAAGGAACACAAGCAGGGGGAATGGGAGAGGGAGAAGCAGGCTTCCCGCCGAGCAGGGAGCCCGATGTGGGGTTCGATGTGGGGCTCAATCCCAGGACCCTGGGATCATGACCTGAACTGAAGGCAGACGCCCAACAACTGAGCCACCCAGGTGCCCCCAACAGTGTTTAGATTTTTAACTGTGGTTTTCTATCGGTACGAACGAGGATGCCTTTGATGGGGAAGTCAACTTCACAGGCTTAAATAGAAAAGTTATATTATAGTATGGAGCTTTCCTTTATTGTATTATTATTATTTTATTAGGGAAAATTTCTAACATAATCAAAGGGAGAGAAAATAGTATAATCAACCCCCGTATCCATCATCTGGTGATTTGAGAAAACCTCGTCAACTATATTGTGGTCTGCCTATAAAACGGCATACTGCAAACTTTAGAAAGAAAAAGGTGTATTGTTCTGGAAAAACATGTCCAAAAATATGAAATGAAAAAAATGAGTTGCAAAAAAAAATAAAGTCTACACATTCCTGTTTCCATTTGGTATAAAAACAATGTATTTTACCAGCACATATTTGTGACATTATTGTTTATTCTTACAGAGCCTGGAAGAGCAGGAAGGAACAGCCCCTTCCCAGAACGCCCAGCAAGCTTACACCCAAGCAAACACACACAGTCAAGGAAGGTGGAAAACTGGGTTTTCCTCACTGATTCATTTTGCAGTGCCTACCAGGTCTGCAGGGCACGAGATCGGGAAGTCGGCTCCCTCCTCTCTGTTGTCTCCCAGACTCCGGCTCAGGCCTGGAGGGGGCCTTGCCATCTTGGGGGTTCCCTGTTTGTCGTTTGAACTCACAATTCTCTTGACTGTGCTTGGAACTGTCTTAGCAGGACGCTCCAGTCTTCTGAAGTTCTCAGAGTGGAATGTTTGTAAGACATACACCTGTTTCTCTTGCTTATATGAGTGCCTCCCTGGGCCCTGCTTTCATGCTTTATCATTCAGGTGGGGAAGGAAACAAGTGTGACAAGCACAGTGAGATCCCTTTTTGCCTCTTGCGGGCTTGGAGACACTGGACGCTAGTATCTCTTGAGTGTTCACCTTGAGCCAGACACTCTGCTGAGTGCTTTATTTTTTATTTATTTATTTATTTATTTTTGAGTGCTTTATACTTAAAAACAACAACAACACAACAACTCCTTTGGTGTTTGCAACCACCCTGAGGGATGGGTCCTGTGACGGTGTGCCTTTTAGGGACACAGAAGATGCGGAGAGTCAGAGATGTGCCCAAGGTCACACTGCTAAGTATGTGATGCTTCAAACCTCAATCTCTTAAACCAGCTGCCCCAACATAGAGTGTTCTAGAAAGACAGCAGAAAAAGGGCTCATAATGGTTACCTCTGGGGATTGAGCCTGGGCTGGGTGGAAGGGTCAGGGAAAGGGGTGTGAGGAGGCTTTGATTTCCCACCTAATAGTGGGGCCAGGTAGGTGATAGAGCTAAGCTGTGGCTAAGATCAGAGCACAGACTCAGGAGCCGGAAGTGCCTGCCCAGCTCTGCAATTCAGGATTCTCCCTGCTCAAGTGCAGACAGTGGGGATTGTAATGCCGACTTCACAGGGTTGCTGTGAGATTTCAGTGAGTTCAGATATTCCTACCACAGTTCAAACAGTGCTTTGTCACACAGTAAATACCATACAAAATTTAACTGTCATTATCCTGAGTATCATTGGCATTGTTTTCATGAATATGTATTACTTTTAAAATAATGGAAACAATAAGTTAGTTCTTTTAAAAGACCAACTACAGTGTCTAGTAAAGTTAGACATATGCCTCCCCTATGACCCAGTAATTCCACTCTTGGGTTAAGAGAAATGAGTGCACATGGCCACAAAAATACTTGTTCAAGAATGTTCATAACAGCTTTTTTCCATAATAGTCCACACGAAAATAGCAAGTGTTCATTGACAAGAGGACAGATACAGAAAAGGTGGAAGGCATAGTGAAAAAGTAGAGTCCTCAACGATAAAAACAAATGAACTACCAATGCGTCCCATAGCCAACATGACTGAATCTGAACAACGGTATTTGAGTGAAAGAAACCAGATACAACAGAGTTCATTCTGGGGGCGCCTGGGTGGCTCAGTCTGTTAAACGTCTGCCTTCGGCTCAGGTCAGGATCTCAGGGTCCTGAGATCGAGCCCTGCATCGGGCTCCTTGCTCAGCGGGGAGCCTGCTTCTCCCTCTCCTTCTGTCTGCTCCTTCCCCTGCTTGTGCTTTCTCTCTGTCAAATAAATAAATAAAAATCTAAAAAAAAAAAAAGTTCATTCTGTATGGTTCCATTCATATAAAGTCTAAGAATAGGCAAAACTAAGGGTGACAAGATCAGAATAGTGCTTAACTGGGTTTGGGAAGGGATAAAGGGAACCTTCTGGGGGATGGAAATGTGTTGTACTCCAGAGGACAGTGCCAATGTCTGGAGACATTTCTGGTGGACACCACTGGTGCAAAGAGTGAGAGCACCTGGCATCTGGTGCGTGGAGGCTAGAGATGCTGCTAAACGTCCCACAGTGCTCAGGACAGCCTCCCACAACAGTTATCTGACCCAAAATGTCAATAGTGCTGAGACTGAGAAGTGCTGGTGTATGGTTTAAATTGCTTACACATGGTCCAGGAATTTCCGCATCCTTGTGGAGACTCGCCATTATTAGAAGCACAATCTGAGTGGCAGAGATGACTAGTTACCCTGAGGGTAGACTTGTCACTTCAAAACAGCTGCCCAACAAGGGACATTTCCCAGCCCCCTTTGCATCTGAGTCCAGCCATGGGATTCGTTCTTGCAAATAGAATGTGAGCAAAAGCAAAGAAACAATGTGTGTTAGCTCAGGGCCAGGCAGTTGGGAAACGTGTGCTTTGTCCACTCACTCCTCCCTGCCAGTGCCGGATGCCGACAGTGATGGAGAGCCATCAGTCAACTGGCGACACAGGGCGGGAGAGCGATGTGAACTGGAGATAAACTTCTGTTATGCAACCCTGAAATGTTGGGGTTTATTTGTTACAGTGGCTACTGTTACTGTAATAGAGTAGTCAATAAAAAGTATAGTCTCGGAAGGGCAGACCTTCCAAGCTGATCTATGAAGGAGTAGTTAATTTCACTTGTAAATTCTCTGCGAGCAGGAATCATATGGTACACATTTTCTTAATCCCCCATAATACTAAGCACCATCTGTCCTTTCTTTCTCTCTCTCTTTCTTCTTTCTTTCCTCCCTCCCTCCCCCTTTCCTTCTTTTTCTTTCTTTCTTTCTCTTCCTCCCTTCCTTCCTTTCTTCTTTCTTTCTTTCCTTCCTTTCTTTCTTCTTTCTCTTTTTTCCCCCAAAGTCATATAGCTCTATGGATTGGAAGAGAACTTAAGTGTCTTTTTGTAATCTTTCCAAGGTACTATTTATTGGACCACAAAACATCAATTCCTACACTGTCATCTCATGTGTTTTGGGGTAGGATATACCTTACCTAATGCTCGGAATTGGGTTCTGATTGACTTAAGTCAATTGATACATTTTCTTTTCCCTAGCATCAGAGTTTGGTTCACAGATGGGTACATAACCAAGTCAAAGCCAATAAGATAAGATATTAGCGGGGCGCCTGGGTGGCTCAGTTGTTTAAGCAACTGCCTTCGGCTCAGGTCATGATCCTGGAGTCCCGGGATCGAGTCCCACGTCAGGCTCCCTGCTTAGCGGGGGGTCTTCTTCTCCCTCTGACCCTCTTCCCTCTTGTGCTGTCTCTCATTCTCTCTCAAATAAATAAATAAAATCTTAAAAAAAAAAAGATATAAGATATTAGCTGAGGCTCCTGAAGGGAAAACACTTCTGTTAGCGTGTGTGCGTGTGTTTTAAGTAGGCTCCCAGAGCCTACTTAATGCAGGGCTTGAACTCACAACCCTGAGATCAAAACCTGAGCTGAAAGCAAGAGTCAGACACTTAACTGACTGAGCCACCCTGGCGCCCTAAGACCTAAGTTCTTTCTGCATTTCTTCTCTGCCGCTTTCAGCATGTTAGTTCTGCTCACTTGTGGTGGCAAAATAATGCCCGCAATTCCAGACATTCAGGTCACAATGTCATGTATCTCTGTTAATGAGAAAAACCTTTCCCAGAAGCACTCAGCAGATTTTTCTTCTTGTCTTGTTGCTCCAGAAGATATCACATAACAGTGCCCAAACCGATCACCGGAAAGGGTCTGGATCAATATGACTGGCCTGTTTCCATCTTGATTCTGTTCCTCAGGCTGAGGCTGAGACCAGGACCCATCTCCCTGGAAGTACATGGCCACCAGGAGAAGGGGAAAACCCAATCACAACCAGAATTCTGATTTAAAAAGGGAGAATTTTAAAAATAATAATAATAAAATACAAAATAAAAAATAAAAAGGGAGAATTTTTTTGAACAGGCCAACAATAGTCTGCAGTATCTTTTGCCATTTATTGCAGATATTCATATATATGTTATATTGTCTATTGCAAGAAATAGAAAGCCCAGAAGAAAAAAAAACGGAGAAATTTATCAGCATGCACATCTCAGATGATAGGGACATTCAGCTTCAGATATGGCTGGATCCAGGCAACAATATCATCAATATTTGGTTTCTCTTTTCATCTCTTGTCTCTGCTTTCTTGAGTGCTGACTTTATTCTCAGGCAGAAGCTTACCAAATGATGACCACAGAAGCTACAGTCTTATTCCCTACTCAGCAATGAGTATCTTTTAGGCAACTGTTCCAACAGAAGTTTTAAGAATTGAGCTTCAATGACTTGGCTTGGATCACAACCCTATCCTTGAACCAATCACTATACCCAGGAGGAATGGGAAATTCTCATTGGCCAATCATAAATCTTGTCTCCATGGGGCACCTGGGTGGCTCAGTCAGGTAAGTGTCTGCCTTCAGCTCAGGTCATGATCCCAGGGTCCTGGGATCGAGTCCCGCATCAGGCTCCCTCTGCCTCTGCCTTTCTCTCTCTCTGTCTCTCTTGAATAAATAAAATAAAATAAGTAAATAAATAAATCCTGTCCCTACCTCTGAACCAGAAAATGAGGTCATCACCATATCCAAGCAGATTAAGACTGTGGGAAAAGGGGCACCTGGCTGGTTCTGTTGGTAGAGTGTGCAACTCTTAATCTTAGGGTTGGGAGTTCGAGCCCCACGTTGGGTGCAGAGCTTACTTTAAAAAAAAAAAAAAAAGAGGGGCGCCCGGGTGGCTCAGTCGTTAAGCGCCTGCCTTCGGCCCAGGTCATGATCCCAGGGTCCTGGGGTCAAGCCCTGCACCAGGATCCCTGCTCAGCGGGACGCCTGCTTCTCCCTCTCCTACTCTCCCTGCCTGTGTTCCCTCTCTCTCTCTCTGTCAAATAACTAAATAAAATCTTTAAAAAAATTAAAAAATAAATAAAAAATAAAAATAAAAAAAGAAAGAAAGAAATGTGGGAAAAGAAACCAGAATGCTACCAAATTGCACTTGGAGTGACTGGATGACCCTGAGGGCACCTCCCAGTCCCAGCATGCTTTGCACGGAGGCAGGAGAGTTGGGTCTCTAGGTCCTTCATTGAATCCTACCTGTAGTTCAGACCTGTTTTCTGTACTTTGTCCCTTAGGCCAGGGCTGCTCAGAGACTAATGTGCCTATGAATCATCTGGGGGGATTTTTTCAAAATGCAGAGTCTGATTCAGCAGGTATGAGTTGAGGCCTGGGGGTCCACATTACCAGGGGCCACGTTGAGAGGCGTGGAGTCTAGTGCCTCCTGTATATTATGTCACCTTTCCAGAGGAAACCACAATTGAGTTAAGGAAGAAAAGCAGATCATATAAACTTTCCTTTTTAAAGAAATTTAACTTCAAAGGCGAGTCAATTTAAATAAAAAAAATATTAAGTAAATAATAATGAGGTGGTTTGTGGCTGTGGCAAAAATCCCAAAGGCCTTCTGCGAGTGAGTGACTAAACTTTGGGGAACTCTGGTAGAGCCAGAATCCCTTCTAGAATTTTTTTGGCTGAACCAAGCTGAACCAAAATTCCTTGCATGAAAACTAGTGCTAGAGAAATCTTTTTTTTTTTTTTAAGATTTTATTTATTTATTCGACAGAAAGAGACAGGGAGAGAGGGAACACAAGCAGGGGGAGCGGGAGAGGGAGAAGCAGGCTTCCCGCGGAGCGGGGAGCCCGATGCGGGGCTCGATCCCAGGATCCCGGGACCATGCCCTGAGCCAAAGGCAGACGCTTAACGACTGAGCCACCGAGGCGCCCCCATGGCCTCTTTAAACCTGGGGGGATATTTTTTTCAAAACAAGACCTTCATTTTTGGGAGAGGAGGCATTGTGTACCCTAATTGCCGGTTGCAAGAACCAAGTGGCCAGGGCGTCTGGCTTTTGAAGTCTTGCGGAACATACTTATAAAAGTTGGCAACGCTGGCAAGACCCGGAGCGGCATCCAGAATCCAAGGCCTTGAAAGATCCCAGCGTGTTTATTTACAGAAAGCTTGCCTTTGCTGACCAGGCCGCTGGAAACCCAGCTGGGCGGCGGAGAGACCGCATGCGGGTGCGCGCATGTGTATCAGTGCGCGCGCGCGCGACCGTCCCTGCTCCTCCAGCTCCTCCAGGTCTCAGCACCCGATTCCAAGGAACTGAGGCCCGTGTCACTTCGAACTTACTTTTCATTTACCCCTGGCACATCAAATGCGCATTTCAGAGGGGCTTGACAAGGCAGAGAGAGTGCAGACTAACCCCAGAGGGGAAGTTCAAGCCGGTTTTTTGCCACCCTTATCTGCACCAGCGGCCTCCCAAATACTCAAATCTCATTTGCATTAATTCCGTGAAAAGTGAAAACTGGTAAAACAAGATCGCATGTTTTGATTTACTAAAAAATCTTTATTCCACAGCATGGCTGCTCAATCTGGTTAATAGTGAGGAAACCGCTAAGGCTGAATAATGGGGTCATTTTTTCTTTTCTTTTTTTTTTTTTTTAAGATTTTATTTATTTATTATTTGAGAGAGAGAGAATGAGAGACAGAGAGCATGAGAGTCAGAGGGAGAAGCAGACTCCCCGCCGAGCAGGGAGCCCGATGCGGGACTCGATCCCGGGACTCCAGGATCATGACCTGAGCCGAAGGCAGTCGCCCAACCAACTGAGCCACCCAGGTACCCTCTTTTCTTTTTTTTTAAGAGAACAGCCTTACTGTATCTTCTGTGTCTGAAGACAAAGGATAAAGGAACCCATACTAATTCTTTGGCTTGCCTATGACCAAATAAAATCTTTGGTAGGCTGGCCTTCTCTCTCCCCGCCCCCCCTTTCTTTCTAAACTTTATTGAATATTTCCTATGATCCTGCTATCTGTTTGGGATATAATAAAAACCCAAACAGGGGTGCCTGGCTGGCTCAGTCGGTAGAGAGGGCGACTCTTAAAGCCCCACGTTGGGCCTAGAGCTTACTTCAAAACAGAACGAAACAACAACAGAATAATCTCAGCTCAGATGGAGTTCAGTTTCTGGGCAGGAGTGACAAACTCAAATGTACAGCATGAGCCCGGGATGCAGGGAATAGAACTGGGTTGTGTAAGACAATAGGTGATAACTTTCACTCGGCTTCAGTGTCTGGGAGTATCAGGGAATGGTGGGAACTGTGGTAAACTGGAGAAACTGTGGTAAACATGGTCATACTGACCATGCAGGAAAGGAGACCCTTTTTTCCCACACCCTTGTGTTCACACTTTGAAAGAAGACAGAAACTGATAGAAATCCAGATCCTCAGTTAAAATCTACCAATATCCAAAGACTGGCAATTGATTTAGAGTTTTTAAAACATTGTATGGGTCAAATGGAACATATCTGTGTTCTGGAGTTGACCAGTCTAAAAGAGTAGCTTTCAGGGGCGCCTGGGTGGCTCAGTCCTTAAGCGTCTGCCTTCGGCTCAGGTCATGATCCCAGGGTTCTGGGATCGAGCCCCACATCAGGCTGGCTGCTCCGCGGGAAGCCTGCTTCTCCCTCTCCCACTCCCCCTGCTTGTGCTCCCTCTCTCGCTGTGTCTCTCTGTGTCGAATAAATAAAATAAAATCTTTAAAAAAAAAAAAAGAGTAGCTTTCAGACGTTTTTGATCTTGATTCACAGTAAGAAATACATTTTATGTCATGATGGCACGTGCATGCACACACACTCCTGAAATGTAAGTTTCCAGAATACTTTCCTTTGCTCTGGGTGATGCAGTATTTTCTTCTCACTTCTATTCTAGTCTTATCCTATCCTAACCTACTCTTTGACAAAAAAGACTGGATGGGCGAGATTAAATTGCTTTCAAGACACATTAATGGATCAGTGCACAAAGTATGGAAAACCGAGTCACAACACGAGTCGCAGTGATGCTCAGCACTGGCTACACGTGAAATCAGTTACCTGGGGAATTCCGAAAAAACACTGATGCCTGAGCCCTACCCCAACTAATTAAATCGTCCATCTGGGCACAGGGGTCTGGGCTTTGGAAGGTTTCCAATGCACGGCCACTACTGAGAACCCCTGCTCTGTATTCACAATCAGGAACTCTTCCAGACCTAACTTGGAATCCAGGCGTGGTCTTTTCTAGCTGTGTGTCCTGAGGCAATTTGCTTCATCAGAGGCTCCCTTTGCCCAGCTGCAAAAGGGGGATGATAACTGGTACTTAGCTTGTTGAGTTGCTCAAGGATTAAATGAGATAAGATATGTAAAGAGTTTTGCGTTGGGGCCTACAGTATGGTATATGTGGCAGATGCTCTATCAATAGGGGCTATTGTTATGTGTGGGAAAGACAAATTTAAACAAATGAGTTATGCAGAGTCCCAGTCAGACCTTTTATTGAAAGACCGCAGGTTCCGTTCACTGTTTCTACCTGCTGCCTCTGATTGCGTGGGGAAGTGGTCGGGCTTTGTTGCTTTTACTGGAGTTAGTAGGAGAGATGCTGGCAGAGCTGAATTCATTTACATGTTGCAGATGTGTGATTCTTGTTAAAATAATTACACTAGTAATAACAGTAACACAGATATCCGGTGATCAACGATCCTAGTTTCCTGGGGACTGAAGGGTTTTCCAGAAAGTGAAGATAGGTGTCCAGCTCATCCTGGTTTGCTCAAGACTTTCTGAATGTTAACACACACTGCACAGGCCAAATCCGGCCCACTTTATTGTTTTGTGTTTTTTTTTAATTGAAATTTTTGTTGAGTTAATTGTGGATTTCACATGCGGTTGGAAGAAATAATACAGAGAGAAGCGCCTGGCTGGCTCAGTCAGAAGAGCACGTGACTCTTAATCTCGGGTTTGTAAATTTGAGCTCCACGTTGGGTATAGAGATTACTTAAAAATGAAAATCCTGAAAGAAAGAAAGAGAGAGAGAAAGAGAAATACAGAGTGATCTCTTGTATAAATTTGCCCATTTCCCCCCAGTGATAACATTATGCTAGTATACACATACACAGGAAGTATAATATCATGTTCAGGCTATTGACATTAATACAATCCACCAATCTTATTTAGATTTCCCCAGTTTACCTTGTACTCATTTGTGCATGTGTGTGTGTATTAGTCCTATACAATTTTTTAGAAGATTTTTTTTTTTTTAAAGATTTTATTTATTTATTTGACAGAGAGACACAGCGAGAGAGGGAACACAAGCAGGGGGAGTGGGAGAGGAAGAAGCAGGCCTCCCACAGAGCAGGGAGCCCTATACGGGGCTCAATCCCAGGACCCTGGGATCATGACCTGAGCCGAAGGCAGACAGACGCTTAACGACTGAGCCACCCAGGCGCCCCTAGAAGAGTTTTTTAAATTAATTTCTTTTTGAGAGACAGAGAGAGAGAGAGTGGCCATGGGAAGCAAGGGCAGAGGGCAGAGGGAGAAGCAGATTCCCCACTGAGCACGGAGCCCAATACCGAGCTCGATCCCAACACCCTGGGATCATGACGTGAGCCAAAGGCAGACGCTTAACCGACTGAGCCACCCAGGCGCCTTAGTCCTTTACAATTTTATCATCTGTGGTTATGTATCTACTGCCATGGTCAAGATGCTGAAACAGTTTTAACACCACAGGGGTCCTTCACCATGCCCTCTTGTAAGCACACCCACCTCTCCCAGATTATACACCAGTCTTCATCCCTTACTCTTAGCAACCACTAATCCAACCCCTATTTCTAAAATGTCATTTCAAAAATGTTATACAGGGGCGCCTGGGTGGCTCAGTCGTTAAGCGTCTGCCTTCGGCTCAGGTCATGATTCCAGGGTCCTGGGATCGAGCCCCGCATCGGGCTCCCTGCTCGGCCGGGAGCCTGCTTCTCCCTCTACCACTCCCCCTGCTTGTGTTCTCTCTCTCGCTGTGTCTCTCTCTGTCAAATAAATAAAATCTTTAAAAAAAAAAAAAAGTTATACAATTAGAACCATATAGTATACTACAGGGATTTTTTTTTTTTCCGGCTCAGCGTAATTCCCTGGAGATTCATCCAAACTGTAGTGTGTATCAATAGTTCGTGCCTTTTGACGGCTGAGCAGTATTCCATGATAAGGATGTGCCTCAGTTTATTTACCTGTTGAAGCACATCTGAGCTGGTCCTTGTCTTCGGTTCCTTGTCCTGTTTTTAAAGAAAAATATACACTTTTATTGGCACACGGCCATGCCCATTTGTTTACACACGGTCTATAGCCGCTTTCCAGGGTTGGATAGTCGCACCACAGACCAGATGGCCCACAACATAAAATATTCACTACCTGGCCCTTTATAGGAAAAGTTTGCCAACCTCTATTCTAAGCACTTCACATATATTAATCTACTTGACTGTTATCACATCCATATGCTGTTGCTCTGATCATTACTCCCTCTTTTTTTTAAAGATTTTGTTTATTTATTTGTCAGAGAGAGAGAGAGCACAAGCAGGGGGGAGCAGCAGGCTCTCCGCTGAGCAAGGAACCTGGTGAGGGACTCGATCCCAGGACCCTGGGATCATTACCTAAGCTGAAGGCAGATGCTTAACCAACTGAGCCACTCAGGTGTCCCCATTATTCTCCTTTTACAAGGAAGTTGAAGCACCGAGAAATGAAGTCATTGCTGAAGGCCACGCTGCTGAGTCAGATTTTGAACTCAGGCCGCCTGGTTCTAAGTGGCTCCCTCCCAACCGATGATGCCATGCTGCAGTCCATTAACTCAAGGCAGGGGACCGCAAAACAGGAAAGGCAGCTTCCCGGTGACTTCTCTTGGCAGGCTGAGGGGATAATATGTGCCCCTGGTCCCTTGCCTTCTCAGGAGAATAATGCTTAGAGCAGAGCTAAAACTTCCCACCGGTTTGAATGTAATGATTCCACATAGACTTTCTTTCATTTTTCCAGGACTTAACCAAGGCTCAGACCCAGGGCTTGGTCACCTGGTTTCCACAGCTCCACTGGCAAACTGGAAAATTTGCAGTCATGTCCACTTGTCTCCCAGGGATCTTCAGATAAGTAGGTACCTGCTCCCAGAGAAAACTCCCTGGACCAGGGGAGGCTAATTGGTGGCTTTTTAACAAAAATACCTTCCTTTCCTTATTTTAGACGGGAAGCCGTATGCCCAGCTGGGAAGATTTGCGTCTCCCTTTAGGGCGATCTTGATTTTCCCAGGATTGATGTGGGCAGTTTCTGGGATGCAGCATTTTACTAAAACCGGGAAGGTCTCAGGCAAACCGGGAGGAACTGGTCACCCTAGTCCCAGCCCAGATGTGGAGGGAAAAGGTGGTTTTCCCAAAAGACGAAGATTACAAGAAGTAGCACGTCTGTTCTTGCAGATGCTCTTGGTTTGTTCTTTTTTTCCTAAATGACTTGAGCGCTCCACGCAAACAGAGGTTCTTCACCAGTACCCAGTATCTATTTCTTGAAAACAGGGGCCCTAGCCTACCTAGCCCAATATAGTCACCCTCGTGTTCAGGAAATGGATCATGAATGTAAAACTATTTTCTACTCTACCCCCTCCTGCTCAAATGTCCCCAACTATTCCAATCAAGTTTTTCATAGCAGCTTTTTTTTTTTAATTCTCTTTCAAGACAGTGTTTTGTTTTTAAAAAAAAAAAAACTGTGTTTTTTTTGTTTTGTTTTGTTTTCCAGAGTCTAGGACAGTTCTACAAAATGTCCCTTAGTTTGGCTTTGTCTGATTGTTTCCACAGGTTTCAGTTCAGGTTAAACTGTTTTGGCAAAATACTACAAACATGATGGTGTGCATGTCCTTTCCTGGGGAATGATTTTTAAATTTCTAACAGGTGACCGTTCAATCTTCCGGAGGAGAAAATATTGAAATCACTGAAAGGAAAGTACCCTGGCCTAGGTCATATCTACTTCTTAGTTGGTGAGCCCAGACTAATTTTGGTTTCCGTTTCCCTCTGTGTCTACGTAGTTCCTCGGCTTTCTGAGTTCTTAAAAATAGACCCCCTGCCCCCGCCCCCCCCCTCCTGCCATAGTATGCTTTTTTTTTTTTTTTGGTCAGCACTCTGCTAAAAAAACCAAAACACTTTTTTTTTCTTATTATTTTTGCACACGACTTGGTTTTCTCCAACAAGGCCTGAACTGCTATTGTTTGCTGCAAACTTCTCTGCATCCAATCCTTCCTCTTTTCAAGATAAGGCCTGTTTTTCCCAGGGCTCAGGGAACCACACCTACAAGAGCTGTTCCAGGCACGTACAGCATTTGTTTTCCTTTCTCTGATAAGCTGCTTTTGCTGAGAGCACTCCCTTTGTCTCTTACCTGTCTCCACAGCCCTCTGCGATTCACTTGTATTTTCTTGTGATAGTGAGGCCATTTCTCTTAGGATGCCAGTTGGTTATCCCTGTGCTGTCTGTTCTTGATAGCCAGTTAGCTGACCATCCCCAGAATCATGGCTTGATTCTAAAGCTTGAACAGAGCACATATCAGAACCTTTGGGGGCCCCGGGTGGCTCAGTCGGTTAGGAATCTGCCTTAGGCTCAGGTCATGATCCCAGGTTCCTGGTTGGGCTCCCTGCTTAGCAGGGAGTCTGCTTCTCCCTCTCCCTCTGCCCCTCCCCCTGCTCATGCTCTCTCTCTCAAAGTCTTAAAAAAAAAAAAAAGAACCATTTGGAGGGCTTGTTAAATCCTAACTGCTGGGCCCTACCTCCAGAATTTCTGATTTAGTAGTTGTGGGGAGGGCTAGAGGATCTGCATTCCTAACCTGTTCTAGGTGATGTTAATGCTGCTCGTCCGTGGCCTACATTTTGAGAATCACTGGCATAAGCTGGCATTTATATAACAGCAAACCGATTATATTAAAGTATTTAATTAATTAATTTATTTATTTTTAAAGTAAGCTCTACTCCCAACATGGGGCTCGAACTCATGACCCCAAGATCAAGAGTTGCATGCTCTACTGAGCCAGGCAGGTGCCCCTCTATTGAAATATTCTAAAGTAGGGCGCCTGGGTGGCTCAGTTGGTTAGGCGACTGCCTTCGGCTCAGGTCGTGGTCCCTGAGTCCTGGGATCGAGTCCCGCATCGGGCTCCTGGCTTGGCGGGGAGCCTGCTTCTCCCTCTGACCCTCTCCCCTCTCATGCTGTTTCTCTCTCTCTCTCTCTCAAGTAAATAAATAAATAAAATCTTTAAAAAAAAAAAAAGAAATACTCTAAAGTAAATTACAGACATTATAACACCCACAAAACTTGACAACCCCCTCTTCCCAGGGGCTCAAACGTCTGCTTTCCCTTGTTCCCTGCATCTAATCCATCTTGAAGTTTTCTCTGTCCTAGCTTCAATCTGTACATCTGTACCCCCATCCAGCCTTCCCTCCTGCGCCATCCTAGCCCAAACACATGTCGCTTCTCACCTGCATACCCACCTACTACCTGGTCCTCTCCCAGTCCTGCCCCCCCATCACCCACCTGATCTTTGGCACCTGAGTCAGATCATGTTGCCCTACCAAAAACACATCCAGTGGCTATTGCTATCACAATTGATTGCAAACTTCTTTTACAACTGACAAGAGCTTGCATGCCCCAGCCCCTGCCTCCCTGCCTGCCATTAATGTTTCCTTCTGCTTGGCTCATCACACTCCAGCTGCACCTGAGGCCTCCGGGTTCTGCATACACCAAGCCGTTCCTAAAACAGGTAAGCCCGGCTGCCTCTAGGGACAGAAACTTGGCATCTCGGGGAGAGCAGAAGAAAGGAGATTTTTACCCTGCCCCTTGTAACTTTTTAATTCTTTTTATTTTTTTTTAAGATTTTATTTATTTATTTATTTGTCAGAGAGAGCGCACAAGCAGGGGGAGTGGGAGAGGGAGAAGCAGGCTCCCTCCTGAGCAGGGAGCCGGATGCGGGACTCTATCCTAGGACCCTGGGATCATGACCCAAGCTGAAGGCAGACGCTTAACGACTGAGCCACCCAGGCGCCCCTCACTGATTTTATATAAACTTTATTTCAAAAGGGAACATTGGGGTGCCTGGGTGGCTCTGTAGGTTAAGTGTCTGGCTCTTGATTTCGGCTCAGGCCATGATCTCAGGGTCATGGGATCGAGTCTGTGTTGGGCTCCACACTCAGCGGGGATTCTGCTTGATATTCTCTCCCTCTCCCTCTGCCCCTCCCCACACGTGCACTCTCTTTCCCTGTCTCTAAAATCAATAAATAAATCTTTTTTTTTAAAGGAAACATTATATCAATGTGTAAGGAGAAAACCTGAGTCCCTTGACATAAATGGAAGGTAGAGTTAAAGACAGTGAAGCAACATAACATGATTACATTTTGGCTAGATATGGTTACTTGCTGGAAACTTTAGGATTTCTGATGGCTTGTCCTTTGTTCAAAAAGGAAATTGCACCACACTGAGACTTCCTACTGAAGGTAGAATTGGAAGATGATTGAAAAGGGGTGATTTTCTCATAATGCTATTTAGAGTTGTCTGAATATTTGACTAAAAATCATCTCACCTGCCCGTGGGAAAACATTGAGTTCAAGCAGCTCATTTCAGAAATGGAGAAACTGAGGCCCAGAAAAGGGAATGTATTTTCCCCGGGACACTCATTTGGGAATTTATCAAGTTCTTTGGAAGGTAAGCTTTGATAACGGAAGCTACATGGGACAAGGTCTGGAACATAGCAAAACTCAAGAAACGTGTCCTAACATGTTTGTCATCATTTCTCTTGAGTAGTTATCATCTGTGTAACTTACCTGTATGGGGCAACTGACATTTGAATTTTTTTTTTTTTAGTAGGCTGCACCCCCAGTGTGGAGTCCAATGCAGGGCTTGAATCATGACCTTGAGATCAAGACCTGAGCTGATATGAAGAGTTGGACACTTAACCAACTGAGCTGGCCAGGTGCCCCGACATTTGATCATTTTTGTCCTTAACTAAATTTTCAGTTCCTTGAAGGCAGGGAATGTATCTCATAACATATGCTTTATTTATTTTATTTATGTATTTACTTATGTATTTTTTCTTTTTTAGTAGTCTCTATGCCCAACTTGGGGCTCCAACTCACGACCCGGAGAGCAAGAGAGTCACATGCTCTACCACTGAGCCAGCCAGGTGCCACATCAATAAAAGCTGATTTTTTTGGGGCGCCTGGGTGGCTCAGTCGTTAAGTGTCTGCCTTCAGCTCAGGTCGTGATCCCAGGGTCCCGGGATCGAGCCCCATGTCTGGCTCCCTGCTCCGCGGGAAGCCTGCTTCTTCCTCTCCCACTCCCCCTGCTTGTGTTTCCTCTCTCACTGTCTCTCTCTCTGTCAAAAAATAAATAAATTCTTTAAAAAAAAAATAAATAAAAATAAAAGCTGATTTTTTAAAATATATGTTATAAGGGGTGCCTGGCTGGCTCAGTTGGTGGAGCATGTGAATCTTGATCTTGGGGTCATGAGCTGGAGCCCCACATTGGGTGTAGAGATTAGTTAAAAATAAAATCTTTAAAAAAAAATCAGCTTTTATTGAGATATAGTTCCCATACCATAAATTCACCCACTTAGGGGCACCGGGTGGCTCAGTTAGTTAAGCGTCCCACTTGGGCTCAGGTCAGGATCTCACGGTCTGGGATTGAGCCCCACATCAGGCTCCATGCTCAGTGGGGAGTCTGCTTGCCCCTCCCCCTACTGGTGCTCTCTGTTTCTCTTAAGAAATAAAATCTTTAGGGGTGCCTGGGTGGCTCAGTCATTAACCGTCTGCCTTTGGCTCAGGTCATGATCCCAGGATCCTGGGATCGAGCCCCGCATCGGGCTCCCTGCTCGGTGGGGAGCCTGCTTCTCTCTCTCCCACTTACCCTGCTTGTGTTCTCTCTCTCGCTGTCTCTCTCTGTCAAATAAATAAATAAAATCTTTAAAAAAAAAAAAAGAAAGAAAATCTTTAAAAAAATTCACCCACTTAAAGTGTACAATTCAAATAAAAATATATTAAGAAAATTAACAAGTCTACAATGGTTTTTAGTGGATTCACATCTACTACCATCACTGCAATCAATGTTACATTTTCATCACCCCCCCAAAAAAAACCCTGTACTCATTAGCAGTCAATCACTCTTTATGCCTTGCTCCCCCCATCCCTTGGTAACCACTGAGCTATTTTCTGACTCATGGTTTTGCCTGTCTGCACATCTCATATAAATAGAACCCTACAATGTGTGGCTTTTGGTGAGTAACATCTTTCACCAGGCCTAAAGTTTCAAGATTCACCTATGAAGCATCAGTACTTCAGTCCTTCTTGTGACTGGATAATGTTCCACTAATGGATACACCACATTTTGTTTACCCATTCGTCAGTTGATGGACACGTGGGTTGTTTCCACTTTGGGGCTCTTATGAAGAAGGCTGCTATGGACAGTCACGTGCAAGGTTTTGTGTAGATGTATGTCTTCAGTTCCTTTGGGTATCTACCTAGGAGTGGAGTTGCTGAGTTATGTGGTAACTCTAGGTTTAACCTATTTAGGAGCTAGATTGTTTTCCAAAGGGCCTGCTCCATTTTGCATGGTATCTTACACTATTTTGCGTCCTATATTGGTTTAGAACTTTTGGTTGCAATAGATGGATCTACTTCAGGAAAGGGTGGGCTTCTGGTAAAAAGATTCACTGGAAGTGGCCTTGTTCTCCACCTTTCTCTTCTCGTACGTGAGACCGCTCTGTTCTTGTCAGCCTACAGCCCGCAGTCGGCCTGAGACCGAGCACCATGCCTTCAATTAAGTTGCAGAGTTCCGATGGAGAGATATTTGAGGTTGATATTGAAATTGCCAGTCTGTGACTATCAAGACCATGTTGGAAGATTTGGGAATGGATGATGAAGGAGATGATGACCCAGTTCCTCTACCATATGTTAACGCAGCAATATTAAAAAAGGTCATTCAGTGGTGCACCCACCACAAGGATGATCTCCCTCCTCCCAAGGATGATGAAAACAAAGAAGAGCGGACAGATATGATCCCGGAGTCCCGGGATCGAGTCCCGCATCGGGCTCCCTGCTCAGCAGGGAGCCTGCTTCTGCCTCTGACCCTCCCCCCTCTCATGTTCTCTCTATCTCGTTCTCTCTCTCAAATAAATAAATAAAATCTTTAAAAAAAAAAAAAAGAAAAGCGGACAGATGATACCCCTGTTTGGGACCAAGAATTCCTGAAAGTTGACCAAGGAACATTTTTTGAACTTATTCTGGCTGCGAACTACTTAGACATGAAAGGTTTGCTTGATGTTACATGCAAGACTGTTGCCAATATGATCAAGGGGAAAACTCCTGAGGAGACCTGCAAGACCTTCAATATCAAAAATGACTTTACTGAAGAAGAGGAAGCCTAGGTACGCAAAGAGAACCAGTGGTGTGAAGAGAAGTGAAATGTTATGCCTGACACTGTAACACTGTAAGGATTGTTCCAAATACTGGTTGCACGGCTCTGTTTATAATTGTTAATATTAGACAAACAGTAGACAAATGGCAGCAGCAAATCAGTTGTTTAAGCAGAATATTGTCCTCCTTGCATGTGTAGTTTGAGTACAGATTCCAAATGTATGGCTATGTTTCTTCTAGTATGATCAAA
>NC_138378.1:12041431-12048365 GCF_054177405.1 Leptonychotes weddellii | reverse complement strand
TTTTTTTTAAAGATTTTATTTATTTATTTGAGACAGAGAGAATGAGAGACAGAGAGCATGAGAGGGAGGAGGGTCAGAGGGAGAAGCAGACTCCCCGCCGAGCAGGGAGCCCGATGCGGGACTCGATCCCGGGACTCCAGGATCATGACCTGAGCCGAAGGCAGTCGCTTAACCAACTGAGCCACCCAGGCGCCCCGATACTTTTTGTTTTTTAAAAGATTTTATTTATTTGACAGACAGAGAAGGAACACAAGCAGGGGGAGTGGGAGAGGAAGAAGTAGGCTTCCCGCAGAGCAGGGAGCCCGATGCGGGGCTTGATCCCAGGACCCTGGGATTATGACCTGAGCCGAAGGCAGACGCTTAACGACTGAGTCACCCAGGCACCCCTGAACATATATTTTTTAATTGTTTTTTTTTTTAAAGATTTTATTTATTTATTTGAGACAGAGAGAATGAGAGAGCCAGAGAGCACATGAGAGGGGGGAGGGCCAGAGGGAGAAGCAGACTCCCCGCCGAGCAGGGAGCCCGATGTGGGACTCGATCCCGGGACTCCAGGATCATGACCTGAGCCGAAGGCAGTCGCCCAACCAACTGAGCCACCCAGGCGCCCTATTTTTTTAATTGTTAATATCAGTCCCACTTGGTGTGAACATATGTATTTTTATATATGTACATATTTTGGTTACATAAATTAACCCATTTATTATAGGCTAGCAATGTCTCAAATGGTGGAGCTTCTACTGGTCTCTTGAGTCCTTCAGACTTCCGATGGCTGCCTTTACCTTGATGGCAGAAGCAGTGCTATAGGTCCAGGAGCACCAGCGACGGTTTTCAGGCAGGAACCACAACGCCAGATCCCCACAGCTTCTCTTTTCATCTTGGTTTTGCCACAGAAGGAGCAAGTGTACTTTCATGCTGGCTCATTTCAATCTTCTTCACCATTTTCCTGTGGGAGGCACCATAACGGTCCCGTATTTACATACAACTCCGACCTTCTTGCTGTGTTTAGTCATTTCGCCACAAACTAGGTCTGAGACCAGAGAGCTGAACATACGTATATGTTAATAGAATTGATAGATTGATTTCCTTTTTACCTTCTTTCCTTTCTTCTTCTTCTTTTTTTTTTAAAGATTTATTTATTTATTTGAGAGAGTGAGAATGAGAGAGAGTACATGAGAGGGGGGAGGGTCAGAGGGAGAAGCAGGCTCCCCGCCGAGCAGGGAGCCCGATGTGGGACTCGATCCAGGGACTCCAGGATCGTGACCTGAGCCGAAGGCAGTCGCTTAACCAACTGAGCCACCCAGGCGCCTTCTTTCCTTTCTTCTTTTCCCCCTTTCTTTTATAAATACTTATTTTTTTATTTTTATTTTTTAAGATTTATTTATTTATTTGAGAGAGAGAGAGAGCGCGCGAGCACATCTGTGAGTGGGGGATGGCCAGAGGGAGAGGGAGAGAGAATCTCCAGCAGACTCCCCACTGAGCACAGAGCCAGCTTGGGGCTGGATCCCAGGACCCTGAGGTCATGACCTGAGCCAAAACCAAGAGAGGCTTAACTGAACGAGCCACCCAGGCGCCCTCTTTCACAAATATTTATTTATTTATTTATTTATTTTCTTTCACAAATATTTAAATACCTACTGTAGGCCAGACACTAACCTAGGTGCTAGAGACACTGCAGTGAACTGAACAAACTTCCTGCCCTCTTGGAACTTAGGGTTTGGAAGACCCACCCCAATGACGATAAGGAGCAGAGATCTGAATGACAATAGGGAGCAAGCCAGGAGGAATGAAAATTCCAGACAGCAAAGGGAACAGCAAGTGAAAGACCCTGAGGCATGCTTGGAAAGTTCAGGAAACATCAAGAATGTTAGTATCTGGCATGGGGTAAGAAATGAGAAAAGAGGGCGCCTGGGTGGCTCAGTCGGTTAAGCGACTGCCTTCGGCTCAGGTCATGATCCTGGAGTCCCGGGATCGAGTCCCACATCGGGCTCCCTGATCCACAGGGAGTCTACTTCTCCCTCTGACCCTCCTCCCTCTCATGCTCTCTGTCTCTCATTCTCTCTCTCTCAAATAAATAAATAAAATCTTTAAAAAAAAAAAGAAAAAAAAAAGAAATGAGAAAAGATACATTAACCTGAGATCAGAGAGGGAAGCAGAGACCAAGTCAATTAGGGCCTGGGTTTTATCCCAAATGCAATAGGATGTCACTGGAACATGTTCAGGTGACATAATTTAGTATATGATTTTTTAAAGATCCCCCTGGCTACTGTGTGGGGAGTGGTTTATGGGATCACTAAAGGGAGAAGCAAGGAGAGTGGCAGGACAGCTGCAATCGTTCAAGAGAAAGTTCATGCGGGTCTTAGCATTCATCTCTGGGTTCTCAACATCTAGCATAATATTTATTATCTGTTGTCTGATGAGGGATTGGACCCAAGTAACATATACAGTCTGAGCAAGTACTATTGCTAAACTATGTAATGGGTACTGAGAATACATCAGAGAATGAAAGAGATAGAAGTCCTACCTTCACAGAGTTTTCAATCTAGTGAGGAAAAGAGGTATTAAATGCCATAAGTAAACAAAAATATATGGTGTTTCCAATGATAAAAAGTGCTATGAAGAGAAATGAAACAGGGAAGAGGGATAGAGAAAGCTGGGACTGGAGTGGTCAGGAATTTAAAATAGAGAAATCAGGGCACCTGGGTTTCTCAGTCGGTTGGGCATCTGACTCTTGGTTGAGGCTCAGGTAATGATTTCATGGGTCCTGGGATCAAGCCCCGTGTGGGGCTCAGCGCTTGGTGGGAAGTCTGCTTGAAGATTCTCTCCTCTGCCACTTCCCCTGTGCTCGTGTGTATCCGTGCTCTTTGTCTCGCTTTCCCAAATAAATAAATAAATCTTTATAAAATAGGGGCGCCTGGGTGGCTCAGTTGTTAAGCGTCTGCCTCTGGCTCAGGTCATGATCCCAGGGTCCTGGGATCAAGCCCCGCATCAGGATCCCTGCTCGGCGGGAAGCCTGCTTCTCCCTCTCCCTGCTTGGTTCCCTCTCTTGCTGTCTCTCTCTCTGTCAAATAAATAAATAAAATCTTTAAAAAGAAATCTTTATAAAATAGAGAAATCAGGGAAGGCCTCACTGAAGACGTGACATTTGGACAATGACCATGGGGGAGACGAGGGAAGGAGTGATTTCAACTTTAGGGGCACCTGGGTGGCTCAGTCAGTTAAGGTTAAGCGTCCGACTCTTGATCTCAGCTCACGTCTTGAACAGGGTGGTGAGTTTAAAAAAAAAAAAAAAGTAAACTTTCCAGGGGAAAAAGTGAACTAGGTAGAAGTAGCAAATGCAAGGTCTCTGAGGCCAGTGTGTGCTAGGCATGTTGAAGGGGCCCCAAGGAGTCCAGTGGACCTGGAATATAGCAGTGAATTGGACAAGAACTGAGAGATGGCTGAGAGGGGAAAGACAGGTTGTGTGGGGCTTTACAGGTTACTGCAAAGAATTTGGATGACAGACATAAAGTGACTTGGTTTCTACCAGGATCTCTCCGACTGCTATGTTGAGAAGGGACTCCAGGTTGAAAGGCTGGAAGGGAAGGAAGCTGGGAGAACAGTGAGGAAGCTACTGCCACAGTCCCGGTGGGAAATGGCTGTGGTGTAGCATAAAGCGGTGATTTTGTTTCTAGTCACACTCAACACACTTAATACTGATTCAACAGTATTATCTAATGTATAGTCCGTATTAAAATTTCCCTCCCGAAGTGCTTTTTACATTAAGGAGAAAACCTTGATCCAATCGAGGCTCACCTAATGCGTTTAGTTCTCACCTCTTTCCCGCTTTGGTATTTTTAAGAGCTCAGGAAAGGTGTTTTGCAGCCTATGTCCCACATTCTGGATTTGTCTGATTGTTCCTCTATAGTTGGGTTCAGGGTAGCTATTATTTGGGCAAGGATTCTACAGAGGAGGCATAATGCCATCCCCATTGCATCATATCAGGAGACACATAATATCAGATCCATTATTGGTGACGCTAAGCGATAGTGTTGGTGATTAGATCTCCCGGTTAAGGTGGTGTCTGCCAGTTCTGTCCACTGCAAAGCAAGTTACTCCGTGGGATGATACTTAGGGACTGAATATATAGAGAATATACTGTTGCCAAACAACCTTTCGCCCAGTGGCTTTAGCATCTAATGAACAACCCGGTGGCTTCTGACCTTGGGCCTCAGTTTGCTCATCTGAACAATGAGGGTAACAGCGATCCCAAAAGGATGCTTGTTTTGAGGATCAGTACTTGGCACACAATAAACGCTCCGTAAATGTTAGATATTACTGGACGAAGGCAAGTGTGACAAGATTAAGGGCAGGGCCAGAGCAGCATTCTAGTCCTCCGGACCCTGCCGCAACTCCCAGGCAGTGATCGAGGGAGAGCGGCCAGAGGGTCCACACCGCCACGCCCTCGAGCCGCGGGAGCTGGGCCGAGCGGGGGCACCTAGCGCCCAGGCCGCGCAAGGCCCCCTGGGACCGGTAGTGCTGGGCGTGGCCTCGGGACTACATATCCCGGAGGCCCCCGCGCCGCGGCTCCAGGCGCTGCCGCCTCAGCCCCTCCACAGCGACGGCGGCGGCCGCGGCGGCTGAGTCGGTGGTGGCGGCAGTGGTGGCGGCTGCAGGCTGAGCGGCGAGGTTCCGATTTAAAGCTGAGCTGCGAGGAAAATGGCGGCGGGCGGTGAGTGGAGATAAAGGAGGAGCGGCGGCGGGCGAGGGGGTGGAGTGCGAGGCGGAGGGAAAGAGGGCGAGTCCCGGGGCTGCCGCGAGCCGGAGGCTGCGGCTCCGCGGAGGCACTGAGGGGCGCGCCGAGAGGGGGGCGCGCTGAGATAGTTTCGGGGTGTCGGGGCCGCGCTGCTTCTCCGCAGTCCGGGGCGGCCCGCAGCCGGAGGAAGGGGAGTCGAGGTGGGGCGGCAGCCGCCTTAGGGGTGCAAGGAGGTCCCCGCGCGGAGGGGTCACCCCGACGAGTTTGGGGGGACCGCGGGGGCCCGCTTTTCCTTCCTGTCCCTAAAGTTTTATCTTCTCCCAGCCCTTAGGGCTGCTTTAGAACGCTCCCCGCGCCCCCTCCTCCCGCTGCCTCGGCTCCTTCGCAGTTATTCTGAAGAATTAGGGGGCGGGGGAAACCGCACAGACCCCACTGACCCCCACACCAGCCTCCCAGTCGCACGCAGAATCGGGCTGCATTTTGTTGCTGTGTTTCCTCCTTCACTTGGGCATTTTTAATATTTTAACTCGAATTATCTGCGGAATTTCGTTTTGGGCACGGGTAGGTTCTCCGCAGTTTTCTCAGTGAAAAGGCATTTTGCTACCTCTGGTGTGAAGGTTGGGAAATGGCAAGTGGGAAGTTGGCGGATCAAATTTGGGGTTTGGCTGTCTTTATTAGTACTATTTTTCCCGTCCCCATCTCTGATCTTACATACATTGATTCAATTTGTAATGATTTGAATTGTCTTGCACATGCTTTAAAAAAACAAACAACCCCAAACCAAAAAACCATGAGTCGTTGTAAGGCTTAGTTGCTTCTAGTTTGAGGGCACTTAGGGTGGAAAAGTTAACCAAAAGAGCAGTTGTGAGAGGGAGAAAGCATCGTTTCAGAATCTCACTAAGCAGGAGGAGTTCGGGATTCCTAAATGGAATGACATGAAAGGTATGAAATTCTCCCGAAGTCGAAACTTCTTTTTTCCCCTCCCGAATGTGAAGACTTCCTTTTTTGCAGTTTTTGAGCAGCGCTTCAAAGCCAACCTGTTTTTGTTATTAAGCCTGTACCGTAAAGAAACAGGAAGGCGGGTACCAGCTGTCTTGCTGCAGTGGGTTTAAATGGATTTGAATGAGATGAGTGAGTGGTAGTAGTATTGAGTGAGATTGCTGCATCTCCTTGATTTAAATGCCTGGCCTCGGATCCACCTAACTGGTCCCTGGCTGCAAGAAAGCTTCAGTATGTGTTGCAGCAGGTTGTATAGAGGATGATGGAAAAAACCAACCCCCCCCTCCCAAAAAAAGAAAACAACAACAAAAAACCCCCAAACATAGGTCTTGTGAATGCCGCATAAACTGTTAAACGGAAATCTGGAAGTTCATGAAATGTTCTTGAAAAAAATTTAAATTACTGCTCTATTTAGAATAGGTTATACCAGATATAATACCCAACTGGAAAGGTACACAAACACTGAAAAATGAGTCTCTCCTCTAAACCCTCCAATTTGGGCTCCTTGGAGGCAGTGACTATTACTGGTTTCTAGAGTATCTTTGGTCTTTGGAATAATTATTTTAAGATTTTTATTTGAAACATATCCTTGTTGGGTGCCAAAGCAGGAAAATAAAATGAACAGGAGAAAGGGAAAATGTGGAGGGAATATTGTTTTCTTTTCACTGTCTTGAACAAATGTTGATAGCTATTAAGAAAGGGCTTCTGAACTTACTGCTTATGTTGCCTTGTGTACTAACACCCTTAAAGAAGTAACAATCTATGGGGCTTTAGGATGAAGAATGCTGCCAGGGTTCATTGTTTGTATGTAAGATGAAGCTTCTGTTTGTAACATGTAAAATGATATTGAACACTATGGCTCCTGTCACTGGAGGTTGCTTCAGGTTCTGCATTTAAATGAGCAGTAATCTAGGTTGCCTGTGATCCTAAATTATAGTGGTATTTTCTGTATTGATAGAAGTGACTTAATTGTCCAATCAGTATTAAAAAAAGGTATATGCCAGCTTCTAGCATATAGAACTACATTTTGGACATGAGGATTGTGGAATAAATGGGAAGCTTTAATGTTTCTAGAGGAGTTGTAGGAAATATTTTTACCATAAAATATTCCTTACCTACAGAGGCTTTGAAAATGCAAAACAGCCTCAGCATAATTAACAGATTTTGTATTTTTGTAAGTTTTAGAATGGTGGTTTGAAA
>NC_138378.1:12033292-12041331 GCF_054177405.1 Leptonychotes weddellii | reverse complement strand
TTCATTAAAAAAATTCAGTGATACTAGAGTTTAGGCTATTAGGAATTATATTAAATCATTTCACTATATTTTGAAATTCAGTATACTGTGCACCACCCCCCCCCAAGAGTTACTTCTTGGGGCACCTGGGTGGCTCAGTCGATTAAATGTCTGCTTTTGGCTCAGGTCATGATCCCAGGGTCCTGAGATCGAGCCCCGCATCAGGCTCCCTGCTCAGTGGGGAATCTGCTTCTCCCTCTTCCTCTGGCTGCCGCTCCCCCTGCTTGTGCTCTCTCCCTCTCTGTCAAATAAATAAAATCTTTAAAAATTAAAAAAAAAAGATTTCTTATATCAGGGATATATTCTTATCCCTATTTAAGAATTATTTCAATAAATCCTCCCCCCCAACAAATAAATTAGAATTCATTCAGTAAGGAGTCTGTGTACTGTTGGACCCTGGATCCTTTTTCTAGGCAATGCGAAATAAAAAATAGTTTTTGAAATGGTCACTTACTAAAGCCTTCTTGACTGGTCTTTTGAAATAAACTTCCTTACTGTGTCAGGGACATAATAAAGAGAAGTTTTTTTTTTTTAATTGTTTTTATTTAGTCTTTTGTGTATTAACTGTATGATTCTAGAATATTTTTTATTTTTTATTTTTTTAAAAGATTTTATTTATTTGACAGCGTGCGAGAGAGAACAGCAGGCAGAGGGGCAGGCAGATGGAGAAGCAGGCTCCCTATTTCGCAGAGCCCGATGTGGGGCTTGATCCCAGGACCCTGAGATCATAAACTGAGCTGAAGGCAGACACTTAACTGACTGAGCCATCCAGGTGCCCCTCGAATAGTTTATTTTAAAGACTACTGTGTTTTTGAGAAGTTTTTTAAAAGAATAATTTAAAAATATTTTAGTTTGGACAGTAGGGTAAGATAAAAAAACAAACTACTATTGTTCTGTGCCAAATTGGTGTTAAAATAAATGGCTTTAGGGTTTCTTTTGCATTTTTTTAGACTATATAATGTCAAGCCTTGGCCTGAGGATGTAGACTACTTTTGAAAACTAGATTTGTTGCAAGTTTAGAATGAGTATAGCCTCCAGTGGCTGTCTACACTGGAAAGCAACCACAATTTAATGCAGTTGTTAATCTGATGCTACCTAGGACTAGAAAAACGAATTGTTGATCATGTTGACGAGTTTCTCACAGGTTAAACCAGAGAGTACCTGTCCCAGTTTGGTTTAAACTTACTATATATTCTGTAGTGTAGAATATTCTTTTTTTTTTTTTCCATTATTGAGTGGTTAAAGCTCTGAGAGCAGAAAATTAGTACTGGAAATGTATATTAACTTTTCTTCTTTCTCATAGTTCAACAGATTAAAGAAATAGGTGACTGTATGTTTAGATCCTCACGGATAGCATTGAGATTGAGTACTGCAGTAAAACGTAGGCATTTTCTTCTGTTTTAATGAGTGCTTTTTGGGGGTGGGGGAGGGGATTACAAAATGAACATTTCTCCGTTAAAGTGGAGGAGGGGCTCTATTGTAATGAGGCTTATTCCTTCATTTTGTTAGTGTTTGCTGGGTAAATTCATTTAGCCCATTGGATTTCTTTTTTTTTTTTTTTAAAGATTTTATTTATTTATTTGACAGAGAGAGGTAGAGGCACAGCGAGAGAGGGAACACAAGCAGGGGGAGTAGGAAAGAGAGAAGCAGGCTTCCCACCGAGCAGGGAGCCCGATGCGGGGCTCGATCCCAGGACCCTGAGATCACGACAGGAGCTGAAGGCAGTCGCTTAACCAACTGAGCCACCCAGGCGCCCCTAGCCCATTGGATTTCTGATAGGGTTTCTGGGAGATTGTTTTGGGTTAAGGGTGCAGTTTATCCAGAGTCTAACCTTATTTTCAGCTCCTAACAAATGATGGAATTGACTTGAATTTAATCGCCTTTCCCTTTCCTACCTTCTGGTGGAGAGTTGTTAAATGAACAGGAAAATGGCCAGAAGATACACAGCAGGAGTTGAAAGGAAGACCTGTGCTGTCTAGGAGGCTGATTTAGCCACAGACTGGATAATCTTAGACTACATACTGCCAGTTCCCAACTTTGTCAGCATTAACTCAGTTTGGTAGGTTCTGCCAGCCTGCCTGGGTCAATTTACAGGGGGGTAGTAATAAAGGTTTATTTAACTGTAGTAAATTTTGTGGCCTAGAGGCAAAGGAAAGAAGTCTGATCTATCTGGCAAACGGGCTTTACCCATTTCAAAGAATATTTTAAGAGCAAATGGACTGGTCTTTTTTTTGAGTGTAACTTTTCTTGTCTGCTGGTCACCTATGAAGGTATTCTTCTGAAATGTTTAGTTTCTTTGGTTAGACGTTATGAGTGAGGGTTCTGAAGTTTCACTTTTTGGAAACTAGGCTAATTAGATTACTAAATTTAACTCTTCCTCATCCATGTAAGGATGAAAAGGGAATATTGGCATGAGTACCACATAGTAATGGATAATCTACTGCTCCCTGGGGCTTTGCTTCTGGTGGCTATAGCAGCTGAGTAGGAGTGGTAGATGGATAGATGGGAAAAGACTGCAGAAGTCAGCATAATCCTCAATTAGGATAAGCCTCATGGTTAATTGAATGTTGAGTGTACAGGTTAAATCTCATTATAACAAACTCCAGGGGCCTAGCTAAATTATTTTGTTGTACTGGGATTGAGCGTTTTTGAATATTGTTTGAAATAGATTTGTCTTTGTTTTTGTTAGAGGTGTTGGAAAAATTTTTATTTATTGTAACAGTTTGACAAGTTGTTACTCATGAACCAATGTGTTTGACATTCATTTTTAATGCTTTTGCCTTTTAAAAAAGGAAAGAACACATGTTTAACTGGGTATATAATTTATCGCCCCTCCCTACGCCCCATGTCTCAGTCTAGAGTAGCACCATTGGTTTATCTCAAAAACCACATAAACTTATAAGTACGACTGCCACCATCAAAGTGTGGTCAGAGGAAATGGGAAATTCCCCAGGTTTCCAGGTGACTGCTGCTGGTAATTTTTTCTGCCCTTGGTAACTTTTTTTTTAAAATATTTTTTTAATTTATTCATTCAAGACACAGAGATAGAGAGAGAGAACACGAGCAGGGGGAGAAGCAGAGGGAGGGGGAGAAGGAGGCTCCCCGCTGAGCAGGGAGCCTTGGTGCGGGGTTGGAGCCCGGTGCGGGGCTCGATCCCAGGACCCTGGGATCATGACCTGAGCAGAAGGCAGACGCTTTAACCATCTGAACCACCCAGTCGCCCCTGCCCTTGGTAACTTTTTAAAAATAAATGAATATACTTCATTTTGGTGTGAACTTTACTTTGTCAGCAATAATTAAGGTCGCCCTTTTCCATTGATCCAGTGTAGTTCGAGACAGAGATCTATATGGTGTTTAAAAAAAAGTGATGGTAGTATTGTAGTCATAAATACGGAATTTTTTAGAAACAGGATTAATATATGTATGAGAAAAATACTATTATGCTTGGCCAGAAATAGTTTTTTTTTCCTGCCCTGTACTTTCAGATTGGTGTTCGGCGAATTTAAGGCATTTACATCTCAGAGAGTTGTGATTGGGTGTAGCAAGACATTTTTGAAGTCATTCTTTTAAATAGATGTTCCATGAAGGAGGGAAAATCTGAAAGAGGGAATTTCAAAGCAACCCAAGCAGTGTTTTGAAAGTTCTTGAGTCAAGAATAATGACTGGCTAGTAGGCAGGAAGCCTGCAGTTGCATTGTGGTATTGTTCCTCCATCTTATGCATTTGAGAACTTGAGCACAAAAGAGGAGAAAGCGTGGGGAGGGGAAGAAAGAGTTTTAACAAAAAAAAAAGGGGGGGGAGGGAGACTTTTAGAGTAAATATTCTTTGCTGTTCTGTTTAAGTGAAATCTAAAACCAAATTATTTTTACTTTGAGAGGAAGTGTTTATCATAATCTAAATGTCCTAAACTGGCATTTTTATAAATGAGAATTAATTGTTACTAGTGGAAAGAGCAGCATGATCATACGCTCAGTTTTAAAACAACTTTAATTAAAAAAAAAAAAATCTCGGGGGCTTGGCTAACTTACTCGGAAGAGCATGTGACTCTTGATCTCCAGGCCATGAGTTCGAGCCCCACATTGGGGGTACAGATTACTAAAAATAAACTTATATAAAAAAAAATTTACAAGTGAAAACCTTTGAATATTTTCCCCTTTTGTTACCTAATCGTTTGTTAGCTTGTTACTTTAAAAATGATACTTACCTGTGAAGAGTTGAGAGTAATGTGTAAGCTAGTACTGTAAGCTTCCTGCAAATCAGTCTTTAGGTCTTAAAATTTATGAAACAAAGGGGGTGGAGTATGTGGTCTTCCAGGGCTCATTATATTAGAAAATTTTATAAACTTGAAGCATTTTATAAATATGTAGAATGTCCTTATATTTAAATTTTTTTGGTCAAACATTAAATGGATTAAGCTCTTTATACCAGATATGGTAATCTTTCAGTGTTGACTCATCAGTTTGGAGTAGGATGACTTTGAGCACTTGACTTCACCCTAGTATATGCTATAAGCTGCAAAGCGTGTGCTTGCACACATGTGCCTCTGTAAGCGGGAGGGGGAGAGAATTTTCAGTCCCCTCCTTTTGTTGTAAGAAAATGAAGTCATATTTTTCTTTACTCTCAGTAAAGCTGTCATCAGTGAAATGGATTATTGAATTTAAGTCACTCTGTAGAGTAGCTGTATCAGCGTGATTTTGTTTCCAGATTGAAATTTAGCAACTTTATTTGAAAATGTTTTAAGGATTACCCAGTGTTCTCTTCACCAGATTGTGTCTTTTGTCTAAACACATTCTGCTCCATCCAGGCTCATCTCTTTTCTCTTTACCTGTCTGGCGGTGGTTGTGTTTTACAAGATTTTCATCCCAGCCAAGATGTTTGGCCCCCTTGCTGTCAGAGCACGTGTTTGGCTGCATCTAGGAAAATCTAACTTTGCCAATGAGAGGAATAACTACACACGTTACATCCATTGGAAGCCAGTAGTATCTTCTTCATGTAATAAGACAAAAACTATTACTATGTTAAGTATTAAGAATATTTCATCAGGAATCAATAAAATGAATTCAGAAGCTACTTTCAAAGTGCACAACCACATCTAGAATGGTGGAAGCCTTAGGTGGATGGATCCCAAGTTAGGTGAACCTGGAATTGGGAAATTGTCCAATAAACTCCAGTTTTCTTTTTCTTTCCTCAAAGTACGAGATACCTCCCACATGTTACTTTTTAAACGGACTTTTCCTACCACCGTTCTTTTAGCCTTAAGCTTTAATCATCTTCAATTTGCTATTGTTTGGCGACTGCCCACTCCACCGTACAAACACATACTTAACCAGTGTTTATTAAGCTTGTAGTATTAAGGCACTGTGAGAGTTAAAAAGGTTTTGACCTCCAAGTGTGCACAATCAATCAGTTACATCACTTCACTACAGGGCAATCTATTTTGCTTATAAAGATCAAGAAGTTCAGAGGAGGAAAGGGACTACTTCTGACCAGGTGATCAGGATGCAGGACTTTGAAGAATGAGTAAGATTTTAATATGGAGAGAGCAGTGTCTGTTGGTGAGAAATCATTAGTAAGAGCTTAGACGTAAGGTATTTTAAGACTTGGTCATTTAAATATTCAATAAATGTTAAGTGAGTGGATTTGAATAAACTGGTTTTGTTTTTGCAGAGTCCTATTGATATATTTCTCTTAAATATATTTTCATTACAATTTCTGAAACTGTAGTTCAAGCCCTTTATTTCTAGATTATGTAACAGCTTTCAAAGTAGTCTCTGTTCTTTCCCTAAGTCCTCTCTGTACTTACTAAACATCATTTTGATTACAGTTTTTGCTTAAAAATCTGCACAGTACAATCCAAAATCCTTAACCTGATATTCAGTTCTTATCATAGTCTTTTTAAAATCAATCTTTCCCATTTTTGTTGCCCCTTATTTCAGTCACGCTGCTTCTTTCTGCTTCTCCCTTGCTATTTAGGCCAGTCTTTTAAGGTCCGGTTCAGATCTTGTTTCATTTAAGTAAATTTCCCAGACCACCACAACTGAAAATTTGGTTCTTATTTTCTGATATTATTGTCTCCTCACATGCATAGGAGTCAGTATTTATTGATTGGTAGGACAGATTCAGTCAAATTGTCTATTTTTTTGAGGTGGGTACTATTCCTATAATAAGCCTTTGAAATCCTGTATTATTTTTTCAGTCATACTCATTTTAAGTCCCCCCAAATGCTTGGTGTTTGGATATGAAAGTTTCTAGAGTTCTAACTCTCAGGTCCACTTTTCTATCTGGATATTGAGATAAAATTAGAGTCCTAAAGATTTGCTTGGGACCTATGTCTCCCTCATAAAGTTGTCCCAGATAAATCATGTATGGGTCTTAGAATACATTCATATTTCCCAAATGCCCTAGGACTGGAAAGTCCTTCTCTAAGTTGTTCAAATGTTTTTATTCAGTACCACTGTTCTCCACAAAGAATTGTGCTAAGCACTGTAGGCGTTAAAAGCCCTTTGTGATATAGGAGCTTATAATCTAGTTGAGAAATAAGTATAATTGAAAAAATACAGTTGCAGCAATTCATAAATAAGTGGTTCAGAAGTTCAGAGGAAGAAAAGGTCGTTTTCAACTGGAATTGTTGGGAAAACTTGATGGAAGAGATGGGTTAGATCTAAAGGGAATTAGTTGCTGCTTCTGATCCCTCTTTCCCACATCTTTTATTCTATAATGCTTAGTTGCAGTGAAAGAAAAAAAAGTTTTTTTTAAATTGAAAAGGAGGCATAAACTTGGTGGAGTTGAAGCAGTACAAAAAGGTATACCTTGAGAAAGTAAGGATCATGGTCCCCCAGGTGTTTGGTCTTTATAGCTACCCCCCTTCCCAAAGGCTACTGAAGTTAGAGGATATTCTCTACATATAGTTGTGGATGTCTCTCTTTCCAGTATTTTTCAGTATTTTTTCCCTAATCTCTCCCTCTCCCACTTTGTTTCTTCTTTTCCTCTTTATTTCTTTTTTCTTTTTTTTTTAAGATTTTTATTTATTTACTTGACAGAGAGACACAGCGAGAGACGGAACACAAGCAGGGGCAGTGGGAGAGGGAGAAGCAGGCTTCCTGTCAAGCAGGGAGCCTGATGCGGGGCTCGATCCCAGGACCCTGGGAATCACAACCCGAGCTGAAGGCAGATGCTTAACGACTGAGCCACCCAGGCGCCCTCCTCTTTATTTCTGATTAAAATGGGGCTCCCACTATGTTCATTTAACAAAAGAACTTGGAGAGCCTTCTATATCTCACATTTTTATTTTATTTATTTGTTATTATTATTTTTTAAAGATTTTTATTTATTTATTTGACAGAGACACAGTGAGAGAGGGAACACAAGCAGGGGGAGTGGGAGAAGGAGAAGCAGGCTTCCGGCAGAGCAGGGAGCCTGATGCGGGGCTTGATCCCAGAACCCTGGGATCATGACCTGAGCCGAAGGCAGATGCTTAACGACTGAGCCACCCAGGCGCCCCTTTATCTCACATTTTTAAAAGGCTATATAATATTCCATTGTACAGATGGATTTTGTATAACCTATTTTAACCAGTTCTGCATCGCTATTTCCAGTCTTTTACTATTTTGATTGTTACTGCAGTGAACTATATGTAGATCTGTGTGTAGGCTTGAGTATATCTCAGTATAGACATCTTGGAGGTGAAATTTCTGAATCAAAGGAAACATACATTTAAAACTTTAATGGTTCTGGGGCGCCTGGGTGGCTCAGTTGGTTAGGCGTCTGCCTTCGGCTCAGATCATGATCCCAGGGTCCTGGGATCCAGCCCCGCATTGGGCTCCTTGCTCAGCAGGAGCCTGCTTCTCCCTCTCCCTCTCCTGTATGCTCTCCCTCTCTCTCAAATAAATAAATAAAATCATGGGTGCCTGGGTGGCTCAGTTGGTTAAGCGACTGCCTTCGGCTCAGGTCATGATCCTGGAGTCCCAGGATGGAGTCCCAGGATGGAGTCCCGCATCGGGC
>NC_138378.1:12017106-12032792 GCF_054177405.1 Leptonychotes weddellii | reverse complement strand
CTGAGCCAGCCAGGCTCCCCTCTTACTTATCTTTTAAAAACTTATCCCTTCTCTTGCTTGACCGCTTGAAGGCATGAAATCTATTGTTCATTATCTAAGAGTATGAAACTAAACTCCTTCCCGTGGAATTCCCAAAGCCTTTCATAATCTGACTCTAATCTACATTTCCAGTATTATCTCCTTAATTCTATGTATTTTGTACTCTAGTTGCTGTTAAGTTTCCCTTGTTCTGTCTTCCCCGCTCTTACCCTAGTAAAATTCTCTTTCCTGTGTTCTGATTCATATTCTTAGATACAAAAGATAAAAGCTACCATTTATTCAAGCCTGTATGCTTGGATGGTGTTGGGTGTTTAATGTACATCATCTCATTTAATAGTCTTTTGTACTGTAGAGTCCTTTTTTCCCCTTCAAATGAAGTCTTCTATAAAACCCTGTTCAAAATAGAAAATGTGATTTTATTAAAATTTATTTTCTAAGTTGAAATTTAAACTGTTTGCTGGTTATAAAGGCAGTGAAAATGAGATTGCTGTGATGAATATAAAAATTTGAAATTGGGTTATGAAGAACTATTATGGATCTAAATCCATCTCTGCCTCTAGTTTATTTCTGTATTATGAAAATCCCAACTCATACAGAGCTTTGGTTGCAAATGGTCTCAGTTCAAAAATATTTTTTGATATATATAACAGTTACACATGGGACAAATTAAAAAGGTACCAAAGAGAATACAGTGGAAAGTAAGGCATCCTTCCTCAGCTGTCTCCTAGCCACCTCCCTATCCCGTCTCAGAGTTATTGTTAACTGTAGTCATTGTTAACTCAAGGCATATAAATGCACATGCTTAAAAGCTTTTAAGTTTAGTGAATTTCTCCTACATTTTTGGGTAAATTTTATATTAAAGTGTAGCATACATTCAGAAAAACGCACAAATATAGGCAGATAAATTTTTTTCTTTTTTTTTTTTTAAAGATTTTATTTATTTATTTGACAGAGAGAGGCACAGCGAGAGAGGGAACACAAGCAGGGGGAGTGGGAGAGGGAGAAGCAGGCCTCCCGCAGAGCAGAGAGCCCGATGTGGGGCTCAATCGCAGGACCCTGGGATCATGACTTGAGCCAAAGGCAGACGCTTAATGACTGAGCCACCCAGGCGCCCCGATTAGTGCTATTTCTTTGTATAGGTATATCCCAGTTTATCTGTTCACCTGTTGATGAACATCTGGGTTGTGTTCAGTTTTTGGTTATCAAAAATATAGCTTCTTTGACATTTATATACAAGGATTTGTTGTGACATAGGCTTTTATTTCTCTTGAGTAAATGGAATGTCTGTTATATAGTAATTGTATGTCGAACACTTAAAAATTTTAAGAAACTGGGGTGCCTGGGTGGCACAGTCGGTTAAGCATCCGACTCTTGGTTTCTGCTCAGGTTGGTGATCTCAGAGTTATGAGATCAAGCCCCAAATTGGGCTCTGTGCTCAGTGCAGAGTCTGCTTGAGACTTTTTCTCCTGCTTCCCCAATGCACTTGAGTTCTCTCTCTCTCCCTGCCCCCTGCCTCTAAAATAAAATAAAATCTTAAAAATATTTTTTCTTTTAAAAGAAACTGCTACTTGTATCTCAAAGTGGTTGTACCATCTTACATTTCTCCCAGCAGTGTATGGTAGTTTTGGTTATTCTACATCCTTACCAGCACTTGGCATGGGCAGTCTTTTTTTTTTTCCCCCTTCTTTTTTTTTAAAGATTTTTTTTATTTTTGAGTAACACCCAGCATGGGGCTTCAGTTCACAACCCGAAGATCAAGAGTCCAGGCTCCACTGACTGAGCCAGCCAGGCATCTCGATATGGTCAGTCTTTTTAATGTTAGCCATTCTAGGGGGTGTATAGTGGTATTTCATTGTGGCTTTATTTTTAAATTTTTTAAAAAGATTTTATTTGAGAGAGGGAGAGAGAGAAAAAGAACAAGCAGGAGGGGCAGTGGGGAGAGGGAGAAGCAGGCTCCTCACTGAGCAGGGCTCAGTGACGCAGGGCTTGATCATGACCTGAGCCTAAGGGAGACGCTTAACCAACTGAGCCACCCCTGTGCCCCCATTGTGGCTTTAATTCGAGTTTCCTTAATGACTAATAATGTCGAGCATATTTTCATGTACTTATTTAGGTCAAGTGTCTGTTCATATTTTTTGCGCATTTTTAAGTTGGGTTGTTTATCTAATTGAAATGTAAGAGTTCTTTAGAAACAACCCTTTTTGGATATATGTTTTAGAAATATTTAATTTGAGGGGCACCTGGGTGGCTCAGTTGGTTAAGCATCCAACTCTTGATTTTGGCTCAGGTCATGATCTCAGAGTTGTGAGATAAGAGCCCTGCATTGGGCTCTATGCTGGGTGTGGAGCCTACTTAAGATTCTCTCTCTTCCTCTGCTCCACCCCCCACCCCCCTGCTTGCATGCTGTTCTCTCTAAAAAAAATAATAATTTGAGACTGTGGTAGGCCGTTTCATTTTCATAACTTTTTGGAAGAGCAAAAGTTTTTAATGTTTTTGGAATTCAATTTATTCATTTTTGTGTTTTATAGTTCATGCCTTTTTTGTTGCATTTAAGAATTCTTATCCCAACACAAGGTTATTAAGATTTTCTCTTATGTTTTCTTCTAGAAGTTTTATAGTGTTAGCTCTTAAATTTGAGTCTATGCCCATTTGAGTTAATTTTTGTATATGGTGTGAGATAAGAGTTGAGGTTCATATTTTGGTATATGGCTATTGAATTTTTCCAGCACCATACATTTGCCATTGCATTGACTTGGCACCTTTGTTGAAAATCAGCCAAATACGTGCAGGTCAGTTTATCTGTCTATCCTAACCCCAGTCTTGAAATCAGATAGGATAAATCATCCAACTCTGTCTTCCCCCCTCCCATTTGTTTTGCCTCTTCTACGCCCTTTGCATTTCTTTTTTTTTTTTTTATTTAAAGATTTTTATTTATTTATTTGACAGAGAGAGAGAGAGCGAGAGCAGGAACACAAGCAGGGGGAGTGGGAGAGGGAGAAGCAGGCTTCCTGCCGAGCAGGGAGCCCGATGTGGGACTCGATCCCAGGACCCTGAGATCATGACCTGAGCCGAAGGCAGACGCTTAACGACTGAGCCACCCAGGCGCCCCACCCTTTGCATTTCTATACAGTTGTTAGAAAGATCTTGTTGATTTCTGCAAAATCTCTGTGGGTGGTTTTGATTGTGATCCCACTCTGTTGTGGTTTTGATTGTGATTGCATTGAATCAATTGATAATTTGGGAAGAATTGATTTCTTAAAAATGTTATGTCTTCTAGATTGCTCTATTTAGGTCTTCTTTAATTTCTCCTAGTGTTTTGTAGTTACCAGCATATAGCTCTTATTGTCAAATTTATCACAAGTTCCATATTTTAAAATGTGATTATAGTTTTTAAAAAATTTCAACTTTCCAATAATTTTGTTAGTATACAGAAATGAGTAATTTTTATATCCTGTATATTTTATAACCTTGCTAAACTCATTTTTTAGTAGTGTTTATGTAGTTTGCTTAGGATTATATACATAGGTGATCATGTTGTTTGTGAATAATTTTGTGCAATTATGCTTTTTGTTTTTTTCCTTTTTTTGTTTCTTTCTTTTTCCTTTATTGTAATGACTAATGCTTCCAGGACAGTCTTGGGATTTTGATCGTGATCAGTTTGATCAGTTTGGGGGAGATACCTTTGATCTTTGTCTTACTCTCAGTCTTAGGGGGTAAGATGTTACTTAAAGTTCTCCTGATCTGCTTTGTATCAATATATCCTATCTCCCCTCCTTTTGTTACTGAGTTTTAAGAGTTTCTTTTTTAAAATGTATTTTCTGGATATACCTCTTTATCAGATGTATTTTGCAAATATTTTCTCTCAGTCTTTGGTGGTACAGATCTTTATTGGTGATCTGCAGTGTCTGTGTACTAATGCTCAAGTTTTGGTTATATATATATTTTGGGGAATAACAAGTGCTTTAAAGCTTGGTTAGCAGTTATTATAATCCCATTTTTTATTCATGTAAATGGAAGGAAAAACTAAAATTGTTAATTTAGAACATATCAGTTTTTTTTTTTTTTTTTTTTTAATTTGACAGAGAAATAGAGAACACAAGTAGGCAAAGCAGCAGGCAGAGGGAGAGGGAGAAGCAGGCTCTCTGCTGAGCAGGGAGCCTGACGTGGGGCTGATGCCAGGATGCTGGGATCATGACCTGAGCGGAAGGCAGCTGCTTAACTGACTGAGCCACCCAGGCGCCCCTAGAACATATGAGTTCTTAAACACAGTAAATTTTCTACTGTATTTAACTATTAACAGTCATTTTTCATCTTAAATAGCCTGGAGCTTGATGTGTCTTTTTACCTCCTTAGTAAAAATGCAACAATAAGTTCTTGTCTACTTTCTCATTTATTATTACAGATTAAGATTAAAAACATCAGATATTTCAGTCTGGTATAATCCTAATGAAAAAGTGTTGAAGACCTTTGTAAAACTCTGAATCTTAGCCATGCCGGTTTGTCATTTTTCCTTCTTTAACCCTTACTGATCTCTGTGACTTAACCTCTGTAGTCCTTTCTCACCAAGCTACAGTATACTGTCTTCTCTTTTCATGGTTTGTGTGCCTTAACTATTCTACTGATTGTATTAGCTTTTGAATGCCTCCCCTACAAGCTAATGAGAAAAATACCAGCTTCACAATATGCTATTTATCACATTTAGTATTTATATTGAATTATTGGAACCTTAAATCACCTAAGTATTTCCCTGGATCCTCTTTTTTTCCCCTTGAAAAGAGTGACACCTTAGTTTGCTTACCAGTCCCCTCACCATAATTTGAGGATCTCTATTTTAATTCTTTTCTGTTTGAATTATTCTTTCTGTCATGCTGGAATTTTGGGATATTTTGCAATTTACATTTAAGAAGGCTAGTTTAAAAAAAAAAAACAGTGGAAATTTCCAGCTTAAAAAAATAAAACAGCTACTGGTCTAATAACTGCTTTGCAGGAAGAAAGAAATATGAAAAAGAACCGCAGACGTTCTGGATGTCAGCCTGTGAAATTTTCCACGATTCCTTATAATAACATGCAGGCATGCTTATACTGCTGGATTCAGTACAACTGCAGTTGTGCTCTGAGTGGAATTTGAAGCTATTCTATCAATGATAAGATGGCACCTGGCCAGCTTTTAGTGATGAGTGCATAAATTCACACATCTAAGGTACTGTGTGTTTGTTTCATCTGTGGTCATAACACTGAACTTGCAAAGTTACTTAATCTTTAGATTCCAAAATTCCTGTTTTGAATGAATTTTGTTTTTTTTATTTAGTAGATTCATTATGCCTCTGAGAATATAGACACATAAAGTCATTATTGTGTAGATAACTTGTTTTATACTATATTGAAGAATGCTCAGAAAATTAAAACAGAAATTTTACACTTGAATTTTAAAATATTTTCATGAGCTTGATACTAATTTGGTGTGGATTCAAGAAACACTTTAACCTCTATTTCAGGTTCCTGTTAATGTTTCAAAGGGTCAGTAGACTTCAAGTTGATACTTATGTTGTGGTTTGGCTATTTCAAATTTGAAGGCAAATCCTATTACACTTTTCCTAGTGAAGGAAGTCCCCAGTTCTGTAAACTGGCAGAGCAGAATGGTGAGCAGATTATAAAAAGATTGAGATTGCCCACTTCTACTTTGCTTCATCTCTTTCATGGTAAATGCCTACCAGTGGTTTTAAGGAATCAAATTAAAAAATTCCGATTTTATGAATTTAACCTTTTAAATCCTTTTTTATGGGGGGGGGGTGGGAGTGGCAGAAGGAGAGAGAATCTTTTTTTTTTTTTTAAGATTTATTTATTTATTTTAGAGAGAGAGCACGTGTGTGGGGATAGGAGCCAAGGGAGAGGGAGAGAGAGAATCTCCAGCACACTCCCTGCTGAGTGTGGAGCCTGACGTGGGGCTCAATCCCATGATCCTGAGATCATGACCTGAGCTGAAATCAAGAGTCAGACGCTTAACTGATTTTGTTTTTAAGTAATCTCTATACCCAACGTGCAGCTTGAACTCATAACCCCAAGATCAAGAGTCACATGCTCGGGGTGCCTGGGTGGCTCAGTCGGTTAAGCAGCTGCCTTTGGCTCAGGTCATGATCCCAGGGTTCTGGGATTGAGCCCTGCATCGGGCTCCCTGCTCCGTGGGGAGCCTGCTTCTCCCTCTCCCTCTGTCTGCCACTCCCCCTGCCTGTGCTCCCCCCCCCCGCACTGTCAAATAAATAAATAAAAATCTTAAAAAAAAAAGTTAAAAAAAAGTCACATGCTTTACATACTGAGCCAGCTAGGTGCCCATAACCTTTTAAAATTCTTATGCATTTCTGCAGTGAGCAGTTTGGATGTTCAAAGTGATATAGCAGATAAACAGACATATCTTTCTGTGTTTGAACACCCCTGAGTCATTTATATTTTGGAAATAAAGGCATATAATGTATATCTTTTTCAGGACTGTTAGGTCTTAGAATTGAACAACAATGTTGTGGTATAACCATAGCCTCCACCTCTTCTCTGTGGTCTCTTGCTCCTCCTTGTACAGTCTCATCCTTCCTCTTGATGTCTCCTGTATCTATAACTCTTCTGTCCTGTTCATGCCCTTCTTGTTCTCAGTCCTTTTTATCTCCCAACTATTTTTTTTTTTAAAGATTTTATTTATTTATTTGACAGAGAGAGACACAGCAAGAGAAAGAACACAAGCAGAGGGAGTGGGAGAGAGAGAAGCAGGCTCCCTGCTGAGCAGGGAGCCCGATGTGGGGCTTGATCCCAGGACTCTGGAATCGTGACCTGAGCCGAAGGCAGATGCTTAACGACTGAGCCACCCAGGCGCCCCGATCTCCCAACTATTTTATCCCTTTCCTCTTGGCCTAAATTTTCTTTTGGCCCCATAGCCTTTTTTGTCTTTGTCAACTTTCCATCCTTCAAGTATCTCATTTTTTCTAGTTACTCACTGTTAACCAAGTCTCTTTACCTGTGGAAGACTTCTTTGCTCCAGGTGTTCTCTGTTCCTGTCAGATTGATTTTCTTTTTGTCTTCGACCCCTGAAACATACATCCTCACACTGTCCCAAATCCTTTAATTCTCATTTCTGTTTCCATGTTTCAGTTTATTCTACAGAGATTTATTGAGTGCTAGCCATGTGTTTGGGTGTTCTCTAGATGTTAGGGATATACCAGGGACCAGAATGACTATGGAAAAAAAGCCTCATAAGGAGACTGGAAAGTGGTGTGTATGTGTGTTGTGGGATTTACACTTTAGATGGGTAGTCATGGTAACCTTCTCTGAGAAAGTAGCATTTGAGCAGAGTGTCCAGGAAGTAAGCTTTGTGAATATTGGGGAGTGAGGAGTGATCTGTGGAGAGAGAACAGCCAGCGCAAAGGCCCTTTGGTAGGAGCATTCTTGAAGACCAGTAAGGTGGCTAGTGTGCTGGAGCCCAGTGAATAAAGGAGTAAGTAGGAAGAGAAGAACTCTGAGAGGTAACAGTGGTGGCTGTAATGTTTTCAGCTTTTACTTTGAGCATGGTGGAGAACCACCGCAGGTTTTTTATTTTTGGTTATTCCAGAAAGATCTTCCGACCATCCACCCCCCCCCCCATTTAAAGCATTTCATTTTTTGTTACAAAAGTAATTCATGTTCATTTGGAAAATACAGAAAAGTACAAAGGAGAAAATAAAGAGCAAATAAAGATTACCAGTAAATGTCATTCTCTGTTATTGGAGATTTTGTGTGTCTTTCTTTGTGCTTATATACATACATACATACCCCTTCTTCGCTGTAGGGTTTTAGCAGACAACAAATAAACCGAATTAGGCTTTAAAGAGATCCCTTCAACTGCTTTATGAAAAGTAGCCTTAAAAGGGCAAGAAGCAGGGAGATTTATTAGAATGCTATTATTGTAATCCAGGTATGAGATAATATTGGCTTAGACCTAGGTGGTGGCAATGGAGGTGATAAGAAGTGGTCAGATTTTGTATGTATTTTGAAGGTATAGCCAACAGAATTTCGTGATGGATTCAGTGTTGGGGGGATGGCGGGTAAGGGTGGGGCAGGGTAATAGAGAAGGAGGGAAGAATCAAGGGTGACTCAGATGTTTTTGGCTTGAACAACTAGAAACCTTTGGTTTCATTTTTCTTGTCAAACTATCCAAGGTTCAGTTCTGGCTCTATCTTTTATTATGTGTTTTTCCTGTTCATTTGAACTTGTGATTATTTCTTTCACCAAGTTTCTAGTCTGTTCTGCCCACCTTGGCACTTGGTACCCATCACAAGATGCCATATATAACAAATTGCTTCACTGGTATTAGTCTCCCTAACTAGTTAGTGAGCATCCATTTATTTATTTATTTATTTATTTATTAAAAAAATTTTTTTAAAAGTTTTATTTAAGTAATCTCTGCACCCCATGTGGGGCTCAAACTCATGACCCCAAGATCAAGAGTCATATTAGAGGATCATGCTGAATTTATGAATCTGCTCAGAGACTAATAACATTGTGGCCATTCAGTAAGTGTTGATTAACTGTACACTTCTCAGACTTGAGAACAAGGTATGAGAAAAATCTTAAAGTAAATGCCTATTTTAGCTTACTTTGCCATATTGGCATCTTTTGAGAATGAATTGTTTTAGTTCCCTCAGTTATTTTGAGTCTAAAAAACATTAAATACTTTTTATTTCCATAAAATGTTATCTATTTTCTTGAATTCAGCAGTATGAAGACTTTTTTTTTTTTAAAGATTTTATTTATTTATTTGACAGAGAGATAGAGCACAAGTAGGCAGAACGGCAGAGGGAGAGAGAGAGGCAGGCTCCCCAGTGAGCAGGGAGCCCGACGCGGGGCTCGATCCCAGAACGCTGGGATCATGACCTGAGCCGAAGGCAGATGCTTAACCAACTGAGCCACCCAGGCGCCCCATGAATAAATCTTAAAAAAAAAAAAAAAGTTATGGGGCTCAGTCGGTTAAACGTCTGCCTTCGGCTCAGGTCATGATCCCAGGGTTCTGGGATCAAGCCCTGCGTCAGGCCCCCTGCTCAGCGGGGAGCCTGCTTCTCTCTCTCCAGCTCCTCCCCCCGCTTGTGTTCCCTTTCTTGCTCTCTCTGTCAAATAAATAAATAAAATCTTAAAAAAAAAAAAAGGATTGATTCATTTACTTTTGGGGGGGAGGGGAAGAGGGAGAGCATCTCACGCAGATCCTCTTACCCCAAGCAGCAGGGCCGGGACAGGCCCTCCCTCACCACCCATGAGATCATAATACCTGAGCCGAAACCGAGAGTCGGGCACCCAACTGACCGAGCCACCCAGACTCCCAGACTTTTTTTAGGTGGGCTCCATGCCCAACGTGGGGCTTGTACTCATGACCGCACGATCAAGAGTCACATGTTCTGTCGACTGAGCCAGCCAGGTGCCCCAGGACTTTCTTTTAAAATACTAATTTTTTACCTGATCTGTGTAAAGCATCCTCAGGGATAAAAAGATGAGTGAGAAAAGGTCCCTGCCCAGAAAGGAGTTTAGGCTTTGGTGCAGACAACATAATATACACACAAATATGTGTCCTTCATGAATATAACATTGTATTATGATTTAATACAAAGCAAATTGTTATAATGCTTTTGGCATTCTAAAGGTTATAGGGATTCTTTGCCTCTTTATTAAATGGTGTTAGACTTCTGTACCCTGAGTTCTTATTTTGTAAAGTAGTTTTTCAGACTTAGTCCTAACTGTTGTTACTTGTTGATGTCAGTTGTGCTTATCTACCCCCTTTCCCTTTGCTTTTCTTTGCATGAGATTTCCTTGGAGCCTTGTATCAATATTCTTTTTTCTATCTAAAAGAGCCTGATATTCAAATCTTCAGCTACAATTAGCTGCAAATCTTTAACTACAAGCTTTGGAAAAATGATTTGTTGACATATTTATAAGATGATTTTTAAAGACCTAATTTGCTGTCTTGTGTGTCATGTTTCACAAATAACCCAAATTATTACTCCTCTTTCAAATGAACCTGATGTGTTTTATTTTTAGGAACTAGAGATGATGTTTTATCTCCCTTGTTCTTTTTCTTTCTCCTTTTTTCTTCTTTCTTTTCTTTCTTTCCCTCCCCTCTCTTTCTCCTTCCTTTCCTTTCCTTTCCTTTCCTTTTCTTTCCTTCCTTCCTTCCTTCCAATTTAGTATCTCTTCTGGTTCTACTTTTCCCCAAACTTTTACTTAGAGCAGAAATGCTTGGATGCCCTGTTTTGCTTCCAGGACTTTATTTTGAGTTTTGGTTGTGTTTTAGTATCTTACTTGGGTTGCTTAGCTTTTTAAGGATGTGGGACAGTCTGTTGACTTAGTTGTGATTTTTTTACTTTTACTTTCGTGTGCCATAGAAAGTATATGTACTAATAGAACATAAACTCTGTGAGGACTGGGAGTTACTTTGTTGACTGCTATATCTTTAGTGCCCAGAATGATGGCAGGTACATAGTAGGCACTCAGATATTTCTGGAATGAATTCAGAGAAGCAGTAGCAACAGTTCCTGTTTATTGAGCATATACCATATGCCAAAGTGCTGAGCACTTTGAATACATTTGGTGGCATTTCCATCTGTACTCCTGAAGGAATTGTTTCCTCTTCATATGATAGTGTGTGAATCGCTGTGAGGGAGGGAGGGAGATTTATTGAGGATGTTGCCAGCTGTTACAAATTTAATCAGGTTCAGGTTATACAACGCATTATTTTATGTACCACTCGGTAAGAAATGTAAAACTGCCAGTTCAGCTATGGGATACTGAAGATAGCAGGACATATTCTGAGTTCACAGATGAAAAAAATTCAAGAATCTCTGAAATAAGGAATCCTCTAGTTTTATATAAACTCTCATTTAACATAAATGTTAACATTTAACATAAAGCCTTCTATAGGTGGGTATTACTGTCCTTATTTTAGAGATGAAGGAATTGAAGTTTATAGGTTAAGTTCACAGGTTCTCAAGCTAGCGGCAGAGGATCCAAACTGAGGTCTCGATTTCAGAGGCCATGCGCTTTTTACCACCTCACATTGCTTCAGGAGTTAGGGAAACAAAATCGTACATTGGCCTATCAGCTCTGGCTTGAAGATTCTTAGTTGGTATGGCTTTGAGTGTTTTCTTAATGTAACTGATTTTTTCTTTCTAAATCCACAAATATCTTTGTATTTACTATATACCAGCTACTCCGTGTTTTTATGTGTATACAAAACAATATAAAGCCGTATCTCTTCCTCTCAAGAAATTTATAGTCTGTTTGGGGAGATGAGAAATAAACATGAAAGTTAGATAACTAGAGAAGATTTGAATAACCTATCAGAGAATAATGAAAGAGGTTTAACAAGGCAATGCAGGATTAATTGCCAAATAAATTGTACAAATAATTGCTTTCGGAGTTCAGAGGAAGGAGAGATTGCTTGAGGCTGGAGTAATCCAGGGAAGGATTTAAATGAATTCCCAAGAGATAGTTTCAGTTAGGGAGATTATTTACTCACTTTAAAATTGTATTAGTGTTTGTTACAAATGGAACTGCAGACTGTTGAACATGAAGAATTTGGTATATTAAGTTTTTTCTTCTCTGTATGAGAGCAGAGGAACTGCCTCCCATAGTAAAGTAGAAGAAATCATGTGGTATCAGGTAGATGGGGAAAACACTCATTTTAGAAGGGTGAAAAAAGGGGTGCCTGGGTAGCTCAGTCGGTTAAGCATCCGGGGTAAGCATCTTACTCTTGATTTTGGCTCAGGTCATGATCTCTCAGGGTTGTGGGATTGAGCGCCATGTCGGGCTCTGCAGTCAGCACGGAGTCCGCTTGGAGTGCTTGGTTTGTGTTCTCTCTCAAATAGATAGATAGATAGATAGATAGATAGATAGATAGATAGATAGAGGCGCCTGGGTGGCTCAGTTGTTGGGCGTCTGCCTTTGGCTCTGGTCATGATCCCAGGGTCTTGGGATCGAGCCCTGCGTCGGGCTCCCTGCTTGGTGAGCCTGCTTCTCCCTCTCCCACTCCCCCTGCTTGTGTTTCCTCTCTCGCTGTGTCTCTCTCTGTCAAATAAATAAATAAAATCTTAAAAAAAAAAGACTTCAAATAAATAAATAAATATCTTAAAAAAAAAAAAGAGTGAAAAAAGAAGAGGGAACTTCCTGTGTGCCCTGAGTGCCACTCTTGTCTCATTTACAATCAGTTGTACTTTTGAACCATTGCTAAGGTTATTTTTTGTGGCTCTTGGAGTCCATGATGAACTTCTAAAGGTTGGAAGCAAGCAGTAATCCCCTTTATGTTATGTTTTGCAATATGGCCTTTTAGTTAAAGATGCACAGCAAGCAAATAATAGTCAATCATATTTCAGGAGGATATGATGGACTGGCAGTGTTTTAAGACTTCATGCCTGAATCAGACACTCAGAGCTCAACATAGGGTTGAAAAGCATGTTACTTGTTTTACAGATCAGTCAAAAGCAAAACAGTAAAGGCTTAGAAAGCAAGACAACTGCCTTTTGGAACTTGTTGGATAATATTGGACATTTTATTAAACCTTCTGGAGACATCTGAGAGCACACCTAATGTTCTCCGCCCCCCCCCCTTTTTTTAAGAGAGAGCATTTGCAAGCATGCGAGGTGGGGGTGGAGGGAGAGGGGGAGAGAGAATCTTTTTTTTTTTTTTTTTTTTTAAAGATTTTATTTATTTGACAGAGAGAGAGCGAGAGCAGGAACACAAGCAGGGGGAGTGGGAGAGGGAGAAGCAGGCTTCCCGCCGAGCAGGGAGCCCGATGTGGGACTCGATCCCAGGACCCTGGGATCATGACCTGAGCCAAAGGCAGACGCTTAACAACTGAGCCACCCAGGCGCCCCGGGAGAGAGAATCTTAAGCAGGCTCCATACCCAGCACGAGCCCAACATGGGGCTCGATCTCAAAACCCTGAGATCATGACCGAAATCAAGAGTCAGATGCTTACCTGACAGAAGCCACTCATGTGCCCCTCTTTCCCTTTTTTTTTATTGTTAAACAAAAATTAGTAATACAGGTACATGGCTAACAAAAATTCAAACTCTGGAAGTCTATGAAGTGAGGTTTCCCTCCCATTTTCTTTCTTTTTTTTTTTTTTTAAAGATTTTATTTATTTACTTGACAGAGAGAGAGTAGCAGAGGGAGAGGGAGCAGCAGACTCCCTGCCAAGCAGGGAGCCTGATGAGGGGTTCGATCCCAGGACCCTGAGATCATGACCTGAGCTGAAGGCAGACACCTAACCGACTGAGCCACCCAGGCGCCCCTCCCTCCCATTTTCTTTTGTTTCCCTTGTTCCTTTCTTAGGCAGTCACTTAGTAGCATTTTCTTTTGTGTATATTTACAAACATATCTATGTTTTTATAATCTTTATAATTTATATATGTTCCCTTTTTTATGAGCACAAATTGTAGCATATTAGAAATATTGGGTTTTATACTTTGTTACATTTAACTATGTATTTGAAAATGGTTTTGTATCTACATACAGTTCTAATTCTTTTACTTTTTTCAACACATTGTCATTTTATTAATTTATTTAACCAGTTTATCATTGATGGACACAGATTGTTTCCTATATGTTGTCATATAACAGCAAAGAGTGCTGAAGTGAATTTTCTTGTGCACATTTCATTACAGTTTTGCGTCTGTAATATTGGGAATGAAATTAAATATTCTTCTCCCCACCAAATGTTTAAAGGGTATTTGGATTTCTTTATTCAATAAACTTTATATTGTTTATCCACTTTTTTAGGGGGGGTTATTGGTCTTCTATTGATTATCTTCATGTAATAAATTTCATATATTTAGGGCGCCTGGGTGGCTCAGATGGTTAAGCGTCTGCCTTCGGCTCAGGTCATGATCCCAGGGTCCTGGGATCGAGTCCCACATCGGGCTCCTGGCTCAGCGGGGAGCCTGCTTCTCCCTCTGACCCTCTCCCCTCTCATGCTGTTTCTCTCTCGCTCGCTCTCTAAAAAATAAATAAAATCTTAAAAAAAAAAAATTTCATATATTTAAACAAGGCATTTGCCTTTGAAAATGTCTGTGGGGGAAAAATGTGAAAGTACTTGTATGCCTTTTTAAATAGTAGTGAAATTATACTTTTTTGTCTGATAAGAATTGCTTAATTTTACACTAAAATGCTTTTCCAGTATTTTTTTTATTTATTGGGGGGGAGAAGGGGAGCATGGGAGCAGGGGGTGTGGCAGAGGGAGAGGGAGAGAATCCTAAGCAGACGCCCCATAGAGCACAGAGCCCCACTTGGGGGCGTGATCTCATGACCCTGAGATCATGACCTGAGCTGAAACCAAGAGTTGGACGCTTAACTGACTGAGCCACCCAGGTACCCCAGTATTCTTTTTTTTTTTAAGTTTATTTATTTATCTATACCCAACGTGGGGCTTGAACTCACAACTCCAAGATGAAGAGTTGCATGCACCTCTGACTGAGCCAGACAGGTGCTCCTCCAGTATTTTTCATTAAGTTCTTTGTAGCTCATCTTATACATTTTTATACAAGATGAAGTTATGCTTTTTAATGTATATCTTGTATGTAATATACCTAATACATTTAAAAATATTTTTATTGTGGTAAATACATAAAATTTACCATTTTTAAGTGTACAATTCAGGGATATTAAGTACATTGTGTTGTGCAGCCATTGTTACTCTGTATTTCATAAATTTCTCATCATCCCAAACAGACCTAGTATGTTTTTAGGTAGCTGTTTCAATTTATAACTTCACAACTACTCTCAAATTTGAAAGAATACATGTGAGCTCTTTTCAACCCAGAGTCCTAGAACTCTGTATCCTTGCTTGAAGGAGAGGTTTTGAGAAAGACACAGCTATAATTGGGTAAAAGTCAGTTATAATCTGAGAATTTTCTACTGATGCTCATCTCCAATTTAGGTTATTGTTTTCTTTCTTTTTTTTTTTTTTAAATTTTATTTATTTATTTGACAGAGACACAGCGAGAGAGGGAACACAAGCAGGGGGGAGTGGGAGAGGGAGAAGCAGGCTTCCCGCCGAGCAGAGAGCCTGATGCGGGGCTCAATCCCAGGACCCTGGGATCATGACCTGAGCCGAAGGCAGACGCTTAACGACTGAGCCACCCAGGTGCCCTGGTTATTGTTTTCTTGATCCTCTTTCAGCAATACTACTTCTTTCTTTCTATATTTTGGCAGATTTCAAACCTAAAAAGAACAGTATATTGGCCCCCATTACTCATCACTCATTCAGGTTTATGGCAGTGTTGTTTCATCTGTATCTCCATTTACTCCCTTCCCCCATATTATTTTTAAGCAAATATCAGGCATCATATGATTTCCTTAAGTATCTCTGAAAGATAAGGACAGCCTTTCAGAAAAAAACAAATACATAACCACAATACCACTATTACATAACAGAAAAATTACAATATATCTTAGTAGCACCAAATACACAGTTTAATCTTCTAGTTCTTTCCTTTGTTTGTTTGAATCAAATCCAAAAGAAATTCACACATTACAATTTGGTTGTTAAGTATCTTAAGATTCTTTTTTTTTTTTAAAAGATTTTATTTATTTATTCATGAGAGACAGAGAGAGAGAGAGAGAGGCAGAGGGAGAAGCAGGCTCCC
>NC_138378.1:11994801-12016606 GCF_054177405.1 Leptonychotes weddellii | reverse complement strand
TCTCTCTTTTTTTTTAAAGATTTTATTTATTTATTTGACACAGAGAGAGACAGAGAGAGAGGGAACACAGCAGGGGGAGTGGGAGAGGGAGAAGCAGGCTTCCTGCAGAGCAGGGAGCCCGATGTGGGGCTCAATCCCAGGACCCTGGGATCATGACCTGAGCTGAAGGCAGACGCTTAACGACTGAGCCACCCAGGCGCCCCTGAAATTCATTCTCTAATAAATTTCTCAGGAAATGCTTATTCCTTGAGTTCCACTATGTTTAAATGTTTGTCTGTAGCTTTTAATACTTGAAAGCTGGTTTGGCTAATTATAAAATTCTTTTCTAGAGTGTCTGTCATTCCATTGTCTTCTGGCAAAGAGCATCACTGTTACAGTCTGATGTCAATCTGGTTTTCTTTATATGTGGGCTTAGCTTTTTTGTCTTTGTCTGAATGTCCAAAACCTTTTTTTCATAGTATTTTTATGTATTGCTGTTGGTCATTCTGACTCATTTTTCCTCAGGCATATACTAAGTCCTTTCATTATGTAGTTTCAACCCCTGCCCCTGTCTCTTGGTCTTTCAACATCAGGAAGGTTTTCTTGGCTTGTGAGTTTTTTTGGTTTGTTTTTTGCTTTTTGTTTTTGTTCCATTGCTTTGTTTTTTTCCTTTGGAACTATACATTGGATTATCCATTTTCTTCTTTGGGACATATATATTCTATACATATGTTAGATCTTTGTATATTATTCATGTGAGATAAACCTCTCTATTTCCAGACTTGTATATCCACCTGTCTTCTCAACCTATCCATTAGGATTTTTATTTTTTATTTTTATTTTCATTTTTATTTATTTATTTATTAGAGAGCGAGAGCGAGAGAGAGAGCGAGAAACAGCATGAGAGGGGAGAGGGTCAGAGGGAGAAGCAGGCTCCCCACAGAGCAGGGAGCCCGATGTGGGACTCGATCTGGGATCATGATCTGAGCTGAAGGCAGTTGCTTAACCAACTGAGCCACCCAGGCGCCCCCAGGATTTTTATTTTTTAAATATTTTGTTTTACGTTTTAAAAAAGTAATCACTATACCCAATGTGGGGCTTGAACCTACAACCCCAAGATCAAGAGTCGCATGCTGCACTGATTGAGCCAGCTAGGTGCCCCTATCCATTTGGATTTTTTTTTTTTTTAAGATTTTATTTATTTGACAGAGACATAGCGAGAGAGGGAACACAAGCAGAGGGAGTGGGAGAGGGAGAAGCAGGCTTCCCGCAGAGTGGGGAGCCCAATGCAGGGCTCGATCCCAGGACCCTGGGATCATGACCTGAGCCGAAGGCAGACGCTAAACGACTGAGCCACCCAGGTGCCCCCTATCCATTTGGATTTGTAATAGACATCTCAAAGTCAACATGTCTAAAACTCAACTCCTGATCTTCCCGCTAAATCTTCAGGAAGCCTTCCATTTCTCATTTGGTGGTTTTTCCAGTTCAGGCCACATACCTAGCCTCCTCTTCCTCTCACTTCCATATTTCTCTCTTTAAGATGTATCTGTAATCTGGCCACGTCTTTATACTTCCACTAGCCAACATCTTCTGTTGCTTCAGTTACTGTAATAACATTCTAACATGTCTCCTTGCTTTTACCCTTGCCTCCTTACAGTCCGTTAAGAACATAAGATTTGGAGTGATCTTTTTTAAAATCATAAGCCAGTTTTGTCATTCCTCTCAAGAATCTGCAGAGGTTTCCCCATTTCACTCAGAGTAAAAAGTGAAAGCCCTTATCTTGGTGTATGAAGCTCTGCATGACTTCCCCTTATGTATCTTCGATTTCACCTTTCATTTCTCCTTCTCTCTTCTTCCCTCATAATCCAGTGCTGTTCTGCATCTACTATGGATACACTTCTGCCTTTGGGTGTGCCCTCCGTGTGGGATGCTTCTCTCATCATCTTATCTGTTTAACTGACATTCTCCTCTCTCCTCAAGTCTCACCCTCCTGGTGAGGCCCATTCTTACCACCCTATTTAACACTGGAACCTCTCCCTTCATAGTTCTGTTCTTTTAAGCTACCATGTACTTATTTATTGTGTTTAACAGTTGTATGTTTTTCCCTGATAAAATAAAAGCTCTATAAGGACAAGGATCTTAGTCTCTCTTGCTCACTGATACATTTCAAACACTTATATAAGTGCCTGGCAGGGGCGCCTGGGTGGCTCAGTCGTTAAGCATCTGCCCTTACCTCGTGTCATGATCCTAGGGTCCTGGGATCGAGCCCCACATTGGGCTCCCTGCTCAGCGGGAAGCCTGCTTCTCCCTCTCCCACTCCCTCTGCTTGTGTTCCCTCTCTTGCTGTCTCTCTCTCTGTCAAATAAATAAATGGAATCTTAAAAAAAAAAAAAAGTGCCTGGCATATGGTAGATGTTCATTATTCATTTGTTGAGTAAGTAAATATGCCCTATATTTCCTTGAAAGGAGGATGTCCTTCTCAAACTGTTACCCACCCGTCTGTGGCATTAAGATGTTTTTTTCTGTGGCAGAGCATGTGTTTTATCTTTAAACTCCATGGGACTACATTAGGGAAGTCCCTGGTTTCTGTTGGTTTTATTTTAGTTCTGGTCTATTTAGGCTGGAATTACATCTACAAATCCATTCAAGATGGATGTTGACTCTGAAATTGGTTAAAGATACGGTGGCCTATGAAGAAACTGAGTAGTAGTTAACCATTTATCATATATACAGGGAATTAATTTTTTATTTTCTTATTCTGCCAGTCAGATAATAAAAGGTTTCTTTCTTCATTGAACTCTTTTTTTAATTCTTTTTTTTTTTAAAGATTTTATTTATTTATTTGACAGAGACATAGCGAGAGAGGGAACACAAACAGGGGACTGGTAGAGGGAGAAGCAGGCTTCCTGTGGAGCAGGGAGCCCAATGTGGGGTTTGATCCAAGGACCTCGGGATCATGACCTGAGCCGAAGGCAGATGCTTAACGACTGAGCCACCCAGGTGCCCCTCTTTTATTGAATTTTCAGTGGTAGTTTGAGGAGAGAAGATAGTAGGTACAGGCATTAATTAACATGCATTTGAAAATTGCTTTAAAGAAAAGTGTATGTGCATATTATGTCTTCCCAATATTTCTGTAATTCTGTTTGAGCAAATTAAGAAAGTTGCAGGAGTCTAGAGGAGATTCTATCATGGTAGTTTATTGAGTCTCCCCAAGAAAGGCTACTCTGTTCTGCACAATGGGATCAGGTACAAGATGTGACATATACCAGTGGGGCTTCCAGTTGGAGAACATGTTAAAATCAAATAGTGTTTTTTTTTTTAAAAGATTATTTATTTATTTATTTGACAGAGAGAGACACAGCGAGAGAGGGAACACAAGCAGGGGGAGTGGGAGAGAGAAGCAGGCTTCCCGCCGAGCAGGGAGCCTGACGCGGGGCTCGATCCCAGGACCCTGGGATCATGACCTGAGCCGAAGGCAGTCGCTTAACCAACTGAGCCACCCAGGCGCCCCAAATAGTGTTTTTTTTTAATAAGATTTTTTATTTATTTGAGAGAGAGAGAGAGCAAGAGCAGGGGGAGGAGCAGAGGGAGAGGGAGGAGCAGACTCGCTGCTCAGCAGGGAACCCGACTCGGGGCTCAGTCCCAGGACCCCGAGATCATGACCTGAGCCGTAGGTAGTCACTTAACCGACTGAGCCACCCAGGTGCCCCAAGTCAAATAATGTTGTAAAGGATCACAAAGAAAACCATTTAGTGAGGTTTAAAAAAATTATTAGTTACTATTGAACATTTGTTATGTAAGTATTATTTTTCTCTGGATTGGATGTTAATGCATAAAAAACTTAAAAGGTGTTGTAAAATCTTTCTACAAAGTTAATACATGTTCTCTAAAGGCGATAGAAAATTAAAAGGTTAAAATAAACCCAGGAAAGATCATTTTGGTGCACACCTTTTCAGGTGTGCATAGTGCCTAAGAAATGGAAATGGGATTATATTCTGTATTACAATATGTGAACGAGGGGCGCCTGGGTGGCTCAGTCGTTAAGCGTCTGCCTTCAACTCAGGTCATGATCCCAGGGTCCTGGGATTGAGCCCCACATCGGGCTCCCTGCTCAGTGGGAAGCCTGCTTCTCCTGCTTGTGTTCCCTCTCTTGCTGTGTCTCTCTACCACATAAATAAAAAATCTTTAAGAAAAAATACATGAACGATTTTAGAGGCCGTATAGTATTTTTTTTTTTTTTTTAAGATTTTATTTATTTATTTGACAGAGAGAGACACAGTGAGAGAGGGAACACAAGCAGGTGGAGAGGGAGAGGGAGAAGCAGGCTCCCCGCAGAGCAGGGAGCCCGATGTGTGGGGCTCGATCTCAGGACCCTGGGATCATGACCTGAGCAGAAGGCAGATGCTTAACGACCGAGCCACCCAGATGCCCTGAGGCCGTATAGTATTTAATTGTGAATATATAATTCAGTTTTCTGATGTGCATTTAGTTCTGTTTTTTTTTTTTTGCTAGTTTAAAATATTGTAGTGGAAGTCTGTCTTTATGTGTTATTGAAGTGAAACCTTTTTTATGAACGTTTAATTAACCTAGGGGCTCTTGCTTGGCTCAGTCGGTGGAACGTATGACTCTTGATCTTGGAGTTGTGAGTTCGAGCCCCATGTTGGGTGTAGAGATTACTTAAAAATAAAATCTTTAAAAAAAGTAATTAGCCTTAAATTTGTATTTCTTTTTCAGATTAGTTTAAAATTGTACATAAAATTAAATTTTTATGGTACCCTTATGAAAAGAGCATGGAGTTCTAAGAGTCATTTATTGACACTAGTTAAATAAAATTCTTGAGAAGTTTGATTTATCATTTGCAGTTACGGGTTTTTACCATGGTTTCTTTTTTGGTTAGTAAGCATTGGAATGAAGGTTGCTTTAGGTGAATAACTAACATGCCTTCAACCGACTGCAGGGAGTTTTTTTTCTTTAAATACTCGAGACTGTTTGAATATCAACTTTTATTAAGAAGTGTAATGAAAGGGGGCACCTGTGTGCCTCAGTCGTTAAGCATCTGCCTTTGGCTGAGGTCATGATCCCAGGTCCTGGGATCAAGCCCCCATCGGACTCCCTGCTCAGCGGGAAGCCTGCTTCTCCCTCTCCCACTCCCCCTCCCCCTGCTTGTGTTCCCTTTCTCGCTGTCTCTCTGTCAAATAAATAAATAAAATCTTTAAAAAAAAAAAAAGTGTAATGAAAGAAGCTCCATCATAACTTCCCCCTAATGCATTGTTAATTTAGGCAAGAATTAGTACTGTGTGTCTTTGCCTCCTGTACATATATATTTAAAATTTTTGTGTAGTACTATAAGGAACTTATTATTTTTGTTTTAAAATAGTTTTAATAATATAGGAGCTTATTTTTTGAAAGAGGGTCAAATGCCTTTCTTCCAGTTTCATTTGCATGTGTATTTTATAGTTTATTTAAACACAATTAAGAAAAAAGTGATGTTTTCTGATTTTATAAAAAGTACTGTTTATTAAAGTGATGCACATTTAAAAAATTCATTACAAAAAAGTATATTTAGAGATAGCAAGTACTAATATTTTTGTATGCCTCTTTCTACGTTTTTCTATATAGACTATAGCATACGTTAGAAAGAAGGGATTTTTGCATCCTGTTCTGTAATCTTTTATTATTCCATCTTATGTGATGGACATCTTTCCAGGTTAGTAAGTTGAAATCCATACAATTTTTATAGTTCCTACTACGCTTGCAACATTTTTGTTTCTTTTCTAATTTCCACTATCCTTTAAATTGATCCTCTGCTGATGTTAGTTTCTAATTAGGCATGTAAAGCATAGATTTCTCAGTACCTCCTTAACTAAACAAGACCCAAGACTTGCATAGTTAGCTTTGTGCTTTAAAAATTCCCATCTGCCCCCCCCCTTTTAATTGGAAAAAGCTTATTAGGGAGTTTATTTGTAGTGAAAAATCCAGGAGATGAAGTCCTCTTGTTTTTTTTTTTAATTTATTTTATTTATTTTTTATTTTTTTAAAGATTTTATTTATTGATTTGAGAGAGAGAATGAGAGAGAGAGCATGAGAGCGGGGAGGGTCAGAGGGAGAAGCAGACTCCCCGCTGAGCAGGGAGTCTGATGCGGGACTCGATCCCGGGACTCCAGGATCATGACCTGAGCCGAAGGCAGTTGCTTAACCAACTGAGCCACCCAGGCGCCCCGAAGTCCTCTTGTTTTATAAAAGTGTGTCCTGAAGTGAAAAATAAATTATTTTTGGCTGTGAATGATTTAAATATTTCTGTAATTTTAGCTATGATAGTCAATAATATATTTAATGCCTCCTGATTGCAGAGCATGTCTACTAGATCCCTTTTTCTTTTTTTTAAAGATTTTATTTATTAGAGAGAGAGACAGGGGGAGCACAAGCAGGGGGAATGGGCAAGGGAGAAGCAGGCTCCCCGTCCCCCCCGCCCCGGGGGCAGGGAGCCCCATGCAGGGCTCGATCCCAGGACCCTGGGACCATGACCCAAGCCAAAGGCAGATGCCCAACGACTGAGCCACCCAGGCGCCCCTACTAGATCCCCTTTTCAGTTTGTTTCCCTTAAAAGGTTAAATGTGTTTTAAAAATAAGGTTGTATATAAATTAAAAAAACTTTTTTTTTGTTTTATTAATGTTCGTCACCATACAGTACATCATTAGTTTTTGATGTAGTGTTCCATGATTCATTGTTTTCGTGTAATACCCAGCTGTGTATAAATTTTTTTTAAGATTTAATTTATTTTTGCTCACGCAAGAGAGAGCACACAAGCACGAGTGGGGGGAAGGGGCAGAGGGAGAAGCAGACTCCCTGCTGAGCAGGGAGCCCGATGAGGGACTCGATCCCACGACCCTGGGATCATGACCTGAGCCAAAGGCAGATGCTTAACCGACTGAGACACTCATGTGCCCCTCCCTCATACACCTCTTGATATCCCTACCCTCACTTGGTTAACCAGCTGAGCCATCTAGGCACCCAAGGTTGTGTGTGAGTTTTAAAACACTTAAGCTGTGAGTCGATAAATGTGTTTTCATGTTAAAATAGAGATAAGCAGGTAGGTTTTTGGTCATGTAGTATAGGGTAACTTTTCTAAGTCATTCTGTATCTTGTCTCTGAATTCTTTCCTTTTGTATAGGGGAAACATACCTTTTTCCTTTTTAAGCATTTTATTAAGTCAGGAGACCATTTAAAGTGATGGGACAATTTTTCTTCATGCAGCAGTTATAGTTGGACATACTGTAAATTGCAGTTTTTGGAATTTTCAGATTTGCATTTTAATTTTTTTTTTTTTAAAAGGTTTTTTTTTATTTATTTGACAGAGAGATAGAGAGCACAAGTAGGCAGAGTGGCAGTCAGAGGGAGAGAGAGAAGCAGGCTTCCCGCTGAGCAGGGAACCCGATGCGGGGCTCGATCCCAGGACCCTGGGATCATGACCCGAGCTGAAGGCAGCTGCTTAACCAACTGAGCCACCCAGGCGCCCCTGCATTTTAATTTTAATAATTCTGGCTGATTATAAATAAAATATATTTTTCTGTTTTTGAAATTTGACTTTAAGATTGTTTTGATGTGGTGTGCTTGGGTGGTTCAGTCATTTAAGTGTCTGCCTTCGGCTCAGGTCATGATCTCAAGGGGTCCTGGGATCAAGCACTGTGTTGGGCTCCTTGCTCAGCAGGGAGTCTGCTTCTCCCTGCTCGAGTGCACAGCTCTCTCTCTCTCTCAAATAAATCTTTTTTTTGGATATTTATTTACTTGACAGAGAGAGACACAGCGAGAGAGGGAACACAAGCAGGGGGAGGGGGAGTAGGGTCTGTGAAGGCTTGCTTAAGGGGTATATGAGCACAGTTTTAAAAATCTTTCATTATGCAATTTCAAACAAAAAACTAGAGTACTGTAGTGAGTTCTCCTGAAACTATCTTTCAGGTTTCAGAAATTACTAAGTCATGGCCAGTCTTATTTTTTATCAGATTTCCCATACTATCTTGAAGCAAGTCCCAGAGAACTATTCTATCTATAAGTGTGTTAGTAAGATTGTTTGTGTATTTATTTATTCACTTATTTTAGAGAGAGTGGCATGCATGGGGGGTGGGGCAGAGGGAGAGGAAGAGAGAGAATCTCAAGCAGACTCGCTGTTGAGCACAGAGCCTCGTGCAGGGCTCCATCTCAAGACCCTGAGATCATGACCTGTGCTGAAACCATGAGTTGGCTCAACTGACTGAGCCACCCAGGCGCCCCTAGTATCTTCAAACTACACTGTTTAGGGCACCTGGGTGGCTCAGTCGTTAAGCATCTGCCTTCGGCTGAGGTCATGATCCCAGGTCCTGGGATTGAGCCCCACATCGGGCTCCCTGCTCGGCGGGAAGACTGCCTCTCCCTCTCCCACTCCCTCTGCTTGTGTTCCTTCTCTCGCTGTCTCTCTGTCAAATAAATAAATAAAATCTTAAAAAAAAAAAACAACTACACTGTTCAAATCAAAACAAAACTCACATTATCTCACCTTAAATTCCTTGATGTTATATCCAGGCATATTTGAATTTTCAATTCCTTGAAACTGTTTTATAGTTTGAGATTTTATTTATTTATTTATTTATTTGAGAGAGAGAATGAGATAGAGAGCGCATGAGAGGGGGGAGGGTCAGAGGGAGAAGCAGACTCCCTGCTGAGCAGGGAGCCCGATGCGGGACTCGATCCCGGGACTCTAGGATCACAACCTGAGCCAAAGGCAGTCACCCAACCAACTAAGCCACCCAGGTGCCCCTAGTTTGTTTGAGTCAGATGTACATATTGCAGTTTGCTGTTATATCTTTTCTGTTTCTTAAGTTCTTACTGCTTTTCTTTTTTTACCTTGTGGTTTATTTGTTGGAGAAAATGGTTTTGTGTTCTGCAAAATTTTCTATAGTCTGGATTTTGCACCCAAGTAGTGTCATTTAGCACGTTCTTCTGTCCTCTGTATTTTCTATAAATTGGCAGTTGGATTTGGAGGCTTTGACACAAATCACGTAAAGAGGATTATTTTCTGGATTTGTAAACTTTTGTTCTTTTATTTAAAAAAATTTTTGGGGCACCTGGGTGGCTCAGTCGTTGAGCGTCTGCCTTAGGCTCAGGTCATGGTCCCTGGGGTCCTGGGATTGAGTTCCGCATCAGGCTCCCTGCTCAGCGGGAAGCCTGCTTCTCTCTCTCCCACTCCTCCTCCCACTCCCTCTGCTTGTGTTCCCTCTCTTGCTGTCTGTCTCTCTGTTGAAAAATAAATAAAATCTTTAAAAAAAAATTTTATTTTTAATGTCTTTTTTTGTTTGCTTGTTAAGATTTTATTTTTAAATAATCTCTGTGCCCAACCTGGGGCTCGAATTTATCCCAAGATCAAGAGTTGCATGCTCCACCGACTGAGCCAGCCAGGCACCCCAACTTTTGTTCTCTTAAACCCTTAAGTTGGCCTGGCTGAGAAAGCTTTGCAGAGTATCCTTTCACAGTTGCTCTTTTAACTGCCAAAAGAAAGGAATAATTCTTACTGTGTTGCCTTGATACTGGGTGTTTAAAAAAAATTGGCATTTGAAACAACACATGGACAATTACAAATGTGTGTCAGGTTTTAAAAAGTGAATGACTCCGTAACAAATGATCTGTTGGTCAGGTGCTTCTGAGTGTGTTTTCATCAAAATTGAAGGGAGAGTTAATCAAATTGCTCTCTGAGAGATAATGAAAAAATGATTTTTGATGATAGTTCACTGAGATTTTTTTTTTTTTTTAAAGATTTTATTTATTTATTTGAGACCGAGAGAATGAGATACAGAGAGCATGAGAGGGAGGAGGGTCAGAGGGAGAAGCAGACTCCCTGCCGAGCAGGGAGCCGGATGCAGGACTCGATCCCGGAACTCCAGGATCATGACCTGAGCCGAAGGCAGTCGCTTAACCAACTGAGCCACCCAGGCGCCCGTTCACTGAGATTTTTGTCATGAAACTAAGAGTGCATTGAAAGAATTGAGTGTCGTTGCTTTCACATAACTCCTTCCACTTAATTATCTACTTACGTCAGCAAAGTCTTATTTATAACTTACAAATAAAAGTGTATAAATTAATGAACACTGTGGCATTTTAGCATTATTACTTAGATACCTGTAGGCATGGGGCTTGGGGTCCGGGAGAGGAAGCCCTGCCCATGTATCTTAACAGGTTCACTTATAATGAAAAATGTACTTTTAACGTGTATTTTACCAAAACTTGTAATACACTTGTATTTTGAACAGTTACATCCTAATAACGGTTGTAGTAATAATGCAGAATAAAATGTGTTTTCAACACCTAGAAACTGTGATTAGATGGGCTTTCATTATTATTTCAGCTTACATACCCTTTTATTGTAGAGATTGGATGATCAATAAAATACTTTCAGGCATAAAATAATATTCCATTATTATCAAGTACTGTGAATGAAGAGTAATGGAAATTTGTATTCCAGGAGAAAGGAACAGTTATAAAATTTCTGGCTGTTAGTGAGGAATGATCATAATCCAGTTTCCTTTGAATACTTGAGTGATGTAACAGTTTATTAAAAATATTAATAACAACATCTTGCAAAGAATTGCTTTGTAACTAGTTAAGTTGATGAAAACTTAAATGTCAATATACAAATGTTCTGGGGTATGTAGTTTTTCAAGATTCTTTTGGTAGATGAGCAAAACATCTGAAGTCCCTTGGCGCTCACTTGATGTCAGGCGCTGTGTTGACTATATTGGTGATAAAATGACTAAAGAGTTACATTCCTGGCTTTCACAGGGTAGATTCCCTAGGCAAAAATACTATATCTATGTCTGAAGCAAAAGACGCATAACTTTATAAAAACACCAAATGTAAAGATGCTGTGTACTAACTACTTCTCTTCTCCCACCCCCTTCTTGGCAAACAAGCAGCTGGCTCTTTAGGGTGTATAAGCAGCGTTACAAATCCATATTTTATTTTATTTTTTGGTTTTACAAATCCATATTTTATATTTGCAATTATAAGTCAGCCCTTTTCTCCCTTGTGTGTTCTTTATCAAAGCACAGGCTGGAAAATAAATATTCTTACTAAAATGAATTTTTTGGACAGTGATTAAAGAAGATTAGAATAGTGGTGATTGTGTTAAAAATTTTAAACGTTCATTTTTAAAAATTAAAAATTATTCATATCTTAGTAATTGATTTTGCCCATACAGGAAACAAATAAAGGAAAAAACAAAAGAATAATTTTTGCCTGGCTTAATACTTCATCATTAAGATAACATAAATGCCCCTCCTTCACAAAGAATAAATAGGAAGGCTAAAATAAGGTTAATATAAACATTTTTTTGGCTTGAAGGAAGCTCTGTCTCCCTAGGTTTTTAAATCCGCGTGCACCAGGTTGGTCCTTTTGCTGAGGATGAGGCACTTTTGTGGTAGTGTTGCCATGGTGACTGCCTTCCAAGTGCTGCCTCAAGGTCACTCATCACTCATAGCCGGGAATACTTGGATTTTGTTAAAGAAGAATATCCACATTCAGTGGACAAAATGAAGTTAATTTCCACATTGCACTGTTCAGTCAAATCTAGCAAAATTATATTTGTAAACAGTATTTTGTGTTGACAGTATTGGTAAACTATATTTTCTTTGACTATTGAATTTTAACCTTCCCGATAAGGCTAATGATGTATCTAGAAATTATCCATAGCCATATATTGTAATAACTTGATTTTATCCCATTTGTGATTTTGTTTTAGCACAACTTTGTTTTATTGCATTTATGTTTGAGTATGTCTGAACATACCTGCCTCAATATTTGTTTTGTGTTTTTGATATAAGACAAGGGCAGAGATTAACATTCCTTTTTTTTTTTTTTGGTAAGCTTAGCTTGGTGTATTTAGTTGCCAGTTGCATCAGCTTTTGTTCATTTTAGATGATCATTTTATTTTCCCCAAACTAGATTTCAGAGCTCTATTGTCTACCTGGCTTCTATTTCATGTACTCTTTGTCTCATACAGCTGTTAGTTTTCCTTGTCCTTACTTTCTGGATTTTTATCTTTTGGTTTAATAGAGATGTTCTACCATCAAAGATTTTCTTATATTGTTATCAGACTGGGTTTCAATGAAGGAAAATAGTAAAAGAAATGCCTCCATGCATTATTTATTTTCTTATGAATCTTGTTCTGAGGAGAGAAGAATCAGAGCTATGTGCCTCGATTAGGCTGGAAGGTGACTTTGAAATCAGAGATGAGAAACATTACTCTGAAAAGGAAAGTGCCATTGAAACAAACAAAAATTACTATTCGAATGTATATGGCTAGAAAATTTGGTGTTTCAGCTAATTAGTATCTAACTAGTTGCCCTACCTCCAGGGGAATTAGATGAATTGGTTCTCATAAAGCATTTCATCTCTGCTTCTGCAGAGCAGACACCTTTGTGGTGTCTGATCAAGATACTTTACATGCTTGAAATTTCAATGAATGCAGAGCTCTATAGATAGTATTGCAAATATGCCAGGTAGTATATGCCAGCAAACGTTTGTTTCATTTATGCATATTTATGAAACCAAGTATGTTATCTGATGCTATTTTTGCTAATTTATTTGGAAAAAGGAATTTATTTAAAACTGTAAGCTAAGATGTGAGGCAGTGTGATCTAGAAAAAAGAATATTAGACTGGGAAGTCAGGGCCCTGCATTGATCTTCTTTCTTACTGTGTGAACTTGGTCAAGTCACTTTTTGTACTTCATTTTCTTCATCTGTATAAAACAAGGTGGTTCCATTTTCATTGTGACTTTCCATGATTCCAGTTTCAGTATTGTTCTGTGTGTTAACATTGGATTATTGTCTGAAACAGGGGAGTATTGCAGTTCATACTATTCTAAAATGCTGAATCTTCACAACTAATTTGTCTATTTTGTTTTTCCTTAAGTACCATTAAAGTGATTCTGTGTTCTAGGTGCGTATTTAACTAGATTATTTTGAAAGGAGGGGAGGAAGAGTTTGAGAGTGTGACTTGGTTATGTGGCAAGTAATTAGCAGTTTTTAAAATGTTTTGTGACCAACTCCACAAAGTTAGAATTGACTGTAGAAATAGAAACTGAAAAATACAAATAGAAGTTGATATTGACTATCTTGAACATGGGATTAATATAGATTCTAGACTTTTTCAATAAGGAGGGAGGGTTAATGTGTAATATATTTTTCTTTGAAGTTTTCCTTAACACATCCCATTCCATAGTACAGGAAAGCATTAGTCTGAAACAATGGCACACATCCCTGTTTCTTTTTTTAGTAGGAAAAAATTAATATTTTGAGTTTTAAAGAAGTTTGTAGTTTAGAGGATGTGTGAGCAAAAAGTGAAAGCTATTTGTGGTTTGGTATTAGATCTTTTCATACTCTCTTCCATGCATGTATAAACACATAGGTTTTACTTTGTTGGGTCATATTGTGCTTATTCTCCCATGTTTTAGTCAGTATGTAGAGATGTACTTCATTTAAAAAATGACAAATATGGTTCTAGTATAGTCTAACGTTAAACCAGACCTCTGTTGATTGCCTGGTAAAACAGTGTCACAAAAAAAATATCCTTTTTCTTCCACTTTTACCCACTTGTGCAAGTATTTCCAAAGAATAGATTTCTCTAACTTAAATTTCTGGGTCAGAAATGTTTGGATAGGTATTTCAAAATTGCCTTCCAGAAAGGTGTAAAAGTTGATAGTCCTGGGGTGCTTGGGTGGCTCAGTTGTTGAGCGTCTGCCTTCAGCTCAGGTCATGATCCCAGGGTCCTGGGATCGAGCCCTGCATCGGCTCCCTGCTGTGCGGGAAGCCTGCTTCTCCCTCTCCAACTCCCCCTGCTTGTGTTCCTTCTCTTCGCTGTCTCTCTTTCTGTCAAATAAATAAATCAATAAATAAATCTAAAAAAAAAAAGTTGATAGTCCCATTAACAGTGATACCTACTTTTCATGCATATTTTCTTTGGATGATGATTTTATCATAGCTCCTATTTATTTATTTATTTATTTATTTTTAATATTTAATTTATTTGAGAGAGAGAGAATGAGAGAGAGCATGAGAGGGGGAGGGTCAGAGGGAGAAGCAGACTCCCCGCCGAGCAGGGATCCTGATGCGGGGCTCGATCCCAGGACTCCAGGATCATGACCTGAGCCGAAGGCAGTCGCTTAACTAACTGAGCCACCCAGGCGCCCCTCATAGCTCCTATTTATTGAGTACCCTTTTTGTGTTAGGGATTGTGCCAGGTGCTTAATATAGGTCTCTCTAATCCTAATAATCTGGTAAAATATTATTTCATCCTCATTTACAGTTGAGGAATTTGAGCATCAGAGAAGTGGATAACTTCCTTAAGGCCACATAACTGGCAAATGGCACCAGTGGGGTTTAAATTGCCATTTCTTTGAACCCAAAGTTTGTTTGTTCTGCCCAAAAACAGTGTCTCTAATATTGCTCATGTTGAGAGGACTGTCTTTAATAGGTACACCTAAAAATTCAGAATATGCATATTTTCCTTCAAAAAAGTGATTAATATAATACATGTTAATAATGCTTTAGATCAGCCATAGCCCAAATAGTGTAAATAATGTACTTTATTAAAAAAAAGTGTGCATGATATGTAATTCCTGATTCTGGCTTTAGGTATTGATTTTTTGACTTTGGAAGTGTGTCTGTTTCTTTTTTAAAAGGTTTTTTATTTTTATTTATTTTATTTATTTAAAGATTTTATTTATTTATTTGACAGAGAGAGACACAGTGAGAGAGGGACACAAGCAGAGGGAGTGGGAGAGGGAGAAGCAGGCTTCCCGCTGAGCAGGGAGCCCGATGCGGGGCTCGATCCCAGAACCCTGGGATCCTGACCTGAGCTGAAGGCAGATGCTTAATGACTGAGCCACCCAGGCGCCCCAGGTTTTTTATTTTTTAAGTAATTTCTACACCCAGTGTGGGGCTCAAACCCACAACTCTGAGCTCAAGAGTTGCATGCTCTACCAACTGAGCCAGTCAGGTGCCCTGGAAATGTGTCTAATTCTAAGTGGTGTTGAGATTAGCTTGAGGAACCAGTGACTGCAAGTAGAAATATACTGCCAATCTATAAACTAAGTCTAGTTTTAGGAAGAGTAGGCTGTATTAGTTTGCTAGGGCTGTCCTAACAAGTTACCACAGGTCAGGTGCTAGAAAGGAGAAATTATTTTCTTACAGTTCTGGAGGCTAGAAGTCCAGGATCAAGATATCTGCAGGGTTGATTTCTTCTTCTCCTCCTCCTCCTTCTTCATTTTATTTATTTGAGAGAGGAGGAGAGCACGCAGGGGGGTGGGGGGGCGGGCAGAGGGAGAGGGAGAAGCAGACTCCCCACTGAGCAGGGAGCCTGACCGGGTGCTTGATTCCAGGACCCTGAGATCATGAAATGAGCTGAAGGCAGATACTTAACTGACTGAGCCACCCAGGGGCCCAGGATTGGTTTTTTTTTTTTTTCTCTGAGGCCTCTCTCCTTGGCTTGTAGATGGCTGCCGACTTCTGTGTATATGTTCATGTCTGTGTCCAAATTCCCTCCTCTTGTAAGGACACCAGTCATATAAGACACAAATGATCTCTTTTTATCTTAATTGCCTCTTTAAAGACCCCATTTCCAGAGGTGCCTGTTTGGCTCAGTTAGTAGAGCATACGACTCTTGATCCTTGGGGTTATAAGTTCAAGCCCCATGATGGGCTCCGTGCTAGGCATGTATCCTACTTAAAAACAAACAATAAAAGTCTCTATTGCCAGATACAGTCACATTCTGAGATACTGAGGGTTAGGGCTTCAACATACGAATTTTGGAGGTTGCAGTTGAATCCATGACATAGGTCGTATTTTGTCTTACATATTTTAAGGATTTTAGAATTTTTTTTTTTTAAGGTTTTATTTATTTATTTGACAGGGAGAGACACACAGCGAGAGAGGGAACACAAGCAGGGGGAGTGGGAGAGGGAGAAGCAGGCTTCCCGTTGAGCAGGGAGCCCAATGCGGGGCTCGATCCCAGGACCCTGGGATCATGACCTGAGCCGAAGGCAGCCACTTAACGACTGAGCCACCCAGGCACCCCAGGATTTTAGAATTTTTTTAAAAAGATTTTATTTACTTATTTGACAGAGCGAGAGAGCACAGCAGGGGGAGCAGGAGAAGAGGGAGAAGCAGGCTCCCCTCTGAGCAGGGAGCCCAATGCAGGGCTCCATCCCAGGACCCTAGCTAGGATCATGACCTGAGCCGAAGACAGACGCTTAACCATCTGAGCCACCCAGGCGCCCAGATTTTAGAATTTTTATGTGTGTAATGTTTAAACATGTGATTTTTAGGTGTCCTTTAAACCTTTGAAATGACTTGGATAGAGCATTATGAAAATACTAAATACTTTTTTTTAAATGGTTTTTTTTTAAGATTTTATTTTATTTACTTGACAGAGAGAAAGACAGCGAGAGAGGGAACACAAGCAGGGGGAGTGGGAGAGGGAGAAGCAGGCTTCCCGCCGAGCAGGGAGCCCGATGTGGGGCTCGATCCCAGGACCCTGGGATCATGACCTGAGCCGAAGGCAGATGCTTAACGACTGAGCCACCAGGTGCCCCTAAATACTTGTTTTGTTAGCAGGTTTTTTGCTCTACTAAACGTAAACTTGGTTGATTTAGCTAGTAATTATAATAACTCATTTTTATAAAAAATTTTTTTGGGGCAGAGTTTAGAAGAAGTAAGTATTCATTAGAAAAGAAGCTAAGGAAGTGAGGAACAGTAAGAGGAATGTAACTTTTGCTACCTGGCTCTTGCTTTCTAAGATTTCTTCTATTATAAAGCAGTAGTATGAATAGTTACTGTTTAAATCACTTGATACATATAAGGATCCTAATAAGGATCTGAGTATTTTAAGTGCTTTATGTAATTCTCTCCTAATTCTCACAACAACCCCATAAAGTATTTTTTTAAAAATAATTTTATTTACTTATTTGACACAGAGAATGGGAGAGAGAGTATAAGCAGGAGGAGCGGCAGAAGCGGGCTCCCTGCAGGGAGCCTGACATGGGGCTGGATCCCAGGACCCTGGGATCATGACCTGAGCCTAAGGCAGATGCTTAACCAACTGAGCCATCCAGCACTCCCCCCCGCCAAAGTATTTTTTATGTCTGTTTTAGGATGAGGCTCTCAGCTGGATAGACAGTCTTTCTGTATCCAAAGTTTGTAATCTTTACTCTCTTCTCATTTTCTACGTATTTGAAATGTGTCTTTTATGACTGGTTTCTCTACCATATTGTACATGATTTCACCTTTTCTGGCAGCCTGGTTTCCTCACATATTGCAAAGCATGGAGGAGCCTTAGGTTTTCTTTTTTGTGTTTGGCAGAATTCCAAACATCATTCCTGGAACAGAAAACCAAAGGCATTTGGTGTTTTATAGCATGACATTAAGTCATAAGTGTGTGTGTATGTTTTAAAATTCCAGAAAACTGTAGTAGCTGTGTTGGCATCTTTAATTATATTTTAACCTTTTTTTTTTTTTTTCTTTTTAAGAGGGAGTGAGAGAGAGTGCGAGCAGGGGGAGGGGCAAAGGGAGAGGGAGAAACAGAGAATCTTTTTTTTTTTTAAAAAGATTTTATTTATTTTTTAGAGAGCGAGAAACAGCATGAGAGGGGCAAGGGTCAGAGGGAGAAGCAGGCTCCCCGCTGAGCCGGGAGCCCGATGTGGGACTCGATCCCAGGACCCTGGGATCATGACCTGAGCCGAAGGCAGACGCTTAACCATCTGAGCCACCCAGGTGCCCGAGAAACAGAGAATCTTAAGCAGGATCCACTCCTAGCGTGGAGCCTAACTTGGGGCTCCATCTCATGACCACCTGCAGATCATGATCTGAGCTGATATCAAGAGTCGGATGCTTAACTGACGAAGCCCCTAATTATATTTTAACTTACTGAGTCCAAGAGATTTATATCCATACCACAAATTATTTGATGGCAGGCTTATTCTTTTTTTTTTTTTTTTTTAAGATTTTATTTATTTGACAGAGGCACAGTGAGAGAGGGAACATAAGCAGGGGGAGTGTGAGAGGGAGAAGCAGGCTTCCCACTGAGCAGGGAGCCCAATGTGGGGCTCAATCCCAGGACCCTGGGATCATGACCTGAGCCGAAGGCAGCCGCTTAACGACTGAGCCACCCAGGCACCCCGATGGCAGGGTTATTCTTGTTTTTCAGTACTGTTTCACTTTATTTTCATTTGTGCTTGTAACCAAAAAGATAGTCTTATGTATAGTAGAATATCTTCTTCAGAGAATTTCTCAAATGTTATGAGATTTTATGTAAAACCTTCTTATATATTAGTAAGTAACTTTCAGATGTTTCGATTTCTTTATGGGGAATGATTCTGCCAAGGTCTCTGAGCATCCTGCATATTCACCTGTATCTTTACTCTCCTCATTTATTTAATCAAAATTTTGTGTGCCTGCTATCTATTAGGTACTGTGGCTAAAACAATGCAGAGACTGGGGCTCTGTCTTCAAGAGGGGGAAGAGCAAGAAGAGAGGCATTTACCAGGTGGTAAGCGCAGTAGGGATGTTCAAAGGTGTTATTGGGCTCATTGGAGGAGTGTATAACCTAATTTGGGATTGGGAGAGTCGGCTGGAAGAGACAAAGTGGAAGCATCTGGGTAAGCTTTCAAGAGGAAGAGTGTTATTATAAGGTATAAATTGGAGGAGGGTACGTCAGTAGAATAGCATTCTGACCAAGAGTGGCTTCTGCAACAGGACTTGGTGCAGTTGGGTGTTCTCTGGGGAATGTTGAATTCTTTAGTGTGGGTGGACCATTAGGTACAAGGAAAGGTCTTTAGAAATGAGCTGAGAAAGGAATTTGAATTTTATAGCCATGGAAAGATTGCCCTGATTCAGCTGAGGATTAAATGAAGAATAAAGGTAGGCTTTTGGAGTAATCCAGGGAAAATGTACTACCTAAACCATTAAAGGGCAGTAGTAATGGGGTTAGGATGAAGTGGACAAATTCGGGAAATATTAAAAACTAATGATACTGGGGGATGTTGGTAGGGCAGGACATGGACTAAAAAGAGCATCTTGTGTCTCTGAGGTCCTGATTTGCTTATAGTAGGTATTTAGTAAAAGTTTGTTGAATGAATAAATGAAATTATAAACATACTTCTTTTTGCACTTATGCATGTTTTTAGATATCTGGGTATTGCTGTTATGGGAATGTAGTGGTGGAATTTTCACAGAAGTCTATATAAAAAGTGGCTAAAAGACAAATTGTCAAACTGTTTCCTCAAATTTCTCCTAAGTTCACATTATGTGCAGACCTTCTGATAGAATTCAGGCCTTCTCAATTCAGGTGTTCTTCGTGGTATCTCATAGGATACTTTTTTCTTGTGGTCACACAACATATTTACTTGAACCATACTAAAATTTCATATACACCCTTTTGAAGGCTTTATTTGGTATTTTGTTCTGAAGATAATAAATTACATCTCAACTCTAACTTAACCTGATTGGTATATTTTGAGAAATGGGAATTGTTGGGGAGGAAAATTTACCTCTCCTCTTCAAGGGTCTTTTAGATTGGTCTAAGAATTAAATTGACATGAGACAGATTAACAGGAGAAAATCAATTTAATTATGTGTATAAGGGGTCTCCATAAGAATATGAGGCCCACAGGTAGTCAGGCAGTTGAGGCTTATATGCCATTCAGAGCTAGGGAGAAGGGGCTGGGGTCAAGGACTTCAAAGGGAAGGAAGACAATTCACAGGAAGATGAGATGGAGTAGATGTTTGCTGGGCCATACAGAAACAATAGGACATAGAGCAGCTGAATTTTAACATATAATTGTTGCTAAATTCGTCCTTGTCTACCACATCTACTTCTTATTATACTGTAGTTATCTCTGGTGATAGCTCCCTTCCTGGAATAGGTCTTCTGTCTAAATTCTAGGCAGTTAGGGGGAAGGTCAGAGGTTCTTCTTGAGCCTTCTGTTTCTTGGAAATAGCCTAAAATAATCCACATGCCAAAAAGACACATTTTGGAATGGCAAATTTTGCTCCTCTACAAATTGAATTGACAAAATTGGTTTTGACTTTCAAAAATAGTCACGGGAAAGATGAGAATCTCAGTGGGCAAGCAGGAAGGATGAGAAAGGAAGGATGGAAGTGTTCTTCACACTAGGATCTGTGAGATCTGTTTGAGAGTTTGCCTTTAGTCCACTGCTACTCAAAAGTGCAGTCTGCTTTCCTGCAGTATTTGTATCATCTGGACAATATTAGAAGTGCAAATTCAAGGCCTCTACCCAGGCCTGTAGAATTGTAATCTCTGGGGGTAGGGCCCAGGAATTTAGCCCTCCCACCCAGGTGATTCTGCTCCCTAACATTTGAGAAGAACTGCTAGACTAGACAATAAAAAAGGAGGAGTCAGTCAGTTTTCTCTTTTTAGGAGTATGATTAACTCCTTTTTTAAGGAGCATTTGTCCTAGGGCAATACTAAAAAGTCAGGGTTTCTTGAAAGCAGTGGTTTTCAAACTTTAGAGCACACCAGAATCACCTGAAAGCTTAAATCACGGATTGCTTGGACCCCATCTTCAGAGTTTACTGTATAGCATAGGGTTCAAGAATTTGCATATCTGAGTTCTCTGCTGCTCTGGGAACCACAGTTGGATAGCTACTGCTCTGTGACAAGTGGAGTGATAAGGAAGGTACATTAAGCATGGAGTAGGAAGATGGGGGTTCTGATTCTGGCAGGATCTTGTCACCACTAATGGTTTTCTAGAACCAAGATTCCGAATTATGAAGAATAGGAAACGAGACTATATGCCTAATATCCCTTGGTTATGTATTTAGGTAGTTGTTGGGTACCTGTTTTCTACCTGTGTGCTCCTCCTCCCCCCAAAATTGCAAATTTGTTGCTATTGGGTAATTTTAGAATCAAAATTTATACAATCACAGTGATTAATACAGTTTAAATTTGGGGAGAAGGATAGTACAAGACGCATGAGCTTGGAATTCATGCTATTCTGAATTCTAATTAATCTCTATTCCTTCAGTTGTGAGACATTGAGCATGTTATTCTAACCTATCTAAACTTTAGATGTCTTATACATGGATAATTAAATGCTGTGCAGCCTAGGATTCTAGTAAATGTTTGTTCCTTTCCTTCTGTTAATGGTAGGATCTAGTTTAAAATAATTTAAGCAGTTTGTTTCCCTAGGTTCAAAATGGTGAATGAAAATAATTGGGTGACAAAAGGGGTAAAAGTTATTTGGGATTAATTGTATGTAAGACACATCATATATAGTATAATTCGATCAGTTAATGGGTGGTGCTAACCTATTATTTACTTATTTGAGAGAGAGAGAGAGGAAGAGGAGAGAGCATGCGTGCACACACGTACGCACACAGGTGCACGTGAGCAGGGGGAGAGGCAGAGGGAGAGGGAAAGAATCTCAAGCTGACTCCCCCAAAGAGTGCAGAGCCTGATGCGGGGCTGGATCTCATGACCCTGAGCCCATGACCTGAGCTGAAATCAAGAGTCAGATTCTCAACCTACTGAGCCACCCAGGCATCCCAAACCAGATTTTCTTTTTTTTTTTTTTTAAAGATTTTATTTATTTATTTGACACACAGAGAGATAGAGAACACTAGCAGGGGGAACGGCAGGCAGAGGGAGAGGGAGAAGTAGGCTCCCTGCCGAGCAGGGAGCCCGATGTGGGACTTGATCTGAGGACCCTGGAATCATGACCTGAGCCGAAGGCAGACGCTTAACCGACTGAGCCACCCAGGCGTCCTGCAAACCAGATTTTCTT
>NC_138378.1:11982935-11994301 GCF_054177405.1 Leptonychotes weddellii | reverse complement strand
CAAACCAGATTTTCTTAATCTAGATTCCAATTCAAGGCATTTAGGGAAACACTGAATAAATTCTTTTTGGGCAAGTGATATGCCTCATTTTTTTTAATGAATATGAACTGTAAGATGAAATCCAATAAAATATTCTGGTTAAAAAAATGGTTTAAGATTTTTGGTAAATGGTGTGGTTGCTGAAAAGAGTTTAGGCAGATTATAAGTATCAAAACCTAAATATAGGGAAAAACAAATATTAGATGATTTGGGAAGGATGCAAGTTTATTTTGGGCTATGCTGGGTTAGGGAATGTGTGCTAGATGCCAAGTCATTGCACCTATTCCGTGTCCTTGAACTTGAGATTACCTTATTTTTGAATATTATGTTGCTGTTGCTTTTCATTGATTGGTTATATTTTATAAGAATGTTGTGATTAGAAAGTTCTTTATAAAATTTTTTTTTTCCTATTTAAAATGTTAGGGACGTCTGGGTGGCTCAGTCGGTTAGGTGTCTGCCTTTGGCTCAGGTCATGATTGCTGGGTCCTGGGATCAAGTCCCACATTGGGCTCCTGGCTCAGCGGGGAGCCTGCTCCTCTCTCTGCATGCCACTCCCCCTGCTTGTGCTCTCTCTCTCTCTCTGGCATGTAAGTGAATAAAATCTTTAAAAAAAAAAAAATGTAGGGGCACCTGGGTGGCTCAGTCGTTAAGCGTCTGCCTTTGGCTCAGGTCATGATCCCCGGGTCCTGAGATCGAACCCTGCATCGGGCTCCCTGCTCGGTGGAAAGCCTGATTCTCCCTCCCCTCCTCCCCCTGCTTGTGTTCCCTCCCTCGCTGTGTCTCTCTCTCTGTCAAATAAATAAATAAATAAATCTAAAAAAAAAAATAAATAAAATGTAGTATAAGACTTAAAAGAATTTTTTGCTTGGGGGTGCCTGGGTGGCTCAGTCAGTTAAGCGTTTGCCTTTGACTCAGGTCCTGATCCCAGGGTCCTAGGATCGAGCCCTGCGTCAGGTTCCCTGCTCAGCGGGGAGCCTGCTTCTCCCTCTCCTCCCTGCTCGTGCTCTCTGTTGTTATCTCTCTCTCTCTCTCAAATGAATAAATAGAACCTTTTTTTTTTTTAAGATTTTATTTATTTGATAGAGACAGCAAGAGAGGAAACACAAGCAGGGGGAGTGTGAGAGGGAGAAGCGGGCTTCCCACTGAGCAGGGAGCCTGATGCAGGACTTTATCCCAGGACCCTGGGATCATGACCTGAGCCAAAGGCAGATGCATAACGACTGAGCCACCCAGGCGTCCCTGAATAAAAAAAATCTTAAAAATAAAAGAAAAGAATTTTTTGCTGGGCTTTTACCTGAATAAATCTAATTAATGGCTAATGTAGTTAAATGTAAGCAGGTTGGTTTAAGCAGAGTGGCTTAAATCTGCTTAGAATATTTTTATTACATTAGGATTTCCAATTTATCACAAATGGAATCTTAGCATACTTAAGGCTGTGCTTCATCAGAGTGGACAAATCACAGCTTCTGGAGTCCTTCCTTGTCTGTGAAATGAGATACTTTCCTGATAAGTTAGTGTATATATTACTGTAATTAACACTTTTATAGTACTGTAATAATACGGTTATTGCTTTACTTTCTACTTGTACTCTACAAGTCTCTTGGTGATGGAAATTTTAAGTTCTAATAGGAGATTTATTAGTGTCTTTCTTTTGAAAGCCTGAATGTACTTCCCACTGTAGTGCTTGAAAGAACTGCCTATGTGCAAACTTTTATATTCTTCAAGACTTGTGCCAAAAGTAGTGTTTCCTGTTTATGCATGTGTCTGAAAAGATATCCATGTAATAAACAGAAGTACCTTAAGTACTCACTTGGTACTTACAGGCTTTGTCATTATTAGGAATTGTTAAGGTCGTATTGCTTTTCTTTTTTTTTTTTTTTAAATATTTTTTATTTATTTGACAGAGAGAGAGATAGAGAGAGCAGGAACACAAGCAGGGGGAGTGGGAGAGGGAGAAGCAGACTTCCCGCCGAGCAGGGAGCCTGATGTGGGACTCGATCCCAGGACTCCGGGATCATGACCTGAGCCGAAGGCAGACGCTTAACGGCTTAGCCACCCAGGCGCCCCGGTTGTATTGCTTTTCTTCTGTGTGAATCTACCCAGCTACTCTGGGTTATTGATGGGAGTAAGGAGCTGCCTGTGAAACTGGTTTAAGATATTTTCTTTCCCTGATTTATTTAGCCACATGTTTGTGCCTTTTGTATTTAATCCAAAAGTATCAAAATACTTTGTAATTTTATAAGTTAAATTTCTTCTTGGTAAGATAGCTCTGGGGTTTTTGTGTGAATCGCTAACAATCTGTACTTCTGTTTTGGTAACATCTGAAGTTTGTATTTTCCCACTACTTAACAGTCCTCAGAACAAGTTTATTGGAAGAGATTTTCATTGGAAAATCAGATTAATTTTCTTGACAAGGTAGAAACTGTTAATTACAGTGTATTTAGCTTGGTATATTTGATAAATGTTTCTGAATTGGTAGGAAAAAATCTTAAAATTTTTACCTTTTTTATGCAGATGATATTGCAAAGATTTAACAGTTGTGTGAGAATTTTAAAGAAGAAAACTTCCATATGGAGTTAATAAGTTTAAATGTATCATTGAAGCAAGTTTAATTTATCATTGAGAGCTAACATGGTTGGATTAATGACCCAGAGATTGCATGAAGTCTCTGATGAAGAATTTTCATGTTACTTTTCATTTTGGAAGTTTTGGTTGGCATTGCAGAAGTGAGCTATATGGTGTGAAAATTCTGCAGCCTTATTTTTGAAAGTTTTATACAACTCAGAAAATACAAAACTTATTACTTGTGATACTTAATTTGTGTTAGATATCCACTTGAGAAGTAGCGTATTTCTTTGTAATTCTTAACATTAAAAATTAATAAACTTTATTTTATAGAATAGCTTTAGATTTGAAGAAAAATTGAATAGATAATGGAGTTCCCATATTCCACCCCCACACATCCCTTTGGTTTCCCCTATTAACATTTTGCATTAGTGTGGTACATGGTACACTTGTTATAATTAATGCACCAATATGAATGCAATATTATTAACTAAAGTCCACAGTTTACAGATTTTTTGTGTTTGTAGTTCTGTAGATTTGACAAATTTGTAATGTCTTGTATCTGTCATTACAGTATCCTGCAGAATCGTTTCAGCTCTTTAAAAGTTACCTGTGCTTTACCTACTTATCCTCCTCCCCTCCCCCTGCACCCCTGGCTGCCATTGGCCTTTTTACTCTTTGTATAGTTTTGGCTTTTGCAGAATGTCATGTAGTTGGAATCATATAGTATGTAGCCTTTTCACATTGGCTTCTTTCACTTAGCAATGTGCATTTAAAGTTCCCCCATGTCTTTTCTTGGCTTGACCACTCATTTCTTTTTGTTGCTGAATAATATTCCATTGTACGGATATACAACAGTTTAACTTATTGGAGGATATTTTGGTTTCTTTTGGGTTTGGGAAAGTATAAATAAAGCTGCTATTAAACATTTGTTTGTAGGTTTTTTGTGGATATATTTTCTGCTTAATTGGGTAAATACTTACGAGTGTGATTGTTGGATCCTGTGATAAGAGTGTGTTCAACTTTGTAAGAAACTGCCAGTATGTCTTCTTAAAATGGTCGTACCATTTTGCATTTCCCCCAGTAGTGAAGGAGAAATCCTGTTGCTCTGTATTCTCATCAGCATTTGTTACTGTTGTTTTTAAGATTTTAACCATTCTAATAGATGTGTGGTGGTATTTCATTTTAGGGTGTTCGTTTTTTTATAAGGACAGCGATAGTGAGAGAGAGCACCAGCAGGGGGTAGGAGGGCCAGACAGAAGGACAGAGAGAATCTTAAGCAGGCTCCACGCCCAGCACGGAGCTCGATGTGGTCCTGGATCTCACAACCCTGAGATCATGACCTGAGCTGAAACCAGGAGTCGGACACTTAACTGACTGAACCACCCAGGTGTCCTGGGGTTAAGATTTTGTATTTCAAATGCAAAACAAGTTTAGGAATATTTATAAATAAATTATAACCTTTTCACATCCCTTTTATTTTGTGATCCTAAGAGCAAAAAAAACTAATACTGGAAATATGAAGGCAATTTCAAAGTGGAGGAAGAGTACTAGTCATCTTGGGGATTAACATTTGGTGCATTTGCTAAATTTTTCTTCTTTATCCTGTGATTCAGTTTTTATATATTGCTGCATCTTGCTTTTATCTGTAATTGTGCAGAATTTTCCCTTAAGTAGTGTCTGTGCCCAAAGTAGGGCTTGAATTCACAACCCTGAGATCAAGAGTTGCGTGCTCTACTGACTGAGCCAGCCGGGGACCCCTGTGCGGAACTTTTAATAATTAAAGCCTGCATCCATTTTATGATCATTAAAGGTAATGCTGGTGAGAGCATTTGTTTTCCTAATCTTTGTCTGCGTATATGATACATAAGCCATCCTCCAAGCTTTGCTTTCTTGGGTTTCATCTGAGGTCTGGAAGCAGATAATCTTCCTTCTGATGTATTATCAGAAGGCCAGTAGTAGCCTAATGCTCTGTCACAACACCTATGTCATTCACCTCACTTTATCTCTTTTATCATCCTCCATCACATGATTACAAGAAGAAAGGGAAGTGTAGTACTTAGAGACCATATTCACATAACTTTTATTATAGTATATTGTTCTCTGTTATTGTTGTTAATCTTTTACTGTGCCTAATTGATAAATCAAGCTTTATTGTAGGTAAGTATAGGAAAAAAACATAGTGTATGTATATGGTTCGGTACCGTCCCTGGTTTCAGGCATCCACTGGGGTTCTTTGGAATGTAACCCTTGCAGATAAGGTGGGGGGAGGGGAGACTACTGTACTTCTTTGGAAAGACTCCTGGAAGTAGAATCTGGATCAAAGATTTTTTTTAAGAGTCTTGGTGCATAGTACCTAATGTTTTTATAATCTGTTCTTTTTATATTACATTAAGGAGTTTAATGATGTGTGCAGCTTAACAGTTTTTTTGTGACATCTTATTTAAATTTAATTTTTATTTTAAAATACTGATTATAAAGTTATTTGTAATCCCACCTCTTGAAAAAGCATTCCTTTACTTTAATCGTTTATCAAAATTATATGAACCTTTCTTTACTTTCCCCCAGGTATAAACAAATATATCTGTGTAGACATTCTCACACTCTAAAAACAATCATGTTAGATGTTGCCTGCAAGTTGTTTTGTCCGTTTGTTTCATGGACACCTTCTTATGTGGTTATATATGTACATCTGCATTTTTTTTTTTAGAATTTTAATTATTATAATTATTTATTTATATATTTTTATACTGCATTCTTTTCAGTGACTGTATAAACAACATTTTGGGCTATCCTTTCTTTAACCATTTCTCCATTAATTCAGCAACTATATGTTGAGTACTTGTCACGTGCTAGTTACTGGAGATAAATATTAATGAATAGAACATACTGGAACTGGAGTCTCTTACCTCAAGGAACTTGAATGAAGTTAGTTCCTCTTCCCCTACTGATGCTCTGTTTGTTCCTTCCTCCCTTTTTTTGCTCTTTTATATCAGATAGCCTTATACATATCTTTATATCTTTGTGTACTTGTATATTCTTAGCCTTGGAACAAAGGATACATGCTTAAAGTGATTAGTTTTTGCCACCTGATGCTGTTTTCTTTCATTGTTTTTTTATTTTACATTTCCCTATCTCTTGGAAGAATTGTGCCTGTTTTCATGTATTTATTGACCATTTGTGCTACTGTGAACTGCCTATTCTGATTCTTTGACCATTTGTCCTCTTATGTTGTCTTTTCTTACTAATTTGTAAGGGTTTTTATGTGTTCTGCGTTTTTATTCTTTGTCTGTTTAGACACTACACGTTTCCTCCCAGTCTGTTATATGCCTTTTAGATTATTTTTCATTTTTCCTTAATTTGGTATTTAGAGAAAAGTTACAGCACTTACATAAAGAGGGACTGGGTGTCCTTCAGTGTTCAGTGTTAACATTTCAGTTAACATTTAGTTAACATCCCTCTCTTGTTGTCTCTGTCAAATAAATAAATAAAATCTTTTTTAAAAAATCATAAAATTAATGTTACAGTATCTATTCTATAGATCTTATTCTGCATCTCACCAGTTGTCCCTATAATGTCCTCTAGAGGGAAGGAAAATCCAAGATTGCACACATTGCATTCAGTTGTTAGGTCTCTTCAGTCTTCTTTAACCTGACAGTTTCTTACCTATCTTTGTGTTTCATGGTATTGATACTTTTTTTTCCCCTAAAGATTTTATTTATTTATTTGACAGAGAGAGACATAGTGAGAGAAGGAACACAAGCAGGGGGAGTGGGAGAGGGAGAAGCAGGCTTCCCACGGAGCAGGGAGCCCGATGCGGGGCTCGATCCCAGGATTCCAGGATCATGACCTGAGCCGAAGGCAGACGCCTAACCACTGAGCCACAGGCGCCCCTCTTGAATGAATTATTAATATGATTTTGCAAATGCTGATTTTCTAGTTCCATCATTACTTTCTATATTTATTAGTTGGATTTGTCCTGTAAGGAAGAGCTTTTCCTTTGTGTGTATATTTTCAAATTAGGATTTCATGAAGTTTTAGCTTTTTCAATGGATTATAATCCTTTACCATTATTATCTTGTTGCTCAAATTGTATGAGATTTGTCCAGTTGATTAACTTTGGTTATGGGTTTTTGTTGTTGTTATATGGCATCTATAAAAATATGCTAATTTTTAATGTATTGATGATCTCTTTAGGCTTCTGGATTTTGTGTTGTACTTAGGGGAAAGTCTCTTGCCTTAACTCTGACTCCCGACTCTTGATTATCTAAGTTCCATGATTTTCTAACCTTGGCTGCTTGCCTTCTAATCATTCCATTGCTTGGAAGCACTATACTTGGGGAGTGGCTGGGAATGGAGGGAAGAAGGTGCAGAGAAGAAAAAGGTACATAGTGTAATGTTTGCTGGCATAGCCAGAAACACAACCATTAAGGCACCGACACTTGTGGAAATTTAACCCTTGGAAATGGAAATTCGTAAGTGTCATCACACTTCCCCTTTTCAAGCAGTGTGCTAAGTGTATTTAATCTTCTCCCAATGATACACAGGACATTAGGAGCATTATTATTTTTTTTGCTGTGGGTGATCTCTCTTGTACCTTCTGAATTAAAAAGGATTATTTCTCTTTAGGCAGAATGACTGTAGAGTCTAGACCACTTGATTTTTTTTTTTTTTTAAAGTAGGCTCCATACCTAGCGTGGAGCCCAATGCAGGGCCTGAACCCGCGACCCCGAGATCAAGACATGAGCTGATATCAGTAGTTGGACATGTAACAGACTGAACCAGCCAGGCGCCCCAGACCACTTTAATTTTAAGAGTTTCTGTGTTTGCTTACTATTTTAACTTTTATTTTCTATTTCACTTTTGTTTGCCAGCCAGTTAGCTGTACTGTCTTGCTGTTGTCAATACTTTGCTTCTAATAGCCTCTTCTTTCTAATATGCTATTGCTTCTTTTTTTTTTAAACGTCCTTGTTTGTTTTTTTTTTTTTAAGATTTTATTTATTTATTTGAGAGAGCACGAGATGGGGGAGGGTCAGAGGGAGAAGCAGACTCTGCTGACCAGGGAGCCCGATGCGGGACTCGATCCTGGGACTCCAGGATCATGACCTGAGCCGAAGGCAGTTGCCTAACCAACTGAGCCACCCAGGCGCCCGCTGTTGCTTCTAATAGCCTCTCCCTTCTAATATGCTGTGAGGTTGGGAAACCAGATACAGTTCTAGTAAGCTGGGTTTAAATAAAAAATAAAATCAAGTGTGAGGCCCTGGGAGTTTCTCTCAATGAATGGATGGGCTGTATATTTTTTGTACCCAGAGACATGGCTTTTCCTGACGTATTGGTGGTAGTGAAGATCTCAAATCATTCAGTCTTTTTAACTGCCATTTGAGATAGGTAGGGCAAGAGATGTTATCCTTATTTTATAGAGGAAGAAACAGGTGGTAGTCATATAATTGGTAATTAGGAGAGCTGAAATTTGAATGCCTTTTCCCTCCAAATCCATTAAATAAGTATTGTTTCTAGTAATATTTCTTCGCCTCATTCATTACTAATACTTCCCTAGAGAGCCATGCTGTTTACTGGTTTTAAGTATGGTTTTTTATTGACTCGATTAAACTTACATTTTAAAATGGAACACATCACTTTTTAGGCAGATTATCTAGCACATAATTGTCAAGTTCCTATTGGTCTATGGTGTGGGTCCCAGACTAAATGTGGGAAGAAGATTGAGACTTGTTGGACTTAATGATATAATAAAATAGATAATTGATTAATAATACTTAGTTTCATTGTTTGTTAGTGCTGTCGTATTTAGTGCTTTCTGCTTGTAATTGTCTTTGCATAGTTGGTTCCTTTCAGTTCTCGATTAAATATTGTATCCTCAGAGAGCCCCCTTCCTGGACCTGCTTTGTACTTTCCTCCTTTTCTATATTGTATCACCCTATTTCTTTCCTTTATGGCACTTATCAGTTTCTGGAAATATTTGTTTATTTGCTGTTTGTTAATACCCAATAAAATGTATAAGCTTCGTGATTTTTATCCTTTTTCCATCTTTAGAGTGTATCTCATCTGAAAGGCATGTGTTAAGTCTTTATAGACTTTGAGCACCTTTTTTTGCCATGCTTAGGGACTAGGCTGTCTGAATAATTTAAGGACTTCTGTGAGGGCCTCATGCATTGTTTACCTTTGTATCTACAGAACCTGGAATAGCAGTAGTGTACAATGTGGTATAATTCCAGCAAACATTTGTGAAATGAATGGAGGATTTCCACTTATTGGGACTATGTGGTAGGCACTGTAATGACAGCCTGTTAGCTTTTTCACTTGAAGGTATGGTTGAGGCTTATAGTCCAATATGCTTTTATTTATTTATTTTTAATTTTTAATTTTAATTTTTATTTTTTTTAAAGATTTTATTTATTTATTTGAGAGAGAGAATGAGAGAGAGAGAGAGAGCATGAGAGGGGGGAGGGAGCCCGATGTGGGACTCGATCCCGGGACTCCAGGATCATGACCTGAGCCGAAGGCAGTCGCTTAACCAACTGAGCCACCCAGGCGCCCCTTATTTTTAATTTTTTAAAAAAATATTTATTTCAGAGGGGGAGAGAACAGGAGCGGAGGGGAGGGGCAGAGGGAGAGGGAGAGGCAGACGTCTGGCTGAACAGGGAGCCTGTCATGGGGCTTGATCCCAGGACCCTGAGATCATGACCTGAACCAAAGACAGACTTTTAACCGACTGAGCCACCCAGGCGCCCCTCCAGTGTGCTTTTAAAAGAGTATATGGTGTGGAGTCCCTGGGTGGCTCAGTTGGTTAAGTGTCCACCTCTTGGTTTCAGCTCGGGTCATGATCTCAGCTTGGACTCCACACTCAGTGCAGAGTTGGCTTCAGATTCTCTTCCTTTGCCCCTCCCTTCTGCTTTCGTTCTCTCTCAAATAAATAAAATCTTTAAAAGGAAAAAAAGTAATATGGCAGGGTGCCCGGGTCGCCTAGTCGGTTAAGCGTCCGACTCTTGGTTTCGGTTCAGGGCACTGTCTCAGGTTCATGAGACTGAGCCCTGGGTGGGGCTTGGGGCACAGCACAGAGTCTGCTTGAGATTCTCTTTCCCTCTCCTTCTTCCCCTCCTGCTTGTGCTTGCGCATGCGCGCGCTCTCTCAAAATTTTTTTTTTTTTTTTAAAGATTTTATTTATTTGACAGAGGCACAGCGAGAGAAGGAACACAAGCAGGGGGAGTGGGAGAGGGAGAAGCAGGCTTCCCACTGAGCAGGGAGCCCTATGCGGGCCTCGGTCCTAGGATGCTGGGATCATGACCTGAGCCGAAGGCAGATGCTTAACCGATTGAGCCACCCAGGTGCCCCAATAAATAAATCTTTTAAAAAAGTGAAAGAGCATGCAGCATAGTTACATTATTACTGAGTAATAATATTTTATATGGTGTAATACTTTGAATTTTTTGTAATAGAATTTTTCAGTTGTGGGATGGCCAGTCTGTCTAGTTTGATGCTATAGAAAATACTTGAATTTTTTAAAAATACTTAACCTGTGAACCTTACAGAGTGATTCTCAAACTTGTATCTGTGAGCCACTCTGGGCAGAGCAAAAAGTCATGCAGGCCATTATTTTGTTTGTTTTTATTTTATAGCCAATGCTTCCTTTCAGGTTCTATTTTTGGCATAGAAGCTGCATTGGTACAGGAAGACCAGGCAGCTAGCTTCCCTGACCCTCGCTGAGTTTGTCTTACTTGCCAAGTAAGGAACACATTGGGTACTTGGATAAAACTAGGGGAGAGGAATGATATGGTTGGAGATGTGCAGGAATGATTGCACCTCCTTCACCCTGATGTATAGGACAAGAAGCTAACTACTGCTTAATGCTTTGCTTTGTTCTATTTTTGGAATAACTCACAAGGTCGAACAAAGATTGCATAGAGGCTAGGAGAGATTGAGGAAAAATTTACCCCTCTGAGTGCCTCACAAGGTGTTCTGAGGAAAAGGTATATGAATAATTAATTTTACCCCTTGTCCATTTTTAGAGTTTGCCTCATTTCAAAGGCAAGTGATCAGGTCTTGTTGAATGAACCCTTCTGAATGCCTACCTCTGCCATGCCCAGTAACTAGATTGTCTGAATTCAGGGACTTCTCATGGTATTTTTTACTTGGTTGACTTCCTTTTCCTAAAATGATTTTAAAAAGCCCTTCACATATATGGAAAGCTCTGTGCCTATTAAATAATAGTCCTTTCTTGCCAGTCCTTAAAAGGTAAAAGACTTAAAAAAAATAAAGCTGTATCCATTTATTTGAACTTGAACATCTAACATCTGTTCAGTTTTTTGTTGAAGTTATTGAACCAGACTTCAATCAAAATACAATGATGGAGGGCGCCTGGGTGGCTCAGTTGGTTAGGCAACTGCCTTCGGCTTAGGTCATGATCCTGGAGTTCCAGGATCAAGTCCCGCATTGGGCTTCCTGCTCAGCAGGGAGTCTGCTTCTCCCTCTGATCCTCCCCGCTCTCATGTACTCTCTCTCTCTCAAAATAAATAAATAAAATCTAAAAAAAAAACTAAAAAAAACAACGATGAGGAGTGTAAGGGGAGGGACAAAATTATATTCTCAATTTATTTTATTTTATTTTTATATTAATTTTATTATGTTATGTTAGTCACCATACATTACATCATCAGTTTTTGATGTAGTATTCCATGATTCATTGTTTTTGTATAACACCCAGTGCTCCATGCAATACGTGCCCTCCTTAATACCCATCACTGGGC
>NC_138378.1:11963554-11982835 GCF_054177405.1 Leptonychotes weddellii | reverse complement strand
TCTGGAATATCGTTGTTCCTGTATAACTCCATTTGGCAGGTAGGAAAAATGAGGCACACAAAACCAATATAATTTATCCAAGATTAAATAGAAAATTAGAAAATGAGCATATAGATTTCCTTACTCAATATTTTATCCAATTAGTTGAAATGTATATAGCATCTCATAGAGGACAGCCAAAGTACTTAGTATGGTTTCCTAGCTGTACATAGTAGTTGCTCAATTAAATCTTGATATTAAATCATTCAGGGAGAGGGTTTATGCTAGTTACTGATAATGTTTGTTTTGATGATATTTTTATTTTGAGTATAGAAACAGTAATACTTGTATTAATGTAGGTAAGAGGAAAATTAATTGAATTTCAGTACAAAACTTCAGCGAGTATTTTGCAATATAGGCTTTTATTTTGAATTTCTACTTTCATGACTTCAGGTTACCCTTGGTTTTTCGATCAGAGAAATTGAATCTCTGATTCTATTTTCTTCAAGGGCCTGTCTCTTCCTTTGTAGGCTGTTTTGCATACAGATCTTATTGTGTTAATGCTAAGTTTACTTCAGTATTTGGTATTAGATGATTTATGTAATACTAGTAGTGAAATGTTTTATTTTTATTTTATTTTATTTTTTAGAAGATTTTATTTACTTACTTGGGGGAGATAGAGACCTAGATAGAGAGAGCGGGGAGGGGAGGGAGAAGCAGGGAGCCGGATGTGGGGCTTGATCCCAGGACCCCAGAATCATGACGTGAGCCGAAGGCATATGCTTAACCAGCTGAGCCCCCCAGGTGCCCCGAAATGTTTTAATATATTGTAGCAGTGAAGAGATCTTTTTATTTATTTATTTATTGAATGATTGCTTTTAAGTAATCTTTTACACCCGACGTGGGGTTGGAACTCATAGCCCCGAGATCCACCTACTGAGCTAGCCAGGCACCCTGACGATATCTTTGACATGGTTTTGACCATGAGCATTATATATAATGAAATAAATTTCTGTTTTTAAATATTAATAACTGGAAATATGTTAATCTTTATATTTAACCAGGAATTCTGGGATCTTCATGTTGCCCCCTTCTTACATAGCTGCTAGTGTAGATGGAAGTTTATCTCAGTGTTAATGAATGCCATCACCATTCCCTTCCCCCCATCCTTGCTCGGGAGCCTAGTTTGCCTGCAGCTGCAGTGGTAGGCATCTTTCAGGAAGTGACCTTGGCTTGTATTAATCAAATTCAGAACACACAAAAAAGCTTCTTGCTAACATGCTGACTTGATGTAAAATTTTATCGCATCCATTTTCTTTCAAAATGAGGCCATCTTGTAAAAAGAAGATATACAGACGACTCCTCTAATTTAATATATAAAAGGCGCTTCTGCAAGCCATGCTTAAAAATACTAGATTTTAAATGTAGATTTTTTTATTGGCAAATATGCATAAACGTCATGAAGGCTTGTGAGTTGTTACTAGAAAATTACTTGTTTTAATGCTGAATTAAAAAAACTTTATGTATCAGCATCAAGTTTATTACTACCTTAACTGACATTAAATTGCTTTGGAAACTTTATACACTATATGGATTAATTTTGAAGTCTTCTAGCGGTCATATATTAAGGCACTTTTTTGTATTGGTTATACACTTTTATATATTGGCACTTTTGTATATTCTATATTTGGGTGTTCAGAAATAACTGGTTTCTAAATTTTGCTGGTTTGGATAAGAAAATGAGTATCTTACATGAAATCATTTTCTTAGATAGTGGTAGTGCCTACAGGGGCTTCTAAATAGAAGTTTAAATTTAAGTAAGACTGCTAAAACTCGACCACCTTCTATTAATGAGCAGTATTGCTAACTACTGATTCACGCATCTGCTTATTTAGGATTTAACTGATCATTTTGATAGAACTGTTAATATTGCCTGTTTCACTTTTATCATGTAATGCTTCTAAGAAATTTAGTCCTTTAATGTAGTATAATTAAGGTGTGTAAAGGTACAGATCTTCATTTTACCCTTGCTCAGTGTTAAATTTTGAATGCCGAAAACAGTTATTTAATGGATTAGTTTAGTGATGTTTACTGCATTCATAGATTTACATAAAATGAATGAACGAATGAATTAGGGAGCAGTTGTGTGTATTGCCAAAGGGTTCACTCTTGAGTTTATTGTGTGAAAAGATCACTCCTTGGTACTGAAGTGTTTGGAAAGGTGAAATATGGGAAAAGAAAGCTTAAACCTTAGGAGCTGTACCTGCATTTTGGTAGATGCAGAGTATGAAAAGGACAGGTATGTTGCATGTTTATATTAATGATTTGGAGAAGAGATGAGGAATTTATGCAAATAAAAAATTGGAATGTAAATAAAACTTAAAATGTTTTCATTATCTGAGTTATTTTTATTATTTATTTATTTATTTTTAAAGATTTTATTTATTTGACAGAGGGAGACACAGTGAGAGAGGGAACACAAACAGGGGGAAGTGGGAGAGCGAGAAGCAGGCTTCCTGCGGAGCAGGGAGCCCAAGTGGAGCAGGGAGCCCAATGCAGGGCTGGATCCCAGGACCCTGGGATCATGACCTGAGCCGAAGGCAGACATTTAACGACTGAGCCATCCAGGCACCCCTATCTGAGTTATTTTTAAAGCATTCACTGGAGACACACCAACATCTTTTTTTTCTTTATAAATTTTTAATTTAAATTCTAGTTTGTTAACAGTGCAATATTGGTTTCACAAGCAACATTGTCTTTCATGATATTATAAATTGTTCTTAGAATTGCAATCTCTTGGAGATAAATCTTTCTCCTTAACCTAAGTTCACTCTTTGTCTTGATTTGATACTAGCATTAATGATTAGTTTGTTAGATATTATAGGATAAAGAAACTGGTTTCAAGGAGAAAGATAATTACTCGATCATTTCTTCCCTCACATACCTGTTTAAAATACATGGTCTTAAGTAAAAATTGTCACCTTGAACTTAAAGTGTTCTTTGCCTCTCCCTAACCCCCTCAAAAAAAGAGAAGAAAAATCGAAAAATGAAATCCTAACAAGAAAATGAATATATGCAGTCCTGGTAGCCAATGAGTTAATGTTCATTTGCAGCCTGAGGGGTCAGCATGCAGTCTCTGTTTTCTGATTGGCTGCTAAAAGGTGAAATTGAAACCACTGTAAACTTTTGACCCTGTAGCAATTCTTGTGGAACGCCTTCCACTGGTGGAGCCCAGAGCTTCGCTCAGCTCCCCACCCAATCCTCCCACCCCCTTTCCTGTATTTATTTTGTGTGATCGTGCAGCACTGCATGCAGTTTTTCCAAGAGCCGGCGGGGTGCGGTGGTGGGGGGGGATGGGGGGGGATGGGGAGGCCGAACAGGCACCAGCAAGTGACTTGCTTACATGACTGTTTTAGTAACCATGTTAGTACTTACTACAACTTAGCCAAAGATATGGGGGCTTGTTAATAAACTGGTCTGCCAACTGGATTTTTTAGTTGTTTCCTTTAATCTCAAGGTAATTTTAAAAATGCAGAATGGTTATATTACTGCCATTGTTCATCAGTGGATAGTATTGTTGTGTAATCAAAGTGTATGGCATAGTTTCCTGGATATGTTGAGTTAAAAATAGCTTTCATTTTCAGCAACCTTTATATATGCCATTAATATTTCCTATGTCTCATGTGATTTTTACACAAATGGCTAACATTTTATGAAAGTTTTTTTCTTCTTTACTTTGTCTTTTATTATAAAGGCATTTTAGTTATGATAACTGTGGAAAATAATTGTAGAAATTATCTGTACATTTGAATTTCATTAATTCTCTGTCTCTCTGCTGAAGTAAGTGGTTTTGGGTTTGTTTTACAGTGACCACATCAGTCCTTCGAAAAAGGCAAGGTAGTTCTCTACTCTCTTTTAATATTCTCATTGGACTCTACGTCTTCATCTTCTGGTTCTTCCTTGTATCGCTGGTGTCTGGTGCCATGTAGTGAGTGGATGCTCATCACGTATTTGCTGAATGAACGGAGTTGCATTTTGGCCTATTGATACCTGCTTCTCCTTTTCTAATTAGTGATAGGTACCATATTTTGCTCATACTTCTTGCAGGCCAGTGTAACACTTGGCATCTCCTAGGTACACAGGAAGCATTTAATTAATTTAAATGTCTCATACAAGGTCCCTTCAAGAAGCTGGACTTCCAAAACGTAGGTTTTCTGAAAGCAAGCAAGGCTTCTGTTTTCACTGCATCATTTAAGTTTTTAGGTTGACTCCATATAGAATTAAACATTTATTGTAATTTATTAAATGACTATGTAGAATAAATTAGTATGAATCAGCTTAGTCCTTTCTAGTATATATCACGAGATAAGTAGTAATACATTGTTAGTTTTTTTTTAACCCTGTCCTTACTTTACTAAACATGTATATGCTGTAATTTGAAATAATTCCTGCCCTCCCTTGTAAAAAAGATTATGGTATTTAAAAAAGTTTGTCATCGGGGTGCCTGGGTGGCTCAGTCGTTAAGCGTCTGCCTTCGGCTCAGGTCATGATCCCAGTGTCCTGGGATCGAGCCCCGCATCGGGCTCCCTGCTCTGCGGGAAGCCTGCTTCTCCCTCTCCCACTCCCCCTGCTTGTGTTCCCTCTCTCGCAGTGTCTCTCTCTGTCAAATAAATAAAAAAAAAAAAAAAAAAAAAAGTTTGTCATCAATATATTACCAACGTACACTTGGGTACCAAATACATTTTTGCTTACTATTTATTAAAACACATAATGGACTAATAGTAAATAAATTTTTTCTTAAAGTTTTTTTTAAACTGTAAGTTTACACAGCTCCAAAAAAGTGGCACCTCTAGAAATAGTTTTAAATTTTCATATGATTTTTAACTTATATTTGGTTCTTCCCTTTCAGCTTAGCTACAGATTTGTTGGGGTTGACTGTTGCAAGTAAAATCTGTTGTTACAGTTTTGGAAAAAAACCCCAAAAAACAGCACCTATATATTTGATAAATCTGAATTGCAAAATAATGTTTCATTTACACCAATTTTATGTAACCCTTACCTTGAAATTGATGGGTAAACTTATTCTGTAGTGTTTTGGAGATGAGTGGGCAAGAGCCGACTTTTCCCAAAGAGGGTGATCCCCATCCGTATGATTTTTTTTTTTTAGGGAACTGAGGAGGGATTCCCTGGGAACAATGAGCTTAATACGATTAACAGTAGAGTCCTTGTTCCCTTTCCATTTTCAACAGCAGAAGAAAAACGTGTTCATGATCTTCAGTGGCCTCTTTTGCCCATTTACTGTTTCCAGGCATCAGGATTGTATAGTTTGGATTTTCTTCTCTGTCAGTTCCCCTCCCCCAGTTTGATTCTTTGTTCTGGCCTTGAGGCACATCTTCTCAGACTAGCTATTAACAAAGCTCAGTTTGATTTTTTTTTTCTTTCCCATTAGATTTCTACTGATGCAGGCTTTGATAATGTGGCTCCCATCAGTCACATTTTTCATTAATTCTAGTAGAAAAATTAATCCCCCCCCATATTTAGTATTTTGAGGACATGTTATTTAGTTTTTGTTAGTGTGATTTTTGTTTGTGTGATGGACCAAAGTCCAAATTACGAAAAGGGGTAAGAATATGCTTACTTTTGTTAAAAGTAAAAAATAAAGTCCCAAGAAATCTGCTAGGACTGTTGGCTTTGCAGAATCTTGGTTCTAGATAACTTAACTGCAGTTTTCCAGGTCCCCTACTTCACAGTACTTTTTATTTATTTATTTTTAAAAGTTTTATTTATTTGTTTTTTTAGTTATCTTTACACTCAGCATGGGGCTCGAACTCACAACCCCGAGATCAGGAGTCGCATGGTCTTCTGACTGAGCCAGCCAGACACCCCTGGTATATAGTACTTTTTAGCTTATCTACCCCTTGCAAGGTTCTGGTAGGCAAGCCAGTCATTGATCTATGACTTTTTGGGGATCACTGTAGTCCAACTGCACATTTCCTGGGAGGGGGACATTTTGGAGATGGTGTTTCTTTGGATCCAGGGGATTATGGGGTACAGATTAGCTTGGGTTAGCACTCCTTTGGGTATTTCTCACCAGCAGTGTAATACTTGTATTAATGTAGGTTCTCTTGCCAACCTTCCACACTAGGCAGCAGTACTTGTTTCCTGCTTATGGTACTAGGTACATTCTGACTCAGATACCTTTTCCTATCCACCCCTCTTGTTCTGTAGGTACTAACCCTACCCCACAACCTTTGTCCTTCCCCCATAAAAAGGAGCAAAACAAAAGAACCATTTCTGAAATGAAACTTGATTTAAAACTAGGCCAGAAAGCCTTGGGCTTTCTTTACAGAAGTTCTGCCTGCTTTTCCTTTCACCTTCCTCTAATTAAATTAGATATCATAAAAATTCAAGTAATAAAACATTGAATTCATTTAAACACTAAAACTAATGATTGTTTTTTTCCCCCTATTTTTTATTTGAATGTACTTGGACATTCTTAAGTTAGATGTCAAATTGTTGTTTGTTGACTAGTAATAGTTTTAATTAATTTTTAAAAAGATTTTATTTATTTGAGCGAGAGCTCGAGCAGGGAGGAGAGGGAGAGGCAGGCTCCCCACTGAGCTGGTAGCCAGATGTGGGGCTCTATTCCAGGACCCTGGGATCACCTTGAGCTGAAGGCAGACACTTAACTGGCTGAGCCACCCAGAGGTCCCTTAATTTATTGAGTATTTATGTATCAGGTACTGATAAGTAATTTAAGCATTTTCACTTAATCTTCGCAAGAACCTTGAGAAGATTGATTCCCGTTTTATGATCATAAATCTAAGGCTCAAAGAAGTCTTTAAGTTGGGTACCTAGTTAGTAAGTGAAAGCTGGGAGTTGAGTCTAGATCTGGTGGACTCCAGAGCTTCTGCTCTTTTTTTTTTTTTTTTAAAGATTTTATTTATTTATTTGAGAGAGAGAATGAGAGAAAGCACATGAGAGGGGGGAGGGTCAGAGGGAGAAGCAGACCCCCCGCCGGGCAGGGAGCCCGATGCGGGACTCGATCCCGGGACTCCAGGATCATGACCTGAGCTGAAGGCAGTCGCCTAACCGACTGAGCCACCCAGGCGCCCTGAGCTTCTGCTCTTAAACTGTATGCTAACAAGTAGTCATATTATTGTGGATTAGAAGTTATATTCCAAGAATCCGCTTCCTTTTGAAATCTCAATTATAAGCTAGAGACTATACTGTAATTAGAAATAGATATGTTAGTAGATATAATAGCTCTTTTTTATACTTTAATTGCATGGCATTTATACACTACCTGGATTTTCCTCCTATCCTTTTGTGAACCACATATGATGAGCTTCCTTGCTACCCCTCAATTTTCTCACCTTTAAATTGGGTTTCGCATGTGCAACAGACCCTTCACATGATGCAGCTAGATTGTGGTTGGTTGTTCCTATATACTCCATGTGGATTGGCTATGGCTATGATACAGAACTTGTAAATATATTGTTTTTTCTTGTACCGCCTCCCAACAGACTTGCCAATTCCAGCATGAACTTTAGGGTATAGTTATGGCTGTTGTCTTCATATATATACACCACTAGAATTATTGGTAGTCAGATTGTTGCTTTATTGTTATATTTGGAAGTTTGTAAGGTGAAGGTGAATGTTTTATTGGCTCACTTTCTTGCTGTACCAGAGGCTGCTTCCTCCAGTGCAAGAAAGCTGTTTATATGTTCATGTATTTTATTGCAGATTATTTTTGAAGAACTGCCTTTCATTTTCCTCTCCCACTTAAAAATATTTCCTTTCTTTTTGTGTATTATTTAAAGATTTTATTTATTTATTTGACAGAGAGCAGAAGCAGGGGGAGTGGCAGGCAGAGTGAGAGGGAGAAGCAGGCTCCCTGATGAGCAAGGAGCCTGATGTGGAGCTCCATCCCAGGACCTTGGGATCATGACCTGAGCTGAAGGCAGACACTTAACCGACTGAGCCACCCAGGCGCCCCTAAAAATATTTCTTGTTGGTGACCCAAGTGCACTCTTTTCTAGAGGGGAGGAAAACATCCATGGCTTTTTTCCCCTTCTCTTTTCCTTTTCTTCTTCCTTCCTTGCTTGCTTTATCCATCCACCCATCCATCTGGTAGATATTTATCTTTTTGGACTCGGATATTTAAGCATTAGCTTCTGCCACGATATTGATATATATATATTTTAAAGATTTTATTTGAGAGAGAGTGAGAGAGCAAGTGGAGCGGGAGGGGCAGAGGGAGAGGGAGAGGCAGACTCCCCACTGAGCAGGGAACCTGATGCAGGGCTCCATCCTAAGACCCTGAGATCACGACCTGAAACGAAGGCAGATGCAGAACCGACTTGAGTCACCCAGGCGCCCCTCAATATTGTTTTTATTTTATTTTTTAAAAGATTTTATTTATTTATTTGACAGAGAGAGACACGACGAGAGAAGGAACACAAGCAGGGGGAGTGGGAGAGGGAGAAGCAGGCTTCCCGCCGAGCAAGGGAGCCTGAGGTTAGGCTCGATCCCAGGACCCTGGGATCATGACCCGAGCCAAAGGCAGACACTTAACGACTGAGCCACCCAGGCGCCCCTCAATATTGTTTTTAATTGTTATTTGTTGAGCATTCCTTTTGGACAGGTGGGGACACCCCCAATTCACATTACTGATCTGGTTTGATTACTTTTCAGGACTTGGAGTTGGTTTCCTCAACCCCTGTTTTTCATTATCCATGTTTATAAACTGTGACAGGGTATATTGTATATGCTATACCTGACTTTTAAGCAGAAACAGTATTATACGGCAAAATAAGGCATCATCTCAAATTCCTAGGAAAAGGCCTTGTACTTGATATAGCATGTTTTGTTTTTGCTTGTTTCATATGTCCAGAGAAGGGAATGATCGGGAAGATTGACTTGTGTGTGACTAATAATACTACTTATATTAAAAAGAAAGGGCAATAAAATTCAATACCATTCCCCCCTTTTTTGTTTTCAGGATCAAAATACTTGCTGAACAGTGGAGTCACAGACCAATAAAAATAAGCTCCTACTTGAACGTCATTTGACTGGTTAGCCAGGTAATTCACTTTTACTTTGATTTCATCCTTTGTGATTTTCTGTCTACACCCTCTGAAGATCCTGACCTTTCCTTTTATGATTTAATCTTAAACTCGTGTCATATTTCATGTTTCTCTCTCTCTTTTTTTTTAGTTTTATTTATTTATTTGAGAGAGAGAGTGGAGGGAGGGGCAGAGGAAGAGACTCTTCAAGCAGACTCCCCACTAAGCGCAGAGCCCGAAGTGGGGCTCCATCCCGTGACCCTGAGATCATGATCTGAGCCGAAACTAAGAGTCGGATGCTTAACCGACTGAGCCACCCAGACACCCTCATGTTTTTTTCTTTAATGATAGCATTAATTGAATGACTGAATGGTCTTGAAATAAGTGGGTATATATGTATATTCATATATATGTGTATATATACAAACATAACTTTTTGGAGGAAGAAGGGAACTATGTGTTACAGTTTAATATGAGATACTACCCTCCTACCCCTTTTCCCTTAGTGTGAATACTTTAATGGGGTTTATTCAAAATCTGAATCCCACTTATTTTTAAAACTATTTCACCCTGTGAAGACTAGTTTCCCCAGATTGCTTGTGCTGGCATATAACATCTCATCTAGCACCAGGGTAGGAGAAATGAGAATAGAAAAAGTTGTCTGATAGCCAAGAAAGCAGTTATGCTTTGCTTAAATTTCTTTTTGTTAATAATAATACTGTCATTCTTTTGGTTAGCTCGGCTTGAAATCTGAGTCACCTTTGAACCGCCCCCCCCCCCCGCCCCTTTGATATATTAGCAATTTAGTAAACAGGCCTTATCTGGTTTTCTGTTTTCATGTCTCCTGTATTTGTACCACTTTCTGCTAATATCTTACTTCCTAGGCCAAGATCTTGTATTTATTCAAATGTCCCTTTACTCCCTCTTATCTACTGTTTCTAGCACTTGAAATTTTGCTTAGAAAATTTCCTTAAGTATGTCCCTTTAATTGCCTCTGTTTTGCTCTGAGTTTCTATTCCCTGGCTTACAGAAAAAAAGTACAAACTCCCTTCTCTGACATTTGAAACAGTCCTTTATCTGGGAATCTCTCTAAACCTCTGGTCTCAGCTCTTGCTGTTTCCCTATAAAATCCTTCAATTAATTATGGTATATACCCATTATATTCTGAACATAGTAGAGAACTATCTCCATGCTATTTATTAAAAAAAACCTCTTTATTTGGAAGTCATTTCCAATTTATGAAATTGACAAAAATAGAGTATAAAGAACATCTAGATAATCCTTTAGCCAGATTTACCCACTTGTTTATCGTTTGCATCTGTGTGTGCTCTCACTCTTTCCTTCCCTCTCTCTAAATGCATGCATAGTTCTTTTCTGAACTATTTGAGGGTAAGTTACATTTATTGAGCTTCTTTCTTCTAATACTTCTGTATTCCCTAAGAATAGGGTCATTCTCTTATATAACTATTGTACAGTTACCAACTTCATAAATGGACACTGACACAAATGTATGGTCTGTCTTCCAGTTTGGTCGGTTGACCTAATAAAGTCTGTTAACAGCATTTCCTTTGCTTCCTGTACAGAATCCAGTTTAGGGTCGGGTACTGCATTTACTGTATTTATTTCTCTTTAGCCTCCTTTTTCCTGGAGTATTTCCATAGCCTTTGTCTTTTATGGTATTGACATTTTTGAAGAACACAGCCCTTCCCCCCTTTTAATAGACTGTTCTTCATTTTATATTTCTCTGAAGTTTCCTTATGATTAGATTGAGGTTATGCATTCTTGGCTGGAATATTGTATAGGTGATGTGACATCCTGAGAAACATGCACAACTTCTGGAGACACATGATTTCTTCTGTCCCTTCTTGTGATGTTAATATTGATTTTTTGGCCAAGATGTTGCCAGATTTCTCCACTGTATAGTTTATTTTCCTTCCATGCAACAAGCATTTTGTGGGGAGATAATGCAAATACCATGGTTCTCATCACAATTTGCCCTAGATTTAACATTTGTTGATGATTTTTATTTGATCTTATTTTTCACTGTGTTGGTTCCAAAATGGTTATTTTCTGATTCCAGCATTCCCTTTATGAGTCAGCCCTTGACATTGTTCTGTAATCAAGGGCCCTGTCTGTCAGTTTGGACTCATGAATTACTAGGTTTTTCAGTTGATAAATTCATTACTCTACCTAATTATTTTGATGCTTCAGTTGTCCTAGGTTTAGAAAGTAGAACTCTTTTTTTTTTTGTAAATAAATATTTAAGCGATAGAAAGTGGAACTCTTAATCAGTCTCCCTGTCCTTATGGGGAGGAAAGTGTTAGAGACTAGGATCTTGCGGGGATGGGGGAAGGTGTCCTCATTGCTCGTGGGTTGACCCTTTCAGTGGATAGAGCTAGTAAAATATGCATGCTTATACACACATATGTGCATACACCAACATACTTGTACATAAGCACATTCATAGCAACATGCATATACATAGTTTAGAAATCATGAGTTTATATCAGTATGTCCAGCTTCACTCCCTGTCTACAGGGCTCTTTCTCTGCACTTACCATTTCATATTTTTATGTCCCTTTTTATGTTGTGAGAAAACTTGGCTCCCAACATTGTCAGTGCACTTACTCATTTACTCTATCCTATAATACATCTCAAATAATTTCAGAGTCATTTTGCCCATTTCACCACAGTAAACAAACTTAATTAAAGTGGAGAATTTATATGTAGTTCTTCACTGCCCAAGTGAAGAACTTAAAACCATCCTGCCCAAGACTGAGAATGAATAAATAAATATTGTATTCTTAAATTACTTGAATCAACCTCCCCTTCCTTTCTTGCTTTCCCTTTCCTCTGCACTTTTCACTTTTCACTCCAACTTTCTGTATTCATTTGAAATGTAATTAGGTTCCTTTGTTTTTCAGTTTTTTAAAAAGATTTTTTTAAGATTTATTTATTTATTTTTGAGAGAGAGAGAGAGAGCGCCCTAGTGCACAGGCCCGTGTGGGGAAGAGGGAAGGGGCAGCCAGAGGGGCAGGGGGAGGAGCAGAGGGAGAGGGAGAGGAAGAGAATGACAAGCCAACTCCCCACTGAGCGTGTGGCATGGAGCGTGATGTGCAGTTTAATCTTTTGACCCTGAGATCATGACCTGAGCTGAAACCAAGAGTCGGATGCTTAATTGAATGACCCACCCATGTGCACCCCACGTTTTTTAAAGTGGGCTCCATGATGGGAGCTGGGAGCCCCAGCGTGGGGCTTGAACTCAAGATCTTGAGATTATGACCTGAGCCAAAATCAAGTCGCTTAACTGACTGAGCTACCCAGGTGCTCCCAGTTTTTTTAATGCTCCTCATTCTGATTGGTTTTATTTTTGAATTTGTAGAAAACAAGGATATTTTCAAAAGTTAAAATTATACAAAAGATACACTTCCCTTCTGTATCCTTTCCATCCCATTTCCCCCATTTCACATAGGTAACCAACCTTGCTGTTCCCCCAGTCCCTTTCTCATTTATTTTTTACATAGTTTCCATTATGTGCATATACCATAGTTTACTCAAGCAGTAGCCTGTGTATAGGTATTATTTAGGTTGTTTCCAGTATTTTGCAATTAAAATAATGCTGCAGTGAATAACCTTGTGAATATATATTTTTACATTTTGGGAGTGTACCTTCAGGATAAGTTCCTGGAAGTGAGACTACTGGGTTGAAGGGTAAATGTGTATGTAGTTTTTGTTAGATACTGTCAAATCACATTCCATAAGGATTACACCATTTTGGATTCCCAACAGCAATGTATGAGAGTGACTGTTGTTTTTAACCACAGTCACACTGCAAAAGTTCTTTAACTCAGCATAATATATTTTTTAGATGTATCTGCATTATCGCATGTATCAGTAATTTCTTTTTATTGCTGAGTAGTATTCCATTTTGTGACTAGTTTCTCATTTTTGGCTACTGTGATGGACAAAGCTGCTCTGAACATTCAGGTACAGTACAGTCACTGTGTAGATTTTCCCCTCTTGAATAAATACCCAGGAGTGCAATTGCAGGGTCTTATGTTAAATGTATGCTTATCTTTTTATTTATTTTTTTTAAAGATTTTATTTATTTGACAGAGAGAGAGACGAGGAGAGAGGGAACACAGCAGGGGGAGTAGGAGAGGGAGAAGCAGGCTTCCCGCGGAGCAGGGAGCCCGATGTGGGGCTCGATCCCAGGACCCTGGGATCATGACCTGAGCCGAAGGCAGACGCTTAACGACTGAGCCACCCAGGCGCCCTGCTTATCTTTTTATTAAAAAAATTTTTTTTGTTTCAATTTTTAAATTAAATTCTAGGTAGTATATGCTTATGTTCTTTTTTTAAGATTTTATTTATTTGAGGGAGAGAGAGAGAGCGCGAGAGTGAGTGAGTGAGCAAGAGCGAGCACGAGCTGGGAGAGGGGCAGAGGGAGAAGCAGACTCCCCTCTGAACAGGGAGTCTGATGCGTGGCTCTATCCTAGGACCCTGGGATCATGACCTGAGCCGAAGGCATACACTCAACCAACTGAGCCACCCAGGCACCCCAAGTATATGCTTATCTTTATAAAAAAACCTGTGAAACTGTTTTCTGAAGTGGTTATATATTCCACCTGCAAGATAAGAGTTCAAGTTTGAATCGTTCCTATTTGGTATTGTCACTTCTTCAATTTCAGCCTGCATTTCCATGATATCTAATGATACCGTTAATAGTTTCTTACTAACCACACATATCTCTTCTTTTATGAAGTGTCTGTTTAAATATTTTGCCCATTTTAAAAATTGAGCAGTTTTCTTATTGTAGGCGTTTTTAAAAAGTATATATTCTGTCTACTGATTGTTCTCAGATACATTTTAAGAGTACTTTCTTTTTTTTCTCCCTTTTATTTTCTTAACTTTTTTTTGAAGAATAGGCATTTTGAATTTTCAAGTACAACTTACCAATTTTTTCTTTTGTGGTTAGTGCTTTTTTTACGTACTAAGAGATCTTTGCCTGTTGTAGGTTATGAAGCTCTTCTCCTGTGTTTTCTTATAGAAGTTTTATACTTCTGACTGATATTGAAGTCTCTGATCCACTTTGATTTAATTTTTGTGTATGATGTGAAGAAAGGATTGAGGATCAGTTTTTAAAATGTGGATATTCTGTTCCAGAGCTATCTATTGAAAAGACTCTCCTTTTTCCGTTGCATTGTCTTGCTAACTTAATCAACTGACTGTGTACAACAGAATCTCTTTCTGGTCTTTTTTCTCTTCCATTGATTTATATATCGGTCTTATGCCCACATACGTTGTCCTGATTACTATAGCTTTTATAGTAAGGTTTGAGAGTAAGTAATGTGAATTTTTCAACTTTTTTCCTTGTTATGATTGCTTTGGCTAATCTAGGGCTTTTGCATTTTGATACAAATTTCAGAATCAGTTTATCAATTCCTGTAGTTTTTTAATCACTCTGAGAAACTGCCCTGCAAAATCTAGCTAGCTGGGACATCTTAAACTGTGGTCATTATCTTGTCAATTCAAGATTGCTGGGCTCTTTTTGGGTTCCTTATCCCTGTGCTGTGATGTGGAAATTGCTTTCTGGCAGAAAAGCCTGGGTAGTGGTAGGATTCTTGTTGTTGCCTCAGATGTTTCCCGTATCTCACGGACCACAATTTTTCACTGCCTGTTCTCTGATACCTGAATGTAGTTTGTTATAATTTGTCCTGTTCACTGTAGGATAGCGTTTGTTACTTTCTCTGATTGAAGAGAAGTCCCACAATTGATTCTTGAGTTTATTAAAAAAAAAAGGCTCTTCTCATGTATTGGCCGATTTACAGTTTTGTTTTGTTTTTTTTTTTTGAAAAGATTTTATTTATTTGACAGAGAGAGACACAGCGAGAGAGGGAACACAAACATGGGGAGTGCGAGAGGGAGAAGCAGGCTTCCCGCTGAGCAGGAAGCCTGATGCGGGGCTCGATCCGAGGACCCTGGGATCATGACCTGAGCCTAAGGCAGACGCTTAATGACTGAGCCACGCGGGTGCCCCCGATTTACAGTTTTTTTAAAAAAAATTTTTTTTAGCATAGGTGCCAAAATACGTGTTTGTTAACCATAAAAATCTTCTTTTTTTAATTAACACAATGTATTATTTGTTTCAGGGGTACAGGGAACCATAAAATCTTCTTTGAGCATTTAAAAAAATATTTATTTTTTTAAACATTTTATTTATTTGACAGAGAGATAGAGAAAGAACAGTAGGCAGAGAGGCAGGCAGAGGGAGAGGGAGAAGCAGGGAGCCCGATATGGAGCTCGATCCCAGGACCCTGGGATCATGACCTGAGCGGAAGGCAGACGCTTAACTGACTGAGCCACCCAGGCGCCTATTTATTTTTTTTAAAGATTTTATTTTATTTATTTGACAGCGAGAGAGACAGCGAGAGAGGGAATACAAGCAGGGGGAGTGGGAGAGGGAGAAGCAGGCTCCCTGCTGAGCAGGGAACCCGATGCAGGGCTCGATCCCAGGACCCCGGGACCATGACCCAAGCTGAAGGCAGATGCCCAATGACTGAGCCACCCAGGCGCCCCCCAAAAATACTTATTTTAGAGAGTACGCGAGTGTGTGATCAGGGGCGGGGGTTGGGAGGGGCTGAGAGAGAGAATCTTGAAGCTGACTTCCTGTTGAACATGGAGCCTGATGTGGGGCTCAGTCTCACGGCCCATGAGATCACCACTGAACCAAAACCAAGAGTTGGATGCTCAACTGACTCAGCCACCCAGGTGCCCCTGAGCATTTTTTAAATTATTTTTTAATTTTTATTATTATTTTTTAAAGATTTTATTTATTTATTTTACAAAGGGAGAGAGACACAGCGAGAGAGGGAACACAAGCAGGGGGAATGGGAGAGGGAGAAGCAGACTTCCTGCTGAGCAGGGAGCCCGATGTGGGGCTCAATCCCAGGACCCTGGGACCATGACCTGAGCCGAAGGCAGACGCTTAACGACTGAGCCACCCAGGCCTCCCTGAAAGTGCATCCTTCTGTAAGCCTTGCTTTTCCTCCTGTAGGCTGGTTGGCAAAGGACAGTGAAATAGCCAGCACGCAGAACTACTGTTAATGCATGGCTGAGGATGTTGGTGATTTCATAAGCATTCTGGGCACTGCACTTCCATGAAGTAGGAATTGGGGCTCCACACCAGGTGCTGTTTCTCTCGTCTTCCCTGGGATGGAGGAAGTCCTTAGTAAGGGGCATGTTCTCATGAGGAGATAGTCACCACTGGAAAGTAGTTCAGCGCTTTAAAGATGTTGTTCCATTGCTTTGTTGTTTCTGAAAAGATAACTTTTATCCTTGTTCCTCTGTATGTATGATCCTTTTTCTTATCGCTGCTTTCAAGATTTTCTCTTTTTGTTTTTAAACGGTTTGACTCTGCTGTATTCAGGTCTAATTTCTTTGTGTTTGTTTTCCTTGGGATTCTTTGAGTTCCTTCAATGTATAGATTGGTGTTTTCATTAAGTTTGGGGAAGTTTTGCCCATTATTACCTCAAGTATTTTGTTCTTTTCCTCCTTCATCCTGATTTCTCTGACTCCAAATACTGTTTGTTAGATCATTTGATATTTCTTGCATATACTTAAGGCTCTGTCCGTTTTTCTGCAATTCTTTTCTTTCCGTTAGGCTCAGTTACTTTTTTCTGTCATTTCCAATCTGAGTAATATTCAAAAATAAAATGCTTTTTGTCTCATCTTAGAGCCCACGGTAGAAAGGGGCTTAAGATAAACTAATGGCTTTATCAAAGTTGTGTAACTAATTTGTGGTGCCATTGAATTAGAACCTAAATCTTGATTCTTTGCAAATGTCAGACCATTTTCTTTCTGTAATTTGTGAACTTTTATCTTGTAGTAAGTTGCTATCTTGTTAAATGTTCATGCTGCTATGTGTAGGAGTAGGGGTGGTGGTAGGGGATCTTCATTCATTTTCTGCAATTTTACAATGTTTAAGTTCTTCTTTGCTTTAAGAAATGATTTTCAGTGGAAGAATTTAAGTATCACTGAATTCAGTAATACCTTAAGAACTAATCTTTTAGATGACATTCCCCAGCAGTGAAGATATGTCTATGGTTATTCAACAGAAATTCATCTTTAACCACAGAAGTTTTAAAATCATGAGTTTTTAGACTCTCAGGTTATGATATCATTCATGGCCTTGGAAATTAACTCTTTGAAGTACAGTCTCTTACCAGTCTTTTTTACATGAAAATTTCTTAAACCAGTTTTTGTGTCATCTTAATTAAAATGAGACCACTATGTAGTTGGATAAAGGAATGAAAATATATTGCCAAGGTCAGGATAATTAATAAGTGCCTTTATATCACATTTTACTAACATTTTAGTTTCTAAAAAGTTCTGTCATAACCTTCTAGAGAATTTGATATTAAAAAGGTATTAGTAGCTGGGGCACCTAGGTGGCTCAGTCGTTAAGTGTCTGCCTTCGGCTCAGGTCATGATCCCAGGGTCCTGCGATCGAGCCCCGCATCGGGCTCCCTGCTCCGCGGGAAGCCTGCTTTTCCCTCTTTCACCCCCCCTGCTTGTGTTCCCTCTCTCCCTCTCAAACAAATTAAAAAAAAAAAAAAAAAAAAAAAGCAAGTACATTAGAGGCGCCTGGGTAGCTCAGTTAGTTGAGCAGGCAACTGTTGATTTCGGCTGGGGTCGTGGTTTTGGAGTCATAGGATGGAGTCCCAAGTCAGGCTCCAAGTTCACGGGGAAGTTGACTAGAGATTTCTCTCTCCCTCTGTCCCTCCCCCCAGCGCACCCTCTAATAAACAAACAAATAAATCTTTCAAAAGTAAAATAAAAAGCAGGTCCATTACACTCATTTTTGTAAAGCTAGAAACAAAAACTAAACATGGTTCAAGAACACACACGTGTGGTTTTTTTTTTTTTTTTAAGTTTTTAGCAAATAAATTACGATATCTGTTACTTCTGGGACAGAAGCAGAAGGAAGAGTAAGATGGAGAAACACACAGGGAAGCTGGTATACCTAGCAACTTTCCAGTTCTTAAGTAGTGGGTTCATAGGTGTTTTCTGAAGTACACTTCGTAGCACATATAATATATACTCCTCTTTATATAAAATATTGCATAATTTTAATGCTAAATTAAAAAACACTAATGTTAAGTTAAAAATGTTAAGTTAGGGCGCCTGGGTGGCTCAGTTGGTTAAGCGACTGCCTTCGGCTCAGGTCATGATGCTGGAGTCCCGGGATCGAGTCCCGCATTGGGCTCCTTGCTTGCCCCAGGCGCCCCTGTACTTGCTTTTTAAAAAAACCTTTGATTGCTTGTAATATTCACCCATGTTGTGTATAATTTATTTTTGCTACTACTATATTGTATTGTTTTGTATGGCTTTCTTTTTTAAATTTGGGATGGATGGTCATTAGTGTCCTCTGGTTTTTGATGTATGAATGAAATTTCTTTTTTTTTTAAAGATTTTATTTATTTATTTGACAGAGAGAGACAATGAGAGAGGGAACACAAGCAGGGGGAGTGGGAGTGGGAGAGGGAGTAGCAGGCTTCCCGCGGAGCAGGGAGCCCGACGCGGGGCTCGATCCCAGGACCCTGGGTTAATGACCTGAGCCGAAGGCAGACGCTTAATGACTGAGCCACTCAGGCACCCCATAAATGAAATTTCAATGAGCATTTTTGTGTATTTTGTTGCAAGATTATTTTTTAAATATTTTTAATTTAAATTTATTTAAATATTTATTTAAAAATTTATTTAAATATTTATTTAATATTTAACAAATAAATTTGTTAAAGTTTTTTTTTTTTTTTTATTTGAGAGAGAGAGAATGAGAGACAGAGAGCATGAGAGGGAGGAGGGTCAGAGGGAGAAGCAGACTCCCTGCCGAGCAGGGAGCCCGATGCGGAACTCGATCCCGGGACTCCAGGATCATGACCTGAGCCGAAAGCAGCCGCCCAACCAACTGAGCCACCCAGACGCCCCTTGTTAAAGTTTTTAAATATAAACTTGACTTTAACTGCCCATGTACTAAATTTGCTTTTCCTGTAGAACTTCTTTAGAAAAAGTAAATTTTCTTACTGAAATAGCCCTCTTTTATTAGCTAATTTATTTTATCTTATACCAGTCATTTATTATTTATCACAGGATTAGCAATATGCGCTATTTTCCTTACATAACTTTAAGTATAGTTTACATTCAGTAAAATTCACCAGCCTTACATTTATAA
>NC_138378.1:11936100-11963054 GCF_054177405.1 Leptonychotes weddellii | reverse complement strand
CTAAATTTGCTTTTCCTGTAGAACTTCTTTAGAAAAAGTAAATTTTCTTACTGAAATAGCCCTCTTTTATTAGCTAATTTATTTTATCTTATACCAGTCATTTATTATTTATCACAGGATTAGCAATATGCGCTATTTTCCTTACATAACTTTAAGTATAGTTTACATTCAGTAAAATTCACCAGCCTTACATTTATAATTTGCCGAGTTTTGACAAATGTAACCATTAACAATCATGATATAAAACACTCCCACCATCCTCTGAAGTTCTTTTGTCCTTCTGTGCAGTCAGTCCCCTCCACTGAGATAGCTGGCAGCCCCTGGTCTGCTTTAAGTCGTTAGTTTTGCCTTTTCTGAATTTCATATATATGGTATTCCCGTTATGTATATAATGTACTTTTTGTAATTTTCTACCATCCTTGGATATTCTGTTTTTTCTTTTTTTCTCTTTTTGCCTTTCAGTTTTGGAAGCTTGTATTGATCTTTAAGCTCACTAATTTTATTTTTTTCTTCCTCAGCTGTGTCCCGTCAGCTGATGAGCCCATCAAAGGCATTCATTTCTGTTAGTGTTTTTGATTTCTAATATTCCCATTTGCTGCTTTCTCAGTTTCCATCTCTCTGCTTACATTACCCATCTGTTCTTGCTTGCTGTCCACTTTTTCCATTAGAGTGCTTAGTATATTAATCATAATTAAAATTCCACAATTGGTTTCCAATTTTTTTTTTAATGTTTTTAAAGAATCTGGCTTCTTTCCTGTTTACTAGCAAATTTTAGAGGTTTCTTTGGATATATCATCAAAATCTGCTTTCACTTACCAGCGCTCATGATTTCTCATTTAAGAATATGTGACCACATAAAAACTTGATATATGTTCATAGCAACATTATTTATAATAGCCAAAAAAGGGAAACAACTTAAATATCCATCAGCTGATGAATAGATAAATAAAATGATAGTTCCATACAGTTAAATATTCACAAATAAAAAGAAATGAACTACTGATATATGCTATAACATGGATGAATTTGAAAGGATTATATGAAGTGAAAGAAGCCAATCACAAAGGACTAGATACTGTATGATTCCATTTGTATGAATTTTTCAAAATAGATGAATCATTAGAGACAAAGTCGATTAGTGGTCTCCCTGGGGTGGGGGAGAGGTGGTGTGAAGTGGGGGAAAATGGGATTAGGGGAGAGAACAGTAAGGAGTACTGGGCTTCTTTTTTGGGATAATGAAAATGTTCTAAAATTGATTGTGGTGATGATTGTACAACTCTGAATATATTAAAAGGCATTGATTGGATACTGCAAGTGTATGGTATATGAATTATATCTGTATGAAGCTGTGAAAGAATATACCTGATACATAGAATGTAAGATCTCTGTGCCGCCATAAAGGAATTTTCTGGAAAAATATTGTTACTTTTCTCACGGCACTGACCTCAGAAGGTTTGCTATCTATCCCAAACATTTCTGGGTTTCAAAAACAACACATTAATTGAAACCTCAAGGTTTTCTAAAACCTTATTCTGTCTTTGTTATAGTAGTCAGCCTCTAATTATAGGGCTTATGTTAATTCCAGCACCATATCTTTTTCATGTATCAAGAAAATATATGTCAGAGACTTTTAAAAAATTATTTATTTTAGAGAGAGAGAGAGTGCGAGTGAGTGGGGGGAGGAGGGACAGAGGGAGAGAGAGAGAGAGAATGAATTCTCAGGCCGACTCCTTGCTGAGCATGGAGCCGGATGCGAGGCTCAGTCCCAGGACCCTGACGTCTTGACTTGAGCCAAAACCAAGAGTCGGATGCTCAAACGACTGAGCCACCCAGGGACCCATGTCAAAGACTTTCTTAAAAATTAATTCATTATATGTTAATAAAAAAAATTAATTCAAAGTCATACCCAGACCTATCTGCACTTTTCTATTTGTCCGTTAAGTGTTTATAAGGTGCTTATGGGCATCTTATAGTAGTACATCCGGAAATTTTGCTCTTAAGTGTGTAACATCCATTTAAAAAAGTACCCAGTGGGGCGCCTGGGTGGCTCAGTCGTTAAGCATCTGCCTTCGGCTCAGGTCAGGGTCCCAGGGTCCTGGGATCGAGCCCCGCATCAGGCTCCCTGCTCGGCGGGAAACCTGCTTCTCCCTCTCCCACTCCCCCTGCTTGTGTTCCCTCTCTTGCTGTGCCTCTCTCTGTCAAATAAATAAATAAAATCTTTTAAAAAATAAATAAATAAAGAAGTACCCAGAAAGCCATAATTTTGGTGGATCTGCTGTTTTAGGGCTGATGAAGTGCTATGGTTATAAGCGGAAAAACCAAAGTTATTTTACTTTAGATAATCTGACCACACTTAGTCCCTTACCCCCTTTTTATTTTTTCTTTAGGTTTTTTACTTTTAAGAGGCTCCTTCTGGGGAAGGAATATTTAAACTGTGGAGATTATATGATGATATGTAGGAGAATATTAAAAGCTTAAACATTTTAGGCGTGCCTGGGTGGCTCAGTTGGTTAAACATCTGTCTTTGGCTCAGGTCATGATCTTAGGGTCCTGGGATCCAGCCCCTTGTCAGGCTCCCTGCTCAGTGGGGAGACTGCTTCTTCCTCTTCCTCTGCCCTTCCACCCCCACTGGTTCTCTCTCTCTCTCTCTAATAAATAAATAAATAAATAATCTTAAAAAAAAAAAAAAAGCTTAAGCATTTAAATTTAATGTTGATCAAACAACTTACTTTAAAAAGAAACTTTTTTGAGTGTAGGTTCCATACTATACAGAGATGCCCTTTTTTTTTTACATTTTATTTATTTGTCAGAGAGAGAGAGAGGGAGAGAGCACAAGCAGGGGAAATGGCAGGCAGAGGGAGAAGCAGGCAGGGAGCCTGATGTGGGACTTGATACCAGGACTTTGGGATCATGACCTGAGCCAAAGGCAGACGTTTAACTGACTGAGCCACCCAGGCACTCCAATAGTTGTATTAAAGCCAAAGACTGAATGTTAAGCTGGTTTGCTTTAGATGAGGCTTTCAGAATATGTAGAGAAAATTGTTAAAATTTTAAGATCCATCTTTGACTTGAACAACAAACTGAACCGCACTAAATTCAGTCACTGTTTTTTTGCTCTTGGTGAAAATGGATGGAGATAAGGTTTTAGTAGTTGTTTATAGTCAAGTCTCATAAAAAGGGCAGTTTTATTGGATTTTTGGAAAATATAGACATAAAAAATTTGTCACATTGGTAATAACATAGCTCTTGTAGTACTTAATTTTGTAACTTAATTAAGAAATATAATTGGCCTAAATATCAGCTCAGCGATCTAGAAAGTGAACTGCTGTACAAATAGTCCATTTTATACCACTGTTATAAATGGCCCTATCATATGCCAAACTCTCAGAGTAATTACTTTCTTATGATTCTTTGTTTCCAAAACCTGTTTTAATAAGAATGTTTTTGAATCTGTGTAATATTTAACATATAAAGCCTGCGTTATTTTGAAGTTGATACTGAAAACCTCTAAACTTCTGACCTTGAGTAGAATTTGGTATGTATAACCATTACATGCAGCTGCTGGATTCAGAATTGCCTTTTCTCGGATTCTGCTTTGTGAAAAATAATGTGTATTGGACATGAGTGTATGGCAGCTGACATTTATCAAGGATAACAGGAGCCTTACTCATTTTCACATTTTAAAGTAACTTTGAAAGCTTTGCATGTGCACACATGCTCAACATATGTTCCTAAGATTTAAATACATTTTTCATCATGTATCAATGAAACCAAATTTCAGTCTTTAATGAGCTTCAACGTTAAACTTACTCTGTGTGAGTACACAAACATCTAAAGATCAGCAGTGTAGGATATTTAATTCACTTCCATAGAATTTTATCTTTCATACTTTAAAATTATTACGAGTGAAAATGTACCTCCTTGTATTCAGGGTAGCACTCTTGTTATGTAATGTGTTATTTGGCATTTCTTTCATTCCCCTACTATAAAATTTGGCCCTAATGTAGAAAACTGGATTATAGAAATTATTTTTTTTCTTATCAATGGTATATTGCTCTTCTGTTTGAAAAGATTTTTATGGAGCTAGTTATTTTACTGGAGGGTGACATAAATAAATTGGGATTGCGTGATTTTTAGTCTTTGTTCTTAGCCTTTTAAAATTTTCTTTAAAGATAGATTGTGATAATAAAAAGAATTCTGAAATAAAACTGCAAAATTCATAATGTGTTGGCAAACTTGTTAATTAAAATAACACCTTTAAATGGTTGGTATGGGTTTCAGACACTGCAGCCCTTCAGTATATTGATACGCAGATCACACTGACTTGCTGCAAGGTAATAGGAGACATGCTTTGACTTCTGCAGATAAATTGGCCATGCATAGCTGTAATCCTACTGTCTTTTCGTTTCCAGATGTGATTGAATAGTATAAGGCCTTTGATACCTAGGTCCTGGGTAATAAGTTGAAACTTAATTTTTTGTGTGTATGTGAGTTTTTACTTGGGCTTTTGATGAGCCTGTTTTGTGGTATGAAGGTACCATGTAAATTCTGGACGTTTTATTACTTAAATAACTCTGCCTGAATTTGAAATATAAGAAGGCTGAGTTCCATTTTTCCCCCCATTTTCCTTTTGGCAGTTAATAAGGAAGTCATTTTATTAAGAGTGATAAATAGTAAAAAGAATTTTAAATTTAGACTAGTTAAATTGCCAGTGTCTTTACATTTTAAAAAAATGCAAAGCAATTATGAATTTTAACAAGAGTTTTCAAAGAAATCATCCTTCATCACTTGTGACCTAAGTGCCCTTACTGTTTCTACAAATTCTTTTCATATAGAAATGCACCATATTAGAGAGTTTTAAAGAAAATACTTGAGGGATACCTAGCTGGCTCACTTAGTAGATCATGTGGCTCTTGATCTCGGGGTCATGAATTCGAGCCCCACGTTGAATATAGAGATCACTTAAAAATAAAGTCTTTGAAAAAATAAAATACTTGAAATGTTTGCATAAGAACAGTTTAATATTACTACCAAAACTTTATTTGTAGATATTAGTATCTTTGAGAATTTAGTTCTTTCCAAAAGACATCTCTTTATAATCCCCTCCTAGGTACCAAGGTTTAGGCAATTTGCAAAAGTTCTTCAGCCAGTGTGGGAATTAGAAAACCAGTACATTGCTTCCTGAATTCATGTGGGTTGTAAATGTAGTTGCTTTATAATCACAGAGGCAAAATTCTGTTTTTTTAAATAACCTTGGTTCTGTCTGTAAATCATGAGATTCTTTAGGGAGCCATTTGTTAAGACTTCCATGTGCTCAGATAAGCTTTGTTTTGGTCTATGGTTTTAATTATTTCAGCAACCTTGTAAAGATGTAGTATGTCCTGGGGCGCCTGGGTGGCTCAGTTGGGTAAGTGTCTGACTGTAGATTTTGGCGCAGATCATGATCATATAGGGCTCGGTGGTGGGCATGGTGCCTGCTTAAGATTTCCTCTCTCCCTCTGCCTCTCCCTCACCCCTCTGCCTCTCTTAAAAAAAAAAAAAAAAAGAAAAAAGAAAAAAGACTGGTATGTCCATTTTAGAGAATAAGAAAGAGCTTCAGAGACTTACATTTGGTGATACTATGCTGGGGCTTAGATCAGCTCTGAAGTCTTTTCCTTTTATTTCACTGTGCTGCGTTCGATTTGAATTCATCAGTTTTCTTATCCACTTCACTGATTGTGTTTGTTTGTGTGTGTGTGTGTGTGTTGTGTTGTGTTGTGTTGTGTTGTGTCTAGGAATTCTTTATTTAGAGTTTTCAGATATGGATTTAAGTATCCCGTGCTAACTAAGTTAGGATATTTGGTGCTCGCATAATGGGTGATACTATCTCTCTTTTTATACTTTATATTTTATGAAGGTTTGTAATCCAGTCTTTTCATAACGATTTATTGTTTTTATTTTTTTCATGGCTGTCAAATTTTTATCTCTTAAGGATCATAAGCATTTGTTTTAAACTTACTTAAAGATTTCATTTTATTGGGTGGTGAGTTCATCTTCCAGTATTGATGAATTTCTTGGTCAACTTTCTTAGTTCTGTTTTCACATACACTTGGGAATTTTCATTTACAATTTGCATCTTAAATGGGAAATTTAGTTTTCCTTTTGTTCATTTGGTGCTCTCCATGTGACCCCTTCTCCCTGGCTCGGTACCCCGAGCTCTGTTTTTGTTGCCTTCTCCCATATCCACTCTACCTTTAGTCTAGGTCCAGGACTCCAGTCTGAAATATTCTTGCAATATTAGAGAGATGATGATTCGTCTACACTGCAGGTTGTAGTATGATGTGATCAGTAACTTGTTATTGATGATCATAGCTTCTCTTCACCTTCTTTTCAGCAATTTTTTGGTTTGGTTTTTACCTATGAGCCTTGCTTTTGGTCCTGTTATCTTGTGCGTGATTGGATTTCCTTAAAAAGCAGTTGCTAGTTTCTGGTCCTGAAATTCAGTGGGTTCATGGAGTCATCAATTCATTACTGTATGTTTGCTCTGTGTTTTCGTCCACAGACATATTTGTTATGTTTGAGCATTTCTGTGTCTTCCAAAATTAATAAAAAATACGTACTTTATTTGTCATTATTATATTTAGAGCAGAGGGGAAGAGTGGTTGGTTGAGAGCAGTAGTCCATGATGTCATCTTATCAGAAAGTCCTGTACTTTTAAAAATTTTTTTATTAATTTTTAAATTTTAATTCCAACATAGTTAACATAAGTGTTATGTTAGTTTCAGGTGTACAATATGGTGATTCAACAATTCTATACACGGGTCAGTGCTCATCGTGATAAGTGTACTCTTAATCCCATCACCTATTTCACCCACCCCCCTACCCACCTCCCCTTTGGTTTTTTGGTTTCTCTCTCTTTCTCTCTCTTTGCTTTCCTTTGTCCATTTGTTTTGTTTCTTAAATTCCACATATGAGTGAAATCATATGGTATTTGTCTTTCTCTGACTTATTTCGCTTAGAATTATGCTCTCTAGCTCCATCCATGTTGTTGCAAATGGCAAGATGTAATTTTTTTTTTTTTTAAGATTTCATTTACTTATTTTAGAGAGAGTGCAAGAGCGAGTGGGGGGTGGTGCAGAGGGAGAAGGAGGGAGAGAATCTCAGGCAGACTGTGTGCCGAGTGTGAAGCCCAGTGTGGGGCTTGATCCCACAACCTTGAGATCATGACCTGAGCTGAAACCGAGAGTCGGACGTCTAACTGCCTGAGCCACCCAGGCGCCCCAAGATTTCATTCTATTTTATGGCTGAATAGTATTTCATTGTACACATAGACACACCCCACGTCGTCTTTATCCATTCATTTATGGATGGACACTTGGGCTGCTTCTGTAATTTGGCTGTTGTAAATAATGCTGCAATAAACATAGGGGTGCATGTAACCTTGTGAATTAGTGTTCTTTTATTTTTATGGGTAAATTACCCAGAAGTGCAATTAGTGGATCATATGGTATGGTAGTTAGTTTTTAACTTTTTGAGGAACGTCCATACTGTTCTTCCACAGTGGCTGCACCAGTTTGCATTCCCATCAACAGTGCACTAGGGTTCCTTTTTTCCCACATCCTCACCAACACTTGTTTCTTGTGTTTTTGATTTTAGCCATTCTGACAGGTGTGAGGTGATAACCATTGTGGTTTGAGTTGCTTTTCCCTGATGATGATTGACGTTGAGCATCTGTCCATGTGTCTGTTGGCCATGTTTAGGTCTTCTTTGGAGATATGTCTGTTCATGTCTTCTGCCCATTTTTTAATTGGGTTATTTGTTTTTCATTTTGAGTTAAGTTCTTTATATATTTTGGATACTAACCCTTTATCAGATACGTCTTTGCAGATATCTTCTCCCATTCAGTACGTTGTCTCTGGTTTTGTTGATTGCTTCATTTCCTTTGGTGTGCAGAAGCTTTTTATTTTGATGTAGTCAGGAAGTCCTGTTCTTTTGATTTTACAACCTGGCTTATTTATATAGGCTTGCAGATAGTAGATACTGAAATATTTATTATATGAATGTGAAGAGGATCTTGGAGAAGCCATACCAGTTTCAGACCTTCAATCCCAGTCTTTTTATTTATTTATTTATTTATTTATTTATTCATGAAAGTCGGAGAGAGAGGCAGAGGCAGAGGGAGAGAAGCAGGCTCCCCGCCTAGCAGGGAGCCCGATGCGGGACTCGATCCCAGGACCCTGGGATCATGACCTGAGCCGAAGGCAGACGCTTAACCGTCTGAGCCACCCAGGCGCCCCCTTCAATCCCAATCTTAATCTTAGTACAGTGGTTCTCAAAAGTGTGGTTCATGGTCCTCTGGGAGTCCCTGAGAACTCTTACAGGGTCCACCCAGTTAAAACTATTTTCATAATAACCCATTATTTACCATTTTCATTCTTTTGATGTTTGCACTGATGCAGATACAGTGGTACCGAAAACTACTGGCACCTTAGCTTCAGTCAAGGCAGTAGTGCTACAGACTATCCTAGTGGTCATTATATACTTTACTTTCCCGCACTTAGAGTTAAAGGAAACAAACAAAGCAGCATTTCTCACTTAGGATTGTCCTGCATGAGGCAGCAAAATTTGCTCATTTCATTAAATCTTGACTCTTGAGTACTGTATTTTAAAAATTCTGTCTAGTGAGAATGGAAAATATGCAGAAAGCACTCTGCCTACCATGGTTATCCTGGGGAAGGGCCCTTGTGTGATTGGTTTGGGTACTGAACTACCCCTTTTTTCATGGAATACCATTTTTACTTGAAAGAACAGCCAGCAAGCTCTGGTTATTGAAACCTGAGCATTTCACAGATAGTTTCTTGAAACCGAGCAAGATGAACCTATTACTTCAAGGAAAACCTCTGTTGGTATTTGTTGACAGTGATAAAATTTGAGTTCTCAAATGAAAATTGTAATGTTGGTAAATTTGAATCTGCCACCATGAGTGTAACCGCTTCTCAGTACTTAAAAGACTTTCAAGATGAGATGCATGGTGATATTAATACGGAGTTTTTGATATTGTATCATGAAATATATCAATATTTTAAAATCTGCTTGATCAGTGAACTGATACGTTAAAATGACAATGTTTGATGTTACAAAATCATTCATGGGTAGAAGATTTGCTCAGTGTAAGCTAGGGGAGTATATTTTAATGTAATAGCATGAAAGTTGATCAGTAGTTTCAGATTTCACTTTGCAACTAACCTTTAAGAAAGTACTTATTGCTTGTTGAGTTTTAGCATAATACCAAGGAAAATTATCTACAGTTTGCAAAAGGCTATTGTAATAGTCCTTTTTAAAAATAAGTACATGTCTCTGAGGCTGGATTTTCTTCATGTTTTTGTCACATTAACATATTGCAACATACTGAATGGAGAAGTAGATAAGCAAATCCAGATATCTTCTTTTTTTTTTTTTTTTTAAAGATTTTATTTATTTATTTGAGAGAGAGAGAGAGAGAATGAGAGACAGAGAGCATGAGAGGGAGGAGAGTCAGAGGGAGAAGCAGACTCCCTGCCGAGCAGGGAGCCCGATGCGGGACTCGATCCCGGAACTCCAGGATCATGACCTGAGCCGAAGGCAGTCGCTTAACCAACTGAGCCACCCAGGCGCCCTCCAGATATCTTCTTTAAGTCAGACATAAGATTTGTAAAAATGTAGAAACAGTACCACCTCTCTGTTTTGTTTCAGAAAATTTGTTTTCCATAAAATTGTGAAATTGTTAACACAATGCGCTTGTTTTAAAATGAATTAATATTTCAAATATTTATAAGGTTAATTTTGAATATGGTAGATATTGATAGGTATAACCCACATAACAAAAGCTTTTTGGCGTTCCCAGTTTTTAAGAGGTAAAGGAATCCCGATATCAAAAAGGTTGAGAATCACTGATGTAGGTAGTGAATTTGGTTGGAACTCCAGAGGCATTTGACTTAAACCTTTCACCCTGCTTGTATATATTGGTTGTTTTGAAGCACATCTGAATTCTGCTATAGCTGTCTCTGTTCTGACCTACTTAAACAGGAAGGGGGCCAGAGCTAACTAGTAAGGTTTGGCCATTTTCAAGGACATGCAGTTGTCATTTACCCTGAATCTTTCTTTTAGTAGTAAGATCCAGATTGACTGCAGAAGGTTAGGACTTTGAACACTTGTATAACATTGTGTGCCGTATCTGATACGCAGTTGTTCCTGCTTTTGAATTAACAGGTCAGCTGTTAATTTCCAGTGGAAACCTTTCATAGCACATAGTACATTTTGTGGTACTATATTTATTAGTTTGTTGATTATGGACCCTTGTCACTAGCTTATTGAAGGCAAAAAACTTTGTCTGTTTTGGTCAGCAGTTTATCCCAAGCACATGGCATGGGGAATGCAGTCTCCTTTGTTTATGTATGTGGACAACACTCAGTATGTTGAAGAATGACCAGTTAAAGACTTTTTTTTCCCTCTAGTTTTATTGAGAAATAATTGACACACACCACTGTATAGGTTTATGGTATACAGCTAGATGGTTTGATTTACGTGTATTATGAGATCAGTACAGTTGGTTCTGCTAACACCCATTTTCTCCTGTAGATACAATAAAAAGAAAAGAAAAAATTCTCCTTGTGATGAGAATTTTTAGGAGCTACTCTCTCTCTCTTTTTTTTTTTTAAAGATTTTATTTATTTGACACAGAGAGAGAGCATAAGCAGGGGAAGCGGCAGAGGGAGAGGGAGAAGGAGACTCCCCGCTGAGCAGGGAGCCTGACAAGGCGCTCCATTCCAGGACCCTGGGATCATGACCTGAGCGAAGGCAGATGCTTAACCGACTGAGCCACCCAGGTGCCCCAGGAGCTACTCTCTTAACCACTTTCCTATATATCACACAGCGGTGTTAACTGTAGTCATCCTGTTGTATATTACATCCCTAGTGCTTAGTGACCACTCTTCAGATGTTTGCTGGTGGGTTTAGGTTTTAACCAATTTAGGTGTATGCCTGGTTTTACAGGAGTTCATAATTAAATTTTTGCCTCTAATGTTCTTTAACAATAACGAGGTGTCCCCAGTCTTCATTTACTAGACACATGTAGGCTGGTTTTGTGAAATACAAAAAGCTCTTTAAAGTCATGAATCATGAAACTGACCTTTGAAAAGCAGTGGAGGAAAAAAAAAAACAACCAAGCTATGTTTTACTTAAATTATTTAAGTGATGCTCTTTTTGTCCTATTCTTCAGTATTTTACATTCTTTCTTGCTGCAAATTTCTTTTCTGGTTACAATCATGATCTAGAAGACAGATTTTTAGCTCCACATAGTAGTAGTATACTAGCTATATTTTGACGGGTATTTAGGGAGGCAGTTGAGGCTTTTGTTCAATTAGACTTTGGTACTTTTTAACATTTCTACCAGTGTTACCCTACCTTCAACAGGTAAAGGATGTTAAAAGTGCTTTCTTATTTTCTTTTTTGACTTTGATATATATGTTCTCCTTCAGTATTTGTATTTTTGTCATCCTGAAATTGATAATGACAAAGATTTATTTGAGGAGATAAATTCTGTTACCAGATGTATAACTTCTAGGAATATGGAAATGTTATTTTTAAAAAACGACTCTTTTGAATTTAAAGTTATTTAGGCTAGGAGTGGAATTATAATCAGTGAAGAGTAATATGCTGTGAGGTCAGAAAAAGAAAAAAGGCAGTGGAAACAGCACGCAAGGACTGAGCTACAGACTAACCTGCAGTAAAGATGATGACCCATTCAGGAAGTCATGAGTCAGACTTGCCATGTTGTGTTGCTAGTGTTAGAGAACATCTGCTCCAGTGTCTTTGCTTTTATTAAAGATTTTTTTTATTTTTAAGTAATCTCTACACCCAAAGTGGGGCTCAAACTCACAACCCCGAGACCACGAGTCGCATGCTCTCTGACTGAGCCCGCCAGGTGCCCCTCCTTTGTTATTGCTTTTAAAGAAGGAAATCTAGCTAAGATGGGTTTTACCCTTGATACATCTCTCTCTCTTCCACCTTCAGTATTTTTCTTCGAAAAATTAATTCAAGTTGCTTTATCAACTTTTCATTTCCACATTATTAATTTTTATAATGTTAGTGTCACAGGTAAACCCTCTGTACTACTTAATGTTTTTGATACTTGATATCGGTGGACAGGGCTACCTTCAGTACTGTAGGGGGAGTGTCTTGTTACTTTTAAGTTTTTCACTCTGCAGTACTCCGGTTCAGGAGTATCAGTGCTGCCCATGACTTACGGTTCCCATTCCCTGTAGCATTCATGGTGTGCCTACTGCTACTTCCTGTCGCAGCTTTCTTTACCAGGTGGCTAATGTCCACTCTTAAGTATCATATTTCTTTTAGTATCATTTTTTCTTCTCTGAGGCAGATGGAAAGAATGGGTTAGGAGAGAATGGGGCACATGCTGTGATCATTCCCCCCCCTTTACATACATCTTTATTGCCTATTTATTGAATCTGTATCAGATTTTATTCCCACGCTCTGCACATGCTTCTCTAACCCTTGTTTATCTTAATCCAGTGCTTTACCACTTACCTCGAGGGGGCTAAAAACTTTGTTTCTCACTTGTTCCTCTTTCTCTGCTGCTTATATTTTCATTATATGCCAAGAGAAAACCTTAGATATAGTTTTGATGTAGAGATATTTACATCTATCAAGGAAAAATTAAACCACAAATCCAGAAGTAAAAAGAGATCATAAAGAACCACCACTGTGTGCTTTTACCTAGTACCTTTGAAGGTTTGTTGATATCCTCTTTAGAAAATCTTCTAAAATATGCCTCCTTATTCTTGTGTCTTTTAATCTTAAGAAGACAGATAGCGGTTACAGTAATTTGTTCTCTTTTCATGGTTTTAATGGCTACTAGCTATGTCTCACCACACTATTTCAGTGGGAGAATGTTTTGAATTCCAGTCAGCTACCTGTAAGTTTAGAATAGCCTGAATAGTCCTGGCTAATTTGTTTTTTGTCTGAAACCTTTTAATTTGTTGCCATATGGGATATTTGTAGCTATTTGTCTTTCAACAGAGAGCAAATCTGAATCTTTGTTCTTGGTATTGAGGGATTACCATTATTCCCTTTGTCAGTTGCTTGCTTTGTATTGCTTTTCATGCTCACATTAAACATATGCATATGTGAGGTGTGATTATTACCAGATTTTACAGGTGATAGGCTTTTTAAAGGTGACAGAAGTTTACCTTTTAGTGAAATTGAGATTCTGCTCTTGAGTTTGATTCCAGCAAAGCCCCATTGTCTTTTCATTATGTCATAGTAAATCAGCTGAAGGATTCAAACGTTTGAGTTTTTTTTTTTTTTAAAGATTTTATTTATTTATTTGAGAGAGAGAGAATGAGAGACAGAGAGCACGAGAGGGAAGAGGGTCAGAGGGAGAAGCAGACCCCCCGCTGAGCAGGGAGCCCGATGTGGGACTCGATCCCGGGACTCCAGGATCATGACCTGAGCTGAAGGCAGTTGCTTAACCAACTGAGCCACCCAGGCGCCCGAGTTTTATTTTGATAGGCAGCTTGGAGCCACTATATTTGTTGGAGTGGGAATACTCAAGTGAAAAATGACATGTCAAAAAGAAGCAAAAATGCAAGCTCTTCTTGCATCTTCTCTGTATTTTAAGGAAGATTGTTGAGTTGGTGAAAAGTACAGTTAAGGGGATGGTAAAGAAGAGAGCTGGAGTTGGAAAAGGAACCGGGAGAATGGTGGGTAGTAGCAGTAAAAAAGAAAGAGGAAGGAGTTTGTAATGAAACAGTCTTGTACAATTTTTTTTAAAGTTTAAGAAAAAAGTTTGTTTGTTTATGTAAGTAAGTAATCTCTACACCCAGCGTGGGGCTTGAACTCACAACCACGAGATCAAGAGTTGCATGCTCCTCTGACTGAGCCAGCCAGGTGCCCCTTATATAAGTTTTTTTTTTTTATAATGGTTTAGAGCTTACAGTGTAGAAAGTGGAGACAGAAAAGAGAACAGGAGTAGAGTGCAGTGTGTAAAACAGTGTAGTAGAAGTGTGAAAAGTGCATCAGGATAAAGAAGGAAAAACTTTCTCTAATTGGGAGAGTTTGAATGGTTTCATCAGAGGTGACAGTTGAACGTAATCTTGAAGGATGAGTAGGAGTATTCTAGATATTAGGAGATTTAAAAAGGAATGACTTAAAAACAAACAGGAAATAATTCAGTGATCATCCTTTGTCAGAATCTCTTAGCATAGGTCATTTGGGAGGCTGCTGCTGAGGAAGAATGGACTGATGGTATGTTTAGAATGAAACTCAGGTGTGGAGGGATTCGGTGCATTAAATTGTAGGATCCAGTGTTACCTTTGAAGTAAGGAATTACCTAGCTAGTTAGTATGCTGTCAGGAGAGTAATTTGATTTAGATGGAAGTGGCTTGCTTAACTCCCTCTGCACAGTGTATATTTGTGAACTTCAACTCGGTTGCTTCTGTAGAGGTTGAGAAGTCTCTTGGCAACAAGCTTCCAGTTGCAACTAACATCTGCTTTGGCTAATTGGTATGCCCAGTTCTGGTAGCAGAGCCTCTGGGGGGTTTGTGTTTGAATTCAGCTTCATCAGGTTTAAACTGGAACATAAATGTGAAGGGGCTTTGGGGTCAGCCTGTTGATTGAGAATGAAAAGGCAAGACATACAAAGGGAGAAGAGAGAATGAAACCTGTGGATAAAATAGCTGTTAATTTACATTTGGATGCTTTTTGGCTTAATTTGTATATTAAAAATGGGATGTTTTACTCTGTTGTTCTCTGCTATCCCCTTTTCAAGTTTGCTGGCATTATAAACTAAAGAAGACTGAGGAGAAGAATGACCAGGACCTAAGGATAATCCATTTTTGGCATAAGTCTGCACCAAGGTAGTTTATTGTAGACACTGCTCATCTGCTTTTTCTCTTTAAAAAACAACTGTAGGCTGGTGGTTTCCTATCATCTGTGTTCCCATGACACTTTATGCAGTGCCTTCATTTTAACACTTACCAAATTATGTTGTTACAATTGTTTATGCTTTCTTCTTCTGCTAACTTGAGAGTCGTAGCAGTGTATGGTATCATTCATCTCTCTTTCCTGGACCTAAAATGGTTCTGGCCATGCAAATGTTTGAGCTGAAATAGAATTAAATTGAAAAATGGATTGCATTAGGTGGTTTATACTTGATCCTACTAAATAGACATAACAGATTATCAGCAACAAAACAAGAGGATATTGCCAGTTAGTTTTTATTTGAAACTTTCTCATTTCTGTCCTTGTCTCCTTTCAGCTCTTACCCTGTTTACCAGAGTTGAATTAAAACATAAAAGTAGTGGGTGACTCAGTTGGTTGGGTGTCTGCCTTTGGCTCAGGTCATGATCCCAGGGTCCTGGGATCGAGCCCTGCATCGGGAAGCTTGCTTCTCCCTCTCCCACTCCCCCTGCTTGTGTTCCCTCTCTCACTGTATCTCTCTGTTAAATTAAATAAATAAAATCTTAAAAAAAAAACAAAACATAAAAGTAGGAGACAATCACTGGAAGAGACATCTAGTTGATGAGAAAGCTTTCATAGTGGTTCCATGTTTACCCCGCCCTGGCTACACCCCATGGTCTCTTAAACACACACAGGTTATACTTCCCTCAGTTCTTCAGTCTTTTCCTCTCTGGTGCTGGTTCTCTTGGAGCTGTACCACAGATTGAAGTAAAACCTTTAATTTGATATTTTAGAAATACAGTTTTGTAGGATTAAGGCTTTAACTAGTGGTGACTATATACTAAATTGTCTTGAGTAAGAGTGTCAATTTGGAACTTGAATTTTGGGTAGTGCTTTTATATATGAATGTCTCATAATTTTTCCCAGTGGTAATTTTTTTTCTTAATTGGATTGAGCAGTCTTTGCTTTTACATAGAGCTTCAAGTGGTTTTCAGTAAATCATTTCAAATCCACAGTTGTTGTTTGAAAATTTTCCTCAAGTTACTGTGATTCTCAGGACATACCAGAAACACTCCCTAGTTAGCATTATTTAATCATACCTTGTGTAAGTCAGCCAAACAAGCCTGACAAATTAAATTACTAGTGGGATAGTCAAAGTTTTTGGCCCCAGCATTTAATCTTAGAAAACCCAAGGCTAAAAAGACTTGACACACTTTTTCAGGGTATAGCTCATGCATTTCTGATCTTAAGTTTTCTTCTTGCTGTTTTAGCCGGTGACTATTATTCATCTCAAGTGGAAGTAAGGATCATGGTTAATATTAGACCACCTCAGAGGGCAGTTTATCTGGTGACTTGTAGAGTAGTGGTTAGTTTTTAGGGGCTTGAGGGGAATAGCAGCATTAGTACCTGCTGGGTTTGAGTGGCTCCTTGCCTCTGTCCCTGGTACTCTGCATACCCCCCAACCCTGAGTGTACAACTGCTCTGTTCTTACTGATGAGTTGAGAAATTTTCTGGTTAACTGGTTGGAGGTGGTGTGATTTAAAAGTATAAATGGTTTATTTTTGGTGAGGGATAAAATGCCCAAGGAACATTTGATATATATTTTATTGGTTATAAAGTTCTGAGTCCCAGTTCTGCCATCTGGTATCTGTGTGTGACCCAGTGGAAAGTTACTTAGCTATTTCCTTATCTATAAAATGGGAATAGTAGTGCATACTTTGGAGAGTCATTGTGAGAAATTACATAGAACATGTTATGCCCAGCACTGTACAGCCACAAAAGTTATCCCCTTCCCTTTCCCTTATTAATGTAGGAAAAGTAAAATATTTATTTATTTTTTTTTAATTTTTCAATTTATTTTTATTTTTTTAGCTTTTATTTATTTATTTGACAGAGAGACACAGCGAGAGAGGGAACACAAGCAGGGGGAGTGGGAGAGGGAGAAGCAGGCTTCCCGCGGAGCAGGGAGCCCGATGTGGGGCTCGATCCCAGGACCCTGGGATCATGACCTGAGCCGAAGGCAGATGCTTAATGACTGAGCCACCCAGGTGCCCCAAAAGTAAAATATTTTAGTTGGTCTCTGTGCCATCTGAGATTTACTGAGTAACCTATCTCCTCTCCGTTTTGGATTTTGGCATCGCATGGCACCCTCCCCCCCCCACCACAGTCATATGCACAGCCCCCCACTATGGGCATTAGCATTGTTGATTGGTATCTTTTCCTTTTGGACAGGAGTACTTCCTGCATCCTTGTCCATCTGGCTAGTTTGTCGTACACAATCAGTATTTTTTTCTCGTATATTAACTGCAGATAACCCAAACGAAAGCTAGTTGATGCTGTTCAGTCATATACCAACATTTTCATGACTTTTGAGCTGGCAGGTATAATTCTTTTCTGCTTTTTAGCCAGAATTAGTTTAGGAATGTTCATTTTTTAGCAGTTTAACTTGTATTCTGAGCATGTCTAAGCTTAAACATGTACCATAGCTTGTTGTGTATAGAAAGGCCTGTAGTATTTATATAAGGAATTCTAACCAATTCCTGTTAAGATTTTTTCATTTTAAATCCGATTTTTCCAAATAATATAGCAGTAGGTAACATTAGATTTTGATAGCATTGAAAGTTATTCTGAATTGCTACTATCTATATTTGAAGTAAATTGCATAGAATATCTTGCTTAAATGTAATCTTAAAGTGTGCGTTGTTGTATCAGTATATTGAAGGCAGATGCTTAACGACTGAGCCACCTAGGCGCCCCTATATTGTGGTCTTAATTCTCTACTGTGTAGGTGATCTTTAATTGTAAGGAGTCAGACTGTAGAAGGGGGTTAATATTCATAGACTGTTCTTATAATCAAAGACACTGTGAGACTCTTGTGCTATATTATTTCCCCTTTGAATATGGATTTTACCAGCTCCATATATCCTCTAAACTAGATGGGTTGTAATTTAAGATAAAAATGTAAGCTGTACAGTTACCGATTTATGTTTCTTTTAGAATTTTTTTGGAAGAATGATCTATTCATGGGCCTAGTGTGTAATCCGTTCTCCCCTCGCACCCTGATTATTGACTACTGACTGAAAATGGTCTAGATTTACGTGTGTATGCTAGGCATTTACCTTTCATACCTTAAAAAGAATAATTTACCAAGCTAGATAATATATCCTCTCAGGTAGATATAGTTTGAGTCCATCTCTGCCAGTGAGAAGCAGGCAGCAGACCGGGCAAATAAAACAAATGCTATTTACAATTTTTATGTTTATAGCAAAGATTAATACCAAATAAACAGAAAACTGTAAAGTATGTCATAGTCATTTGTGCTCAGGAATAATTGTATTAGTTATTGTATATACTGAAACTTATTTTTTGTGCAGAAATACTAGTTTTCATTTTCATGTTGAACATTTTCTTTATCCTAATGAAATTTAGGAGATGCATTTGCTGTACTTTTTTTCGTTGTTGTATGGTATTTTATCATTCATTCTTGGAAGTCCTGTGGTCTTCCAGGTGTTGCGCAATAAATGTGACTTGGTGTCAAGGTTCATATCTGAGTAACAACTAGGCAAGAAATTGGCAAACCTGTTCTTTAAAAAAAAAAAGAGAGAATGATACTTCCATGGTTTTACATTAGAATTTTGTGTTAATACATTTGTGGATAATTACCTTTGTTACTAGAGATCAGAGGATTCTGTAAGAGTAAATTTGGTAGCACATAGACTACACAGTCATATGCACATTATAGCTTCTTGTTATGCCAAATCAAGAGAAGGAGTCACATATGTATATATGGACACATTTGACATACTTATATTTCTCTACATGCACATAAAAATTGATGTAACGTGAATGACTTGTATGCTTTTCTGGTTTAGACTGGTAATTGTGATTATTGATTTCTTCCATACTAAGAGATTGTCATGGTTTTTCATTCTCTACTGATGTAATTTATGCCTTTAAAACTCATTTTGGTGACATCCTATATCAAGTGTAGAAGTGAAAAATTTAAAAAGTTTGAACTATTATATAGATTAGAATGAAGGGAATTCTAAAGTATGACTTAATAAGTTGAATGTTCCATTTATTCAATATTTATTCAAGACATTTATTAACCACTTATTAAATGCTAGGCACCTTCAACTGTACTGGAGATTCAGCTTAATATTTAATAGCAAAGTAAGGTGAAATAATACTGAGACTCTGGAATAAATTATGTCTTTCAAATTAAAGAAATGCTATTTGTTCACCAAATAGTTTGCCATTCAGTTTTGGGGATTCAGTTTATGTTTGATATCAAAGTAAGGAAATAATATTCAGGATGTGGAATAGATTATATTTTTAAAGTAAAGAAATGTTACTATTCACTGGATGGTTTGCCACTCAATTTAAAAATTACTTTGTGAATGAAACAAGTATAAAACCAGGTGTGTATTGAGACGTAGCTAAAATTATTTTTTTGTACTTAAGGACTCACCGTTTTTAAATATGAAAATTGGAAATCAAAACTGAACATACTTTAAAACTTTTTTATTTGGAAATAATTTTAAACTTAAAAGTTGCAAGAAAAAGAACAGTACAAAGAATTTAAAAATTTTTCTTCTGCCAAGATTCACCCTTTGTCAATATCTTGCTGCCCTCCTTTCTCCTCTCTTCTTCCTCTCCCTCTTCTTTGCTTCTCTTTCTGTTCCTTTTTTCACTCACTTAAAATGTGTATAAATCCCATCCCTCCACCACTAGAGGGTCATTTGCATATATAATGGTCCATTTACTGTAAATATTAAGAATAAGGATAGCCTCTTTTTTTAAAAATATTTTATTTATTTGACAGAGAGAGAGAGAGAGACAGTGAGAGAGGGAACACAAAGAGGGGGAGTGGGAGAGGGAGAAGCAGGCTTCCCGCTGAGCAGGGAGCCCGATGCGGGGCTCGATCCCAGGACCCTGGAACCATGACCTGAGCCGAAGGCAGACGCCCAACGACTGAGCCACCCAGGCGCCCAAAGGATAGCCTCTTAAATAAACACGTACAGAACTCAAGTAAATTTCACATTGATAAAATATTCTTATCGTCCATATTCTGTCAGTTGATCCATTAATGTCCTTTATAGCACTTCCCCCATCTAGGACAGAATCCAGTATGGGATCAGATACCCATTTGTCATTTCTTTTTAGCTTTCTTTAATCTGGAATATTTACAGATTTTGTCTTTTATGAGATTGTCATTTTTGAAGAATACGGTATTTCTGGCATTGTGGGATCTGGGTATGTTTCAAAATCATAATATTGAGCCACTATTTTTTTTTTTTAATTGATTTATTTTAGAGAGAGGGAGAGAGTGTGTATGCCCATGCAGGCCCAGGGGCAGAGGGAGAGGGAGAGACTCCCAAGCGACTCCCTGCTGAATGCAGAGCCCAAATGGGGCTCCATCTCACAACCCTGAGATCATGACCTGAGCTGAAATCAAGAGTCTGTCACTCGACCCACTGACCCACTTAGGCACCCCATATTGAGCCACTGTATATCAAAGATATGTTAAGTTCTTTTCTCTCTTTTTCTTGGAAACATCTCAGCTTTTCAGCTTTTACATTTTACTACCAAAATTACAGGTAGAATGAATTTTGTTGGTATTTAATTCATACCTACAGCATATGTAAAGGTGATGTCATAATCTAGAGCTCTTGGTTAACGATCATGTGGTTTTGATTTTTTAAAAGCTGCATATTTAAGTTTCGTTGATTTTGAATTTTTGTCTCCTTTCCTGGTATTATTGTGCCACCTAGTGGAAATTTATATCCTTCACTACATGTCTAAAAATCTAGATGGACTGCAAGATGCATTTTAACATACTCAGAAAAAAGTAGTTTGGAAAGTTTGAACTTCTTGATGGACTTGGAATTCTTTAGAACAATGATTGTCTTCCTAAACAAGAGTTTAGGACAAATAAAGTTCTTAGTAAGTGAAGGCTTAGTAGAGGTCTTAAAATTATGAGCTGTTGAATGTTAAAACCTGTTTTTATTTCAACAAGAAACACCCTACATTTATTTTCTTTATCATTGAAATCTTAACCAAAACATATTACATTTCCATCAGTTAATATTAAGATAATTCTTGCTATGTGGATCTTATCAAAAGCCCTTCCCCCCCCCTGAACTTTTTTTTGTGTACGTCTTCTCTCCAGGCCTAACATAGTGGAGTTTATGTGTTATTTACACATTCCAGGTTTATTTTGAAGTCACAGAAGAACAACACAGTGGGTAACAAATACTCATGAAATGGTTTAAAGGAAAACCATGTGGTACCTTGAAAATAGCCTGAAAACAATTTAGATTTTTATCATTTGAAGACTCCTTACCAAATGACAAGATAAGCTCTAATTTGTGCTTTCTTGGGTAAAAATAAAATGTAAGTTTTTTTTTTTCCCAAAGATTTTATTTTTGGATTTTATTTTTAAGTAATCTCCACACCCAGTGTTGGGGCTCAAACTCACAACCTCGAGATCAAGAGTCACCTTCTCTACTGACTGAGCCAGTCAGATGCCCCCCAGGATTTCATCACGTGGAGAGTTGGCGGTCTTTTCTTCTTCTTATTAAATATGTAGAAGATGCCTTCCTTATCCTTTGTAGTATTTAACATACACATTTTTAGTAGGATTTGAGAAACATTTTAGTCTTGGAGTTGGACGTTCTGCATAATTAAACTGGAATGTGAACTCTTGACATTGTCTTCAGAATACAAATTTATAATAAAGAATATTAAGAATTATCTAACCATGGGGATGCCTGGGTGGCTCAGTCGATTAGGTGTCTGCCTTTGGCTCAGGTCATGATCTCAGGGTCCTGGGATTGATCCCTTCGGGCTCCCTGCTCAGTGAGGCGTTTGCTTGTCCCTCCCTCTGCTGCTCCCCCTGCTCTTGCTGTCTCTCTGTCTCTCTCTCAAATAAGTAAAATCTTAAAAAAAAAAAAAGTATTATCTAACCATGTAGGGAGTGTAGTTCTGTATTACAAAATTAAGCCACTCAAGCATACAGCAGCTTTATAGAGTCATGGATATTTTATAATATTTTCATCTTATCATTATTCTTTCTTAGTTGCTGATGTATAGTCACGATGAGCGGATTAGGAGAAAACTCCTTGGATCCACTGGCCCCTGATTCCCGAAAACGCAAATTGCCATGTGATACTCCAGGACAAGGGTAGGCAGTGTATTTCCAGATGCTTCACCAAAGGCTCCTCCCCCTACCGTTATATTTTTGCTTAAAGATAGCATTCAGCTTTCTGTTATATATACTCTCTGGTTATATATTTTTTTGTCTTTGCTTAAATAATATGATTTCGCTTTGTACTAAGTAGTGTGGCATAGTGATCAGATGGACATCCTTATGATGCAATAGAAATTTTGTTGCTGATTCAGATAGAAGCAAGAATCTTATACTAACACCTTTGATACGGCCGTTATCAAGCACTTCTTAGTGGAGGTAGTAGGAGTTAGGAATAGATAATTAAGATTATCACAAGTAAGACTCTTTGAATTCCTGTAAGAAAATGTTAAGTTGGTATTTTGGCATTTGTGGGGTTTCATCATTCTTTTCCTGAATGAAGTTCAAAGTTTAAAAAATAGAAATCAGATACTTCATTTTATGCAGTGATACTCTAGCCTTTTTAGTATTTGCCAAGGTCAATATGACTTGAGTTTTAATGTAATTGTTGCAAAGTAAAAAAATGACCTGTAAGCCATAAAACCTTGTCATTAATAAGTAGCTAACACTGTTTTCCTTATTATTTGGTGTTTTACTGTCTCTATGAGGTAAAGACTATGTATCCTCATTTTCTGGATGACGAAACTGAGACTAAGTCTGCCCAAGGCCACCAGGCTAACAAAGAGGTGGACTTGAATGTAGGCTTGCCTGAATTTCTGCTCTGTTGTACTACTTCTTCAAGACAAGGTTTTGATGGTTTCCTTTGGCTAAATTTAATTTGTTCAGATACGAAGGTACTGATGTTGTATAGAGACTGGTTCTGCTCGCTGCTCTTTTGTGGTGGGTATATTCATGACCTCCCCCTTCTCTCTCAGTTTTACCTGCAGTGGTGAAAAGTGGAGACGGGAGCAGGAGAGTAAATATATTGAAGAATTGGCTGAACTGATATCTGCTAATCTTAGTGATATTGACAATTTCAATGTCAAACCAGATAAATGTGCAATTCTAAAGGAAACAGTAAGACAGATACGTCAAATAAAAGAGCAAGGTAATACAAAGTAAGAAAAACACTCAAGTCTTTTCAGGAGGAACTTGTTAACTGTGTTTACATTTGTCTTTTTGCTTCCTTGTTGCTCATTGGTGGACCACTGCTAATTGAACCTAGCCTGTGTGGGACTGAACAGATGAGTTGACCAGCTTTACTCTTTGAGAAACAGTTAATAGAGAAGTAGATAGAGGCTTGTTTCCTCACCCTGTCATGTGTTAGCTTCCTTTCAGGAAGCCATGGATAGTACATGTAGTAGTGAAGGAAAATTGAGGGCATCTTCTGCCCTCCTCGGTAAATGCTAAGTTTTAACCTTTAAAAATTATAGCATTGCTTTCTTATCAGGACATGTAATATATGTGCATGTGTATGCCCGTGTGTGTGTCTTTGTTGTGGGCACTGTGTGAAGGTGAGTTTGATCTGTAACTGACACATACGCTATTTGTAGTACTGCCTTGTGTCTTTTCAGGAAAAACTATTTCTAATGATGATGATGTTCAGAAAGCTGATGTGTCGTCTACAGGACAGGGAGTTATTGATAAAGACTCCTTAGGGCCACTTTTACTTCAGGCAAGTATATTATACTTTTGAGGAATTTTTAAGACTTATTATACACTTTTGTTTCCTTAAATAGGTTTGATTTACCTGTAGCACCTATAGCATGTTTCTCTTACTTTAAAGTAGGAGTTGGGAGCAGGGAGGCTCTTCATAACGTGCACCTGTTAACTTTTCTTTGTTGTTTCAACTAGTTTATTCCAACTACTTTTTAGTTGATCAGCTTAGTTCTTTGTAAATTTTCATTAGGGAGTAGTGTAGTGCCTATAGCTTGACTTGGTATCAAGTGGAAAAACAGATGCTAAGGATGATTTTCTTACTTTTAAAGCTCTTTTCAAGATGTAATTCTTCAAAAATTAGATTAGACAGTGATTCAGATTTTATGTTGACTGTAGTTATCTTTTTTCCCGAGTTCTTTTTATTTTTTATAAAACCTTATAGTAATTGTGCTAATGTCAATAGAAATGGTAAATGGTAGCTGATAATTGTGGTGGTTGTTAAATCAACAGTAGTTTTAAAAATTTCTGTTTAGTACTAAGTCTGGTGTCTTAATAGGCTAAGCCTGCCATAACAAAATATCACAGATTGGGTGGCTTAAACAACAGAAATTCCTTTCTTTTTTAAGAGCGAGAGAGTAGGGGAGGGACAGAGGGCGAGGAAAAGAGAGAGAATCTTAAGCAGGTGTGGATCCTGATGCGGGGCTCGATCTTAAGACCCTGAGATCATGACCTGAGCCGAAATCAAGAGTTGGGCACTTGACTGACTGAGCCACCCAGGCACTCCCAGAAATTTATTTCTTAAAGTTCTGGAGGCTGGAAGTCCAAGATCAAGTGTTGGCAGGCTTGGTTTCTCCTGAGACCTTTTTCCTTGGCTTGTAGATGGTTGCCTTTTCCGTACGTCTTCACATAATCTTTCTCTGTGTATATACATCCTTAGTGTCTCTTTTCTTATATATGAACGTCAGTCCTATTGGATTAGAGCCCTGTTCTTATGAGGGTTAGGGCTTCAGCATGTCAATTTTGGTGGGGTTACAGTTCAGTCCATAATAGCCAATATTAACATATCCCACTATAGGCATTGGATGGTTTCCTGTTTGTGGTGAATCGTGATGGAAACATTGTATTTGTGTCAGAAAATGTCACACAGTATCTGCAATATAAGCAAGAGGACCTGGTTAACACAAGTGTCTACAATATCTTGCATGAAGAAGACAGAAAGGATTTCCTTAAAAACTTACCAAAATCTACAGGTAGTCTTTTAATGTGTATTTTCTAAATAAGTTAAAAAAATTTATCTTCTTGACCATTTCTTAGAAAACTGAATGTACATTTTGGGAAGTAAAGTGATCAGCCTTGTGCAGAAAGGCAGGTGGTTAATAGCAAAGCTTTCATATACGACCTCGGTGAATTTAGAATTTGGTACACATTTATATGGGGCCAAAATATATAGCGAATTACAAAATGGTGAGATTTCTGTTGAAATGGAGGTTATTCCAATATTATATATATTGCCACTGCGAAATGTCTGTGTAGAAGTTACTGTGGAAAACATAGTAATGAGAAAATATAGCTTAAATTCTTGATGATAGTCATAGATGGAGTTGCCAGCTTTTTAAAAAACTTCTTTTCTTTTGTTTTCCAAAGTTAATGGAGTTTCCTGGACAAATGAGACCCAGAGACAAAAAAGCCATACATTTAATTGCCGTATGCTGATGAAAACACCGCATGATATTCTGGAAGACATAAACACTGGTCCTGAAATGCGCCAGAGATACGAAACAATGCAGTGCTTTGCCCTGTCTCAGCCTCGAGCCATGATGGAGGAAGGGGAAGGTAAGATTGACCACATGTTTGAGATATCTGCCTAACAGTGGACAAATTTGTAGTTCTGTGATTTCCATTGTTGTATTCATTTAGTGAATTCCACATCCTTGGTTGCCTATTGAATAGACTTGTCCAAAAGTTAAGTATAATCCTTACCTGGTTAAATTTTTATTATAGATTTGCAATCCTGTATGATCTGTGTAGCACGCCGCATTACTACAGGAGAAAGAGCATTTCCCTCAAACCCTGAGAGCTTTATTACTAGACATGATCTTTCAGGTAAACACTTGGTGTATGTGTGTGTGTATACATTTTGTTCATTGGAGAGTTTTTATAAAAGTTAACTATTTCTATAGCCTGCACTATGATGTAAGTGCCTACACCCACTGTCATGAATGCTTTGCATGGATTATTTCTTATGTTTCTTATGCAACTCTAAGATTCACTAAGACCCCTGGCATTTGTGTTGGGTATATTTGACACTTAAAATCCCTCAAATAAATAAAAAATAAATGTAGAGGCACCTGGCTTTCTCTCCAAATAGCATTTCATATCAGAAGTTAATATTTCTTTCTCTAACTTTAAACCCATTTTTCATAAATAAGTTTTCAAAAATACAGGTAATTTAATGAGAATTACTGGGAGTAATTCTTAATGTTAACATGAGTTTCAGTTTTTTTTTTTTTTAAGATTTTATTTTTGAGAGGGAGAGTATAAGCAGGGGGAGCAGCAGAGGGAGAGGGAGAAGCACGTTCCCTGTTGAGCAGGGAGCCTGACATGGGGCTTGATCCCAGAACCCCGGGATCATGACCTGAGCCGAAGGCAGACGCTTAACTGACTAAGCCACCCAGGTGTCCCGAGTTTCAGTCTTGGTCTGCCCTTTTTTGGCTATGGGAATAAAGAATTAAAGCCAGTGTTAAGTGTTAAAGCACAATGATGAAGTTAAATGAGGTGGCAGTATTATCTGCATTTACCCTCAGGGTTACTCTTGTGATCATCTAACCTTGAATGGTGATGCCAACGTTTGTCTTCTAGGCACCATCTCTAGGCACTGTCTCCGAAATGAGGAACTAGGCCTGGTGACAGATAGGTTGGGTTACTTGTCCAAGATCCTGGCTAATAAGAAAGAATTTGCTGCTGGGTCTGCCTGATGTTGAAGTCTGTACTGTTTTGTGTCCACCATGTGGACCTGCAATAAATAATTTGATAAAATGGAGTAGGTTTAAACATCTAACATACTCTAGCTATTATGTGTGTACATATGTGTGTATGTATATATATGTTATGTACATATACATACATTACAATATTTTAGTGTTTAAAAAAAACAGCTATTTGGGTGCCTGGTTGGCTCAGTTGGTTAAGCGACTGCCTTCGGCTCAGGTCGTGATCCTGGAGTCCCGGGATC
>NC_138378.1:11862451-11935600 GCF_054177405.1 Leptonychotes weddellii | reverse complement strand
TTTTTTTTTTTTTTAAGATTTTATTTATTTGAGAGAGAGAGAATGAGAGACAGAGAGCACGAGAGGGAGGAGGGTCAGAGGGAGAAGCAGACTCCCCGCCGAGCAGGGAGCCCGATGCGGGACTCGATCCCGGGACTCCAGGATCACGACCTGAGCCGAAGGCAGTCGCTTAACCAACTGAGCCACCCAGGTGCCCGAGATTAATTTTCACAGATGAAACAATAGCAAAAAAGTTTTTTGTATTCTTAATTTAGTCTTTTTACACTGATAAAGAAAAAATTTTTCCAATATGAAATAATATTTATTTACTTACCTTGAGATTGTCAAACCTGGTGACAGGAATTTTTACCTTCTAAAGTGGTTCTTTCTCTGTATCTATTATGATTTGGCAGATTAAAGAACAATACTTCACATTTTGTAATAGAAAATGCTAAATAGAACAAAAAAAGAAAATACTAAATGAACATCTTTAGAACATCTTTATTCAAGTAGTTTAGTGACTAGAACCTTTAAAATTATCTCATTAATGTTTTCTTTTATTATAAAAGCAATACATACACATTATAAAAGTTAGAAATTACCAAGCAGGAAAAATCAAATAGTTTCATCTGGGTCACATATTTTCCAGTTGCTACCTTTCTTTCATAGGAAGTTTGTTGCACTGAGTGCAGTACTTTTTTTGGAGAGGTTTTTTTTTTTTTTTTTTTTAAGATTTTATTTATTTATTTGACAGAGAGAGATACAGCGAGAGAGGGAACACAAGCAGGGGTAGTGGGAGAGGGAGAAGCAGGCTTCCCACCGAGCAGGGAGCCCGATGTGGGGCTCGATCCCAGGACTCTGGGATCATGACCTGAGCCGAAGGCAGACGCTTGACGACTGAGCCACCCAGGCGCCCCATTTTGGAGAGGTTTTATTCTCTGTCCCTGATGTAAACTTTTTCTGAGCATCTGTTTTGTGTTTGTCATCTGGCTCTTGGAGCTAAGCTCAGGGGAGGTGCTTGAGGACAGAACATCCTTATTCTGGGCACAGCGCATAAACATTTACTCTTTCCTGGAATACATTTGTCCCTTCTTTGTAGGGTCGTCATCTAACCTCCCCCCCCCATTAAGGTTTTTTAAAAAAATATGTCGTTAAAGGTCTGAATTTGAAACAGATTCTTAGACTGGGGCCTCTGTTTGTCAGCTCATTTGCCATTAGTGCCTTTGTCATCCCCAGTAGCATTTTTAGAACTCTGTTTTACCATGTGAAGCTGAGTTTTCCCAGTCCAAACCTGCTTTTCTTCAACATTTTAACTTTTTTGACAAACACATCATGGAGAGGATAAATAGATTAGGAGAGATATAGAAAAGCTTTCCAATCTGTTTGGAATCAAATTATTGACTACTTCTTGTAAGTCATTTGTCTGTACCTCTTGGGTCAGGATTTCTATCACCTTCCTGATTTGGGGGACCCTGTTGGTGCTGAGCATAAAAGGTCATCTGGATCTGGGTATTGCATTTTTTTAGTAAGGCCTGTGCAGAATAGACAAAAACAAGCATTGATAGTCTTGACAGCAACATGAGCTTTCAATCATAGTCTGACATTTTGTGACGAGGGAGCATATTTTGTTGTGGATATGCATGTCCTGAATGTTGATCACACAGTTTTTGCCCAGGGCATCCTCAGTAATTATTTTGAATTTTTAAAATGTGACTTCAACATTCTGCAAATCAGCAAGGCTCACTTCAAAAGCACAACTCTTCAGGCCATCAGAGGCAATTTTGGTCCCTTTGACAAAGTTCTTAGGAATAATGTTTTTGGATTATTCCTTATATGGAGCATAGCTGGTACTTTCTCCTCATACCACTCTTTCTTTGACAGTGGGTCAACTACTTTCTTCTTGGCTCCTTTTTAAAAAAATATTTTTAAATTTATTACTATTACCATTACTTACTTACTTACTTACTTATTTATTTATTTTTTTTTGAGAGAGAATCTTAAGCAGGCTCCACACCCAGCGTAGAGCCTAGAACTAGGCTTGATCTCATGATCCTGAGATCATGACCTGAGCCAAAACCAAGTTGGACGCTTAACCGACTCAGCCACCCAGGCGCCCCTCTTCTTGGCTAGTTTTTGACATTTTTTGTAAGGTGTTTATTCTTGCCGTCTTGCTCTGGTACTGCTCAGAAAGTGTGGAAAGGCATAGCCGTCCATTTTTTAAGGACCATCTTCATGAAACCTTTTATTTCATAGCATTTTTTTTTTTAAGATTTCATTTATTTGGGGCGCCTGGGTGGCTCAGTTGGTTAAGCGACTGCCTTCGGCTCAGGTCATGATCCTGGAGTCCCGGGATCAAGTCCCGTATCGGGCTCCCTGCTCGGCGGGGAGTCTGCTTCTCCCTCTGACCCTCCTCCCTCTCATGCTCTCTGTCTCTCATTCTCTCTCTCTCAAATAAATAAATAAAATCTTAAAAAAAAAAAAAGATTTCATTTATTTATTTGACAGAGAGAGAGAGAGACAGGGAACACAAGCAGGGAGAGTGGGAGAAGGAGAAGGAGGCTTCCTGCTGAGCAGGGAGCCCGATGTGGGGCTTGATCCCAGGACCCTGGGATCATGACCTGAGCTGAAGGCAGACGCCCAATGACTGAGCCACCCAGGCACCCCTTCATAGCATTTTTGAGTTGTATAAATTGTATAGTCAAATACACTAGTTGTCTCTAGTGTATTTGATGTTAAGCAAAAGTCAGAAACTTCCAGAATTGTAGAAATGAGTATTTGGTTAACTGTCCTGATTTAGATTTTAAGTGTCCAAAAATGCCATCACCTCTCAGATGGAAAGAATTGTTCCTGCTAGCTGTGTAGGCAGGTATTTTCTTAGTCTTCAGATGTCATCAAATGTCTTCAGATGAACAATTTTAGTGGTAGGTGTTGTTTTTTCCTTTAAGTGAAAATGAACCTAAGGTTATCTGGACACGTCATATTCTGTACATTCAGAAAGTGAAAGGAGTTTTGTGATACTCTTATGTTTTGTACAGTAGAACATTTAATGTAAGTGTCTTGTAGGACTATGTCCTTAAAAAGAAAAGTTCTGGATATAGCAGAGAAAGTGGAGCAAAGATTTAGTGTCTTTATTTTATTCTTCAGCACTATGCCATTCATGTGCAACCAGTAAATACTGTGGGTTGGATTTAAATCTTTATTTTCTGTTTAATAGGAAAAGTTGTCAATATAGATACAAATTCACTGAGATCCTCCATGAGACCTGGCTTTGAAGATATAATCCGAAGGTGTATCCAGAGATTTTTTAGTCTTAATGATGGTCAGTCATGGTCCCAGAAACGTCACTATCAAGAAGGTAAAGAATTTTGAGTTTGATTCTTGGTCTTGTTACTGTGTTTGTGTACCATAAAGCATTAAGTATATACATGGCCATACATGGCTGCTTTTGTGTGGGGGGTAGGAAAGTGATTCTTGAGCAGTCTTCTTTTAGCCTGCTTATAATTTTGGTGCAGGTCCATTCTTTTCACTGGAGTTTGAAAATGTGGCACTTGAAGTACATTTCCTTTCTCTCCTCTCTTATATCATCTATTTTGTCAATTGTAGTCACTAGTGATGGCGTGTTTTCCCCAACAGCTTATATCCATGGCCATGCAGAAACCCCGGTGTATCGATTCTCATTGGCTGATGGAACCATAGTGACAGCACAAACCAAAAGCAAACTCTTCCGAAATCCTGTCACAAATGATCGGCATGGCTTTGTCTCAACCCACTTTCTTCAGAGGTAATGGTAGATTACTGGGTCTCTTCACATTAAATGCAGCAGTGTTCTCAAGGTGCTTTAGTATTAATTTAGAAAGACGTTGGATTTGCTGAAGTGAGTTTAGATTCCTGGATTGTTACACTTATTTTACTTACTTATTTCTTAAAGATGTTATTTATTATTTGACAGAGAGACACAGCACGAGAGGGAACACAAGCAGGGGGAGTGGGAGAGGGAGAAGCAGGCATTCCACTGAGCAGGGAGCCTGATGCGGGGCTTGATCCCAGGACCTTGACATCATGACCTGAGCCGAAAGCAGACACTTAAGGACTGAGCCACCCAGGCGCCCCTTATTTTACTTACTTTAATGTGCTGCCAAAGCGAGCATATATTTTTAAGATTACATTATTATGTGAAAATGAGGATTTGTTCATTAAATAATCACTTCCTAGGAAAGCTGGGGAATGGGAAGGCTAGTGGATAAAAGAGCGTAAAAAATCTGACTACTGCCGTTACCTTTCATTTCTGATATGTTTACGTTGCTTCTAGTGATTGAATTTGAAATTTAAAAGTAGACTTTAAGAAAAAAAGATACTATTGCTGTTGCTAATGGTAAATGCGCAGCACATGGAAGAGCAGAATATTTATGCGTTAATTATCTTGAGTAATTTGCAGTTACCTCCAGGTCAGCCCCTCGAGGTGTGGCAACTGTAGTAAACCCTGCTGCGAGCCCAGCTACCATAGTTCTTGGCCCTTCACGGTGCTGTGCTTGTGGTCACTCATTTAGATTCTGTGGCATATTAAAAAATACGTTACTGGGTTCATAACTGATCAATATTTAGATTGGAATTGACACTAAGTATTGCCTAGGAAGTTAAACTCCTGGGCACTTATTTCATCATTTAAAAAAAAAATGTGAGTGCTTTAATGCATGCCTGTACTATTTTAGTGAAAGTGTGTCCTCTTTCTTTGCAGGGAACAGAATGGGTATAGAGCAAACACGAATCCTGTTGGACCAGGCATTAGACCTCCAGCAGCCGGATGTAACAGTTCGGTAGGCGGCATGAGTATGTCGCCAAACCACGGTTTACAGATGCTGAGCAACAGGACCTATGGCCTGGCTGACCCCAGCACCACAGGGCAGATGAGCGGGGCTAGGTATGGGGCCTCCAATCCCATAGCTTCAATGAACCCTGGGCCAGGCATGCAGTCACCATCTTCCTACCAGAACAGCAACTATGGTCTCAACATGAGTAGCCCCCCACATGGGAGCCCTGGCCTTGGCTCCAGTCAGCAGAACATCATGATTTCTCCTCGTAACCGTGGGAGTCCAAAGATGGCCTCACATCAGTTTTCTCCTGTTGCAGGTACTGGTGTAGGCATTTCCTTTTCTTTATTTCTTCTTCCTCAGTAATTCTTCTCTTCTTGCTCTGTTGTAATCCTTGTAAAGTTTGTTCATTTTATAAAAAACTCGAGTTCAGTGACATTTTTGTTACAGTATCCAGTAGTTAATTCTTTCCCTTATTTCTCTCCCAATCCAGGTGTGCACTCTCCCATGGGATCTTCTGGTAATACTGGGAGCCACAGCTTTTCTAGCAGCTCTCTGAGTGCACTTCAAGCTATCAGTGAGGGTGTGGGGACTTCTCTTTTATCCACTCTGTCTTCACCAGGCCCCAAATTGGATAACTCTCCCAATATGAATATGAGCCAGCCAAATAAAGTGAACAGTCAGGATTCCAAGAGTCCCCTGGGCTTGTATTGTGACCAGAATCCAGTGGAGAGTTCAATGTGTCAGTCAAATAGCAGGGATCACCTCAGTGACAAAGAAAGTAAAGAGAGCACTGTTGAAGGGTCAGAGAATCAGAGGGGTCCTCTAGAAAGCAAGGGTCATAAAAAATTACTGCAGTTACTTACCTGTTCTTCTGATGACCGGGGCCATTCCTCCTTGACCAACTCCCCCCTGGATTCAAGTTGTAAAGACTCTTCCATTAGTGTCACCAGCCCGTCTGGGGTCTCTTCTTCCACCTCCGGAGGAGTGTCCTCCACATCGAATATGCATGGGTCACTGCTGCAGGAGAAGCACCGGATTCTGCACAAGTTGCTGCAGAATGGGAATTCACCTGCAGAAGTAGCCAAGATTACTGCAGAAGCCACTGGGAAAGACACCAGCAGTACGGCGTCTTGTGTGGAAGGAAATGTCAAGCAGGAGCAACTAAGTCCTAAGAAGAAGGAAAATAATGCACTTCTTAGATATCTGCTAGACAGGGATGATCCTAGTGATACACTCTCTAAAGAACTGCAGCCCAAAGTGGAAGGAGGGGACAGTAAAATGAGTCAGTGTGGCAGCTCCACCATTCCTAGTTCAAGTCAAGAGAAGGACTCTAAAATTAAGACAGAAACAAATGAAGAGGTAATTTGTTTTTCTCTATTCCAGCTTAGTCATTGTGTTTAATCATTGCATATCTGTGTTAGAAAGACCATGTGTTATATGCAAAATCTTATCTTCTGTTTTAGGTTTATGTGATAGAAGTTACCCTTGAGCTGTCATTTCTTTATAATTTTTTGGGCATCAGTAAAGTGTATTTTTATTTATTTATTTATTTATTTTTAAAAGATTTTATTTATTTATTTGACAGAGAGAGAGACACATAAGCAGGTGGAGTGGGAGAGGGAGAAGTAGGCTTCCCGCTGAGCAGGGAGCCCGATGCGGGGCTCGATCCCAGGACCCTGGGATCATGACTTGAGCCGAAGGCAGACGCCTAACCGACTGAGCCACTCAGGCGCCCCAGTAAAGTGTATAATGATGGAAATACCAGATGTGTGTGTTTTAAAATGTGACTCGTTAACTTGAACCATTTGGTAGCCAGTTTGGAAATTTTCATGGAGGTTTTTATTGTTGGAATGAGCAGATTGGGTCTTTTAAAGGGATAGTAGAAAGAAACGGGGAAAAAAATTTGTATTAAGTAACAGATTTTGATTTGTACCTAAAAACAAATTCGTACTAGGGGCGCCTGGGTGGCTCAGTTGGTTAAGCAGCTGCCTTCGGCTCAGGTCATGATCCCAGGGTCCTGGCATCAAGCCCCGCATCGGGCTCCCTGCTCGGCGGGGAGCCTGCTTCTCCCTCTCCCTCTGCCTGCCTCTCTGCCTACTTGTTCTCTCTCTCTATCTCTCTGTCAAATAAATAAATAAAATCTTTAAAAAAAAACAAAAACAAAAAACAAAAACAAATTCGTACTATACGTGATTTCATTCTGTTTCCCATACTGCTTGAGGATCACTCTTCTGGGAGACTTCACCTGAGAAAATTAAAGTCTTGGGGGAAGTCTTACTGTTAGGATGTCTGTTTAATTTTGTTTAACCTAGTGCTCTCCAAATTGTGGACCAAGAACCGTTTTTAAGACATGCCTATGAATCTCTTACTGAACGTCAGCTTGTTGCCTTTATTATTAATCACACTTGTTTTTTGAAGGTAGGTGTAGAGGCAGACCTCTCTGTCAACTAATGATCCTGACATTAGCTGGAAAATATCCTACAGTTTGAGAATTAAAGTTCTAGTGCAGATTAAAAAAATGCCCCTTCGAAAGCAGTTCCAAACCCAGAGAATTTATTTCAGTACACTGATCTAAGTTTCAAGGAAGAAGATTTGGGGGTAGGGGTCTTAAGAAGCCAGACTTTAAGTTGGACATTACTGTTTTAGGTAACTATTGTATTTTACTTATTCCCATTTTATTTGTGTTCTTCTGATGAATATGTTTATACCTATGTATCTAGTAATGTTAATTAAAAAAAAATTAACACAGGTTAATTAAAGAATTTTTTTTCCAGGGATCTGGAGACTTGGATAATCTAGATGCTATTCTTGGTGATCTGACTAGTTCTGACTTTTACAATAATTCCATATCCACAAATGGTAGTAATCTGGGAACCAAGCAACAAATGTTTCAAGGAACTAATTCTCTGGGTAAGAAAGAACTAGGTTTTATTCTTGCTGCCTTTTAAAAGTTTCTGCACATTTGTATGTAGTTACCCCTTGAACAACACTGGTTTGAACTGCACGTGTTCAGTTACACACGTAGATTTTTTGGATAAATACAGTACTGTAAATGTATTTTCTTACGATTTAAAAACAACAACAACAACAACAAAAAAAAAACCCCCCCCAAAACCCAAAACAAAAAACAAAACGCAGGGCTTGAACTCAAACCCTTGAGATCAAGACCTGAGCCGAGATCAAGAGTTGGACACTTAACTGACTGGGCCACCCAGACACACCTCTCATGATTTTCTTGATTTCTTTAGTTTATTTTAACAATATAGTATATAACACATGTAACATACAAAATACATGCTAATTGACTTATTGATAAGTCTTTTGGTCAAAGTAGGCTATTAGTAGTTAAATTTCTGGGGTCAGTAGTTATATGGATCATGTGTTGGGGGCTCAGTGCTCCTAACCCTGTGGTGTTGTTCACGGGTCAGCTGTACTCTTACAATAAGATGGGAATCTAATTAGCATTTTTAACTTCAAAATACATATCGTGCCTCTCAGGTTGTTTTTAAATAATTCATAGTGCATATGTTTTAAAAAGTTTCTTGGACATTTTCCTGTTTCTTAAAATTTCCTGTTTCTAACTAATATGCCAGTAATCATGGAACTTCTAGGAAAATGTTTGTCTTTGGTTGCTCCAGATGAGTAGTAGCTACCAGAGCGTGTATTTTTGTTAGGCACAGAGACTTGAATTAAAAAGCAGCTAAAACTGTAGATTGAAACTTCTCCTGTGACACTTGTGGAACCTTGTCATTTAGCTGTGAGTCTTCTCTTCTTCTGGTGTGTGCTGGTTCTCCCCCAGCCTCTCTTCCACAGCTGTGTGGTTTCCTCATTCATCAATTTAAGAAAGGTATACTACAGGTATTAAAAATTCACAGTTATCAGGAATGGTGGTTACTCACTTTCAGTGGCACCATTTCCTAAACTGAAATGGGTAGTCCGATCAGTCAGATAGATTGGAGAAAGAAAAAAGTTAGGGGGAAATACCACATTTCATTCCTTGTTTGATTAGCAGGCAACTTCTCTAGTTACATTTAATTTTAAATTTTAAACAGAATCCACTTAAGTACATATAGGGAAGAACCTCTAGGAGTTTGAACATTGATAACATTTTCAGTATTAAGTGAAGCAGAATATGAATGACCATGTCAGGCTGTGGAACAGTACATCAGCCAACACTGGGACTCTTGTTTCTACTGTATTCGGAATATGAGGCTTTTTTTCTTCTTTTTGTTTTCTTCTGTACTTAGTGTTTATTTTAGTAAGGAAGACATTCTTGTGTGGGTGGTATTGGTATTTATGTACTGTGCTTGGTTACTTAATGTACTGAATCATCAGAGGATTCTTATGTATTGTGCATCTGTGTTTCAACAGGTTTGAGGAGTCCACAGTCTGTGCAGGGCATTCGTCCCCCATATAGCCGAGCAGTGTCTCTAGATAGCCCTGTTTCTGTTGGCTCAGGTCCTCCAGTAAAGAATATCAGTGCTTTCCCCATGTTACCAAAGCAGCCCATGTTGGGTGGGAATCCAAGAATGATGGATAGTCAGGAAAATTATGGCTCAACTATGGGTATGTTATTTTTAATCAGTACTTATGATTAAAATTTTCTTTTGGGTAAAGCAAATTTAAAATACTTAAATCCATTTAAATAATTTGGATTAAATAATAGGTTTTTGAATAACAGTGGCATAATATTTCTTTCACGAGTTTCCTTAATTTATTCTTCATCTTGGTTATTTTAAACTTTCAGGGAAGCTAGTTGAATACGTGGCAACAATTGCCTATCAAAAATGTCTTAAAAAATAAATGTCTTAATAGTTGGCCAGCCCTGTTCTTCGGAATACAGCACTTTTTTGGTCAAGTTTGCGTGTAATGACTATACTTATATAGGAAGGATTTTAGTATAATATGGGAAAGACATAATCATTTCTACCTGTTTTAGGTGGACCAAACAGAAATGTGACTGTGAATCAGACTCCTTCCTCAGGAGACTGGGGCTTATCAAACTCAAAGACCAGTAGAATGGAACCTATGAGTGCCAACTCCATGGGAAGACCAGGAGCAGATTATAATGCTTCTTTACCCAGACCTGCAGTGGGCAGCTCTATGCCCACCTTGCCGCTGCGGGTCGGTAGCATCCCAGGGGCGAGACCAGTGTTGCAGCAGCAGCAGCAGATGCTTCAAATGCGTAAGCATCCCCTCCGTAAAAAAAAAGAAAATCAGATGATTTAGGGTAATTTTTGCTATTGCCTTCTTTGAAAATGTATCCCCTCTTTTTCTTCCACCAGGGCCTGGTGAGATTCCCATGGGAATGGGAGTCAGTCCATATGGCCAGGCAGCGCCATCTAACCAACCGGGTTCCTGGCCAGATGGCATGTTGTCCATGGAACAGGGCCCTCATGGGACTCAAAATAGGTGGGGCTTTGTTATGTGACTCTGTTGAAAATGCTAGCATTGGATTATCTAGACAAGGGTCAGAACACAGGAGCAACCCTGAAAGAGAATGAGGAAAACTCACTGTGATTGAGGTGCTTGGCAGCCATCTGGGCGTTTCTTGTCTGTGTAAAAATCGAGGTGAGTCAGCAAGCCAGCGAGGGAGGAGACTGCTTCATTGTTCAGCTGTCAGGACCAGTGAGTGCTCAACCTGGAGAGGGTAGATGACCACCAGTTTGAGAAGATAAATGGTGTTCAGGGGGTGAGCCTCAGTGTTCTGGCAGATTAATTTTTAAGGATTTTGATAATTCTTTTCTAAAATTATTTAAAACATTTCAGGGATGGTGAAAGTGAACTGTAGCACTCTGTTTTTGTGAAAGAAAGATGTGGATTTTGTCTGTATTTCATTTTTATTTAGCTTGGTCAGTAACTCATTTGCATGAAAGAAGCCACCTGTAAAAGTCAAGTCTAACTTGAATTCTTTAATTAAGCAAAGAAAAAAATCGAGCTATTGAGTAGACAGTGGCATAGCTATGTGAGTTTATTAGCTTGAGTGCTTCTCTACTCAATGGAGAACAAATAGTCTCATGATGGAATTTTTTTCTGAGGCAGAATGAATATCTGGTTCTGTGTCCTTCTAATATGTTGGAGGACTGTGGCACCTTACTGTAGGTGTATGGAGTTTGTATTATACTTGTTAATACATGAGCTCTGTGGGCCAAGGATAACAAAAAGTTATTTTGGCAGGTCCCGGGCTCAGTTTGCTGATAGTTCTGTGTTGGTTTTTTTTTTTTTTTTTTTTTTTAATTTTCCTGGTCCTTTGTTGATTTCTTCAAGTTAACAAATAGCGTAACTACTACCACTTCTATTCTTGTACTAGCCCATCCCCCTCAGCCTCTGCTATCCCCTCACATGTCTGGGGATCTAGTAGTTACATTTTGGTGGTGGGATTGTAAATTAGATATGTGTAAGCTAGATGTGGTGGTTGTAAGATGGCCTGGCTCAGTTTAAAATTGTGGGCCTTCAATTTAAGTTGGTGCCATTTGCTCTTCTCTGTTACTTGGTTTATTATTTGTACTCGTCATATTTAAGTTATTACTGTGTATTAAAAATGTGCGTGGTTAGTGTGTGTGTGTGTGTGTGTGTGTGTGTGTGTGTTGGAGGAAAAGCAGCATTGACATTGATTGCAAATCTCTTTTTAGGCCACTTCTTAGGAATTCCCTGGATGATCTCCTTGGGCCACCTTCTAACCTAGAAGGGCAGAGTGATGAAAGAGCATTGTTGGACCAGCTGCACACTCTCTTGAGCAACACAGATGCCACAGGCTTGGAAGAAATTGACAGAGCTCTGGGCATCCCTGAACTTGTAAATCAAGTAGGTGGCACTAACACGGAAATGGAGGTGTATATGTGCACGCTCTCAAATGAGCATGTGTGTGCGCACATCCATGAAGCCACTCACGTGAATGCCTGTCTGGGAATCTTTCTTGTTAACTTGAGTTACATCACTACATTCATGGAGGCCAGTATTAAATTTAGAAATCATATTGCCAGCAGCCTACTGTTTTGTAAAGCTGTCCAATTTTAGGCAGCTATAGAAATGATCCAATAAAATTTCTATGCGGTTTTATTTATTTATTTATTTATTTAAAGATTTTATTTATTTGACAGAGACAGACATAGCGGCGAGAGAGGGAACACAAGCAGGGGGAGTGGGAGAGGGAGAAGCAGGCTTCCTGCAGAGCCAGGAGCCTGATGCGGGGCTCGATCCCAGGACCCTGGGCAGATGCTTAACGACTGAGCCACCCAGGCGCCCCTCCTATGCAGTTTTAAAAATGCTGTTTTTTACTTATGTTAGTTGAATCCTCATTTTTATTATTAACTCTTTTTTTTTTTTTTTTTTTTTAAAGATTTTATTTATTTATTTGAGACAGAATGAGAGACAGAGAGCGTGAGAGGGAGGAGGGTCAGAGGGAGAAGCAGACTCCCTGCCAAGCAGGGAGCCCGATGCGGGACTCGATCCAGGGACTCCAGGATCATGACCTGAGCCGAAGGCAGTCGCTTAACCAACTGAGCCACCCAGGCGCCCTATTATTAACTCTTTTTACTACCTGGCCAAGCAGTGTATACTCTGAGGAGACAAGCTTTTTTTTGTGTCAAACAAAACCCAGTTACAGTAGTGAATATGAAATATGAACATCTCAATAATAGCATCTCTCATTCCCAGTTACCTGTGCAGCCTTATGAAAATATGTCATTCACAAACCTATGTTTTTGAAATGGAAAGAACCGTGTGTGTGTGTGGGGGGGGGGGCAGTGTATAGATACGTACTCAATGATAATTAGGCAAGATTCTTAGGGGGTCACACAAAGGATCATACTCCTCTGTGGCAAACACTGCCACAGAAGTTTGTAAAGGGTGGGTGGGAAATGTAGAGCAGTGATGATGTATGTCTCTAGCAATACCATTTTCATGCCCCTGGCGCTGAAGAACGGCGTCTCACGTGGCTGAGGGTGGATGTGAGGGCTACACAGAGACCGATAAGCTTGAACTACCCCTTAAAATTTTATTTAAGCCGGAAAGAGCTTTCTCTGTTCTAATGATAAAATAGTTAATGATCATTATGTAAAATCTGACAATGACAAAAAAAAAGTACATATTAAAAAAAAAGTGAAAAATCCTCTTTAATCCCTCAGTCATCTTTTTAAATTTTTTATTTAATTTTTTTTTTTTTCATTTTTTAAAGTAATCTCTACGCCAACATGGGGCTCCAGCTCACAACCTCGAGACCAAGAGCCACAAGCTCCATCCACTGGGCCAGCCAGGTGCCCCTCAGTCATCTTCTTTTGTTTAATATATATGTCTTTAATTTTAATAGGCATGTAGTATCTACTATAGAGAACACAATTTATTTAACCAGTACTCTACTGATGAAAGTTAAATTGTTTCTAAATAATTATCATAAACAATTCTATGAATTACTCCCATCCTGTTCACTTAGTTTTTCTTACCTACAGTCTGAGAGAAAGGTTGATTGGGTAGAGAGAGTGTATATTTTAGAGTTTTGTAGGTGGTTTTCCTAAAGGATCATACAGCTGCTTTCCTACACAGAGGCTGAGGATTGGGGTTCCTCACCCTCACAAGCACTGTGCTGTGGCCCAAGTAGATGAAAGACACAGTGTGGACAAGCAAGTGATGAAACAAATACTGAGCATGATTATTCTTTTAAATCTTTCCCAGTCTGATTGGCAACAAAGATGCTTGTTTTATTTTTATTTTTTTAATGATTTTATATTTAAGTAATCTCTTACACCAATGTGGGGCTCGAACTCACAACCCCAAGATGAAGAGTCATGTGTTCTTCTGACTGAGACAGCCAGGCACCCAGAGGTGCATGTGTATGTGTGTTTTTTTGTTTGTTTTTTCCCAAGAGGGAGAGAGGAGGAGGCTGGGAGGAGCAAAGGGAGAAGGAGAGAGACTCTTAAGCTCCACGCCTAGTTTGGAGCCCAGTGTGGGGCTCGATCTCACAACCCTGAGATCATGACCTGAGCCGAAATCAGGAGTCGGAGGCTTAACTGCCTGAGCCACCCAGGTGCCCAAACATGCTTGTTTTAAATTGTATTTTGTTGATTTGCAAGACTGAACATATTTCATGTTTTTTGGTCATTTATATGTTTTTAAAATAGTTCCTGATGGGGTTTTTATCTGCAACAGTACTTTATGCAAGTTTATTTATTGACTTGTTGATTCTTTCATTTAACAAATATTTGTCTTCTGTATGCCAGTTAGTCTTTTTTTAGAGGCTGAGGGGCAGTAATGAACAAATTAATTTCTGCTCCCAGAGCTCAGATTGCACTGGAGCAGGCACACATCAGGCAAGGAGCCACCCGGATGGAGGCAGACATGGTGTGGTGGAGATCAGCACGAAGGGCCTGTGTTATAAAAGGACCTTTTCTTAGGGTGTCAGCATTTTTCTCTAATTCTCTAAATTATTTTCTCTGAAATAATTTCTTCTATCTGAGCTGTGATTTGAAGGCTGTTTACTTGTCTAATATATTTGAATAGTTTTCCCAGTTTCTTTTTAGTGGGGGCTTGTTGTAGTCTTACTCTTTAGTTTAAAAATGTTTGTGTTTTCAAGTCCAGAATGATGAGATAAAGAATTACTGGGGACTGGGGTGAGTGGTCAGGAAAGCTTTTTTTGGGCAGATGACATGTAAGGTGACATTTGAAGGATGAGATGGAGCCAGCTTGGCAATCAGCTAGGGGAAGAATGTTCCAGAAGAGGTACAGCTAACTCAGAGGCCTCAGGCAGGGAAGGGCGGGGTTCTACCAAGCGACTGAAAGTCCGTGAGAGCAGAGAGGGATTTCTTTGAGACGTCGATGGAGAAGTAAACGGAAGCTGGTTCCACAAACCATCTTATGGAGTCTGGAATTTTTCTGTTAAATTGGGAAGCCATGGAAGATTTTAAGCTTGCTTTCCTTTTTTGTTATAGTTAATTTTTATTTTTAGCCAAGTAACCTGTGTTTCAAACTGTAAAATGGTACAAAAATAGACTTTTTGAAAAATCACACGCATTTGCCCCACTCAGAGATAGTGAAACTCAAACTATTTGGGGTATATTTCTAAGTACTATGAGTATGCAGCTATTCTTCTTCAACTTCAGTCTGTATCTGTTGATTTCCTGTTACGATAGCTGACTGCATTCATTTTCCCTTGTCTGAGAACCTCGGGGTCAGGTATGCTCTGGAATTCAGGAATTTTTGGATTTAGAAAGGTAAAATGGTGCATATATGCCATTTATTTTGTGGTACCCCTGGTGTAGTTTTGAGCAAAACTTGTCATTTTAGGCATGACGTTAAGTGTATTGGGCCCTTGTGTGTCTGAAAGTATCTTTATTGCATCCCCTGCATGTCTGGCTGTGTATTAAATTTTGGGTTGAAAATAATTTCCTCTTAGAATTTTGAAAGAGTTGTTCCACAGTTTTTTGGCGTCCAGTGTTGCCATGGACTCATATTTCAGTCTGATTCCTGCTCTTTCGTGTGCGACCCATTGATTGTCTCTGGAATTATTCAGGAACTTTTTCCTTCTAAAGTTGCATGAAACCTTATCATGGTGTGGGTCTTATCTCATTCATTCTGCTGTATGTCAGATGCACAGAGACTCCTTTTGGTTTGGGGGCATTTTTGTGTATCGTTTCTCTTCTCTTTTCTTTTTAATTTGTGAGTTTTAATTGCATTTATTGGTAATGGGGCTGAATGTCTTTTCCTTTTTAAAAAAATTTTTTTTAGGGTTGAATATTTCTAAAGCTTATCAGACATGTCATTTGGTATCATTTCTTTAATCATTTTATCTCCTGTATTTTCTTACCTCTTTGGGATGTCTATTGACATGTTGGGTATTACATTGAATCTGTGTTTTTTAATCTCTATTTTCCTTGTTTCTGAGTTACTTTTTACTTGTTTGTGTCCCTTTCATGTTGGAAGCTTTCACCATCACATATCTTGAAATCCTTGACTATCTTTTTATATTTAAGTATGATGTATTAAAAAGAATCAGTCTTCACTGAAAGTATTTGATGGGGGGGCTAGCCCTTTTATTTCAGGACTCCCCAAATTGCAACATGTAGAGCTGTTAACCACCTCCTCTTCTACTCACACTGTATAGTTTTCCTTGCCTGGGAATTTTTAATTACCTGGTTGCATTTTGGGAGCTGGGCTGGGAGGCAAGTTGATGATACCAGAGTGTTAAGATATAAAATATAAAAATTTTACTAGAAATTATAAATAAGATTTCCTGTTTTCAGCTTCTGCTTGCTCTTACCTCTCTGCTCTGCTTGGTGTCCCAGAACTGAGGTAGTTGAGGGAGTAAGTAGGTAGAAGGTATAGCTACATGGCTATGCAGAATTGGGGAGCAGGTTAGGGGCTGGGAGGTAGCTGCTCCCTTGCTCTCTACTCAGATTCCTAACCAGCCACGTTTGAGCACTTTGCCTGACCCTCTACATCCCCAGTGGAGTCTGTCATTGGCTCCGTGGGAAACATTTGCTCGGGTCTTACGTGTTTTCCCCTACAGGCACACGGATCTCAGCTTCTCTACTTTCTTGAGTTGGTTGCTCCTCTCTTTTTCTGTCTTGAAAACGCCTGTTGAAATACTTTGTTGCCTTTCTTATTCTCATTGCTTTGTGGATAGATGCTACCTTTCATTTATTTATTTTAATAAGTAACTTTTTAAAAAGATTTTATTTATTTATTTGACAGAGAGACAAGAAGAGAGGGGACACAAGCAGGGGGGAGTGGGAGAGGGAGAAGCAGGCTTCCCAAGGAGCAGGGAGCCCGATGTGGGGCTCGATCCCAGGACCCTGGGATCATGACCTGAGCTGAAGGCAGACACTTAGCCAAGTGAGCCACCCACGCGCCCCAGGATACTACCTTTTAAATTCTTTGCTATTCCTTTAGTAGAGTTAGCAAGGGAAAGGAGGTAGACATGCAAGGTTAATCCATGTTTAACTTACAGTATGATTTACTTTATAGAAAGAGATTTCAGATTCCTTTCTGGAGAAGGGAATTAGAATGATGGGACAGAGCAGATGCATAGAACCATTTACTACAAGAGTCCAAGAATGTGTCTTGGAGAGGGTCATAGCAGTGGAATGGAAGAAGGGAAGGCTGTGTGATACGTCATATGGAAGAAAAACTGACAGGACTCGGTGGACTGTGTGTGCCTGTGTGTGTATGCGCATGCACACACGCACACACACACACACACACGCTTGGAAAGGGAGAATGTGAGGAATCCAGATTGCTGGCTTTAGTTCTGGGTACATGGTGTTGCCATGTTGCCATGAGGGGAGGATTGGAGGAAGATCCGGGTCTTTTGGGGGAGGGGCTGTTGGGAATCATGACTTGTTTTTTCTGCGCGTGAACTCCTGAGATGCCGGTGACATCCAGGTGAAGTTGTTAAGCAGGCATTTGCATAAGCAGAGTCAGAACTCAGAGACACTTGAACTGGAGACGAGTTTGGCCGTTGTCGCTAGTAGATGAGAAGACCAGAGTAGAAGATGTAGCTAGAGAAAAGAAGAGTGCCCTAGGACTGAACCCTGATGAATGCCTACCATGCCTCCGAGGAGAGGTCAGAGAGGTGGGGAAATCGAGGGTGGGGTCACTGTCACAGTGGGGTGACGTGTGTTTTGGGGTGAGACTGTTGCCTGCACACATACACTGTGTGCCCGTGGATAAGAAGGTAAAGGTGAGCGCAGTACCTGACAGGCTTTTCTTGTCTCAGCGTGGCAGGCTCTTCACTCCTTCGGAACATTTGTTTTCACTGTTGTTCTGTTACCTGTTCGACTTTACTGCATACATATCCTTTGCATGTAGAGAAGTGATGCCAAGCACATAGCAGGCACTTGATAAATACTTGTTGAATGAATGGGTTTCTTAATGATCCCTCCAGCCATACAAATAGTAGTGGACGGCCACCTTTAGGTTTTATTTGTACAACTAGTAATACGCTTCGGGGGATATGAGTTTATGTTGATTTCCCCGGTCTCTTCCAAAATCACCTCTGATCACCATCAAAATATTCCTATACTAATTATATGAGAATTGATCACAATTTTAATTAGTTTTTTTATACTTGGCTTCGGAGGTCTGGTCTGGAACAAATAGCATTTCTCCAGGTACTCTTTGTCTGTGTGAGACTCTGTGCTAGGCACTGGGACACATTTGTGAAAACATGGGTCATGGTCTGTGTTCTCATGGAACTTCAGACAATAAACTTGATTTTATTTTTGGAATTCTGCGGCATCCTTGTTTGCATGTATTGACTTTATTTTTTACCTTCCTTGGAGCATTTGATTTCTGTTGCTTTCCAGATGTACTTTACTGTTCATTTATGTGTTTGATGTTTAAGGGACAAGCTTTGGAGTCCAAACAGGATGCTTTCCAGGGCCAAGAAGCGGCAGTAATGATGGATCAGAAGGCAGCATTATATGGGCAGACGTACCCGCCACAGGGGCCTCCAATGCAGGGAGGCTTTAATCTTCAGGGACAATCACCATCTTTTAACTCAATGATGAATCAGATGAACCAGCAAGGCAATTTTCCTCTCCAAGGAATGCACCCAAGGGCCAACATCATGAGACCCCGGACAAATACCCCCAAGCAGCTCCGGATGCAGCTTCAGCAGAGGCTGCAGGGCCAGCAGGTAAGCAGCTTCGAGCTCGCCTCAGCCAGACGCGCCTTCCCTCTGGCTGCCTCCTGTTTGATTGGTTGTCAGGCTTTGTTCTTCAGGGCTTTTGCCACTGCCTCTCTCTCTCTTGCCATCTCACACTTTTTTGTTTTGACTTTTGTGTAACATTTGTTTGTACAGGTAGTTCCTTGTTAGGGAGTGGTCCTGCTGGAATTGGTCAGGTCCTCCTTACCTTTTGATAAGATTATTCTATTGTACAGGTTAAAAAGTGAAAAATGTCTGAGGGGATGGCACTTGGGGGAGAAAAGTATTTTTTGATGGCTTAGAGGTAGATGATTTCTATTTTTAAAAAAGTCCTTAATATTCATACCAGATACTTACTGATTTGAACATTCTTTTTATGGAACCTCTGCTTTCTAGATGTTTTATAAAACTTCAACTCTTAATATTCTAAACTAGGAGTTCGCTTTTTTATTGTTTCCTTAATCTCCAGCACATCTTTTAAAATTTAATTATTTATATTGTTTATGTCTTGGGTATGCTGAGTTATTAAATGTGGCAGAACCGAACCATATAAGCTGATGAGTGAGTGAGTGTCAGGTCCAGTGAGCCAGAGACTTCTAGGGTATTAATACTACTAAAAGTCAATGTAGGTACTCTGCAAAGCTGTGTTAGTACAATCATGGTATCGTTTTACTTTTTACCACTTCTTTCCACTAAAAGTTACTTAGGAAAAGCTAACAGAAGAGGTAGTTTATTTAGTGTTGGTCTGAGCAAATTAAAGCTATTTCCCTAATGGCCTAAATAGTCCCACAGAAAATCTGACTTAATGAATCCTTTGAGTTTCTGTTGAAGATACTCTTTAAGCTGCAGATTTGTATTGTTACTTTTCTTCCTGATGCCAAACAATAAAGCTTCATATGCTTGCCAAGGACTTTTCAGCCTGAATTTTTTGAAGTATGGAAGTATACTGGTTCAGTGTAGATGTGACTTAACCAGGTTAATGTGTTGGAAGTAGCATCATGATCTTACCGGGTGGTGCTGAGGATTTAGAAAGCTGTTTGGGGCTCAGTGACACGCTCCACTTGCATCCTAACCAACCTGTCTCTCCCCAGTTTTTGAATCAGAGCCGTCAGGCCCTGGAGATGAAAATGGACAGCCCCACTGCTGGGAGTGCTGCCGTGGTGAGGCCCATGATGCAGCCCCAGGTCACCTCCCAGGTGAGGAAAGTGAGTCTGTCCACGGTCACTCCCGTGGGCCCTGCACAGGGCCTGGTCCGTACTTGGCCCTCAGTAAATGTATGTTGAAACACAGCAGTTCCCAGTTTCTTGTGTAAGAAACCATTCCTTGCTCTCATCACACTTCCTCTTCCATTCTTCTCTCTTGCTGGTGATGAGGAAGAATCAGGAGGGGAGGCTCTTTTATTAAAACCATGGATTCGTGTTTTTTTAATTAATTCCCTTTGTGATTTGCTGTGTTGTGAAAACAGCTGATACTTTTTTGGGATTTAAAATAATAAATCTGTAAACTTTTCTTTGTTTCTGGGTTATGAAACTATATGCTCATTGGTAAAATATGAGATTGTAAGAAGAAAAAAGTAAATAATACATAATCCGACTCTCAAGGACTATCTCTGAGATGACTTGTTTCCCATAGTGGGAAGGATGATGTTCAAGTTCTCTGTACCTCCAGCTCAAGGTGGAGACTGTCCTAAGGTATTTTTTTAATGTGCACGAGGCAGATGACCACACAAAAGTCCTTTACTGTGGTTGGAAAGACTGTTCATAATGATTGTAAAAACAAACAAAACATCCCACTGTGAAGCGCCCAGTATTTGCTGTCTTAGGCCTGCTTGGAAGTACTTTGATAATCCGACATCTTGAATAAGCTGAGCTAGGATGCCCTCCAGAAAGATAAAAGTTTGCTTTTTGCAGTTGCTTTCTCCCAGCTGATAGGGCCCAAGTCAGCTTTTTGGTTCTGTGCTTTGACCATGTTACCTCCTGAACTTCCAGACAGCTGCTCCTAATCCTCCATCTCTTGTTTCAAAAGCTTTCAGAGACTATACAGGCCCTTCTGGGGTAGACTCCTGTTTATTGAGTTTAACCCCGTTCTTTGGGCGGGCCCCTCCTCCCACCCTCTTATTGCTGTCCTTTTCCATCTTGTAGTTTTATTTCATAGTTTCTGAAAAACTTGTCCTCAAATTCTACCCTTAAATGTTCTCTCACTTTGAGGAATGTTTTCAGTGTGAAAGTTTGACAGCTTGCCCAAACAGTTTCCAGGGCTCTGTTCTGCACCCCGTCTGCCCCACCTAGCCACGATGCCTTTAGCAAAAGGAGAATTGTGCATTTTTCCTTTTGTAGGAAGAAAGGCATTGGGTGTTTTTCTCTCCCGCCTAATGTATGGTGGTGGTCCCGTGTGTATGAATTGGCTGGTTCCTGCTACGTGTGTGTAACTGCATTCTTCCTTGGGTATTAGCAGGGTTTTCTGAACGCCCAGATGGTGGCTCAGCGCAGCAGGGAGCTGCTGAGTCATCACTTCCGACAGCAGCGTGTGGCCGTGATGCAGCCGCAGCCGCAGCAGCCGCAGGCCTTCAGCCCGCCCCCGAACGTGACCGCCTCCCCCAGCATGGATGGGGTTCTAGCAGGGCCCGTGATGCCGCAGGCTTCTCCCCAGCAGTTTCCGTATCCACCAAATTATGGTAAATTTTGATGGTGAAAATGGCTTCCCCAGAGTAACAGATCTGTTGCACGTTAAACGCCAAATAGTACTTACTCCCTTTTTGTCATTAACTAGAAAGATAGAATTAATTAAAAATAACAGAACAAGGGATGGTGACCAGTGAGACTGACAAGGCACAAGTAGAGGCCAGATCAGACGAACCCTAGAAGTCTTGAAGAGTTTGGTGTCATTCTGAAGGCGGTGGCAAGTCACTGAATGTTCATAGATGTGTTTAGATTTGCACTGGGGCAAGGGCACTTGAGGCCTGTGAGGCACCTGCATCAGAAGGACAGCAAGGAGAGCAGGGAGAGTGGAAGACGGGAGGACGGAGCACCCCAAACAGGAGACGATGCTCTTGTAGTCAGAATGGAGAAAAACTGGTTGGTCTAAAAAAACAAAAACAGAAAAACCCCCAGAAGTGGTTATTGTAGTGCACAGGTGATTGTAATCCTGGTAGATGATCTGTCAGAGTGGAGCATTTCCCGCCCCCCAGGTCTTGTTTTTTCAGCTCCCCACATTCTTAATTTGGAAGAAAGACCACCAGGTTCTATCCCCCCCCGCCCCAGTATGTCCCAGTATGTCCCAGTATATCCCAGTCTAGTTGAACTCTACAGGCTTCGAATGCTTGGTCATGTGAGTGAGAAGAATGCCATGTGGGCTTTGGGGTCCTTTCCTTGGTGACTTGGGTATATTCATTACAGTAGTGCAGATTACATCTTCAGGTCAGTCTTTGAGAGATTCCAGGAACATGGTGGGAGTGGGGATAGAGTATCTTTTGGGGAGATTACATTTTAGGTGCACTTCTGCCAGCTGGGGACAGAGGGACAGAGTGATGTGAGTAGCATGAGGTGGAATCCCTTTTATACAGAAATCTCCGTGAAGTAATAGCTCTTCAGGTGGTCTAGACGGTCTGCTCTGTGTGGTAAGCCCATTCCTTCAGTTGTCTTCTCAGTGAGAAGCAAGAGGAACTGGCAGGCAGCAGCTTGCGGCACTGTCTTCACGCCTGCCTTTAGAAGAGAACATAAAGTTTCTGTAGAAAACGGAGACTCTGAGGAAGGTCCCCCTTGAGCGTTGCAATTTCTTTTTCTTCCTTCTTTTTTAAAGGAATGGGACAGCAACCAGATCCGGCTTTTGGTCGAGTGTCTAGTCCTCCCAATGCAATGATGCCCTCAAGAATGGGTCCCTCCCAGAATCCCATGATGCAGCACCCTCAGACCACACCCATGTATCAGTCCTCGGAAATAAAGGGCTGGCCGTCAGGAAACTTGGCCAGGAACAGGTGAGGAACGGGGACTTGAAAAGTCATTCATGTTCTAGGGCCCAAAAGTACAGGAAAGTATCCTCTGCATTTTTCAGTCAAGCCTGAGTGGATGGAGAGATCAAAAGGCCTGGGTTCATATTAGAAAGTGTGTTATTTGGCTCCTCCATTTTGAGACTCCTTCCTGCCCTCCACGTGTCCACAGGCAGCTGTGGAAACACAGAAGGCAGGGGCAGTCTTCTCCCTCGGGTTCTCCGCTGAAGCAGAGACATTTGACAGAATCGTGGTGGTCTCTATGTGCATGTCGGTTGTGACTAGAGTGACCCGGGTGGTAATCTCACACTTTGTTTACAGCTCCTTTCCCCAGCAGCAGTTCGCCCACCAGGGGAGCCCTGCAGCGTACAGTATGGTGCACATGAATGGGAGCAGTGGTCCCATGGGACAGATGAACATGAACTCCATGCCCATGGCTGGCATGCCCATGGGTCCTGATCAGGTATGGGGGGTCTATCCCTTCCTGTTCTCAGAAAGTTTTTCCTGTTCTCTGGAGAGTGCCAAAGCTTCATCTGTAATCTAAAGGACCTCAGCAGGTTTTTAACTTGGGCATAGAACTCAAAACTAGTCATTGAAATACTTGTGGTTTGAAGGCACTGGGCCATTCAGTACCTTTGGTAATGTGGCTTAATCTAAGGGATCTGAATCTGTCAGCCACAGTCCTGTTGCAGGCGCTGTGGATTCTGTGTTGTACAGAGCGTGTGTTTTACTCACGTGTCTTCTGGTTGTTAACAGAAATACTGCTGACACCCTGTACATCAGGACCTCCAAGGAAATCACTGTACAAAATGACCCTGCACTGGGATTATCGGGAGTAAAGAATCATCGTCCTGCACACCCAGCTCTGAGGAAAGAACCAGCTTTGAACTCTGGGAAGGGTATTCCGAGTGATGTCATTTGAGCAGGACTGGGTTTGAAGTGGACATGCGATGTCTCTCTGTATTATTCCTCCTCCTGTGTGTCATGGAGTTCAAAACAAATATTTTTGGCATTCTGCCTCTTAGAGATGGGATTCTGGAGGTACGGAGTGTTACTGATCCCGAAACTCTCTTGTGTCCCTTCTTTCTGCCTGGCTGTCAGAGTGTTTCAGATAAATGTGGGCGGGCTAGAGAACCTCGGAGAAGCCCAGAGAGGCAAGGAGGTCTGGTTTCTCCAGTGGCAGTACTGGGTGGAGAGCACAGTCGCGGCCTTCACGTGTCCTTCTCACGACCAGATAGTTCTGTGTCCTCACCTGACTCTGTCCCGAGAAGTTGGCCTTTCTGAATTCTTGTCTTCTAATGATGGTGTTGAGTTGTTCCAGCCCTGTTCTTGACTGTCCTGGACTTTTTCCTGAGTAGGAACTTCCTCTGTCCCTAACTGTCCTGTAATACTTCACCTCCAGGGGCTGTCCTTGATGTCACATGGCTTTGCGGAAGGGACAGTGAGATGACAGTATTTAGTTGCAGCAGTAGCAATTTTTCACATGCTAACGTGCAGCCGAGTGCACTTTATTTAAAAAGTAATGGATAAATGCAATATTCTTGAGGTCTTGAGGAATGGTGAACCACATTCCCGGTTTTTGTCTGAACTAATCCGTTGGACACGAGCGATGGTTTTTGTTGTTGTTGAAAGTACTGGTGTCACCCTTTGCCTATATGGTAGAGCAATAATGCTTTTTGAAAATAAACTGCAGAAAACCCAAGGCCAGGTACTGCATTCTGAATCAGAATTTCGCAGTGTTTCTGTGAATAGATTTTCTTTTGTAAATACGGCCTTTAAGATATTGTATTATGTAAAATATGTACATACCTTTTTTGCAGGTCACAACAACTCATTTTTACAGAGTTTGTGAAGCTAAATATTTAACATTGTTGACTTCAGTAAGCTCAGTGTGGTGAGGCTACGCACAGACGTCCCCTGAATTTTGTGGCCTGGGCGAGGGCATGGTGGTCGGAGCCCCCCTCCCCCATGCTCTGGTGTTAGAGGCCTCTCTCTTTTCAGTCTCTTAATCTAAATGCTTTTTAAAAAGATCATTTGTTTAGATGTAGGAGTTTTAAATTTGTCTTTTAAATTCCTCTACCAGAACTAAGCACTTTGTTAATTTTAGGGGAAAGAATAGATATGGGGAAATAAACTTTTAAAAAAAGATAACAAGAATTTTAAAAGATCAAGCAATTTGATTTAAAAAAGAATCTTGGATTTTAAGTGGTCCATAAATTAAACAATAGCAATTCACGGTATTTTGTTTTTTAATCGAGTATGTTGCCTATTCATCCACTGTAGGAGTGCTCTAAGGTTTTGGTTGCTAGGACCCAAATCCCACATTGAGATCTCAGGAGTAGACCCCTTGATGTGTGTTTTCTAGTGTCTGCTCGGTTGTCACTCGGAGGCGGCACGCTCCTTGTCCCTGAGAACCGGAACAGCCGCCAGGTGGTGTCTCAGGGAGCTCAGCCTCCAGGGCGGCCGGGTCTGCAGCTTCTGAGCTGCGGTCTGGCTGAGCGAGTGCCTTTGCACTCCCTGCCACCGCCCCTTTCTGCTCTTGCCAGGCTTAAGACACTTGTTCCAGTCCGTTGGGAATAGAGAAAAAAGTCAATTTTAGTTCCTTTTATCTGGTTTACTTTATTAGCTTCAAATAAATAGTTGAATGAAATTGGATTTTAAAATGTCTTGTGAATTTCAAAGGTCTCTGGCTAGCTTTGGTGTCAATTTCCTAGCAATAACCGAGAGCCAGTTAATTTTTCTTTTATTTCATACATGTTTAGCCAATTTTTCTAGGTGTCTCTGAAGGTAAGATCGTTTAATTTCTTTGACTTATGCATAAGTGAAACCTGTATTTCCAGAACCACCACTGGAACAGATTTGGGTTTGACACCCTCTCCCCCACCTCCTGGTTAAAAATAAATCGAAGATTGTAAATCCATCAACTTCCATCATAGTGGCCTGTACTTTTCAGATAACATATCCTCCTGTCTGGAGACAGAGATGTAGCTGAGTAAGAGTCTCGGTCTTTTTAGATAGAATTGTGTCACATATCTCTGAACCTTTCTTGTTTTAAGTCATGTGTGTGGGGAGAAACGGAATGGTGCTCTTACCTTTCTTGACTTTTAAAAATTACAAACAAAAAATACAAAGTTTTGTGATTCTTTTCCTCAGTCCCAACTCCAGGCTAACTGGAAGGCAGCACCCCCTTTTTATATGGGAAAAAAAGGAGAAAGTTTATTATAAGTTTTTATATTTTCTACTTGTTCATTTTATTGGTGCAAACTTAAGAATTTGATTTTCTTTTAATAGATGCCGTCTTTTGAGATAATTTGTTTTTACCTTTATTGCCCTTTTATCTTTTTTGGATACTTCTCTTTGTACTCCTGCTGCCTACCTCTCCTTACCCCCACCCCCCACTTTTTTAAACCTTGGTATTTGTTTCATCTGCTTTTAGAATGTGCGATATTTCCAGTACCTACTTTTTTGCTGAATCCAAAGATATATAAATATAAATATATATATTTTATAAAGATCAAAATGATATAAAGGAGATACGTTTCTTCTTAAAAAAAAACAAATAGAAATTCATTGTTAATGTTCATATTATGATGCCACTTTTCTAAATCATGCATCTTGATGGAAAAGGTGTAAATATCAATCACCAGGACTGCTTAGTTAATTGGTATTTAATATCTAGGTGAGTTGGGGGTATGGGGTGGGGGAGTACAGAACGTACTTGGCTTGCTGTCCTCGAAAGGACTGCCAGTTGTCCATATGCCTGTCCAGTTCCATGCGTTTTGTTCACGAGTGGGGGCGTCATAGGAGTAAAGCCTGTAGGACAGACGAAACCCCCTGCTTCGGGGGAGCAAGCTGCTGTTGAGCTCCAAGGTCAGCTGTTTAATGAGCGAGGTGGTTTTTTCTTTCCTTCTTTCTCTCTCTTTCCAATGTGTGGAATTTCGATGATGGAAATGTCATTCTGAGAGCAATATTTAAAATTCTCAGGAATTGACTTATAGTATTGAGAATGAATTCAGTTTCAATCAAGTTTACATTAAATGTTGCTTTTAAAAATCTGAATCGTTCTTTACACTGCAAAGAATCCAGACCACATGGGATAACTTACGAGATGGTTGAGTGGTAAGCTCTGACGACTGCTTTGCTGATCATTTTGGATGTCATTGTAAATAAAGGTTTCTATTTAAAATTGAAGCCTAAGAGCTTCTTTCTCTTTTCTTTTTTTTAAATCCCGATTGGATTAAGGAATCCTGTTTCAAATTATTCTAGCAATCTCTCTAAGGTTAACAGAACGCTTGAAAAGCACAGAGCTGTTCTCAAAGGTGAGCACTTTGGGGTCCTCTTCACCGTCTGTTTGGTGAGAAGCACATCAGGCTGGGTGATGGCCGAGGAGGGAGGGTCCTCCTGTTTCTTGCTCCTGGCCTCTGACTGCTATCTATCTTTGCCGGGCTGGACAAGCTGGTGCACAGAGAGGGGTTGGCTAATACGGTGAATTGCTTTGCAGTCAATGAACATTTTAAAAAAAGTGAGGTCCTGAAGCGGGTGTAATGTGAGACTTACCTGCAAGGTTCCTGGAGTATGATAAATTTTTGTCATTAATTTTTACCCATCTCTTCCCCCTTGGAAAAACCTAAGTGTCTCCTTCCAAAAAGGTGTTGACTGCGTTTTTAAAAAAACCAAGCACACCAAAAAACTCCCAAGAACGGCCTTTTACAAAATGTTAAAGGTTACCTCATATGAACTGCTGGTCGTTGGTTGGGACTTTGAACACTGTATGACAATACTTAGACTACAAAATTTCTTTACAAATACAATTTTGTTAAAACCTGGGACATAACATACATCAACTTCGTTTCTTTCCAGTACTTTAAAAAACGTCAGTTCTGGGACAGTTAACAAAGCAATACTGGCAGAAATGGTATCTGGTCAGGAATAGAAATGTCCACAACTGCAAGGGGTTTTCTTTACACTGGCCACAGACCATTTATTGATACCACCACTCTCGAAAATTGGGTTTTCTTACTAGATTCCCCTGCGAGTCCCCACGCTGGTTACACGTAAATAGTCTCCTATGTACAGTGAAGTCCGTTTCTTCAGAGACAGCCTGCATTATGGTGCTCGATGAAAGTCCCCTCTTCTGTGCTGCTGACTCCTTGTCGAACTCGGCACCGTTTCCAAACGTCCGCAAGTTGCGTCTGTCCTGCTGCAGCCTTAGGTCCTTCTTTGTGACGAACCAAAAGAACAAGAGGATTTAAAACGGGGTTGTTCTTCCCCTAGGATTTTAAAAAAAGTTCCAGTGACTTAACACCGTTGGGGGAAATTTCCAAAGAAAATCTTTTTCCTTTGGAAGCCTCTCAGAGAGGGTTAGTGGTGACCGTTGGATCCGAAAATGCCTTTTGTGCAGCTGGTGAGGTATAATCCAAAGCAAAAGCAGGGGCAAAAGTGGACTTCCTGAAAATTCACGGCTCCCGATGGCTGTCTTCCAGAGCGTGCCATGCTGACGGAAAGCAGGTCCCGTGACTCAGGCCCCCCTGGCCAGGAGCACAGACCCGCCTGAAATGGGTCGGTTCGGTCAGATGGCGCCTCTGGTCTGGAGGCCTGCTGGCTGCTTCTAACCTTCCCAGCCTTCCCACAGCTGTCCCCTGCGGAGCAAAGCAGACTCCTCTTAGTGTCTGAGGAAGCAGCCCCGACGCGGCTGAGCGCGCTTTGCCACAGGGGAGAACTGCCAGGGCCCTGAGCAAGGGCCTGCTCCCACCCGGTCACCCCGACTTCCAGCGGCGGCTTGCATGCTCCGTGGCCGGCGGAGGCTGCACTGGGGACATGACCCGAGAGATGATGTGCTTTAATTCTGGGAGCGCCAAAGAACTGCTTGGCCTGCCCATTAGTATTGTCCTAAGAAGCCACAGGTGGTTTCTGTGCAGAGAAAGAAGGGAGAGCACAGATGGGAGGCTGCGCACGGCAGCCACCAAGGGGGTCCGTCGGCCTGCATGGTAATCTAATGTCAAATGAATGGCCAATGTGAATTAAAAATCCTCACACATATCTGCGTGTTTGGATTTTCACGGTGAACTGGAGGATCCAAGCCGCATCCCACTGGTGCCGTTCCCTTTAGACTCAAGGTGGCCCCTTTCAGGTCGCCCCAGTCTCAGCCCTTCAGCAGCCTCTCTGGCGCTGGAGGGAGACTTCGGGGCATGGATATTTTGGGGGCCATTTCATGAGGCCGCCCCTGCTGCTGACATGGACCAGTTAGCCCTTCTGCAGCCACAGCCTTCGAGATGCCTGACAAGTATAACGTTTACACGCTTCTCAACCTCTAAGGACTACATTGAGTCTTCCAGGCCCAGATGATGCTATAGAGAACAAGCGTGTGAGACAAGGTATTAATCTAAAACACAGACCTTCCTGCTCCCTGCTCGTGACACGAACAGAGACAGGATTACGAAAGAAATGGCATGCACACAGAACGGCTTCGGCAGAACGAAGCAGGGCAGACCAGATCTCTGTTTGTAAATTGTTTCCTCTACTCACAGCGATTTGGAAGAAGGTCTCTTCATCTCTGGCCACTTTCGACGCTGAAACTGCCTAAGTTTTCGGGTGTCAAAAAGAGAGGGCGTGTTAGCCTCACCCAGAAAGAGCCTCCCCCTTCCCTGGTGGGCGCTCCAGGCCCCTGGCAGACCAGAGAGCGGGCAGGGCCTCAGCCTGGCTCGCGCCACCTCAAGAGGTTGGACCACAGGATGGGCCAGCCTAGCGGAACGGTCTCGGGCTTTAACAACAAAACCAGGTACCTGTATTGCTCATAGCTTCCTCCATCTTTAAGTCCTAAATGAGACAGAAATGAACAAAAGAGAAACTGAGTTTGGGGCAAAAATGGCACCAACAATGACAACTGCTTTATAACTGCCTTTCTTTTCTGTTTTTGTCATTCATGACGTTGACAGTGTCTCCTCGGGCAGGTGGAGTGGCTGAATCCTGACGTGAGTGTTCCCTGAGACTCACGTAGCCTGGGGATTGCCTGTCCTCTAATGTCACCAGCTGAGGCACCCTGATGTATCCGTTCAACAGTAACCTGGGGCGTGGTCCCGGTCGGGGAGGCAGATATAGGCAGGGACACCTATGCGACAGAGGACAGGAAGCCATGGGCCCCGAGAGCGGGGCAGCGGGGAGATCCTGCGGCTCGGCTCTGGGCAAGCTTCCTAGAGCATCGGCGGCCTGACCAAGCGTGTGGGCTTTGGGATCGGCCGGCCTGGTCGTGTGACTCCTCCCAGACGGTTGTCACGGGGTGATCAGATACTGACTGTGAGACCCGTAGCACGGTGACCAGCACAGCGTGATCGAGGCGCGTCGGGACTTAGAGCAACACAGCGCTTGGTGCATGTTAGGGAGGGGCTGTTGTACCACTGGTGAGGATTCACCAGCCCCTGGTGGTGCCCGGCCCTTCGGACTAGACTGACCCCCGACATTCCTTCCAGCGGTAACCCTGCTCCCCACAGGCCCCACGTCGGAGCGCCTCCTCACCCAGGTCCATGTTCCGAGTCCGGGGGTTGCACTGCTTGTAACCCTTGCAGCTCCTCAGCTCCATGAGCTGCACATGGAGCTGGTTGAGGACGTCCCGGTCCAGTGTATTCACCGCATTCATCAACTGGTTGGAACAGAGGTTATCAACAAGGTGAGCGCAGGGACCCCCACCAGCTTCCACCACCGAGGGCACTTCCTCCAGGCAGGTTGGGAGCAGGGGTGCTGGGGGACGGGGGCCTTTACTCTGCAGGAGCTGGAGTTGGGGACAGTCCGGACTGACTCGTGCCCTCTCCCCCAGGACAGAAGGACCGCTGTGAGCGGCGGCTCCGGCCGCTCGGTGTGGCCACTCTCCCCTCTAGCTCCAGGCCGTCATCCACAGCCCCTCAGCGCCGCCTGACTGCTAAGCTGCCACTTGCGGAAGGGATGGGGAAGGGATGGGTCAGGGTCCTGGGTCCTTGCCCACTCTGGGAGCTACTGGTGACTAACGTGCACGCTGTGCCACCCGCTTGTGTAAAATACGGGGATGGCCTACCTGGGCAGAAAGACCGGCAGCCTGTACGGTGGTTAAAGACCAAGTTAAAGACCAAGAGAGTGGGGCCGCTGGCCTTTAAAAGTCAGGTTTCGGATAAAATGACTAGAGACACCGAGACTGGACAGACCGAGGCCACACTGCTGGGAAGCTCCAGTGCAGAAGAGCTCAGTGGGGACCGGCCGTTTCAGAGGGGACACACCCAGGCCGCTCACCAGAGACCGGTGGCACCCATCTTACATGTTCTGGGCCACTGGGCCCATGTCTTCCAATGATTAATACTCGGAGACACTTAGGCAAGTGCCCGGCACGTCGTGAGTGCTGGCTGTGGCCCATTACCTGTGTGGTCCCCGTAGGCCCCCGAGTGTGCAGGGTTTGGTCTGACCCTCGGGACCCCCCCCAAAGCCCTCCAGTTCTAGGAGCCTTCACACTTAGCCCTAAAGGCTGCTTCACCACTGGCAGGTGCCTATAGAGGGAGAAGCCGTTCAAGACCCAGATTCCAGGGGCAGGAGGACGGAGGCACAGAGGGGCCGAGGACGCACCGAGTCCCTTCTGAACCCCCTCCTCCTGCCTTCGGGGCTCAGGGGGACTTGGAAGATGTGCTGCCACTTGCTCAGGGGGCCCCCATCCCCGCTCCTGCAGCCTGTGTTGTGTGTACCTGGTAGGGATCCGTGTTGAGATCAAAGTACTCGAGGAAGCCCGTGGCGAATTCGCAGAAGAGGAAGTTGTGGGTCTCGTTGATGGTCCTCATGCACCAGTAGGTGTTGTTGTTGGCGCTGGTGCAGGCGCAGAATGGCCCCACTGCCAAGGGAAGGGGGGGCCGCACCCGGTGAGCAGCCCACAGGAGTTCCGCCTGGGACCCGGGGCCCCCTTCTGCCCCCAGGGCTTGTGACCCCCGCAGTCCTGGGCCGGGGCCGGGGCGGTCCCCGTGCGGCCCGGAGCAGCCCTCCCGCCCGTGCCTGCCCGCTCGCTCACGTGTCCAGAGCGGCGCCGTCTGCCAGTGCTGGTTGTCGTGGGTGAAGCACGTGAGGCCCGGCATGCTGCACGTGTCGTTGTTCTGCAGGCGCTTGAGCAGCTTGCGAAGTTTCTTCTTGCGCTTCTGCTCTCGCAGCAGCCACACCTTGTCCTTCTCCTGCAGGCCCTTCCTAGGGGCACACAGGGCCACACCCTTCACACCTCCCTCCGCCCCCACCTGCAGCCGCCTAGGGGTCCGGGACCCTGAACCTCTGCTCTTCCTGCCCGAAGTGGGGCGCACTGCCGTGGAGGGTCCCCCAGGCGAAGGACCCCTGGCCGAGACCCACTGCGGGTCTGAGGCCGCGCTGGGGGCCAGGCCGAGGGTCCGCCCCTGCAGCCTGCTCCGCCCCCGCCCCCCTGGGTAGGACCCCCTCCTGCCACAGGGGGGCGTCGGAGAGCCGCTCTGGGATCCCGCCTTTTCAAGGACTGCCGCGTACCCCGCGGGGAAGGGTCAGCACCTCTTTCCTGCTCCTGTTGGCTTAGCTCTCCTGAGCCTTAAGCTGCCCTTACCTGAAAGGATGCAGACTGGAGCCTTTGTGCTTGAGGCGGCCTTTGTGCTGGGGGTGGTAACTGTAACAGACCCCGGGTGGCCGAAGCTGCTTACAGGGCAGCTCCTGGGGAGGGGCGTGGTGCAAACCGCGGTCCCCTGGGACCCCCGGCCCGCTTTCTGGGGCAGTGCTGGGGTGGGAACCACCGCCGGGGCGGCAGCTGCCTGGCTGGCCGGCCCCTTGCCCTGGAGGCCAGCTGGGGGGCCCTGGGTGGGTGTAAGTCAGCAGCACTGGACGCTGGGCTGGCATCTCCAGGTCGGGTGCCCCCCCGACCCCTGCCCACCGCACGCTGGCTCAGGGCCAGCCTTTTCTGAGAAGGGGGCACACTGGTGCAGGAGCCACTGGCCACCTGTGGCTCTTCCCATTTACATCAAAGCGCAAGTTCAGTTCCCCGTCACCCCGGCCACACTTTAAGAGCACAAGAGCCCCGCGTGGTTGCTGGCTGTCATATTGGGTGGCGTAGACGCAGCCCGGCTCCAGCGTCGCAGAATTTCGGCTGGACAGCGACCCCCAGGCCGCAGTTCCCCGAGTTGGCAACGTGGACCCTGGGCCAGGAGGGCTGCTTCTGGAAGGGCAGTCCGCACAGGCACCTCCCCCTCCTGGGAACCAGTCCCGCCGCCCCCCCCGCCCAGCAAGAGCCTGCCTCCGTGAGCAGGTGCGTCTGGCCGGCTCCCCGGGCCGCGGTCTGTGCCCACTGCAGGCAACGGGCATGTGAGTGCTCACTGGTTTTTTGTTCTCCCTCTGAGGGAGGAGACAGGGCTCTAAAGATCCTGAAAGGAGCCCCGGAGGGGAGGCTGTGTCCCCAGCAGTGTCCTGCAGGAGCACAAGGGGCCTTTCTGGGGTGTCCTGGCTGCTCTTCACTGCCTCCTCACCTGATTTTGTGACAGTCACATTCCTCGGGCCGCTTTTTCTTCAGGTGACCCCGGACTTCCCGCAGGTTCTTAATTTTGTTCTGCAGGGTTTCGATCTGAGGCAGAGAGCAGGAGAGGAGGCTATGAAACTCTGGGGCGCTGGGGGAGAAGGGACGGCCTGGGGCCGAGGGGCCCTGGGTTCCACCTGCTGAAGGGGCCAGGCTCGTGAGGACCAGCTGAGCCCACCAAGGCCTTGTCACCCCCAGGCTCGTTGAGAGGACCGGCTGTGGCGGGAGCATCTGTGAGTGAAGCGCGGTCCTGGAAGGACAGTCCTTGACTACACTGTCCTCCCCTGCAGCCTGGAAGTGGCCTGTCAGATGCCCGAGGATCCTGGGCAGGCCTCTGTCCCTCCCGGGGTGGCTGGTGGTCCTGCCCAGCTCAGGGTGGGGGGAGAGTGCTCCTGGCCCAGAACCTCCTCACCTCGTGGTCGATGTGCAGCTTGTGATCTTTCCAGGCCTGCAGGGACTTGTACAGATCCAGGTCACACTGGACCGTGTCGTTCTCGAGGATGTAGCACCTGCTCGAGAGAAGGGGCCACGTGTGCTCTGAGGGGCTGAGGGGGACCAGCCAGGGGCGCGAGGTGTGGGCTTCCACCCACCCCCAAGGCCCCAGCTGCCCCCCACACCCCTGCCCTCCGCCTGGACTCTCACCGGTGTGTCACTTTAATGGGGTTGGGGGCTGAGTAGTCTGGAAGGCCCCCGGTGCCACTGAAGTCTCCGCCATCCTTGTCGTCTGGGTCCTCAGGGGCCCCTGGCCAGTGCCGCTTGGTAAGGTTGTGGGGCTGGGATGTGTCGTCCAGGCCTGTGCGGTGAACCCCGCCATCCATCTCGATGGCCACCGAGCGGATGGAGCGGTTCCGGGCATAGCTGGTCTTGTACTCTGTGGGCGTTGGCGGGTGGTTGGGTTAGTGGGGCTGGACAGGCTGGCCGGTCCCTCCAGGCAGCGGCCCATTGATCCCGAGACTTGAGGGCTCCTGAGACCTACCTGCTCAGGAGGCAGGACCTGGAGGGAGCCCAGTGGGAAGGACCACACGATGATTCAATTGGGAAAAACTGAAGGCCCAGAGCTAAGGAGGATGTGGCTTGAGATGATGCCCAGAAAGAGCCATGTGGGGACACATGTGGTCCATCTGTGTGATGGAATGTTTGGCCACAGAGGAACGAGGCCATGATGTACGCTACCATGTGGGTGGGTGTCCACCACACGACGCTCCGTGAATGCAGGCACGAGAGGTCCCATGTTTTATGGGTCTATTTGTTCAGGATGTCCACAGGAGGTAAAGAAACCAAAAGCAAGTTAATGGTTGCCATGGGATGGGCAGACAGTACTGGGGTTCCCTCTTGGGGGTGATGGAAGGTTCTGGAATTAGAGGTGGTGGGTGCACTACACTGTGAATGTAGTACATGCTTCTGAATTGTAGACTTTAACGTTGTAAAAAAGGTAAATTTTATGGTGTCTGGACCTCACCTCAATAAAAAAAGAAAAAAAAAAAACGAACGTGGATATAAAATCATTAAGTAAGGAGATTAAATCGGTAATCAGAAACTTCCCAACAAACAGAAGTCCAGGACCAGATGGCTTCACTGGTGAGTTCTACCAAACATATAAAGAATTAATAATACCAGTCCTTTTCAAACTCTTCAAGAAAGAGAGGAGGAGGGAACACTTCCAAACTCATTTCATAGGCCAGCATGACTCTGATATCAAAACCAGACAAAGACACCACCAGAAAAGAAAATTATAGGCCAGTTTCCACATGAACATAGATGCAAAATCCCTCAGCAAACCGAATTCAATACATGAAAAGGATCAAACACCACGATAAAGTGGGATTTATTCCAGGGATACAAGGACGGTTCACCATCTGCCAACCAAGCTCTATCGTGATACACCACATTTAACAAAATGAGGGATAAAAATCATAGGATCATCTCAGTGGATGCAGGAAAAGCATTTGGCAAAATTCAACATCCATTTATGATAAAAACTGTCTGATAAGGATGAAGTTAATATCCAAAATAGATAAAAATTTATAGAACTCAATAGCAAAAACCCAAACCATCTGACTAAAAAACGGGCAGAGAATCTGAGTAGACATTTTTCTAAAGAAGACATCCAGTTGGCCAAAAGGTACATGAAAAGGTGCTCAGCGTTGCTCATCGTCAGGGAAACGCACATCAAAACCACAATGAGCTATCCTCTCACTCACACCTGTTAGAATGGCTGTTACCAAAAAGACAAGAAATAGGGGCGCCTGGGTGACACAGTCGGTTAGGTGTCTGCCTTTGGCTCAGGTCATGGTCTCGGGGTCTTGGGATCGAGTCCCTTGTTGGGCTCCCTGCTCAGTGGGGAGTCTGCTTCTTCCTCTCCCTCTGCCCTGCTCATGCTGTCTCTCTCTCAAATAAATAAAATCATCAAAAACAAAAACAACAACAAAAAAACAAAAACGAAAAGACCAACATGGATGGACCTAGAGGATATATAAGGCTAAGTGAAACAAGTCAGAGAAAGACACATACCACCTGATCTCACTTATACGTGGGATCTAAAAATAAACCCAAAACAAAACAAAACCCCGAGCTCATAGATACAGAGAACAGACTGGTAGCTGCTAGAGGTGTGGGGTCGGGAGTGGGCAAAATGGGTGAAGGGGCTCAAAAGGTACAAACTTCCAGTTACAGAATGAGTGAGTCCTGGGGATGCCATGTAGGGGATGGTGACTATAGTTAATAATACTGTGTTGCATATTTGCAGGCTCCTAAGGGAGATCTTCAAAATTTTCACAATAAATAAAAAAATTTTTGGCACTGTATAGTGACGGATATTAACTACCTATTGTGATAATTTTGCAATGTCTGCAGGTACCAAATCACTATGTTGCACACCCAAAACTAATATGTTATATGTCCCTTATACCTCAATAAGAAACAAAGACACTAAAAAAACCGCATTAATTTGAACCGGAAAAGAAAAAAGCTAGGTAGCACGTTCTTCTGGATAGAAAAGGGAGCGGCTTGGGGGGAGGTCTCTCAGCTTCCCCGTCTGATTGGCCAGCAGGGAGCGGGATGCTCTCCCCGGAGCTGGGCAGGGACGCAGGGCTCAGAGGCATTTTTTCCAGGCTCTAAGTTGGCTACTGAAAACCGAGGCCATGCAGGCTAAAGCCAGAGCCTGGATTTCTTGCATCTTCTATACATTAAAAGACAAATTTGATCAGGTTGCTAACATTAGAGAAAAGCAGGGGTGGGTGGTCATGTAGGAGTGCAGATTTCGAGCTTCGGAAGAGAGAACCGAAGAAGTGCCTACACTGTCCCCACTGGGTCCACGGGCAGGAGCTGACGCCGTTCCTTTAGACAGGCGGTCTGTTCTGTTGGCCGTGGCCCTCCCCACCCCTCCCTTCTGTCTTAAAACTCCGCACCCTTCACTCAGGCCTGGCCCTGCTGTGCATCAAGTCTGTAACACTGCTGGTCTCCAGGTGCATCTTTCTGGAGAAGGGCCTGGAGCCTGGCTCGGGCCCACGTGTCTGCTGGGCTCCCAGTGGCCACCAGGTGGCGTCTGAGGCCCGAGGCTGGGAACTCCCTGTCCCAGGCAGCCAGGGGGGCCCCAGGGCTGCAGGATCTGCTCTTGCTGCCCCCACTCCTGGGGCAGGTGTTTGTATCTTTCAGTTCTCAGACCCCTTCTATCAGAGTCACACGGGCCAAAGGATCCGGGGGCCCAGGTCCAGGAGAGGCCTCTCTTAGCAAAACCTTGGGCCAGCTCTCGCCTTGGCTTTTTCCTTTCTGAGTCCAGTCCCCGTGAAGCCACAGTCCCAGGGCCCCTGATGCACACAGTGTGAACCGCTGTCCCTGTGGGGGCGGCTCATACCTGCCCACGAGGGCCGTGAACTAGACCCACCGGGTTCTTGCTGCCCCTTTTGTCTCGCTTGCTTAGGAGTCAAGTGCTTTGGGTCTTCCCGGCTCCATCCCCCAGCCATACACCCAGAGGTCCCCAAGCTATGGCCTAAGGGCCGAATCTGGCCCTCTGCCCGGTTTTGTAAATAAGCTACTGAGTCCACAGCTCTTTTCTCGCTCCAGTGACAGAACTGAGAAGTTGAGAGACTGTTCAGCCTGCAAAGCCTCAAATATTTACTCTCTGGTCCTTTGCAGATGAGGCTGCCAGCCCGTGTAAACCTTTGCCTGGACGTGAAGCCACACTCCTCGTTCTCCTGGTCACCCTGGTGGGCTCTGTTTCCAGGGGTCCTAGAGGGGCCCCCGCTGACCCTGCATCCTGGGAACAGAAGGGCTTCATAACCCTGTGGCCAAGAGCGTGGGCTCTGGAATCTGACTGCTCGGGTGCAAATCCTGAGCAAATGTGTGACCCCAGACAATCTGGTTAACTCCCGAGCAGCTGTGTCCTCACGACGGTCCCTGCCCTGCAGGGCTCTTTGCAGCATGACCTGAACAGAACTGGTAACTTCTGCAGCACCTGGAAGTTGGCATCAAGCAACTGCTCTGTGGTTCGAGGGCGCTCGACAGCTGGGACATCCTTGTCCGAGGTCACAAGCGGAGCCTATCTACCTCCCCGGGCCTGGAAAATCCTGGGCCCTGCAGCCTGCTCTCTGGGGCTGGGACCCACAGGGTCTTTGTACCCCCTCTTCCCAGACTGAGAACATGTACAGGCCCGGCTCCTTCCCCACACTTGGCTCTCACTTAGGCATCAGCCAAGTGCCCATCCCAGGGTGGCCAGCCCTCTCCTCCTGGGCACGCCGCTGTGTCATTTCCTCCACGATCTTCCCACTCTGTTAACTTGCTTACACCTTGTCTCACACACGAGGCCCGATCTGCGTCTCTCTCATTCAACTCTGTAACCTCAGCATCTGGTGCATGGTAGGGCTGCGGGTTTGTTGGGAGCCTAAGTGAGTAAAGAGTGGCCGCCTGGGCCCACCGCCCCGCTCTGGGCTGGCTGGCCCTGCCGGGCTTCCTCACGCCACAGCTGGTGTCCCAGTGGATCACGGCGGGCTGGGGTCTGAGCTGCTCTAAACTGGGGCTTCTCAGCCTCAAAACTGGTGAGATTTGGGGGCCAGATAATCCTTTGTTGTGGGAGACTATCCTGTGCGTTGTGGGATGTTTGCAAGTATCCCCAGCCCCTACCCACCCGATGCCAGGAGCATCCCCCCAGGGGCAAAACTGTGGAGGGGTTGAGCACCCCTATTCAGAGCTGGCTGCTCAGAAAGGGGCGGAAGTGCTCTGTTGGCAGGCACTTGCAGGAGGACGAATGTGGGGCCAGGGGATGAGGCCTGGGCCCCGATTCAGGTGCGTGACCCGGGCTTTCCTGTGCATCATAAGGAGGGTCCCCGCCTTGGCCCCTGGGTTGCTGTGAGGTGCGTCTAAGACAGAATTTCAGTTACATCGAGCTCAGGTGAGAACTTAGGTTGACTGGAGTCTCAGCTATTTTGGTGCATCTTCTTTCCTCTGAGTATTAATTGGGGGAAAAAAAAAAGCTTAACTGAGTCACGACTTCTCGTACTATTTGAAGATTATGCACCGTGCCATGCGCTGAAGCAAGGAGGTGTCATCTGCGGAATTCAGTCTGGAAACCAATCCTCTGAGTTGGCTACAAAAGAGCTTGGCAGCGACTCATGGGCCTGTGAGGAGATATAACGGGGGGCCCCCAGCCGGAAGCTCCATGGAGGGACCACCTGCTTGGCGCCGAGGCCCGGCGGGTCAGAGGGGCCTGCCGCTGGACGCCCGGGCCCTCGTTAGGCCGCCGTGGAGTATCCTGCAGCCTTACAGGAGGAAGGGGACTCTGACCCAGGCAATACCATGGATGACCCTTGGGGACGTTATACTGAGTGAAATAAGCCCGCCCAAGAGGACAAGCACTGCACGATTCCACTTACATGAGGTCCCCAGAGCACTGAGATGCCCAGAGACGGCAACACAAGGGTGGTGGCCAGGGACGGGGAAGGGGGGTGGGGACAGAGTTTCAGTTTTGCAAGATGAGAAGCGCTCTAGGGACGGACGGAGGTGAAGGCAGCACGACAGTGTGGAGGTGCTTAGTGCCGCTCAACTGTGCACTTAAAAATAGAGGGGCGCGGGGTGGGGGGTTCCAGGCGGTTCAGTGTCTGACCCTTGGTTTCAGCTCAGGTTGTGATCTCGGGGTTGTGAGATCGAGCCCCACATCGGGCTCCCAGCTCAGTGCAGAGACTGAGATTCTCTGTCCTTCTCCCTCTCCCGCTCATGCTCTCTCTTTCTCTCAACTAAATAACTCTTAAAAAAAAAAAATAGTTAGAATGGTAAACTTTATGTATTTTACCACTATTAGGAACAAAAACACCCAGAACTAAAATCTCTACTAGGCTTTGGTTGTCCTTGGGTCAGGGGGCCCGATGAGTGGGCGGCATGGGAAACTGCCCAGCCCTGGAGGGGACACGTCTGGCCCGCTGACCAGGTCTCACGGAGACCAAGGGCTGGCACCCAGGGGCCTCTGAGCATGTTCCCGGCACAGGTGCATTCTTTTCAGGGGAAGCTGAACCTCGGAACGGGGCCAGGACTAGTCCAGAGTGATGGGAGTTTTGCAGTTGGATCTAGGAGTCCACTTTCTCTGCTCGTTGGCTCTCTGTCCTTCCTCAGCCCCTGCGGGGAGTGAGCCATGAAGTCTTAGATGGCTCCTTCCATTGGCACAGAGGCTCTTTCCCACTCATCCAAAGGACGGTTGATTCTCATTATTCGAGCTGGTTATGTTCTATAAAGTCACCCGAACACTGAGTTAGCCCACACCACGCCACTGCTCCTAGGGGAAAAGGGGGGTTCGGTTCCTGTGAGCCCCTGGTCACAGCATGTTTGTCAACTGTCAGTACAGAACCTTATCTGTGTGTTTCTGTTTAAAGACACCTCATTTAAGAGATACCGTTGATCCTTTAACACTGAGCTCCCGGCCAACAGCGCTGTGTCTCGTGCCTGAGGGAAGCTTATCTAACCCATGTGTCCTCTCCTTGGGGCACATCTCAGCCTTCCCGTGCTTGGGGACACCACACAGCACGTCAGCACCAGGCTGAAGAGTGACATCCCCGGGCAAAAGCACAAAATGCAAGAAACGCGATGCTAAACAGCCGTGACAGAGATGCCCCCACACGGTACCAGAGCGGAGGCTGGAAAGCAGGGCATTGCCTCGTTCAAGCTCAGCCGGGCGCGCGCGGGTTGCGGGACTCAGAAATTTCTGCCCCTCCGCACGTGCGGTGAATGACCGAGAAGGCACCTTGAGCACTGATACGGGGGCTCCAGGTAAATCACTGCGAGTAAGACAATCTGCAGATAATGAGGATCCACTCTCTGCCATGGCTCTCCCCTCCAGGCCCGTCCAGAGCCCGACTCCGCTTCCTTGCCCGCGAGGGGCCGGCCAAGCACCCAGGCTTCCCGCCAGGTCTCCCCAGCGGCCTCCGCACGCTCCCGCCCCCTCGCAGCCCACCCAAGTGGCAGCTGGAGGGTCCCTTGAAAACACAGATCTGACCTTGGCTCTCCTGCTCAAAACCGGCCGCTGGCTTCTGGCCTCTGAGTAAGGGCCGCCGGGCGCCCTCCCGCCCTCCCCCCTGCCTCTCCCGCGGCGGCCCTGGGCAGTGCTCAGCGCGCTCGCACGTCCTCTTCCCGCCTCACCGCCGCCCTGTCCCCGCTCCCGGGACGCCACCCGGCGCTGGGACGCGGTCTGCGGGGCCGCAGAGGATCGCGCCCCCCGCCGCACTTACTCTTCTTGAGGAACTTCTTCCGGCGGCCGGCCAGGCTGAGCTTGTAGCCGCCGTCGCAGGCACACGTGTCGCCGCCGCCCGGCGCGCGGTACTTGGGCACCAGGTTGGAGAGCGCCCTGCCGCCGAGGCGCGCGGGGCCCTTGCACTTGTGCAGCTTCAGCTTCCCCGACGCGTCCTCCACGCACTGCCACTTCTGCAAGACACAGCCGGGCCCTCAGGCTCCCGGCGCTCGGCGCCGCGCTCCCCAGCCAGCCCCGACCCGGCGCCCGCCGCCCGCCGCCCGCCGCCCGGCCCTCGCGGCGTGGGACGCGGGCTCGCGGGAGCCCCGGCTGCTCAGCGACCGAGGGACGGACGCACGTCTGCGGGGGGCGGGGCTCACGGCACCGAGGGGCGGCCGGGTCAGCAGGGCCACGACTGTGTCCTGCCCGTGGCTGACTGTTGGGACTGGTGTCCTCAGGGCTCTAGTTGGGGGGCTAGAGACTGACGCCTCCCCAGCGGGCCCGGGCCCCAACCCCCACCTCCAGGGCTCTTTTCCTCTGGGGTTCGCAACGTGCTCTGATGCCTGCCCCTGGGCCGCCCTGGGACTGCCCGACCCCCAGTCTGGGCGGCGCCGAAAGGATCTGAACAATCCAGGGGGGACAAAGGCCGCTGGCCCAGCACCTCCCTCCTGGTAGCTCCACTGGCGGGATCTCCCCAGCACGCAGCCCCCGGAGGGCAGGGCTTTCTGCTGGGGACATTCAGGGCCATCGCTCCAGGGCCGGGAACCACGCTCGGCAACCAAGGGAGCAGCGAAACCCAAAGTTCTTGTCCAGAGACACAGACGGGCTTCTTCCCAGACGAGACATCCTCCACACACGGGGAGGAGGGTCTGGGGGCTTATGAACAAACAGGGGTGGGGGGCACGGCCATGGGGATGGGCCGGTCCTGAGTCTCGTGGTAAGACGGAGCTGCCCGCGTGGACCCCGTGAGAGAGCCACCCAACCCGCGCCTGGGCCTGGGAAGCCGCGGGCTCTCAGTGAGAAGCGGGACAGGAAGGCCTGGCTTTATTTGTACCTATGGGCGCGGCCCGAGTTACCCCGGGGGAGCTCAAGGACTGAGACAGGGACACACGGCCAGCACCCCTTGGGCGGGGCCACCCTGCCTGCTTCCCTGCCCCCCCACCCCCAGAGCCCACCTTGGAAAAGCCAAGTGCAGACTCCTCCTGCTCTCTCTAAATACTATGTGGTTGTAATTTTCTTTTCTTTCTTTCTTTTTTTTAAAAGATTTTATTTATTTATTTGAGAGAGAGAATGAGATAGATCATGAGGGTCAGAGGGAGAAGCAGACTCCCTGCCGAGCAGGGAGCCCGATGCGGGACTCGATCCAGGGACTCCAGGATCATGACCTGAGCCGAAGGCAGTCGCTTAACCAACTGAGCCACCCAGGCGCCCCGTGGTTGTAATTTTCTTAACACTTCTCTTGAAATCAGCTCCCTTTTTAAAAACCTTCTCTATTTAAAAAGGCAGCTTCTTGTTTCTCCTCTCACTGGAAAGCCAGCACCGAGAGGCTCCTGTAAAGTGAATTCAAGGGAACTAAGGGAGTATCCGAGGCTATGAACAGGTGCGGAGGCCGGAAAGGGGGCCGGGCGGGGGCTACCCAGGAGCTGAAGCCCCACTTGCCCCGTAGGGCGCTTCTCCTCCGATAGGATCACGATTGAAAGGGAGCTGAGGAAGGAGTCGCTTTCTGAGCGTCACCCGGTATCACCCAGGGGTGTCACACTCGGCAAACACCACACCTCAGAGGCCCCGGCCCGGCTGGCTCCGCGGACTGAGGGTTGAGGGGCAGCCCCGGGGAGGGGACAGCTCCGGGGCGGGGAGGGAGGACAGGAGCCCCTGGGGCAGCGGCCACACTTCCTCACCTGTCCCAGCTGCTCGCACGCCGTCTGGTACTCCGCGCGCTGACACAAGTCTTTCACGCGCTGGTATTTGGGCAGGAAGTTCTCCTCCTGAGCGTCCACCTTGTCATTGTCCCTCTTGTGGAGCAGTTTGCTGTGGGGCAGGGAGTGGGACATGCGGCTGGCTTCTGGGCTCTGCAGGAGTGTGCACCTGCTTATGAGGCGGCCCCCGCGCGGCCCGGGCGCTGTCACCATGCAGGACGCAGGTCCCGCCTGGCCACATCCTCTGTGTTAAGAGGCTTAAGAAGTGAGAATTTTAGAAGAAACCTCCCAAACTGCATGAGTTGGCAATAAATTAGGAAACATTTAAGACATTGTGTAGGCAGGAAAACATGTCTGAAGGAACATGTGGCCTCCAGACGCAAGTTCTCTATCAACCACGGGAACAGTGAGCGGGCTTCCTTTGGGTCCAGGTGGCCGTGGACACAAATCCGAGGGAGTCCCTTTTGGGAGGGACCACAGTGGCTGTCTCCCTCCTGCCCCCGCCACAGGGACAGGTGGGGCTGCCAGGAGCTTCCTGGGGTGGGAAAGTCGGGGGGGGGGGCCCTCCAGCCCCTGGCACTTACCCTCTCTCCACCAGGAAGGAGTCCCGCCAGACCCTCATCTTCTTTTTCAGGTGAAACCTGGAAAAGCAGCACACTTCCACGTTCCCATCAATGTGGGGGCCTCACGCATCCCCCCCATTCTCCAAGAAGCAGGGATGGTGCCTTGGTTCACAATCAGCACAGACCCGGGGCTCCAGGGGCAGCTGGGGTGGGGGGAGTGGGCCCGGCAGCGGGCTGCGGGGAAGGCTTGGATGCTCCCACCCCTCATGGAGCAGAGCTGTGTCTTCCCCAGAGATGGGGGTCTGAAGGCCCACTGGGAGGAAGTGGCCCGGGTCAAAGGTTTTGGAGTTTTGGGGGGATTTTCTTCTTTGATCCTTTGCAGTTGGACGTGTGTAATCTGAGTGTGCATTTCATACAGTTTCACTCTACTGCTGTTTCCCGGATAGGGGCTCAGGCTGCCGGAGGAAGCCTCCATCCTGCACCCGACTCCCAGGGGCCCCGGCTCCCAAGCCAGCACGCCTCCTGCCCCACATGTGCCGTTTTACAGCCGTACAGCTCAGGAAACCTCATAGTCAAAAGGGAGGAGGCTCTGTGGAGGCTCTGTCCCTGCTTTAGGGGGACCCTCTGAGCTGCAGGAGGGACAAGCAGGAGGATGTAACCGCACTTTGGGGTGGTGAACCCGGTGGGCAGTCCCAGTGCTGGCCGCCAGATGTCGCTGCTGCCATGCCTGTCCCCCGCCAGACTCCGCTCACCCTCCCACCTGCCTAGTTTTTCACATCACCGTTCCCCTTCCTGCTTCCGGGACACCTAGAAATACGGGCCCATCACAGCAGCCGGCGTTAAAGCCTTAGAGCGCCGTGATTAGGGGTGCGGCCTCCGGCCTAGAGTCTGAATGCCCAGAGTTGGCTCCACGCTGGTGAGAGACGTCCAGCAAGTTGCTGGACCTCTCTGGGAGTCAGTTTTCACATTGGTAAGACGGGATCCTCATAATGCCTCCCCCACCGGGTTACTGTGACGATCAACATGGTAAATCCTCTGCAAAGTGCTCAGAACAAGGAAGTGCCAAATTAGCGTTCACCGCTGTTGTTGTTATTACTTTCAGTTTTGCACAGTGTTAGCCCTGAGAGGGTCCTCAACTGGTCACCTGGCTATAATCCAGGTGGGAGGGTGGAATCTCAGAGAACATCTGTCTTTCCCAGGGCAGGTAAGGAGTCGGGATCAGGGACCCTAGAGTGCCAGCTCCGGACTCTTAGAGACACACCCCCCTCTCAGACACACACGATGAGGCCATGAGTTCATGCAGTTTGGGGAGCCTGGCACCCCTTCAACCCCAGTGCCAGCCCTGCTCCCCTGCTCACCGATTCACTGGCCGTTCCGTATCCAGCAGCTTGAGGATGGACTTCCCATCCATATCCGAGGGGATGTCCAGACCGGCAATGTCCAGGATGGTGGGGGCCAGGTCGATGTTGAGGACGATGTGGGGATTCCTGAGGGAGGTGGGGAGAAATGGACTCGGCCACCCGGGCATGGTGCCCCGGCCTCGCTGGGGAGAAAGGGTGGCTGGAGGTAGGACGTCGCCAGGGACTCACACTCAGAAGGTGGGGAAGCTGTGATCTTGTCACTCTCCTGCACCCCAGCCCTCAAGGCTCCCTTCTGCAGCCTCAGTTCCGTGGAGCCCCCCACCCTCCTCACCCCTCACCTTCTGTGCACTCCACACATACCACCGGGTACCGGGATTAACAGGCCTCTACTTGGCTGCTGCTTCTACCAGGGATGCCCTCCCTGCCTCCCACTTCCCGAACACAGGACACCCCCCCTTTAAGAGCCCCTCTCGACCCTGGACCTGCCCCCACACCTGTCTCTGAACCTCTGACGCAAACGCTGGTCCCTGGCTGTTCTTGGCCAGGCTGCTGTCTGGCCTCAGGGCCTTTGCCCTCGCTCTTCCCTCTGCTGGAATGTTCTTCCTCCAGATGCCAGAGGAGCACTCTCCCCCGCCCCAAGTTCTTTGCTCAACAATTACCAAGGATGCCCAAGGATGACAGACTCTGAGGGGCCCCATGATCCCCGCCCTCCAGTGTTCACACCTTTGTGTGATCCCCTCCCCTCAAGGGTGGGCCAAACCAACAGGGTCTGGCGAAGGTGATGAGACGTCATATGGAGGTTATGTTACGTGCTGTACAACTTCATCTTACCAGCTGGGTCTTTGTCTACTTTCTCCCCTGGTCGGCTCCGAAGAAGCGAGCCGCCCTAGATCATCACCCCCCACGAGGGTGAGTGGTGAATATTCTAGGAGGCAGGCTGTGTGACTTCAGGTCCCCTGCTTGCACCCGAACAGCCCCAGCCCTGCCGAGTCCTGCTTGCAGCCGAAGCAGAGGACCGAGCTAAGCGGGGCCCCGACTTCTGAGCTGCGGAAACCGTGAGATACCACCCGTGTGGTGTTCTCACTTGCTCAGTTTGCAATGACTTGTTATGCAGCATAGATTACTATCACAAGACCCTTCCTGAGGACCCCTCCTCCTGCCCCTGCCCTGAGGCCTCATCGCCCCCATTTACTACATATTTTAGTCATATATCTGGTTTACCGTCTGTTGCCTATTTAGAATCTAATTGGAAGGCAGACACTTTCATCTGTTTTGTTTTCACTTCCTAGCACTTTTACACCTAGAATACACAGTAGGTGCTCAATAAGTGTTAGCTTAGTGAATTTTGTTATTTATCTCCACCATACGTCTGTCACTTCTCTTGTCTCCTGTTTCTGCCTGGTGGTGTTCCCAGTGTGGTGGTAAGGGACTTGAGGGATGTGCCCAATGCAGGGGTTGGCCCCTGTTGAATGCATGATGGCCATGTAGGCATGCTCTCCACCAAGGCGGCTTGGTGTCCCCCACCCCATTCCCTGGGCTGAGGGGCAGGGCCTGGGTCCTAGGGTTTCAGTTGTCTTTGACCCCCTCCTTCTCCCCAGCCCAGCACCTTGCGAACACGAGACTGGTAGCCAGGCGTGCTGGGAGGGGTACAGGGGGTGAGGCTGCGTTGTGGAGGGGCTTGAAGGCATGACAACTTAATCTGTCAGGCGGAGGGAGCTGGAGAAGACTGCTGGGTGAGCAGGCGCCAAGTGGAATGCTGGCAACCAGCAGCTGAGCTGGCTTGAGAGCGTCCAGCAGTCCTGCTCCCCAGGACTAGGTGGGATGGACAGGATTGCTTTTCCCACCCAGCATCCACACCCTGCTTGGTGGGAACAGTGCCGTGCCTCACTCAGATTCCACCGCCCGATGGACATGGTCTGCTCACTCAAGGTTTTCTATCACCCTGGCTACCGTGATTGGTTCAGGGATGGACACGTGACCCAAGTCAGGCTGGTGAGTATCAGCCTCAAGGCTTCTGTTCAAACCACTGTTTGGTTTCCTAAACTGGATGGCTGCAAGTCATGGTGAGTGTACCACCATGAGAGAAAAGCCTGCCTGAGAATGAAACCAATTCAGAGGAAGCTGGGCTGAGAGACGGAAAATGAGAGCTTCCTGATGTTATTGTGTGACTGTTGGATCCAGCCATGCCTGAAGCCAATTAGCCTTGGACTTCCCAGTTGCTTTAGTTCCTATATTCCTTTTACCTTTGTTTTTTTTCGGAGGGGGGAAGGGGGGCCTTACCTGGCTTCTGCTTGCAACCAAAGTCATCCTAGCCTTCAGCCCCAAGCCTGACATTAGCCCTTTCTTTCTCTTGTCCATGTGGGGTGTGGTTTTGGGTCTTATGAACCAGATCAGAGACTCTGAGGCTGACCAACCCATGATGTCAATGCCTGTAGAGTCTTTAGTGGGTCAAATTCCTTCGATTTACAGTGGTGGCTCAAGGTTTCAGAGAGGCAGGAGTAGAGGCTGCCTGGCTTAAAGCCCTGACGTACCACATGACCTCAGGCAACCTAACTTCTCTGTGCCTCAGTAAACAGGGTCATGGTAGCATCTACCCCACGGGGTTGTTGGGATGCTCACATGACTTATGTGGCTGCAAAGGGCTCAGACCCAGGCTGAAGAAAAAGCTAGATAAGCACGCCTATTATCATAGCTCTCCTTCCATGGGGACCCTGAGATCCAAGGACGGGGAGGGATTTGTTGAGATGCGCAGGCAGAGAGCGATCAGCCCAGCCTTGAACCCACACAACCCGCCTTCTGGAATTGTCACCAAGTGTTCTTTCCAGGGGATGGAAGTCAGGCCAAGTAAGAGTCTTAATAGCGATTTATCTGCATTTCAAAGAACCATTTGAGTTGGTCTCTGTAATACGCACTTGATCTGAGGAAGCCAGTGCTGTGTTCCCTTGCCTTTCCAGCCCCTCCCGGCCCCGCCGTGTGGCATTTTTTGCTGCCAGAACGTGGCAGCTCAAAGGTTAGCCCATGGCGTCCTGGAGGAAGGATGGGAGGGAGACTGTTTCCCTCTGAGCCGTGGCCTGAGCTGGCCCAGCTGACCTTGGCAGACAACCCCCCCCCCCGCCCCACCGAGGCGGCAGGGTTCCTCCCCGACAGCCCACAGCCGCCCCAAGGCTCACCCGGGCCAGGCAGAAATCAAGGCGCCTTCTACGCGCTGGTGGTGGTGTGTGCACAACCCCCCTCCCCGATTCGCTGGCATGCTGCCCCACAAACAATCTGTTTTCACAGGTACTAACGGCCCCCGGACTCTCCTTCCCCAGCAGAGGGCTATAAAATGTGTCAGCACCCACCCCGGGCGACATAATCAGGGCTTCCCTGGGCACCGAGGCTCACCTGCCCAAATCACGTGCCGCCCAAGGGAGTGGCCTGGGGCCAGTGGAGCCTGGAGGCCTCCCTGGAAACGCGGGGCCCGGGGTGGGGTGGGGGGGTGCCGCACTTACAGCGAGCCAGCCTCCACGTTGGGGCCCCTCACGTAGAACGGGACCCTGATGTCAAACTCGTAGGGCATGGACTTGCCCTTCACCAGGCCGAACTGGCCGATGTGGTAGCCGTGGTCGGCCGTGTACACGATGTAGGTGTTGTCCAGCTCGCCGGTCTCAACCAGCATGTTGTAGAGCTGAAACGCGGGCGAGGCGGTGAGGGCGCAGGGCAGGGCTGCGGGCACCGTGCGCCCTCGGGCGCGTCCCTCCCCGGCTCCGGGTCTTCGCTGCGCCTCACTGCTGGGGGGACTGACGCATTTATAACTGCAGTGACTGCAGCCTCCCACCTCCCGTCGCTTCCTGCCCCCCTTCCTCGCAGCGCGTCTCCCCTTCTGTCTCTTGGGCGTGTTTGTGGATTAGAGTGGGGGGCTCCACGGGGGCGGGAGCTCTCGTCACCGTTCTCTGCTGCATTCCCGTGACACTAGCACTCTGCCAATGCTGCTGGGTGAATGAATGAATGAATGAGTGAATGAACAAGTGAATGAATGAGTGGATGAAGGTGGACTGTGGCCTGGGGCAGGTGTTGGTGATCTACGACAGTGCTGTCCAACAGAACCTTCCGTGGTGCTGGCGAGGTCAGTGCGAGATGGTGGCCGCCGGCCGCAGGTGACCACTGGGCACCTGCACGTGGCTAGTGTGACCCCGACACTGAGTTTTAAGCTGCATCGATTTAATTAAATTTATTTATTTTTTAAGATTTATTTGAGAGAGAGAGAGAACGAGTGGTGGGGAGGAGTGGGGGGGAAGAGGGAGAAGCAGACTCCTCACCCACTGAGCAAGGAGCCCGCCGCGGGGCTTGATCCCAGGACCCGGAGATCATGACCTGAGCCAAAGGCAGCCACTCAGGCGCCCCATGGATTTTAATTAAATTTAAATAGCCATATAGCCATGGAGTGACTGGTAGCTCAGTCGGTTAAGGGTCAGACTCTTGATCTCAGGGTCATGAGTTCAAGCCCCGTGTTGGGCTCTAGGCTGGGCGTGGAGGCTTCTTAAAAAAAAATTTAAATAGCCATGGATAAGTAAAAAATTTATATATCCATACAATGGAATACTATTCAGCCATAAAAAGAAAGATGTGCGCTACCACATGGATGAATCTGGAAAATGTGATGCTGAGTGAAAGAAGCCAGACACAAAAGACCACGTGTTGTGTGATTCCACTCCTAGGAAGCGTCCAGAAGACGCAAGTCCACAGAAACACAAAGCTGGTTAGCGGCTGCCTAAGGACAAAGGGTGAGGCAGTCCGGGGGTGATGGCTGAGGGCCGTGGGGCTCCTGTCTGGGATAATGAGCATGGTCTGAAGTTGACTGTGCTGATCACAAAGCTCTGCAATATATTAAAACCACTGGGCTCTACACTTGCGTGAATAATATAGTGTGTGGATTATATCTCAATAAAGCTGCTAAAAAATGTACCAAACGGAACAGGCCTAGCATGTAAGTGTCACGAAGGCAGAGGCTTTGTCGGGACCACTCAGGGCCATTTCCCTGGGGCTGTCACACTGCCGGCTCATTCTGCCCCCATTTCCCTTCCCCTGCAGCTGATGGCACTTGGGGACCAGGTGAGGGCGGGGAGGGCTGCGGGCGGCGGGGGCGGCCTACCGTCTCCATGGAGTCGTCCACGGACATGAGGGTCTGCAGACGCTTCCGCTGCAGCATGTTGGTGAACTCCATGTGGATGGGCTTCATGGGCCCCGTGTAGCGCATGATCCAGTGCTTGTCGGGGTTGGGCGCGTAGTTGTAGCTCGGCGTGCTGCGGGCAAACACGCGCCCAGGTCAGGCCGGGTGCGGCGCTACCCCAGCCCCCCAGGTCTCCAGCTCCCCAAATCCCCAGTCCCCTAGCCTCCCAGGTCCCTAGCCCTCCAAGTCCCCAGCTCCCCAAATCCCCAGTCTCCTAGCCTCCCAGGTCCCCAGCCCTCCAAGCCCCCAGCCCTGCAGGTCTGCAGCCCCCCAGGCCTCCAGCTCCCCAAATCCCCAGGCCCCCAGGTCCCCAGGCCTCCAGGTCCCCAAGTTACCAGTTCCCTAGCTCCCCAGGTCCCCAGGCCTCCAGGTCCCCAAGTTCCCAGTTCCCTGGCCTCCCAGGTCCCCAGGCCTCCAGGCCCCCAAGTCCCCAGCCCCCCGTGCCTCGGGGGGAGCAGCCTCCTGCACTGCTTGAGTGCCCATCTGGGGAAGCCGTGGCGGTGCATCAGGGGCTCTGCTAAACCTTATGTCAGCGTTTCTCCAGTGCATGGTGTGCACGCGGGAGGACCGGGGGTCACCCAGCCTTAAGTGACCCGGAGCCGCACAGTGAGAACATCAGTCTCTCCCAGCTCAGCTCTGCCAGCCAGCCCACAGCATCAGGCCCCAGGCTCAGTCTGGTGTGAGTCCCTTAACACCTCCCTGGAATTTGCTCTGCTCTCTTTCTTAAGAAGGGGACAGGCTCAGGTCCAGAGCCTCCAGTAGGCACAGCCCCCCACTCAAATTTCCTAGCCTTGCTTTGATTTTTCAGTTACCTCGGGCAAGGGAGGGTTATTGTGGTTAGAGCACGACTAGAGAGCTTCCTTTTGCAATAGGTTTTGGTTAAAAAAAAAAAAAAAGAAAAGGGACGTTGGCTAAAAAATCAGGTCAGTAATAGTCATGGATGCATGGCCGAAAACGTGAGGATGGTGCCCGAATGTACATTTGTCACAATTACTCTTCCCGTTTCTTCTCATCTCCCAGTTACTGAAGAGGAAACAGAGGGGACCTGCCCACAGTCTCACAGAGCAGGCAGTGCAGGCAGGGGGTGACTTCTGCCGTGGGGTCTGCTGTGATGACTCACCATACTGAACAAATCACCAGAACCTCTGATTTCTTCGGAGCTCTGACCACATTCCACGTACTGGGCGCAGCTCGGAGGGTTCACCTCCTACCATCTCATTACCACTCACCACCCTGGGAGCAAGTGCCATGTTTCCTGCCCCAGTGAACACACCGAGGCCCAGCAAGGGGACTAACTTGCCAAAGGAGAGCTGGGCTCTGAACTCTAGGAGTGGATATGGTCGCCCACTGCCACCGTAACATAATCACCTCCCTGACACGCGGGCCTGTCTGGAGACCATCCCGTCCGTACGTGTCCGGCCATCACTTTGGCCAAGACACTCCTGCTGGAGGATGGAGCAGCTGAAACACGCAGGTTAATGTGGTTCATGGTTTTGGAAGTTTCCAGGTGATTCTAGTCATCTAGTGCTCTGTCCCAAACCAGGAGCACCTCTGGTCTCCTCAGCTCACGCCAGGCCCTGGGATCTGAGCTCCAGCACACCCCACCAACGTGCGGGGTATCCTGGGTGGGGTACACCGCTGATAGGAAGCATCCTATTCACCCCACAAAATGTGACATCCCTCGTGCTGGTCTGGTTCCCCTCACATCTGACCCCCTTCCCAGTCAAAGCTGAAAATAAAGGTTGTGTTTCCACTGCCTGAAGACAAAAGGCTTCTCAAAATGGCTAGGAAGGGGGCAAGGGGTGGCGAGCAGGGAGTGAGGGCGGGCGAACAGGCCTTGCAGAGAGGGCAGAAAGCTCCCTAGCGCCTCCCCTGCCCCACCAGTACCTCTGCAGGCTCTCGGATATCAGAGTATCAGAATGTTCGGGGAGAGGTGATGATGCTGCGGCTTTGGGCGGCCTGACAGTTATGGAGACCGTTGCTAGGTAGTGTGGGGGTGAATCACAAGCCTTGAGATTCCTTCTGGACTTTGCTTTGAGTCCCTGGCTGGTCTCCCGCTGCTAAATCCAGCCCGGCCCCCCTGGCCTCCTTTGATTAAGAGCAGAGGTCTGGCTCTCCTGTGGGCCGGCTTAGGGCCTGACCCTGCATGTAGAACATTCCTAGGAACAAGCCTCCCCCCAGCCGCCCCCCCGCCCCCAGCCCCGAGGAACTGGAAGGGGACTGCTGGGGGCAGGGGCTGTGCAGACACGCCCTCAGAGCTGTTTGGTGGTATGGGAAAATTGTTCCTGGAGGCCCAAGGGGCCGGATTCCAGGATGCAATTTTGAGCAATCATCCCTGAATCTACTAGATTCTATTAGGCTGGTGTCTGCCCTCGAGAACAGTGAGGGGTGAGTTTGTCAGGAGTCTGCAGTGGAAGGATTTCCAAAAGCCCTTTCTCGGAGACCTCTTTCGGAGCAGGATCTCAGATCCGGAGTGTGCAGGGCCTGGGGACCTTCTCAGGCCAGTGCCAGCTTGCTGGTCACCTGCAGGAGGCCAGTCTCCTCCAGGGTCCCATTTTCACAAGAACCCAGCCGCTTGCGGAACAAAGAGGGGAAAGCCTCACCTCCTCAAGAATCTGAGGAATGTGTGGTGTGTTCACAACAGGGCCTGAAGGCGAGCATCCCCTCCTCTCTGCTGGGGGCAGCAGTGGGGGTGGGGGGGGGGGGAAGAAGGACGTGCCCTCCAGCCTCTCACTGTGCAGCTGGAGTCCCCAGGAGGGGGCGAGGGCCCTGACACCCACCACCTCCAGGCTGTCAGTGCGGCCTGGCTCCCATGGGTTATGAGAGGCCCATGAGCCCACAGTCGGACGCCACACTCAAAGGGAGCTCTGGGGGCTGGTGGGGGTTGGGGTGTCTCTCTGTGTGTGTCTTTGTATTTTCTGTGTGTGCATGTCTGCGTGTTTGTGTGTGGTTGTATGTGTGTGTGTCTGGGTATCTACGTGTGTATCTAATTTGTATTTTCATGTATGTTTGTACATTCGTGTGTGCATGTGTTTGTGTGTGTCTGTGTGTATCTGTTTGCATCCTTGTGTGTGTGCACAGGTGTGTGGGGCAGGGAGCGGGATGGGGTCCCGGGCAGGTGGAGTGGGACGACGCTGCATCAGGCAGCATCTGGGAGAGCCCACGGGGCCCACATCAAGAACGGGACACGAGGCTTGACTGGGTGGCAGTCTGACAGGAGCCTCCGGATCGAAAGATCTGGAACTCTGACCCACCAGCAGGGCCCTGTCCCCTCCTCACCCCCCTTGACTGTCATAATTAAATAGCCCAGCTGCAGAAGTTTCTGGTTTTTGGTTTTGTTTTGGAAATGATTATACCCCAGAGATAGGAGAGCCTTCCAAACACACCCCTAATAAGGCAACGGGGGTTCTTTGCATAAGTAATAGCAGGCGTTACTCATGTTCAATTTCTATAATTTTCATTTCAAAGGGAAAATAAATGAGCAGGCAATGTCAAACAATCTCATGAAACTGCTGCTGGGGAGGAGGGATGCCAGCGCCTCTTTTAAAGGAGAAGCTGCGGAAGTGAAGCCCACCTGCCCCCCCACCCCCGGTGGCTCCCTAGGTGGGACTGAGCTGCGCACCCGCCTCCTCCCGCCGCGGGGAGCCGCTGGTGGGGGCAGCTGGTGTCCCCGGCGGAGGAGGAGGAGCGTGCCCGCAAGTCAGGTGTGCAGAGAGGCAGGGCTGCCGGCTGGGGAGCGAGGCAGCGCCGTGGCCCCTGGAATGCGGCTCACCATCTGTCCACTCTCCTCCCCGAAGACCAGGGGATCGGGAGGTGAGCACACGGCCCCATCCTCTCGGAGCCACTCTGGGCACTGTCAGAAAGTAATTACAGCCAGGGGATGAGGAGGGCAACGCAGTCTGATTATAATGACAATTAAACACCCGGAAAATTCAGGCAGATTCCAAATTGCCCTGTCCTTGTCGCCCCAATGTCACAGCAAGGGCTGCTGGGTATGACTGCTAAGCGGGAGGTGGCTGGAGGCAGGAAGAGAACTTTCCAGAGAGATTTACTAGCCAGCTGGAGGGAGGAGGACAGGACGGGTGGGCAGAGAGATGGCAGGTGCGGCTGGGGGCAGGATCTGAATCTGGCTCTGCAGTTTCCCGGCTGCAAGTTACCTCGCCTCTCTGTGCCTCAGTCTCCTCATCTGTGGAATGGGAATGCCAGGTGTGGTAGGCAGCCTCCACGATAGCTCTCGACGGCCCCCCCTTCCTGGCATTCACACCCTGTGCTGCCCCTCCCACGCTGGCAGCACTGGTCGGTGCGACCAAGAGAATATGGCACAGGGATGGTGTGTCACTTTTAGATTAGGTCACAAAAGACTCCGGCTTCCATCTCAACCTCTCTCTGTCTATGCCAGGCCCCCAATCCATTCCTTCATCTTAGATCATTTGCTCTGGAGGAAGCCAGCTGTTTGGCATGCGGTGAGGACACCCAAACAACCCTCCGAAGAGGCTGGCTGGTCGAGGAGCCGCCCTGTGAGCCCTGGGCTGGCCGCAGGCGGCTGTAGCCCTGGCCGACAGCTGGATTAGAACCTCGGGAGACCCTGCGCTAGAACCTTCCAGACAGGCCACTCCCAGGTGCCTGACTCACACACACTGTGACCTAATACACGTTTGTTTTTAGCTGCTCAATGTCAGGGTAATTTGTTATGCAGGAATGGATAAATAATACTTTGAGGGTTGTTGTGAATATTCAGGGATTTGGTGCAATGTAAGGACTCAGCACGGAGTCTGCCACATGGTCAACAGCTCAGGAAAGGCTGCTTAATATATTCATAGTCTGATGAAGCTACAGACCACTTCTCACAATGATTTAAAATGCATGAAACAAAAAACACAGGATCACAAAGGAAACCCATTACACCGCACTGCACGCACAGACCTCTAGGGCGGAGGACGAGGGTCCCAACTTAACAACATCCGTCCGGTGTCCCTACAGGTGGGCAATGCGTTCCTGGGTTCTTTGCACCAGGAGGATTTGAGACAAGGCACAGCTCCATCACGGTCGTGCCATTACCATCCACAGCCCAACCCTCCCACCTTCACACCACCCAGCGGCCCTGCGGGCAGGGTACCGAAGCTTACATGTGCTGGGACGCGTTGGGGAAGAGGCGTGAGTATTGGGGGGCGGAGTCCTCGGGGCCGTGGGGGGCCGCGTGGCTGATGACCATTAGGACGGGCCGGTGTGGGTACATCTTCTTGGACGTGCGGAAGAAGCTCACGCTGTCATTGGTGATGAGGTCTGTCAGGTAGTCCTGGGGTGTGGGGAGAGACGGGAGAACCTGTGAGGAGCTGGGGCACTGCAGTGACCCAGACAATCCCTGCCCCCCTGGGGCCGATCGTCCAGGGGCAGAGAGACAATCAATGAGCAAGGGAATGGTGTCTCCGGCTGGTGCGGAGCCACGGGGAGGGCTGCCGCTCTCTGTAAGAAACCCATCCTCACTGCTTGATTGTGGACCGACATGCCTACGTGGCTGTGATTAAACATGTTTTTTTAAAAAGCCACCAGGAACATCCCTAATGCAATGATACAGCATCCAGAAAGAACAAACTCGAGCCACCTGGATTGATATGGACAGACCTTACCGGCCTGGCCCTGGGTGAGAAAAGCAGGCTGTGGAAGGACCTGCACAACGCAACACCACTTGTATACAGGCGAAAACCCGCACAAAACATATTGTTTGAGACATCTGCATATGCAACAGTAGAACAAAGGCGTCCAGGGAGCAGCAGGGGGCTGGTTTCCTCCCGGGGAGGGCGCGGGGCAGGCCAGGAGAGGGGCCCAGGAGGGTGACCCGGGGGCTCCTATGGCCTGTGATATCATGGTATCGCATGCTCCGAAACGTGTGTGCTGTGATGACCGGGTCTGCCTCTCCAGGCTGCCAGGAGGGTTGCGAGTGCTTGGAGGTGAAAAGCCCTTGACATGGTGCCCTGCGCGTAGCCAGCTCTTGACAAGTCGGCTAACGTTGGCTGTCTTGGTGGTGTGGCAGATTTTCCGCATACCTGAGGGCACCCGCCCTCCTGGGTCCTCCTCAAAGCCACTCTGGTGCCAGTTCAGGCTCTGCCGACCTCCGCCGGGGGCAGCATCTGGCACGCTGCACACCCTCCCCCACCCCAGTCATCCATGTGGATCGAAGGGGACACCGCCCTGACTCCAGGGGTGGGTGGTGAGCCCCAGGCTGGCCCACGAGGACACACCATCTCTCTGGCCACAGGACGTGAGCATCCGGGCATCAGAGTGAGGGATAAGGGGACCTGGGCCAGGGTGGTGGTGGCATTGTCCAGTCATGGCTGGGAGCAGATTCACTAGACAGGATGTGTCCATTGGCTGCATGTGGGGGAGGGGGGAAGTCGCCTCCCCCTGACCCCCCTGCCCCACCTCACACCCTGCCACCTGGTTTCTGGTTTGAGTGAAGGGTACGGGGGGGTGGGTGTCCAGGAGAAAGAAAATGTCAGGGTGAAGGCAGGCGTGCTAAGTGCTGGACAAGCTGAGCTGGGTGCCGGGGGTCAGCCAGGAAGAATCAGGGATGGGGGTTGTTAACAGGAAAGGTGAGACAGGGGAGGCTAAAAGATGAATTTTCTAGAACCTGGAGATCAGCTGATAGATTATGAGGAACTCTCCTCTCTGCCCCCCTTCAGCCCTGCGCCAGGCCCATTCCCGCTCTCCTAGGTGAGGGGTTAGACTGCCCCGGATGCCCTCCCAGCCGCGCCCATGCAGGTGGGTGGTGATGTCAGCTTCTGGGGACTTTGCTCCTAGCTGGAGCTTAGCAGCCACAGCAGTATCCCCCTTCTCCATTGTGACCTCCGACTGACTTTGATCAGTAAACCAAGAGGAACCCAGTGCATCCCTGGAGATTGTTACCCTGTGGCTCTGGGCAAAAGTGTCCATTTCCTCCAACTGGTCATTTAGCCGAGGCAGCCTGTGGGGTGTGGGGCGTGCTCCTGGGGACCTCGGTGACAGGACAGGCTGGCCCGTCTCAAGCCCTGCCTCGTTCTTCAGGCTTGGCTTTTGCCGCTGTTTCTCATTTATGTGCTCACTTAACAAATACTTGTTGGGTGCCTGTTCCCAGGGTGCCAGGCTTCCTGTTAAGGGCTTGGGATGTGGTCACAGGTCCCCATCCCCATGGTGATCACAGTCCTGTGCTGGTTGTGGAAAAGCATTCTCATTATCGAAAAGAAGGCAGGGGACCTGGGAGGGGCAGGAGGTTTTCACTCGCTTCGGATTACTTCTGGCTGCTGGGGGTGGGGGACAGAGACTGTAAGGACAAGAGACGGGACCACAACTGGCATGATGGCAAGTTCCTCTTCTTGCCTGGACCTGGGTGCCCGGAGAAATGTGTCCCATGGGTGTACCCTGGGAGATCCTCACACTTCTGCCCCATGGAAGCCTGTGGTTCTACCTCTTGTCTGAACTTGGGTGAGATAAGCCAGCTCACCCCAAATTTCTCAGAGCATCCCCCAAACTGGGGTCTCCTGGCTTCCAGGACTAAACTTTCTGCTTGGGAAGCCCACATGAGCTGCTTTAGGGCTGTGCCTTGAGAACGATGGCTTTGCTTCTGAGACTTGGTTTGAGAGCAGGGATGGGGAGGCAGAGAAGGGCGGCTGCCCCCGCCCCCCCAGGGGGCAGCCCTCAAGCCTACCTCTTGATATTCTCTTCACTTGGCAAGTCAAGCTGTAACAGAGGGTCTCTTATTCTGAGCCACTGGCTCCCTGGGCAGCAGGTCTAACTTTTATTCGGGATCATAGTGCTGGTCCCACCCCTGTGGAAGCTTCTACAGCAGTTTGTGTTCAAAAGAGATTCGTATCCCTTTAAGGAGCAGTCGTATTTCATGAAGCTGAGGGCTCTGGAGTCAGAAACTCTGGGTTCGCACCCCAGCTTTATCACCTGCTATCTGTGGGCCAACCACTCACCTTTCTGCATCTCAGGCTCTGCATCTAAAAAATGGGCCCGATAAGAGTCCCTTCTTCAGATGGTGGTGTGAGCATTTGACAAATGAATAAAGCACTCAGCAAGGAGCCCGGCACTGAGAAAACCCACAATGAACATTGGCTCTGATTACTGTCACATGTTTGCTCAACTGACCTTCACAGCAACTCTGAGAAATGGACTTCGTGCCCGTTTGACAGAGGGGGAAACTGAGGTCACAGAACTAACAAGCCATGCACTCAGAGCGAGACCTCAAGCCTTTGTATTTTTTGTCTGCCCCATCGCTTTTCCCTCACAAACAAAATTCTTAATGAGTATATGGTAGTTTACACTAAGCATCAACAAACCGTTTCTGTAAAGGGTCAGCTAGGAAATGTGCGAGGCTTAGCAGGCCAGATGTCGCAGCTGCAGCTACTGCTCACTGTCACTGTAGGACGAACAGCCACCGTGTAGATGAATGGGCATGTCTGCGCTGCCGCAGAACTAGAGGCCTGCTAAATTGTAAATTTCATGTCATTTTCACTTGTCATGGAAGCTGCTCTTTTGATTTTTTTCAACAAGTTAAAACTGTAAAAACCACTCTAAGCTCAAAGGTTAGACAGAAACACTCGGCGGGCAGGACTTGGCCCACGGGCCCTAGTTCAGAGAATGGATTTGGAAGCCAGATGGCCTGGGTTTGAATCCTAAGCTTTACCACTTAACTAGCTGCGTGGCCTCGTTCCTTAGCCTCTCTATGCCTCAGTTTCCTTATGTGCTGGTTTTGAAGAGTAACAGCATATACGGTGTAGGCTATGGTGAGAAATGCAAGGGGTAATTCTGTATCATGTAGAATGATTTCAACAGATCTGCTGCATGTTACGTCTAAGTGAGCGCTACTCATTATTCCTCAAGAATCACACGCCTGTGCTTTCCACGTGAAGATGAAAACAGTACAAACAAATCTGGTTCCCTTTCATCACTCCTCACCCCTGCTTCTGATCTTGGCCCCTCTTGCCCCTCACCGGGAAGTACTTTTTCAGATGTGTTGTTACATGTGTTATAGTATTGCTTTATGCATCTTTTTTTTTACACTGATCAGATCATACTGTGCATATTCATTTAATCATTCAACAAACACAGCAGCGAATACAACGAACCCACACGCCTGCCTTCAAGGGCCTTGTATTCTAAAGCGAGGAGACAGACATAAAGTGACCCAGTGCTCCACACAGGTGTGGTGCATCAGCGGTGATCAGCTGGGGGGGGGGAGGTGAGTTGGGGGGGTGCCCTTGACACACGGTGGTCTAGGAAGGTGACATCTGAGCAGGGGCCTGGAGGAGCTCTCTCTACAGCCTGCTCTTGCCTTCAGCCCTATGTCCAAAGCCCTTTTGATGTAAAGCCATCACACAGAACCCCCTTGTCTTCTTCTAGAATCCTCCAGGGTAGGGTTCCTCTGTGGTCATTTAATCACTTCCTGCATTGGTGGCCTTCATTGATTTCTTTCAGTAACAAAGCTGCAAGCAACAGCCGAGCCAGTTCCCCTCCTGCCTACGAAGGAGGCTTCTCCAGAACACAGCAGGACAAATGCTGGATCAAAGGGTCCCGTTCAAGTTTACAGAGACCGCCACCCCTCAGGGCCTTCCCACCACCTGGGCCTCGTCTACTCCCCACCTGGAGGCCTCTTCTGCGACCTGACCCTGTCATTCCTAGCCCCCTCCCGCCGCCAGTCTCACCTTCCCCAACCCTCCCTGGCCATCAGCGCGTGCGCTTTATCGTTCCTCTCTTGCCATTGCTGCCTCTCTGTCCACTTTGGCATCAGGACCCTTTCCAGGGCATCTGGCCTTGGGAATAGTGACTCAGGACAGAGTCCTCAAAGGGCCTTTTGAAGGAACTAGGGAAGGACCGTAACTTCTTCCCCAGCTGGGCCTCCTGCTGAAGCCACCGAGGCCAGCAATGAATCCTGGTAGAGGCATCTCACCCCTCAGGCTGCTGGAGCATGGGCTCCCCGGCTCTGCCCCCACGGAAACGCCCAGCTCACTCTGGCCCCCACTGCCTGCTGCCCGCCTCAGGTCTCAACCCTGGACCTGCGCCAGCTCTGACTCCAAAGGGGCCCCCATCCCCCTGTTCCCAGGCCTCCACTAACAGGGGGCCCAGGAATCCTCCCACGGGGTTGCTCTCATTCACAGGGGAGCTGTGTCTGTGGCAGGAAACAGGGTGAAAGAACAGCCACTGTGTGTCCCGTCCTCAGCCCCAAAGGGACTCTGAGTGTCCCTGGATAACTTGATTACAGGGCCGCTCTGAGACCAGGCACGGACATGGTGAGGAATTTTAACGAGGACAGAGTGGATTTCTCTAGGTCTTGGAGGATCTTCCCGTGTTGAGTCTGGGAGGAGAGAAGCAGCGTGTTTAGCCCTAAGACACTACAGTTTGTGTTTCTAGCTTAGAAATCCCCCCACCAGGACTTTGGAATTAATTCACCTGGGAGGGAATGGAGGCCTGCTCTGTGCAGAGTGAGACACAGAGCGAGGGGCACAGTGCTCCCCAGGTGATGTCACATGTGGTTTCTGCCACCGGGGCCTAAACTGATCAGACTCAGTGAGGGGACACATCAGTGGTGATCCCCTATCAAAGGCAGGAGGGATCCCCAAATGTGCCGCTGTTCCCCGAAGGGGAGTGGGATAGGGTGTTTTTAGGCCATTGAGCATCTGCTCAGCTTTCTTCTGTGGAGACTCTCCATTTGCATATGGGCTCTACTCTCAGCTGATGTTCCAGGGTCTGGCTCCAGGGCGGGGCTCCCACTGTCCCCATCTCTGGTTCAGGAGCGGAGCGTGTGACTACAGCCCATTGAGACACTGCCTCCCTCCCTGGCCACACTGATTGGCTCAGGGGCAGACATGTGACTGATCCAGAGCCAGTGAGATGCAATGAGACTTGCTGGGAATCCTGGGAAGGAGACTCCCTCACTTGCAGCTGGGCAGGAAGGTGAGAGGCTGGAGGGAGAGGAAGGGAAGGGGAAAGATGGGGAGGACAGACCGGGAGGGGGAGGGACTGTAAATGGCACTGGAGAGAAGAAAACAGCTTAGAGGAGAAACCACCACCTAAAGATTTTGTTTGAGCCCCTGGATCCAGCTATGTCTGATGCCATTACTGCTGGACTAGCTAAATCGGCTGATATGTTTCCTTTTCAGTTGAGCCACTTTGAGCTGACTTTCTGTTCCCAAGCAGTTGAGAGAGGTCAGTCTGATTCAAGAAAGGATAAATCCTGTAGTCTAGGGCACCAGGGAAAGGATTCATGGAAGAGAAGATGGATAAGACTTGGATTAGTTCAGGGCGGGAGAGCACTAGTAAAGATTTGGAGATGGTTGTAATAACCAACAAGGCTGGTCTGGTTGAACTGGCTCATACTGGGGATGCTGAAATAGGAGATGGGGCTGGTGTGTGTGTGTGTGTGCATGTGTGTGCACATTATTACAGTAGGCAGGGGTGTGCCCATTTTCCAGATTTGGGAAATGAGCCCCTTAGGAGTAGGGAGCATAGCCAAGGCACATCATGTGTTGAGGTGGGGCTCCGAACCCCAGTCCTCTGCCTCCAAGGGAGAAACTGACTGCACAGTCCCTGGAGGGCAGTGGGCAAAAGAACAGCACAGTGCGTTGTGAAGGCCGCGCATCCATGGGTCGGGTCTGGCCCTCAGGCAAACTTGATTCACGCAGGATGTTAGAAGAGTCTGAATTAGCCACCAATATTTAAAAATCAGGAGATTTCACAGGGAAAAACACATAAATTTGTAGCTTCTGCTGAAATATCAGAAAACCTGGCCATCTTGGGCCCACATTTCTACATGGGACTGACAGGCCTGATCTGAGTTGGCCGCCCCCCCTTAGACAGATACATTCTCCATAGCCCCCACCACTCCCTACTGTGCCCCCCGTCTGCCAGCTTGCTATCCTGTGTGTGTGACTGCCTGTCCCCTGGTGACTTCTGCCTGCGGGGGACCTTGTGTAGTGATTCAGAGAGAGATGAACTAGGGAGGGGAGCCCCGAGGAATCATCAACACTAACCCAGAGAGCCCTGCTTGTGACAGTCAGCCAGGCTGAGGGCTGGTGGCAGCGACAGGGGGGAAGGGAGAGAGAAGGGAAGAACGTTGTGGGGTGGGGTGGGGGTTGAAGAATGGATCAAGAAAGCTGCAGGGGGATGCAAGAGCTGGCTTTGAAGATTTAGTTGGGACAGGGATATTTGCTAGTCTCCGGATTTTTTTTAATGGAAAGTTTAGATGAGACCTCACTGTTGGTCTCCCATCCTCCTCCTCCCCCTCCCTCCTTCCCCTTCCCCCTCCTCATTTAAGCCAAGAATCAGCACACTATAGCCCGCGGGCCAAACCAGGCCCACTGCCTGTTTTTATAAATAAAGTTTTATTGAAACGAGCCGTGCTTATTTGTGTACACATCACCTGTGGCGGCTTTTACACGACAATGGCGACTTAAGTAGTTGCAACAGACACCGTACACCGTACGGCTTGTAACTGTAACATATTTAGTATATGGCCCTCTACAGAGAAAGTTTGTTGTCCTGATCTGAACTACCATGTATTGAGTATTACTGTATAGAAGGGGCTCTTCTGATGCTCTATGGGTATTAACTTACCTGGTCCTCAAAAACCTTTCTGATAACACGACAATGAAATACCACTATACCCTGGTACAAGAGAATACTAAAAAAGACAGTACCAGTGTTGATGAGGAACGTGGAGGAACTGGAACCCTTATAACATTCCTGGCTGGGGCTGTCAACTGGTTCAACCACAGAACCTATCCTGTGTCCCAGGGGTTCTCCTCGCAGGTGTGTAACCGAAAGAAAGGAGTACCTATGTCTACCCAAAGCCGTGTGTAAGGATGTTCACAGCAGCCTCATTCATAACAGGCCCCCACTGGAGACAGCCAAAATGTCTATCAGGGGTTGAGCGGATTCACACCTGCAGTCTACACAACATCGCTACGCAGCACGAGGGGACCACGTGGCTGATGATGTGCAGGCACACGGAGGACTGTCGCAGCCGTTAGGCTAAGTGAAAAAAGTCCCGACCCAAAAGAGCCCATACAACATGATTCCATTGACGTGAGGTTCTAGAACAGGCAAAACTAATCTGTGGTGATGGAAGTTGGAATCGAGGTTACCTCAGGGGTGGAAGTTTTGACTGGAAAGGTGTACAAGGGAGTCTTCTGGGGGCTAGAAATGCTTTATATCTTGACCGGGGTGGCCCACCCATACGTGAGAATTCCCCGAGCTTTCCACGTCAGATCTGTGCACTCTGTCTCATATCAGACAAATTAGTAGGACTAGAAAAACTACGACACGGGAACAAACACATACACTGAGGTACACTCATACAGTGGAACACCACACAACGAGAGTGAAGGATCTACGCCCCACCCCGCCCCATGACAGCAAGGATGGGTCTCAATGTGGTGTGAAGCCAAAGGAGCTGGATGCAGAATGAGGGTGTCACGCTGCAAGGCTGAGCTGTGGCCGTCCCTGTGGGAGGGCGGTTGGTGGGAGGAGTTACGTGAGGGGGCTTTGGGGGCTGGCGGTGATAGTCTGCTTCTTGACCTACCATGTGCTGGTGACATGTGCCTGTTGGGTTGGTGAACATTCACTGAACTGGACTGGACTGTCTGTATGCACACTTCCTCTAAGAATACTCTGCTCCAGCATCCTGTGACCAATACTCTCAGACACAGACTATTATTTAAGAGATGAACACATGGAGAAGCAGAGGTGCACGTAGGCTGCTTGAGGTCACTCATTTAAGTAAGCGTCACTGTCAGTAAGCCAGGTAGTTAAGCTCCCGTGTCGCGCTCCTAACTGTCCCCCGGCCAGGGACAGGCAGGACTTACCTTGGAGTAGTCAAAGCCGTGCTTCTCCTTCACCCCGTTCCGACAGAGCGTGTAGTTATAAAAACGGGAATTTTTAAGGAGGCCGACCCACTCCTTCCAGCCAGGCGGCACATAGGAGCCATTGTATTCATTAAGATACTTCCCGAAGAAAGCTGGAGGGGGAGAAGGATCAGGAGGCCACGTGAGAAAGCAGAGAGCAGAAGTCTCCTCTGTCCCCCGACCACCAAGACCACTGTGTCCCCAAGGCATGAAAACAGCGCTACCCTCTGAGCCTCCTCCTCAAAAGTTTTTATGTGCATAAGATAAAATATATAGGATTACAGAGAAAATAAGTTATTTTGAAATATAGTTATCTAAATATTAAAAGAATTTGCCACATAGTAGCATGTCCTCTTACAAAAGATATTACCTTGCAAAGAATAATGGTTTCAAAGTAGTGATAAGTGAAAATATTTTATTTTGTGATCTCTGTCACCACTGCCATGGACTATTATCATATCAGTGATTCCTACCAATGATAAAATTACAGATTCTCTTGTGCTATGTTTCATGGCCTTCCTTCCTAATGGAAGCCAATGCTAAGTGATGGTGTAGGTTTGTAAAAACAAGAATGCAATTCTTTCCCATTCCAGCTGACGGACCCCTTGAATTCTGTCTACCGCATGGTGACCAGAACGGCTAATATCAGACCATGAATGATACCAATTGTTGTTGGGGATGTGGAGCAACAGGCCCTTGATACGCCTGCCAGGGGAAGTGCAGACTAGCCCAACTCCTGTGCGACCCTGACTGGCAGGCTCTGCTAACCTTGAACTCCCTCATACCTCCTGACCCAGTGATTCAAATCCTGGGTATTGACTCAGCAGGAAGGCATTCATTCATTCCCCAAGTCATGTGCAGGACATGGCTCAGGGTAGCACTGTTCATGAGAGCCAAGAACTAGAAACAAGTCAGATGCCCATCAACAAAAGCAGGGTTGAAGACATTGCTGGAGATCTGTATAGTGGAATGAATACCACTCCGGAACAAGACAGAACGAACCAGTGCCCACGTTCAGTAACAGATGCAGCTCAACCACCTAATCGCGTTGAGAGAGAAACCAGAGATGAAAGAATGCTGCACGATCTCATTTATATGATGTTCAAAAAGAGGCAAAACAGATCTATGGTGTTGGAGAACAAAGCAGGGGTTCTCGCTGGGCGTGGGGCGTACTGCTTGGGGGACGGGCTGTTCTATCTCCCGCTGGAACCCGGCTGCTTCCGTTGCTGAAACCCCACTGGGCTGGACATTCAGGAGCCGTGCCCGTCTCCACATTCGCCTTTCACACCGGCAACAGGGCTTACGTAAAGAAAATCACCCGGATTCCTCGCGAAGGGGATATACCCCCAAACTCTCTGCGGGTGAAGAGGTAACACGTAAGATCTTTATGGTACTCTCTTGTTCTTTTTTCTTCTCAACGAGCAAGTATGATTTTTAATAATTACAGCCTATAAAGCCATTTTGAAGAAATGGAAAAATCTGAGGGTTTTTCCAGAGACAGAGGCCCTGTGCCAGCTCTCCTTTGGATGAGGACACGGGGGCTCTGAGACACGCAGGAGCTGGTGCCGAGAGCTCGGGAATGGGAGAGTTCCAGATTGTTGAAGGGAGTGAAAGAGATTTCACCAGCAGAGTGCTCAGCGCCGTGCCTGGCAAACTGGGAGTGTTCAGTGGGCGCCAGTTCAGAGCCCGAGATGAGAAGAGACAGACAGCGGAGGTGAACATCCGTAAAGGGAGGAGTGCCCTGGGGCTAGGCGCTAATGCCAGCAGAGGATGAGACGGGTCCCTCTACCTGGAACCTTCGAGAAAGCATGGAGAGCTGCCTTGGGCCTGTTGCTCCCAGAGAGGAGAGGCCTGGGCAGGGAGAGCGGGGATGGAGCTGGAGCCCTCCATGGGGGTTTTCCTGGAGGCCTGGCAGGTGGCTGGCCCCGCCTGGGAGTGGGAAGCCCCTTTAGGCCCCAAGCAGCCATTCCCGAATGCCCATGGCACGTGCCTCCAGTCCTCCCCTGGCATGCAGGAAGTGGGAAGGTGAGGAAACACCTCCTGGAAGGATCTGGGCACTGGAGGAGGTGAAAAGAGGAAGGGAGGGTCCCAAGCAGCTTTGGGGTAAGGCCCAGGGTGGGGGCCCCCTTTGCGCAGGAGGGCAAAGCCAAGCCAGAAAGAACCCTGGCATTCTGGGGGCGAGGGGCGGGGAAACTGGCTCTGAGTCTCAGGGAACGTCAATATTTAGGTGGTGGGTGCCTGGCTGGGTGTCAGGGCGCGAGGACTGAGATGTGGGCTGGAGTAAGGCACAGCGGTGCCCAGCACGGGGCCAGCGGAAGGCCTGATTCCCCTCTCTCGGGAACACGGCAGGTTCAAACACTGCTGCATCTGTCCCCTGAAAGCAGCGGGGCTCAGCCGGGGGTGGTTTCGCCCCTCCGGGGACACTTGGCAATGTCTGCAGACATTTCTGGTTTTGTCACAGTTGGGGTGGGACATGCTGCCGGCAACCAGGGGGTGGGGGCCCGGGATGCTGCTCAACATCCCACAGTGCTCAAGATGGCCCACAGCAGAGACTCATCATCCTGTGTAAAATGTCAATAGTCTGTAGGTGAGAAATCCTGCCACCTGCACGTCCCTCTCTTCCACAAAAAACCGCATAGGGAGGGCTGGAAAGGCCCCTAGAGATCAAGTCCAGTCCAGGAAATAAGATCTACTAAACCTCAATGACCTTATTCCTCACGTTTGATGTGTCTTTCTACGTGTAAGGAGCTCTACTCTGGTAACACTTCTGGCCTCCCTCCACTCTCTCCTGTTCCTCCTCCTTGGGGAAGGATGACAAACGGCAGGGGTCAGCAAACATTTCCTGTGAAGGCCCAGATAGTAAATATCGTAGGCTTTGTGGGCCAGATGGTCTCTATTGCAGCTACTCAATAGTTGTAGAAAACAGGCACAGACAATACATAAACAAGTGGGCGTAGCTCTGTTCCAATAAAACTTTATTTACAAAAGCAAACATAGGGCCAGATGAGTAAAACAACTGGGGGGAAATATTAAGGAAATGAGAAATCAGTGTGCCCACCGATGGTAAAAATCAGGGTGGCAGCACAATGAATCTGCTCTATTTGGGGTAACACTGCCTTGGGCACGTATGGATTCACATATCAACAGCTATTTATTAAACCCCAGTGGTATGCCAGGAGCTGTCCCAGTCAATGGCAGCACAGCAGTGAATGAGGCCACCAGGGTCCCTGCCCTCATGGGGCGGATTTCTAGTGGGGGACAGTGACAAATAAGGGTGGTGTTGTTGGTAAAACCAGTGATGAAGGAAATAAAGGATGGTGTTGCAACAAAGTGGCCAGAGTTGGACCCCCGGAGGCACCACTGTGTTGAGAGGTCAGGGAAGGCTGCTGAGGAGTGATGAGAATGAGTCAGGGAGAACAGGAATACAAGGGAAAATGCTCCAGACAGAGGCAATAGCAAGTGCAAAGGTCCTGAGGTGGGAACAAGCTTGGGGGCATTTGAGGACCACAGGGAGGCCAATGAGGGAGGGAGAAGATGATCTTACAGGGTAGAGGGACGAGATCATGAGAAGAAGCAACAGGAGGCATGGCAGGGAAACTTAAAAGGGTCCACACATCCCCTGAAATATTATGCATCAGATTTTGCATTTTCCTGGAATTGGGACACATTCTGAAAGGAACCCAAGACCACGAGTAATTTCAGAAGCACAGAACATCCCTCAGTTTGCAGAAGGGCGAACGAATGAAAGCCCAGGGTAAAAGGCACTCTGAATTCCCTGCTAGGAAAACTGGGTTCTCTCCCAGGTCCCCCAAATCTGGATTGTGAGCCTATGCTTCGTCCCTGAAGATCAGGACCACGGTCTTCCTGATGAATGTGCAACTCGGAATGCTAAAAAGTTTCAGTCTTGGCGCAGCCGGTGGGATAATTCTTTCTTGGGGGCGAGAAGTGAGGCGCCTTGGGAAGCCCCCCCTGCCCATTATCACCCAATGCTACGGGCGTCAACGTGTCTATAGCGATTTCCTCTGCTGGAATCCCCCCTTTGACATCTCTCTCCTCTCTCCAACCCCCAACCATTAAAAAAATCCCGAAAGAGCTGATTATTCAGGCTCCCCAAGATCCCAGAAAACAGGGCTTTAGTCAAAGGCTTTTAGTGCCAAATTAGATTTTGCTCTCATTTGATTAGATTTCCCCAAGGCAGTTTTTAAAATGGTTATTCTGGCACCAGTTGAGGTGGGTGCCGCAAATTCGCTGGGCCCCAGGGCTCCAGGGCTGGGACACACAGCCAGGAGAACGAGCTGGAAGTAAAATCAAGATTACAAATACAGCCGTGTCGTGGCTGGAGCCCGGAGTCACCAAGCTTTTGCGTCTGGGACACCACAAAAGCTAGAGCTGCAACCTGAGGGCTGGTGCAGGGGGGGAACAACTTGGCAGGCAGATTAGGAGGAATTAAATGCCAGGCCAGGAAAGGCCACTGACAACGTGCTGGCTGACGCTGCCCCTAGGGAGCAGGCTGGCATCAGTCGAAAGGATGGAGCTCTCACTGCCTCCCGTGTGCCAGGCACGGGGTGGAGACTTCCACCTGGCAGTGGAGACTTGTGTTTAGCCTGCTTGGTTCTGCCTGTGGTCCTGTGGGTACCACCACTTCCTTCCTTAAGTACACATGGGCTGACCTTCCGACTCCAGAGCTGCAAGCATAATCTCAGCTCGACCAGTCAGAGCACTGCTTTCCCCTGGCTACTGTCATTGGTTCAGGGACGAGCATGTGACCCAAGATGGGCCAATGAGCGCGAGCCCTGGGATTTTTAGGGAGCTACTGGAAAAGAGAAGTTCTTCCAAGGGGCTCAAAGCTGATGGGATATAAACCGGAAGCTGCTGGCAGCCATCTTGTCACCAAGAGGGGAGAGTCTATTTGAACACGAAGTAGCATAGAGGAGAGCAGCATGAAGGGGGTGGGGAGGGAGGGAGGAAGGAGAGAGAGATGAATAGAGAAGGAGAGAAACTAGCTTGAGTCCCTGGGTCTACTCTTTTTTTTTTAAGATTTTATTTATTTGACACAGAGAGACACAGCGAGAGAGGGAACACAAGCAGGGGGAGTGAGAGAGGGAGAAGCAGGCCTCCCGCGGAGCAGGGAGCCCGATGCGGGGCTCAATCCCAGGACCCTGGGATCGTGACCTGAGCCGAGGGCAGACGCTTAACGACTGAGCCACCCAGGCGCCCCTCCTGGGTCTACTCTTACCTGGAGCCAACTTTAATGCTTTTTAGCATTTTCAGTTATATTAGTGGTTCCGAATCAGGGGACATTGGGCATCGGGGACATTTTTTTTTGTTGTCACAGCTGAGTGGAGAGATACTAGTGGCATCTAGTGGATAAAGGCCAGGGATGCTAGTAAACATGCTACAATGCACAGGACAGCCCCCCAGGACAAAGAATTACCCACCTCCAAATGTCAGTAGTGCCAAGGCTGAAAACATCAACCAATAAATCCAATCACTCCACTTTTGGTGGTTGTTATTTGCTTAATTCGGTTTGAGTTGAGCTCTTTCACTTGCAATTAAAAGATCCAAGGAAAAGAAGAGGAGATGCTTAGTGGAGAGCGGGGTTTGGCAAACCAAATCTGGGCTGCCACCTGTTTTTGTGAATACTTTCATTGGAATGAAGCCACACCCATTTGTTTATACACCATTATGGCTGCACACACACTACAATGGCAGAGTTGAGAGGTTGCAACAGAGACCACACGGCTGTAAGTCCAAAATGTTTACCATCTGGCCCCTTGCAGAAAGACTTCTCCAACCCTTGGCATTATGAGCAAAATTCCTTGTGTGGGGTTAGGGATCCCTTAGGGATCTGAAGCAGGGCTGGGTTTAACCTGGAGGAAGTGGGGCCAGTTATGCAGAAGTGGACTCTGAAGTGGGTCACAGCAGCGAGGGCGCCCCACAGTGCAAAGGAATGACCCAATGCTGGCACAGCAGGGACAAGAACAGAGCAGCCAATCACAGGCCAGCTTTGCTTTGCATGGTCCTGATATGCACCCGTCAGTTTCCACAGTTGAGTTGAATGGTTCCAGTTTAGCTCGCATGGTACGTGAAGTGTAATTTTGCACTAAGTCCAAACTGCGCTACTGGCCCCCCAGTCCACCAGTCACTGTGTAAATAACAGACGCACAGCAGGATCAGTGGCCCAGCAGGTCGCTGCTCGCACAGCCTACTGGTGACCGGTTCCCATGCATCTGTGACTCAGTTCAGGCACAGACAACAAAGCGCGTGGTTAGGGAGCCTCCTCGTCTCCTGACGATAAGTCTACAAGACATGTTACAAAAGCGGACTGTGGAAGGGGAGAACTGGCCAAAAGAAATGAAAGTGCGACCAAGAAATGAAAAGCTAGCTGGCGTGGAAAGGCGAGGGGCAGATAGAAGGAGTTGGAGAAGATAACACAGTGTGGGAAGCTCTCGATTCACAGCCCGACGGCGTAATCGCGGGTATAAATGAGGAAACGTGATCATGACAGAAAGGATGAAGACGTCCCAGAGGAGGTGACTGGCAAAAACACTCCACATTAAAGCGGCTCTCGGAGATAGGTCGCCACACTGAACGCTGTGTGTCCTTGGGCAACTAGTTTAATCTCCTGATGCCTCAGTTTCTCCGCTTAAAACATGGGGATGATGACAATGTCTACCTGGTGCGCTGCTGTGAGAACTAATATACATACATGTGCACACCCCGTCTTATCGCCCTTTCGCTTTCCTGAGCTTCACAGACACGGCATGGTTTACGAACTGAAGGCTTGTGGAACCCGGTGTCCAGCAAGCCTACCAGCGCTCTTTTTCCCACAGCATTTTGCTCACTTTGTGTCTCTGTGTCATGGTTTGGTGATTCTTGCCATATTTCAAACTTTTTCATTATTATTATATTTATTACGGTGATGTGTGATCGGTGATTATGACGTGCTGGAGGCTCAGATGATGGTTAGCATTTTTTAGCAATAAAGTATTTTAAATTAAGGTATGTGCATTGCTTTTTTAAGACATAATGCTATTGCACACTTAATGGACCACAGTATTATGTAAACATAACTTTTATATGCACTGGGAATAAAAAAAAAAATTCATTGGACTCGCTTTATTGTGATATTTGCTTTGTGGCCGCAGTCTGGAACTGAACCGGTAATATCTGTGGGGTATGCCTGTTCTGCTTAGACCTGACACATGACATATGCCTGCTAAGTGTTGGTTCTTTATGGCTAGCGGGTCCCCCTTCCTAGCCACTGCTTGTTCTACTGATACCTTATTTATTTATTTATTTATTTATTTTAAAGATTTTATTTATTTGACAGAGAGAGACAGCGAGAGCAGGAACACAAGCAGGGGGAGTGGGAGAGGGAGAAGCAGGCCTCCCGCCGAGCAGGGAGCCCGATGTGGGACTCGATCCCGGGACCCCAGGATCATGACCTGAGCCGAAGGCAGACGCTTAACGACTGAGCCACCCAGGCGCCCCTTGGTACCTTATTTAATACAGTCCCCACTGAGACGGATGTCAAAACCCACCCTCCCCACCACCAACTTTGAGGGGATTGTTAACCCCCAAGTCCTTCTGAAACCCTCCCTTCTGGTCCCGCGGGCTGGTGCAGGCAGCTCTGTGGTAGAAAGCTCTGTGCGCCTGTCCCCCTCCTAGCTGCTTTCTCCATTTGTCTGAGTTAAGTGCTGCTGGGGAGCCATTCTGAGTCTGATGGGAGAACCAGGCCCTTCTGTTATCTCTCCCAGCCCTGAATCTAACTGAAATTGCCTCATACTAATCACATTTGTGGTCTGTAAAGGCTGGGTCTTGCAGTGGCTGGATAAACCCGGCAGAGGAGGGCAGACCGAGGCAGCATCTTGGGTCCGGGGGAGTTGAAGGGTTTCTGCAACTGGAAACTAACAGGAATCCTGGGGCCATCTCTCTGTGCTGGAGAGCGGGGCCGGCGGGGATGGGGTACCATGTTGTCCTGAACATCAGGGCAGCCATGAGTTACTTCTCTGGGTAACCCAGGAGGTGATATGGGAGAACAGTCAAGAGCACGTCTCTGCAGCTAGACTCTCCCCGTCACCTCCTGATCGCGGGAACGGCAAGTGACTTCACCCCTCTGTGCCTTGGTGGGCAGACAGTGGCCTACTGTCATATGGAGGGAAAGAACCGACATGGGTAAGGAACCTGTGGATAGGACCTGGCATGTCCTAAGTGCCTAGCAAGTGGCAACTAGTGGGGCTCACAGCACCCAGTGCCAGTGGGCAGCTTTCTCCCTCCCATCATGGGCCACCTGGATGGAACTATCAGCAGGGCTGCTTTAAGGACACTGGCGTCTCTCAACACACAATTATCCCATACCATCTCCACCCACATCTTACATTAGCGATAATGGATAAACAACTCAGAGTCGACATATCCCAGAGTTGACTGGTTGAATCATGCTACATTTCAGTAATTACATTCAAATAGAAATAGTTCACTAAATATTTATTCATTTTGATTTGGCAGTTTCCTCCATATTTTGGAACCAATATATCCATGCATGCATGAACACACACACACACACACACACACACACACACACACACACACTTTCTTTCAGGTAACCCCTGGGAAACCACAGCCACTGCACCCCTGATTCCTCCCAAATACAAAGGTCCCAACTGTCAATCAAGGTGCCCTTTCCCACCTACGGGGTGGGTGTATGGCTGAGCTGGGCCAATCAGAGTCTACCCTGGGACTTTGAATCTTGAGCTAGGAGACTCAAAGGCAGAAAAAGGGCTGGAGTTTTGTAAGACCCCCTGAGGAGACAGGTGCTCAAAAGCTGCAACCTGGGGGCACCTCGGTGGTTCAGTCAGTCAAGTGTCCAACTCTTGGTTTTGGCTCAGGTCATGATCTCATGGGTCATGAGGTTGACCCTGTGTCGGGCTCTGCGCTCATGGGGAGTCTGCTTGAAGATTCTCTCCCTCTGCTCCTCCCTTCACTTATGCTCATTCTCTCGCTCTCTCTCTCTCTCTAATAAATCTTTAAAAAAATTGTAAAAAAAAAAAAATGCTGCATCCTGAATCCACAGATCCAGTGTTTGGGAATCCAAATAAAAGAGGCAAGACCATCAGGGTCATAAAGTCTCAAAAGTGACAGAAATGTGTCTTGCTTCTTCATCCTCATTTCCTTGCTCACAGTGGAAATGGCCTCCCTCTGATCTTGCTGACTCCCCTTAAGCCTTCCCAGAACCCAGTTACCCCCAAATGGCCAGGAGGACCCTTCTGAATCCAAGACCATTCTTTTTTTTTTTTATTTTTAAAAATTTTTATTGTTATGTTAATCACCATACATTACATCATTAGTTTTAGACGTAGTGATCCATGATTCATTGTTTGTGCATAACACCCAGTGCTCCTTGCAGAACGTGCCCTCCTCAATACCCATCACCAGGCTAACCCATCCCCCCACCCCCCTCCCCTCTAGAACCCTCAGTTTGTTTTTCAGAGTCCATCGTCTCTCATGGTTCGTCTCCCCCTCCGATTCCCCCCCTTCATTCTTCCCCTCCTGCCAAGACCATTCTTGCCATCCCCC
>NC_138378.1:11837221-11862351 GCF_054177405.1 Leptonychotes weddellii | reverse complement strand
CTTCTTCCTTAAAACACACCAAACTCACTGCCACCTCAGGGCATATCGCATCTGCTCTTCCCTCTGCCTCACACATGGGCCTTCTCCCTGCTCACGTGGACTGACTCCTTCTAACCGTGATGTCTCAGATCAGACGGCACCTCCTCAGAGGGGTCGCCCTATTTCAAGGCCCCGGTCCCTCTGTACCAGGCTGTCTATCTTCTCTGTGGCCCTCAGCACCCTCGGAAATCACCTGCGGATGTGTTTGCTCTCTTGTTTGTCATCATTTCTCCACACAGGGGCCTTTCCTGGGCGCCATGGCGCCTGCCCAGGACCCGGCCCGCGGCGGGCGCGCAGTCATCGCTCTGACAGGGTGACTGGGTTGATGGTTTTGGGTGAGACACACAGGCCGCACGGTGCAAAGCTGCCCGTCGCCAGTGTTTTAAGCTCTCCCCACCTCTGGGAGGGTAGGAGAACTGGAGATGCCCCAACTAAATGTTTTATTAAAAGGGATTTCTCTTACAGGGTCTGCAGACGAGAATGCTGGGTGTCAGCGGAGGTGGCCGAGAGGTCACCCCAGAGCCTGTGTGCAGAGCACACCCAACATGCGTCGGGCCAACGGGGGCGAGTGCTCCCCAGGGGACATTGGGGGCCACGTCTGGAGGCATTTCTGGTTGTCCCAACTAGCGGAGAGGGTGCTGGGGCCTCTAGTGGGTGGAGGCCAGGGATGTGCTAATCAGCCTCCAGGGCCCAGGGCGGCCCCCACCGCAGAGCAGGACCCGACTCCACAGTGGCAAGTAGTGCCTGGGCTGAGAACCCCAGTGACTCAGAGGGGGTGCGGTGAGGCTCTGAAGGCTTGGTTTCTGGGCTCAGAGGGCCAGGTTTGAGCCCTGTCTCCTCGGGTAAGTGAGCACCCCTCCCTAAGCCTCGGTGACTTCATCTATAAAATGGGAACAGCAACAAATGAGATCATTTCTGGCCCAGAGTAAGCACTCCAAAAAAAGGAGCTGTGAGGGTTCTCAAAATATAACCTGCTTCCTTTTTTGGGGCGGGGTGGGGGTGGGGGTGGGGGATGAAAATGCAGTTCTCCGGAGAAATGAAAACGGGTGCTAGAAACCAGCTGTGACGCCGCCTTGGCAAATCACAAGGCCCCTCCGAGACTCCAGTGATGAGCCTGGGGAAGGCTGCTGATACGGCACAGAGGGATCAGCTGGGCACGACACTCATCTGTGAGCAATGACAGCCTGGCTGCGGAGCTGAGCCAATGACAAACAACGCTTCCCAGGGCGATTCGGAAAGGTCAGTGAAAAAAGAAGTAGAACCTTCTGGAAAGTCCATCTTTCCTGGAAGAAACCACTCCATTTCACATGCCCGGAGTTTGGGAAAGCAAAAAGGGGTCTTTGCTCTTTGTGACATCTTCTAAATTCCAGTCGTCTGTGGGCCTCTTTCCCACGTTTTGTCATCTTTAGGTATTGTTTGCACGGTCACAAACTTCCTGTTTTCCCTCAGGTCAATTCACTTGGTGCCAAGCAGGCGTTTCGAACTGGACCCTTGCTCGGTCCCCTCAACCTGCTTCTCTCCCAACATTCCGGTCAAGGCCAGTTGCTCAGGCCACACACCCGGGGGGTGTCTTCAGCTCCTCTGTGCCCACTCACACCCACTGACGGTCTGTCATGGTGCCTCTACCTTCAGAAGGGACTCAGGACTGAGCGCTTCCCACATGTCCCTGTGACCGGCTGCGTCCCAGCCACCACCTTCCCTCACGGGGGCCTTGCTGGAACCTCCTCCCTGGTCTTGCGCTACAGTAGCCAGAAACAATCTGCTAAACCACAGATCTGATAAAGCCACAGTTCTGCTCAAAACCCTGTGATGGCTCTACATTGGACCCCAAGTAAAACCTCAGAGTCCTTGGCCTACCCCCTCCCTGACCTCGTCTCCCTCACTTTGCCTCGGTCCATTCTGCTCCAGCCGCAGTGGCCTCTTCCTGTCTTCCCAAGGCTTGAAGTTCATTTCTGCCTCAGGGCCTTTGCTCTTGCTGTTCCCTCTGCAGGACCGTCTTCCTCAGACCCCTGCATGGATCACTTCCTCACCTTTTCCAGGCATTTGCTTGAATACTACCTTACTGGGTTACATTCCCAACCATCCTGTTCAAATGAACTCTCCCTACCCTGGTGCTCTCTCTTCTCCTCACTGTTTCTGCACAGTATTTCTCACCATCTGACTAATTTATTTGTCTTTTGGGTTTTATCACCTGCCTGCCCCACGAGAACATCAGCTCCTCGATGTCAGAGCTTTCTGTACTCCTTGTTTCTGCCTGTGTCCCTGTATCTAGAACAGAACTTGGGAAGCAGGAAGGCCTCAACAGACATTTGTGGTGTGAATGAGGGAATGACTGAACCTCCGAATACCCAGGTTCTGGGGGGGCCTGGGGGGATCAGGTCCCACTGAGGGAAGAGCGTTCTCGTTGCCCATTACATGGGGTACATCATCTTTGAGTGGAGAAGCAGGGAGAATTGTTACATTATTGTCTTTCTATTTGATTTCGTGGCATCAGTTTGAATCTGGATCTACTTAACCCACACGGGGCATGACTTCACCGCGGGGTGCTCTGCAAACCTGAAGAAGGGCCCAAGGCCAGTGTCACTTAACAACGTTCTGGTACCTAAGTCCCTTTAGATTCTTAACGATTCCTGAGGACCCCAAATAGATTTATTTATGTCGGTTTTATCTAGCGATAGCTACCATGTCAGAAAACAGAGAAATTTAAAACACATTAATTCATTTAAAAATAGTAACAATAAACCTCCTTGTTAGTGTGTATTTTTAAAAATGCTAAACAGATTTTCCCCAAACAAAATAAAATCAGCGAGAGAAGAGCTGTCCTGCTGTCCGTGTTTGCCAATCTCTCTAATGTCTGGTTTAATAGAAGGCAGCCGGATTCACGGATCTACTCCTGCGTTCAGCCTGGTGAGCTATGTTGTTTTGGTTATGTTTCAAGAAAAATGGCCTTTTGAAATAACTGTGGGTGCGTTACACAGCCTCAGAAAACACTATACCCTTGAAGCAAATAAGGGTGAAGGGCAAATCCTGTCTCAGTATTATCATGAAGAGAGTTCTGGGTCCAAGGCTCTTGGGGCCCACTTTGAGAACTGCTAGTTTGGAGGGTAATGATGTTCCCCAATAACCCAATGAGACAGACACGCCTTTTGTCTCCAATTTACAGCTGGAGGAACTGAGGCATGGAGAGGTGAAGTCCCTTTGTGCCCAGCGTCCCACAGTGGCCGGTGAGTGGCAGGGTTGAGACTCGAACCCAGGGGGCCATCTCCACCCCCTACCTCGCCCCGCCTCCCAGCAGGATGGCACCCCCAGTCCCTGCAGATGGAAGCGCCTCCTGTCGGCTGCAGTCGGGGAGGCGGGGACACTCGTGAGGGAGAAAGGAAATAGCAAGTGGGCTGCTCAACAGCTAAAGCCAGGGGCAAGGACAGTCGGACCTCGTGATCCCACAGACCCTGCTCCTCCATAGGCTCCAACTACCCTCCAGAGTGCTTCCTGCTGGAAGTCCAGGTGGAACAGAGATTCCACACTGAGGTCATTCCCCACGCTCCATGCTCCAAGATTTATCTGCCTGTGGACTGCTGAGGGAAGGCCACTCCCTCGCCTTTCTCAGAATGCCAGCGTGGGAACACAGGCAGGAACCAGACATCACCTCGGTCACTCTGTCCAGACGTGTAGGAGGGGTTCAAGGGGTGTTTTTGTCTTGGGAGGTAGTTGGGTGTGAGGCGGAGCATGGGCTCTGGAGCTGACAGCCCCGGTTTAAATCTAGCTATTCCCATCTACCAGCTCAGTTTTCCCAACTATAAAATGGGGATAATAATATGCTTGCCTGACATAGGTGCTGGGGAGAGTTCAATGAGGAAACACAGGGAAAGTGCCCCCCAAATGCTGGTCGCTGTTTGTATTATAACATTATTTATCGGGATGTTGTGTATTCATTCATTCATGCATGCATGCATGCATTCACTCATTCAGTAAACACTTAGAAGACTACTGCTTATTTGCCAGGCATGGTTCTAGGTACTAGGGACACAACCGAACAAAACAGAATAAATTGACAAACAACTAAAGCCACACCCTCATGGAGTTACGTTCCAGGATTGAGGACAGTCTGAAGCAGGGAAACAGGACCCTTGGAGGCTGTCACGGTAATTCAGGAGAGAGGCTGGGATGGTTCTAAGCAGGTGGGGGCAGAGGCCTGGGTTGGTTTTCAGGCTATTTTTGCAGTTGGAACTGCCACGGTTTGCGGATGGATTAGATGCAGTGTGGAAAAGAAGTGAGGGAAGTCAAGGACAATTTCAAGGTTTCTGTCCTGAGCAACAAGGACATCCGCCCATCATTGAGGAAGGGGGCACCAGGGGAGGGGCGGTTTCTGTGGTGGGGGTGACAAAGAACTCGAGGTCACACACATTAACCATGAGGTTCCCGTTAGCTGGGCAGATGAGGTGGAGACGGAGTGGGCAGCCTGGAGATATGCATTCAGGTTCAAGGGCAAGGTCTGGGCTGGGAGGAGAAATGTGGGGTCGTCAGCATTTCGGTGGCATTTGGATCTGTGGAACTCCACGAGATCACCCAGGGAAGGGGTTCTCAGTCTATAGATCCCTGAACGGGGATGGGAAAACGCCATCTGTATTGATTTTCATGACCCCCTTACTACTATCTCCTATAATGAAAGAAGGCAACAAATCAGAATAACAGCACTAACTGTGCCTCTGTCACCAACAGAAGTCACAGGTGTTTTCCTATCATGCTACAGGTAACCAGACATCTCGAGATATCACTGAAGTCAGCACTACTACGAAATCATGCGAGTTATCAGACCCATCAGTTAACCCCCCCAAAACCACGACATCACGTCATTTAAAGTGTGAAGAAGCATACCCATCACAGGTTATAAAGTATTTTGATACCACTGGCTTCTTTTGTAATCCCGTGTGTTTCCTTCTTTGCATTTAATTTGAGCGTATTCTGAAAAGGATCTGCACAAATGCCGAGGGGGACACGTGGCTCTCAAAGAGGTAAAATCCCCAGGGAGGGAAAGAGTATTGCTAGAGAAGAGGGCCCTGGGCTCCCGAGGAAGGGGTCAGGATGATGGGCCACCAGCCTAGCAGATGGAAAGGGGCTGCAGGTGGGTTAGGAGGAGGACCCAGCAGGAAGCCAGACGTAGGAAGCATTTCCAGGAGTTTGGCGGGATCAGCTCAGCTCCCGCTGCTAAGGATGATGATGGTTCCTTCTCCAGGATGAGCGAGCATGCTGACCACAGTCCCCACCAGGCATTATCACTTTTGAAGCGCAGCTCAGCTTCTGCCCGGCCCAACGCTTTGAGCCCTAGAGCTGGGAGTGTATTGGGCTCAATTATTTCCCGGTCACTAGTTTATGTAAGAAGGGGAACATGTGGTATGATTCCATGCCTGCAACCTTCCCTCTGCTCTGGAGTACATCAGCTCCCTTTCTTCCTCCTCCCCTGGGAGAGTGCGTACATAATTTACAACCAGGCCCACAAACTCAAACGGGAGTCAGGTGCTCCGGTAAAGTGAATGGAACGGACCGAGGATAAGAGGAGAGGTGTGCAGAGAATGGCGATTCTAGCCATGCCTGTGAAGTCTCAGAATCTGCGGTGTCACCCCAGTGCCCCTGTGCCGCTTCTCTCCACAGAAGCAGAATTACTAGCTGGGTCCAAGGCTAGCAGAATGGAGGTGACATTCTCAGCCTCCCTCACCGCGGGAAGCGGCCATGACCGACTTTTGGAGGAGATGTAGGTGGGTGGAAGTGGTGTGAGTTCTGGTAATGCGCCTACAGAAAGTGGGGGGTGCCTCCCCCTGTATCTTCGACTTCCTGCTGGCTGGCTGTGGAGGCGGTGAGCCATTCTGGACACGGGCAGCCCCCCAGGATGGTGGGGCAACATCACAGAAGGAGCCTGGGCACCAACACCAGGCCTGCCAGATCAGCCCTAGGCTGTTAGTGCCCAAACTGTCAAAGGAGAGAAAAATAAGCACTCTAAACCACTGCTCTCTGGGGACTGAAACACCTTTAGCTGTACCTATATTCTAGCAAATACCGGGGGGAGCTGTGACACAAATCCAGCTGGCGACTGCCATCGAGGAGGGGACAGCAAGCCTTTTTCTGCCAACGCTCAGACTGTAAGTAGTTTCGCTCTGCAGCCATGTGGTCTCTGTTGCAATTGTTCAACTCTGTCTGCCACAGCAGAGCATAAGCAGCTGTAGACAATACGTGAACGAAAAAGCTGTGTTCTAATAAAACTTTATTTATAAAAACAGAAAACAAATTTCTGTGGGCTGCAGTCTACTGACTCCTACTGTCCAGGAATTTTGCTAATATTTGGCAAGTTCATTTTTTTTTTTTTTTGAGAGACAGAGTGCACATGAGAGCAGAGAGCAGAGAGAGAGCGAGGGAGGGGGAGGAGCCCAACTCAGGGCTCGATCTCATGACCCTGAGATCATGACCTGAGCCGAAATCAAGAGTCAGATGCTTAACTGACTGAGCCACCTAGGCGCCCCCCCACCTCCTCTTTTAAAGCAAAGTTTGGAACCTGAACTTTTTGGTGAAGTTTCCAGATTTTAAACGACACCTTATAATTCAAACAGAACGCATTTGGGGTTAAAGTGTGAACTCGGGCTGTTGGCTGCTGTTTTGCAAGACCCACATGTGGTCCCAAGGGGTGCAGAATAGAGGCTGAACTGGTCCCGGCCAAGGTTCAATCTCACCGCCGCTGCCCACAGGAGGGCCCTGGGTTGTGAGACCTTCACCATCCATCCTTTGGCTTTGGGGGCTCCTGATCTGGGCAGGGGAAAACAATCCCACTAACTTTCTGGGGGTGGAGCTGGGGTCTCCTGAGGTACAAGAGATAAATGAGAAGGAAATGCTTTTGCAAACTCCAGAGCACTATAAATATTAGATGCAAAATGCCACAGGACTGAAGTCTTTGTTTTTTTGGCAGACAAATTGGCTGGGGAAGCAGGGCTGGGAAGAAAGGCATTAAATAAGCCCTGAGCCCCAAAGCTCTTAGGGCTGGGGCATTTCTGATATTCTGTAACTGGATCCTTTTAACTTTGGGCTGCTTGCAAGGTTACAACATGAGCCTCTTTCTTCTGCTTTTGAAAAGACACCAAACGCAAATTGCTGCACAAAGTGATAAATCAATGCTGTGAAAGTTTGGGAAGCCAGAGATGGGATCTTGCTGAACTGAGAACTGTGGGAAAGCAAACGAGGAAGGTGGGGGCATAATTACACGCGAAGGAGGCATCTTGTGCTGGAAGCAGAGAGAGCTGGGAGAAATGCCCTCCCCCCACTTGCCCCTTGATGGGGGGAAAGCTGGATTTGGGTTTCTATAGTAGACATCTGCTTTATTTTTCTGCCCAGCATCCATTCTCCTGTCTTTTGGTAACTGTGCCTTCTGAGGTACCTATTCAAGTGAGACTGTTTCTGGCTCCCGGTTCCTGGGCTAGGCACCTGACCTGGGGTTTGCCAATCATGGTGTCTCCCTTCCCCTGGCCTCTGGGGTTGGCCAGTCAGGGTGTCCCCCCTCCCCTGGCCTCTGGGGTTGGCCAATCAGGGTGTCCCCCTCCCCTGGCCTCTGTGATTGGGTAAGGGAGGGGCATATGACCCTCGCTGAGCCAATGAAAGCCTCCCCTGAGACTTTTGCTGGAGCACTGGGAAGAGGCTCTTTCAGCCAGGGTCACTACGCCGGTGGGGTGGGACCTGTGAAGGCCATCTTAACGTCACAAAGCAGAATCGTCCTAAGCATAAAGCTAACCCAAATGAAAGAAAATCCAAGAAGCTGAAAGACGGGTTCTGGTGACAATGTTTGAGTGCTGGGACTGAGCTACATTTGCCTGGACTAATTGCAATTATATTTCTGAATGCTGGAAAGGGGAGACAGTAATCCAAATTCCATTTTGTTCTCATTTTCTGCTTACTTCAAGCCTAAGGCCGAAGAGTCATCTGTTCATTCAAATCTTTACTGGGTACCCACTACCTGCCTGGCACTGTTCTTGGACAGGAGGATACAGCAGTGAACACAATAAATTCAAAACACCTGACATAATTTCAAGGGGATGATAAATCCTAAATAAATTCAAAACACCTGACATAATTTCAAGGGGGGGGGGATGATAATAAATTCAAAACACCTGACATAATTTCAAGGGGACGATAATAATAAATTCAAAACACCTGACATAATTTCAAGGGGACGATAAATCCTACAAAGGACATAGAGCAGGGTATCATGGTAGAGAGTGACAGGGGCTGGAGAGGGCTAATTCATGCAGGGAGGTCAGGGAAGCAGCAGGGATGTTAGAGACAGAAGGTGAATGATGACAAGAAACAAGCTGTGTGAGCAGTGCTCTCGGCAGATGCAACCACAAGTGCAAAGGTCCTGGGGCAAGTGTGAACTTGGAATGTTTGAGGAACAGCAAAGAGGCCAGGCAGCCTGAGTGTTGTCAGAAAGGACGAGAGGTAGGAGATGTGCACAGAGAGGGGAGCTAAGCAAGGCCTTGGCAGCTCTAGTCAAGGAGCTGAGTTTATTCTAAGGGCATCGGGCAGCCAGTGGAGGGTCTTGTGCAAGGGGTGACACGATTAGAATGGCATTTTTCAAAGCTTCCTCTTGGTGCCGGGTGCGGAGGAGGAATGGCTAATCACTGGGGAGAGGCAGGGACGAGCAAATAACCAGAGTGAAGGCCTAGGGTTGCTCCTGCCTGTTTGCGGCAAGCTCATTGCTACTGAGGAAGGCTGAGCTGTCACAGTGTTGAGGTGTGGAGGGCAGGCTGCTTGGGCCTCGAATTACAGGCTGCCCTTGGCCCCCCACTCCTTGGGAGGGTCACGCACCTCCAGCCAAGGAAGTTGGGGCCCATCCAAGCCCTGGAAACTTGATGAGCTGGGCACGGCGGGCTTCCCTATGGCACCGGTGACAAGTTTTATCGCTGCTGAGTCAGCATCAGGAAGGGCGGTATTTGAAAATCTTTCTGCCCCTTTTAAAGCATGGTTTTGTCCAGAAGGATAGAACGGGTGGGGGGCTGGGGGGGGGGTGGGGAGAAAACCCACAACAGACTCTTAGAACAAGGCCTGGGGAGACTGTCAATCATTGGATATTTAATTATCACCTTGGAGGAAGGTGACACTAAGCTGATGCTTTGAAGAGGAGCTCCCAGGGCCATGAGGCTGATGTCCATTTCTATGACAAATATTTTGTAACACTCCCTTATTTTCCTGAAAGAAAACTGCAGGTGACAAAAACTACCTAGGCACATTTTTATTTCCCCCCCAAAATCAATACAATGCTGTAATTACAGCCTGTAAGAAGAATAAAAGGAAGGCAATTTATAACAAAGAAAAATTTCCGTATGAACTTTTGAGCCCATCCATCAAGGAGACGCGATGGAGTCGTCAGGTGGCACCTAGACACGGATTCAGAGGCCTGTGAGAGACTGATGCAGGCTGGGTGGGCCCGCGGCACTCGCAAGCCAAGTGCTTCTGGTGGCCCTGCCCTCAGTGCTGAGACTTTCAGGAATGTGGGATAACTCCTGGAAAAGCTTTGCATTCAAGTATGATATTCCTTCCATTTACTGACCACTCACATTCCTGGAAAATTCAGAGGATCCTAAAACTGTGCAGAACACCTCCGGTGGTTATGCATAAAAAGGACTTAGGATCAAGGCTCAGATCACAATACATGTAAAAGAATCCATTCATATAATGATCTGGTGGAAGACTCGGAAGCCGCATAGAACAAAAGGGAATTTGGGAGCCCCATCGGGCTCTCCCTCGCACAACAGGCCACAGAAGGTTCCTGGTTCCTGCCCCTCGGACTCCAAGCAGCATCCCCAGCTTTGACAACCACCAGAAACACTTTCACAGATTTTGGCCCCTAGGGGGCAGTGTGTTCCCTTGGGAACCACCGGTTAAAAAAAAGTTTGTAACCAGTGGCCTGTGGGCTGAATCCATCCCACAGGTGTGTTTGCTCTGGGTCTGCCTGCTGTTTTTATTTATTTATTTTTTAAAGTAGAGCAAACAGTCTGCATCTGAAATCTGGACAATTTGATGTAAAAATCTGGGTGTCACACTTCTGACAAATGGGAAGATCTGGCACCTCTGGGCCCATCTATCATCCAATGGGCACCTCTGCCTGGGCTCTGTGGCGCTGCCCCCTTCCCCACCTGGCCCCTCCAGGCGCTAGGGTTTGGTTTCTCTGGGCAGAAAAGGGCTCACGCAGGCATGGTGGAGAGCGGACTCCTCTGTGGCCTTGGGAGGGCTGACACAGAGGGGCGCCCCGTTCCCCTTCCTTTGCTGAAAGCTCTCTCCCCATGACGGCACAGATGTGTTCTGCTGGAAGTGACCTGCTGGCTACGGGGTGGGATGTGCCAGGTGCTCAGAGAAGGAGGCCCTGGCCGTGGACACGTGGGACCCACAGGCCCCAGGTTGGAGCCCTCCTGGGTAGCTGCCCCGTGCTCCTGAAAGCCTGACCCGTGGCCCAGCCTCAGGGCGGCCTGGGAAGGAACCAGATCATGGAGCTCGGGCCTCAGGGGAAATACCGCAGGAAGAAGGAGGGGATGCACCCACCTAATGTGAGGATTAAGGAAGACAAATCGTGTAAAGCGCCTGGCACGGTAAGGGCTCAATAGGCACAGCTTGCATTTTAAAAATTACTGTCGTTGTTGTCGTTCTTTTTATCTTCTGAAAGGTCTGTGTCCCCCTCTCCAAAATTTTGCTTGAATTACACTCTACCCCAAGGCCGTCCAAGAGGACTTTTTGTGACGACAGAAAACAGTCTATATCTGCACCATCCACTCAGGCACCCACGTGTGCCCAATGGGCACTCGAAACTAAAAAACCGAGTTTTTTTTAATTTTAAGATTTTATGTATTTATTTCACAGAGAGAGAGATAGCGAGAGCAGGAACACAAGCAGGGGGAGTGGGAGAGGGAGAAGCAGGCTCCCCGCCGAGCAGGGAGCCCGATGAGGGACTCGATCCCAGGACCCCGGGATCATGACCTGAGCCGAAGGCAGACGCTTAACGACTGAGCCACCCAGGCGCCCCTAAAAAACCGAATTTTTATTTTGATGTAATGAACTTAAAGTTAGTTCCCAGTGACCAGTGGCCGTGCTGGGCCCAGCAGCTCTAGTGTAGACCCTTCTAGAATGTTCAGGGGAGTTGCAGTTCACGCCAGGGAGAGACTGCAAAAGGTCACATTTAGCCTGAAAACTCCCTCAAACCCTTGGAGACCTGTAGGCAGGCTTTATACATCCACCCAACATAGCATCCTGCTTCTCACTTTTATTTGACTTCCGCGATTATTTTAATGCCCACCAAAGTTAGCGACTCCCTGAGTGAAATAAAAGTTAGAGACCCTGCGAGAGGATCCATGGCAAGTTGCCCACGGGCTGGGCGGCCACCACGCGCCATGCTTAGGACCACAGTGGACGGCGAAGGGGGAGGCAGCAGGTTTTTCTGAGAGTCCTTGGTTGTCTGCAGGGTTTGCTCGTTTAATGCAAGATTATGCAGCTTTAATGGAGGTTAACGTGTCACTGCGGGGATTAAATCAGGTGGTCTGCATGAAAGAACCCAGCTGAGGTGGGTTGACTTGTGTCCCCCAAAATATACGTTCAAGTTCTAACTCCGGGTACATGGGAACGTAACTTTATTTGGAAATAGGGCCTTTGTAGATGTCATCAAGTTAAGACGGGGTCATACGAATTAGGGCGGGGCCTCATCCAGTGACTGGTGTCCTTAAAAGAAGAGGGGAATTTGGACACGGACACGCACAGGAGAAGGCTTTGTGCAGAGAGAGAGGGACCCTCGGGGAGGCAGAGCCGGGAGCAGTGCAGCCGCAAGCCAAGGAACAGCAAAGATTTCCAGCAACCCCCAGTAGCTGGAGGAGACAAGGAAGGATCCTCCCCAAGAGCCATCAGCGGGAGTGTGGCCCCTGCTGACACTGGATTTGGGGCTTCTGGCCTCCAGAACGGTGAGAGAATATAATTCTGTTGTTTGAAGCCACCCAGTTTGTGGGGCTTTGTTACAATGGCCGCAGGAAACCCTTACACCAGCTACCAGCTGCCGAGTTGGGGACGGAGAGGGTCTCCGCTGGAGTGTCGCCTGGGGGCAGAGAGGAATCTCCACCCATTGGCCTCACACCCAGCTTCTGAAAAGTTGGGAAGCAGGACCACCTGCTTCCTGTCTTTCCAAGTGGCCCCTTTCTCTTCCAGCCCCCCTCCCAGATGTGTGGGCACTGGTCACATGACCCTCAAGGGTGGGGTCATAGCAAAGGCACTGGGTAACTTATACACATATGTTGTAACTCCACTGCACAGATGGGGAAACTGAGGCCGGAGGGGGCCAGGTCTCAGCTCAAGGTTACAAAGGAGTTAGAAGCAGAACCAAGTTCTCTAGACTCCTGCACCAGTGTTTTACTTGTTTTGAAACTTAAAGATCTTGGAGAAAGGAAGTCCCCCATGAAATCTGAGTTTAAAGAAATTCAGCTTGAAGATGAACGTGGATGTGACACACGTGTCCCTCTTAAGGACACCCTGGGCCAGCCTGGGCCCTGGAGGGCTGCCTGACTCCTGTTAGCATTCCGAAGGTGGGTCTACTTTGCGGGGCGAGTGAACACGCTCTGTGGTCACACCCCCAGGCCGGAGAGAGGGGGCAGCTGGACAAGGGAAGAAGGGAGCTGTGTGTGCACACGTGTGTGTGCTCACTTGAGGGGAGGGGAAGGGAGCGGGGAGCACAAACAGGAGAGAGGCCAAGCACAGAGAAGGCTGCCATTGTGAAGGCGGGACAGCTGCACCAGGGGCCCCCGAGGAGGCGCCCACAGGAAGAATCCAAGTCCTTTCTTCTGTGTGTGTGCAGAAGGGCCCAGAAGAAAGGAGGAGGGGCTGAGATGGTGGGGGTGGGGAGAAGCGAGCCGGGAGAGAAGAGAGGGGTATAGAGAGATGGGGAGGGTGGTGGTGGGGGCTGCTGGCTCCGGACAGAACACGCAGACTCATCCGCTCGTCCTGCCATGACTCCCCGCTCGCCAAAGACGGGGCGCGCCCTCTTGCAGGCACGGGGGTGCGGAGGGCACAGCTGTCCCCCCTTCCATGGAGCGGGCGTCTCAGAAGGGAGGCGACCAGCGAGAGCAGTGGCAGAGCCCATGTTAGTGCTGGAGAGGGCCAGAGAGCCGGGCTGAGCAGGAGCCAGGCCAGGGAGTCCTGAAGGGGCGGACGGGGACATCCCTTAGCTTGGGAGGCTGGACAACAAATATACAGATAGATGTTAAGCGGTGATGAGAGCTCTGAAGGAAAATAAAGCAGGGTGAGGGGATAAAGAGGGGACAGGAACCCTCTTTTGGATGCGCTAGTCAAGGAAGGCTTCTCTGAGGAGGCGATAATTAAACAAAGATCTGAGGGAAGTGAGTGAATGGGCCATGTAGATATGTAGGGAAGAAGTTTCTAGAAAAGGAAAGAATAAGCACAAAGTCCCTTGAGGGGGCGCGGGGTGGACTGTTTGAGAAACAGGAAGGAGTAGAGCAACGGAGGGGGAGGACAGGAGGTGAGGTGGTCAGGAGGTGAGGGGCAGGGGGGCGGATCATCAGGACCCCGAGGTGACTGTGGGGGGCCCACGGGGGCACTGCAGGCAGAGGAGAGACAGGATCCCTCGGGCCACTGAGGCGGGAACGGAGCGCAGCGGGTGAGGACAGGAGCGGCGTGCAGGGAGGAGAGAGGGCTGTGCCATGCAGGCGAGACATGGTGGCAGCTCCAGGAAGGGTGGTGGCGGGTGAGCTCTGGAATATCCCGAAGAGAGAGCTGGCGGGGATTTGCTGATGACTAGATGTGGCGTGACGGCAAGGAAGAAAAGCAGGGACGACACGAATGTTCCGGAATCCTGGAGCCGCCAGGGGAGACCATGGGACACGTTCGGGGAGGGGGACGCGATCAGGAGGCCGCTTCGCATACGTCAGGTTTGAAATGCCAGGCGCGGGTCCAAGGGGAGATGGTAAGTAGGCAGCTGGAAGCTGGGGTTCAGGTTCAGTGTGGGGTTCAGGGCAAGAGGATAAAGGCAGATCAAACAGAGTGGTGGCAAGAGGGAGGGGTGAGGATAGAGGAAGGCACCTGAGCACCAATCCTCACATCTGCGCAGTCCTGCACACGCACGCACGCAGTGAGTCTTGCCAGGGATGCCACCATGCCCAGGGCCGCCTTCCTGGCCTCTTGTGCGAGAGGTAGCAGATTGCCCCAGCCTCACCAACACCTCATGTGCCCTGCCAGGGCCGGCGTCATGGCCCAGAGCCCCTGCCCCCCAAGTGAGGGCGGCCGCCCAAGGTGGACAGCCAAGTAGTGCAGAGCCTCAGCTGACCTCCCTCCCCAGCTTTGTGTGAGCAGAAGAGTGAAAATAATTGGGGTGCTCAAGGCCAAATTTCCAAACAGCTCCAACGGGGGGCCCTGATGTAGCCTGGGCTTGTAGTGAGAGGCCTCCCCCCGACCCCCGGTGCATTCTCGAACATGACGAGGGAGGGGCTGAAAGCTCACCACCAGTGCCCACATCCCTACAAAAGTCTGTACCAGATGGCAGAAGCTGGGCACGGAGACCACCTCAGAACTGCCAGGCTCAGATGGCAGCGTGGAACGAGGAAAGCGTCACCCCAACGAGAAGACAATGGGCACTTCTGTCTAATTTGCCAGCAAGCGCCAGAAAAGGTGTCCTCCCCCACCCTGCCCCCCCGCAAAGCAGTGTAGTGGAAATCTGTGATTGCCACCTCAGTACGTTTTCCTTCCTCCTCATTCCCACAGTCCTTGATTTCCGCTTTGCTGGAAGTCACCAAATTGCTCGTGGGCAGTGGAGTTGCCCATGTGCGTTCCCACTGCTAATGTGTGGGACTCGGTTTCCCCACATCCCCACCAACCTTTGGTGTGATGGGGCCTCTGCGTATTTGCTATGGCCACTGTTGCCTTCATTTGCATTTTGCTGATTACCAGAGGGATTGAGCACGTGCTGCCAATTTTAATCCATGTGCACAACTTATTTTCACCATCCAAGCTGATCTATGGCAACATTCCTGGGAACACTGCTCTGGGGTGGGTCGTGCGACGCTATGCTCCTTGTGTAAATCATCACCGTCATCAGGGCTAACACTGCTTAAGGGCTTACTGTGTGTCACTGTTCTAACATTTCATCCCCACAAAACCCTAGGAGCTAAGTAACATTCTTATCCTTCCTCGAGGTAACCAAGACTAAGAAGTTAAATAACGTGTCCAAATTCACTCAGTTAGAAAGTGGTGGAATCAGGATTTGAACCTAGGCAGAGTCCTTGCTCTTAACCGCTTTGCAAAGAGCTGGGAGGAATCTCATTGCCAGAACACTACAGAACTTGACCCATGGGTATGCAACGCGAGCGAGCACACTCAGGCAGCTGACATGTGCTAAAAGTTGACTGAGTACCTTTTGTAGAAACTGAGGATGCAATTCATCCCTTTCAGGGTGTTTATAATTGAGATCCCAGTCCCCGGAGACAGAGGAAGCCAACATACAGAAATACCCAAGAACAAACTGGTATTTATCCTTCTTCTACTTTGCATGTCTCACTTCGTCCTTTGTCTGTCTCTACTGCAAGCATGGGGTAGCAGAAAGTAAGATGTTTGCCAAATGAAAACGCCAATCTTGTAAAAGATGCCAGGTTTTGTAAAATTAATTAAAGGGATGCTGGAGGATAGCTCGAAGCACACGCAAATCCATTGACAAACAATATTCTGATCCATGAGGTAACTGAAGAAGAGGCCGCTGGAAAGGATGAGGAGATAGTAAGTACTTCCTGGGGGTAAGATTCAGAAGTCAGAGGAGTTAGAGAGGCCCTTGGGAAAACTGACCAAATCCCAAATGCTTCTGCAAAAATGACCTGTTATGATTTTGCTGTGCAAACTGCAGGTTCTGTAAAGGACATCACATTCTGTTATCACTTCAATTTGTTGGACAAGTCACCCCCCCCCCCAACTATCCCTTCACCAACCCACTTGCTTAAAGAATCAACCCATTAGTCACCATCACAACATAACATTTGTTGCTATGAGATACATCAAATAAGGTAATTTTCAAAATTTTGTAGTTTTTTTCCCCAAGATAAAAGGCCCAACTAAACGCACTAAAAGCACTATTTACATGATATGTTGGCCCACAGTTGGTCCACTACTGAAGGAACGTTTTTCTGGTTTCAGTCTTGCACAGTTCAGGCTGATCTCTTGTAGTCGAAAGGGAGTCACACACACAAGTGGTTGTGAACTGTTACTATAGTTTGATAATCTTCCCTCAGTATCCGCTGTCGTCTTCTCCTACAGAAAGGAATTTCTAGCTGGGAAAATGGTCACCCAGAGTGGAGACTGCATTTCTTAGGTTCCTCTGCAGTCACATGTGCTCATGTTACTCATTTCTCATCAATGAGATACAAGGAGAAATGGAAAGCAGCTGAATCTCTGATCAATTTAGTAACACCTAAATAGATAGAGCAAAGGCTAATAGACCTAAAGAGAGAGACAGATGGCAATACAATGATAGTAGGGGACTTTAATACACCACTTTCATCAACGGATAGATCATTTAGGCAGATAATCGTAAGAAAACGTTGGCCTTAAATGACACGGTAGACCAGATGAACTTAACATTTACAGACCATTCCATTCCCAAGCAACAGAACACACATTCTTCCCAAGTGCACATGGAACATTCTCCAGGACAGATCATATGTGGGACCACAAAACAAGTCTTAACACATTTAAGAAAACTGAAATCGTATCAGGCATATTTTCCAACCACAATGTATGAAACTAGAAATCAATCACAAGAAGAAAACTGGAAAATTCACAAATATGGGGAGAGTCAACAACATGTTACTAAAACAACCACTGGGCCAAACAAGAAACCAAGAGAAATTTTAAGAAAATACCCGAGACAAATGAAAATGGAAAGAAAACATCCCAAAGTGTATGGGATGCAGCAAAAGCAGTTCTAAGAGGGAAGTTCATTGTGATAAACGTTTACATCAAGAGACAAGAAAAATCTCAAATAAACCACCTAACTTTACACCTCAAGGAACTAGGAAAAGAAGAACAAAGCCCAAAGTTAGTAGAAGGGAGAAAATAATAAAGATTATAATAAAAATAAATGAAATAGAGACTAAAACAACAGAGAAGATCCATGAGGCTAAGAGCTGGTTCTTTGAAAAGATCCACCAAATTGACAAATCTTTAGCTAGACTCACCAAGAAAGAGAAAGGACTCAAATAAAACCAGAAATGAGAGGTGTTACACAGAAATACAAAGGATCATGAGACTACTATGAGGAATTATGCGCCTACAAATTAGACAGCCTAGAAGAAATGGATAAATTCCTAGAAAGATACAATTTACCAAGACTGAATCATGAGCAATTAGAAAATGAATAGATCATTTACTAGTAAGGAGATTGAGCCAGTAATCTAAAACCTCCCAAAAAACAAAAGTCCAGGACCAGAGGGCTTCACCGGTATGTTCTAACAAACATTTAAAGAAGAATTAAGGGTGCCTGGGTGGCTCAGTTGGTTAAGCATCTGCCTTTGGCTTGGGTTGTGATCTCAGGGTCCTGGGATCGAGTACTGCATTGGGCTCCCTGCTCAGCAAGGAGTCTGCTTCTCCTTCTCCCTCTGCCTGCCGCTCCCCTCTGCTCGTGCTCTCTCTCAAATAAATAAACAAAATCTTAAAAAAAAATAAAGAAGAATTAATATCAATCCTTCTCAAATTCCTCCAAAAAACAGAAGAGGAGAAAACACTGTTAGACTCATTCTATGATACCATAACCAGACAAGGACACCACAAGAAAAGGAAATTATAGGCCAATATCCCTGATGAACAGAGATGCAAAAACCCTCAACAAAATATGAGCAAACTGAATTCAACAATACAATAAGAGGATTACATCCCATGATCAGGTGGGATTTACTCAAGGGATGCTAGAAGGGTTTACCATATGCAAGTTGATCTATGTGATATACCACATGAAGAAAATGAAGGATAAAAACCATACGAGCATCTCAACAGATGCAGAAAAAAACATTTGACAAAATCCAACATCTATTTATGATAAAAACTCTCAACAAAGTGGGTACCCTCAACATACTAGAGGCCCTATAAGACAAGCCCACAGCTAACATCACACTCAACAGCGAAAAACTGAAATCCTTTCCTCTAAGATCAGATCTGAAGTTTTCTACACAGGCCTTCTGGTCAGATGTTCTAAAGGCGGAGTGTGAGCTACATTCTGCCTTCAGACAGCCTTTGTTTGGCCCCTACGGTACATTTTTAAAAAAATTGAGTTCGGCAACTTTTTTTTTTAATATCAGCAGATTTCAGCTAAAAATACGGTGAGAAATATTTGAAAGTTGGTACCACTGAACACAAAACAAATGGCTATAATTATCTGGACCTGAGTGGCAGACGCCCCTTCCAATAGGAGCCCTCTGGTCTGCTGCAGGACCTCTGTCCCGATTCTTCTATTTATATTCAGGTCCCCACAACTACCTGGGAGTGTACCTGTGGTAAATTCTGACACCTGCGGTTTTCTGCAGAGACCCAGGAACCAACAGGCTTATGTGTATAGGATCGAGGCCTTCCTGGTTCTCTCAGGAGGATCCCCTTTCTGGGTGATTATGGCAGGCGAATCCATCTGCAAGGAGACACACCTGCCTCTTGATCCCCACCACCCCAATGGGCCCCACCAGCCACATGTGTATCCGAGGAGAAGCCCCCCCAGTCTGGAAGGCTGCCTCATCTCTGAACTGAGTTGAGGGAGACGTCGATCCTTCCCTCCTGTCACTCCCACCAAACAAGCCCCTTGTCCCTCGGACACAACTTCCCCGGGGTAGCAATATCTCAGGCACGATGTCTGATTTCACGACTGCCTTGGTTCCTTACCCAAGGTGGGGAGTATTCACTTCTTAACAATTCAATTTAATTGGGTTTGGAGGATTTTGCGTGGTGCTAGAGGTAAGTGTTTTCACTGTGTCTTTGTTCCAGGCCTGGCGGGTGAGCCTTGGGAACCGACCAAGGTACCTCCCGCAAGACAGACAGGAAGCCCCACTCGCTCTGGGTCCACCCCCCCACTCCCGCCCTCCCGGAATAGCACACCGCCACACTGACCACAGGAGAGATGGAGCGTGCTGGGTAGTGCAGACAGCCAAGTGTAGACAAACCGTCCATGTCAACTCCCGGGCCAGTCTGCAGAGGGGCCACACAGTCCTACATATGCTTCTCTCCATTTTCCACACCAATTTTCATCCCCACCCCCACCCCAATGTTCTGGAACCTTCTTCCATACTGATGGTCTGAAGTCAACAAATCAGTCCCCAACATAACCCACGGTGAATGCAAACTGTGCATAAGTACTTCCAGCCTCTCTCTGTATTATAGTTCATATTTTAAATGGACTGATTTTTAAAAAAAAATTCCAATTCCTTTGAAAAGGTCCGTTTCTTTCACTACTATAGGCAAGTCATTTTGCCTTTTTTCTAATGCATAAATGCACAACTTTTATATTAAAATGAAGTTGTCCGTGGGCTACCTAAGATCATCTAAAATCCCGGCAGGATAGGGACCCCGGGCTGGCGTGAGGCCAGGGCACCTGGCAGCCTTTCTGACGCTCCCTGCCCGCCCGCCCGCCCGCCCGCCCGCGGCCTCCTGGCTCCCTGTACCTGTCCGGTACCCCGTGCTGTTGAGGTAGACGGCGAAGGTGCGGCTCTCGTGCTGTGCCTGCCAGGAGGGCGAGGAGCAGTTCTCGTTGTTGGTGTAGGTGTTGTGGTTGTGGACGTACTTCCCGGTGAGGATGGAGGAGCGCGAGGGGCAGCACATGGGCGTGGTCACGAAGGCGTTGATGAAGTGCGCCCCGCCCTGCTCCATGATGCGCCGCGTCTTGTTCATCACCTGCATGGAACCTGCAAGCAGGAGCCAAGGTGAGGTGCGGCAGGCCCGCTCCTAACCCGTGCCCCAGGGGGCCACGGGACAACAGTGGTTCTCAACAGGGTGGCACCCCCCTCCCTGGGGAGATTACATTTTGGAAATCTCTGGGGACATACGGGGGGCACCACTGTCACGTGTGGGCAGGCGCCAGCAAGGAATATCTGTGCAAGAAATTTCCTGGGTCTGCAGTCCCACTGGGTGGTCATGGGGAGCGGGAAAATACCTGTTTGTAAATGATCCAAGCCTAGAGTGGAACTTTGTTTTATGTAGAAACAGAACATCTTTTTTGCAGGATATTAATGTACAGTGTATTCCCCCCCACCTTTTTTTTTTTTTTTTTTTGGAAAGCAACCACTATGTAAACCAAGGGAAGATTCTTCTTTTTTTTTTTTTTTTTTTAAAGATTTTATTTATTTATTTACTAGAACGAGAGAGAGAGACAGCGAGAGAGGGAACACTAGCAGGGGGAGTGGGAGAGGGAGAAGCGGGCTTCCTGCCGAGCAGGGAGCCCAATGTGGGGCTCGATCCCAGGACCCCGGGATCATGACCTGAGCCGAAGGCAGACGCTTAACTGACTGAGCCACCCAGGCGCCCCACCAAGGGAAGATTCTACTTTGTTTTGTTTGGAACTTTCCCAAGAATTGTTCACTTTTACTGGAATCCGGTCATGCCAGCTCACTGGGCTCACCCTCTCCCTGCACACTCCTCGGCCGAAAGCTCTCTGCTTCTTTGTCCACATCGTCCTTCTACTTTGGAATCCACTTCCCACCTCTCCCCAGATTCAACCCACCAGCCAAGGCACACTCTTCTAGTGATCACTCTGGCTTCTGATTCCTTGGGCTGTTACTATGCATGCAGCATATGTTATTAGGACTTAATTATATACCACCAGGTGTTGTGGCTTCATTCATGCCTTTTCTTGTTTCTCAATGAAGCTGTAGCAGCGAAATTCACTTAGGAAGGAAAGGAAACTACCGTGTTCTAGAAGCCTACTGTGCACAGGTGCTTTCATGGTCACTGCCCTGCTGAGGGCCCCACGAGAGCAAAGACTATGTGCCTTGCTCGGTACTCAATCCTCAATGCCCCCATGGTGTGTGAAACACAGTTGGCACTTAGTAAATGTTTGCAGAGTGGATGCGTAGTACTATGGCTGGTATCTGAATATTTAGTAGGTTTAGAGAAATATTCAATGGAAATCATTTTCCGCTTCCTTTCTGTGGCCACCCTCAGTTGCTTTCATTTTTCCTTAAAGTTCTTAGGGTCTGTCATGGCTTGAGTGATGCAAAGCCTTCCCCCCTTCCCCCACATGTCCACGTCATAACCCTCAGAACCTGGGAATGTGACCTTCCTTGGAAAAAGGGTCTTTGTAGATGTAGTTAAGGATCTTGGGGTGAGATTGTTCTGGATTACTTGGGTGGGCCCTAAATCCAATGACAGGTGTTTTGTAAGAGACAGAAGGGAGAAGACCCACAGACACGAAGGGGACGGTCATGTGAGGACGGAGGCAGAGGTTGGAGAGAAGGGCCTCCAGGAGCTGGAAGAGCAAGGGAGTCTCCTCTAAAGCCCCCCCCTTTTTTCTTAAGATTTTATTTATTTATTTAATTGACAGAGAGAGACAGCGAGAGCGGGAACACAAGCAGGGTGACTGGAAGAGGGAGAAGCAGACTCCCCGCCGAGCAGGGAGCCCGATGCGGGGCTCCATCCCAGGACCCTGGGATCATGACCTGAGCCGAAGGCAGTCGCCTAACCGACTGAGCCACCCAGGCGCCCCTCCTCTAAAGACTTTTGAGGAAGCATAACCCTGTCAGCACCTTAATTCTGGACTTCTGGCTTCTAGAACTATGAAAGAGTAAACCGATACAGGGCCTACCAGGCATTTGAAGTTTTTGCTGGAGAGCTGCCGATCCCAATCACCAACAGCCCCTTGGAGATGCAATGATGACTGATCAGACCCACCTCAACCCTCTGTCCCTACCAGAGAAGAATGAAAAGGAGATTTATAGGGCTCTTTTTATCCCATCTTTCTGCCAAATAGGGACGGAAACAGAGTTAGAACTTCCCTGAGGCAAATATAGATCATATCTCCTCACTGTTTAAAACCACTGGATAGCTTCCCATGGCACTCAGAAGAAAAACTGAATTCCTTACCAGGGTCTAAGACTCTTCCAGACTTGCCCTTGCTGCCAACCCACCTCCTGTGTTCCTTTGACCTCATCTCTCCCCTCCCCCTTGCTCACCTGGCTACACCGGCCTCCTCATGGTTTCTCAAATACTCCAATCTCATCCTTGCCCCAGGATCTTTGCACTTGCTATTGCTTCTGCCTGGGACTCTTCCTGAGACTCTGCTTTGCTAGCTTGTCCCATTATTAGATCTCAACCCAAGGTCACCTCCTCAGCAAGGCCTAGCTGGCCTCCCCGTCTGAAGGAGCCTCCACTGTTTACTCCCTCTCACACCAGTGTATGTTTCTTCCTGACATTTATCTCCTTCTGAAATGGTCTCCTTTACTGGTTCATTTGTTTATGATATACTTTCCCTGGACTGAGAGTTCTGGGTAACTCAGGGCGCTGTCCAACGCCCCCCCGGGGAATATGTAATCGGTGCTCTATAAAAACTCAGAGTGATGGAAGGAAACACAGCAAAGCCTGCCCTTTCCTGCCCAGCATTTGAGGTGGTTTTATAAGGGATGTCCTCCTGGAACCAGGTGTGTTCCCTGAGCCTCTCGGCTAAGGCTGCCAGCAGTGGGTGGAGGAAAGAACCAGCTTTGTGTTATGAACGGAACAGGAATCATCAGGCCTTGGAACTGTGTGAACGTCTCTTCTCAAGGTCACATGCCCTTGCAAGAAGCCCCAGGGGACCCAGCTGTAACTGTAGGCAATTAAGGGTTTCTACCAGGTATGACACTTCCCTCTGGAGGGGACGGATGAGGTGGGCTTTCCGAGGCCTGCCTCGACCATCTGGTGCTCATGCGCTGGAGCCTGCAGAGGGAGCAGGGCACGGTCTCAGGGTCCGGCGGAGCCGTGGGATGCCACCGGCCTTGGGCCCCGCCTGGGGAAGTAGCAGGATTGCAGGCAGGCCTTCTGCTTGCCCATCAGTTCTTTCTACCTTGAATTCTTACCGCAAACAGGTATCAAGGTCATGCCGCTGAGGCCCCAGGCTTGAACACTAGCCACATTCCCACCTCACGGCCTTTGCCTGAGCTGGGCCCTCTGCCTGGAGGACTCCCTCCTAACCTCCCTCAGGTTATGGAGCAAATGTCAAATATCTGAGTGGCCTTCCCTGGCTCAGAATGGACACTGCTACTCTTGCTTCCGGCACCCGCCACACCCCTCCCCTCCCACTTCTCCCCACAGCACCTCCTGCCCTCGGACACCACTTCTAGTTCACCTCTTTGCTCGCTGCCCGTTGCCCCTCCTGGCTCGGCCACATGGGGGCAGGGATCTGGGCCTACTCTGTTCACTGTTATATCCCCCAGCCTAGCACAGTGCCTGGCACACAGCGCGTGCTCAGTAAATATCTGCTAAATTCACAAAACAGGATCTTCCTCTTTAGGTTTCTATATAACTCAAGAGCCCCAGCTGGTTTGTGTTCACGGTGCTTTTTGTGCAGTGGATTTGGAAAATCTGACTTGAAATAGCATCCGATGGAGCCCGTGTTCTCCAGTTTGCCACACTCCCCAGCGTGCCCTGTAGTCTTGCACCCATTTTTGCCCATTCGTGTTATCTGCCAGGTCCCTGAAGGCCTTGGTTTGGCAACCTCTTAGTATAATTTCGTTGATGAGACAGGTCCAACCTCTTCCTGGGGCAGAGGGCAATGTTATATGCCAATAATAATCATAATTATTAACAGTAGTGAGTCTGGTTGGCTGTATGCTTGCTCTACGCACCATGCTGGGCATGTGTCAAGCATCATTTTACTTAATCCCCTCAACAGCCCTTTAGAGGATAGAGAGTTAAATGACTGGTCAGAGCCACAGAGCTTGGGAAGTGGGATGTGCGGACTCAAACCCAGGCCTGTCCGACAGGAATGGGTGGTGCTGGGTGTCACGTTCCAGAAACGTATGGTTCACACCACTCAGGAGGTAGTGGTAATACAGCCAGGGAATGCACAGAGCTCTCTATGCACTTGCTCAATTCTTGGCTTCAGTGAGGCTCAGAAGGGTCCTGGGCCGGATGTTGGGTCCCCTCATTATCATCCCAGAGGTGGCTTTAGCTGGTACGTCAGCCATGGGAGCAGCACAGAATCACATCGCCAAATACTGGGGATGCCAGCGGTGGGAAAGTACTCCCTTTACTACTGATAAGCTCCAGGAGAAAGTGTCGGTCGGTGCTGGCACATCTTTAACACCTACACGACTCCTGTTTCCAAGGGGAGTGAGCCGGCCGCCTGCTCAGAGCTCAGTGGGCAGCATGATCGGCTTACGTTCAGTCGAGTGGTTTAGTGTCCTCTGCTTAGGACAAGCGATCCTGGCTTCTCTCGGTTAGGGTGGTGGAGGACTCTTGTTCTTTGAAACAAAACAATTACAGCTGACTAAAAGAGGTCAATACTAGTACAAGCAGCACATAGGTGAGAAAGTTCTGGAAAGGCGTTTGGCGCACACTGGCTTCGTGCAACCGAGAACCGCGCGCACAGTGAGGTTACGTGGCTGTGGGCTACACGCCCTAAACTGAGCCCTGTGGTCACCGGTCCCCTCCTGCCTCCTCCTCTTTCCTCCAGTTACTTAGACAATAATCTTTTTTTTTTTTTTTAAAGATTTTATTTATTTGACAGAGAGAGACACAGCGAGAGAGGGAACACAAGCAGGGGGAGCGGGAGAAGGAGAAGCAGGCTTCCTGCCGAGCAGGGAGCCCGATGTGGGGCTCGATCCCAGGACCCTGGAATCGTGACCTGAGCCGAAGGCAGACGCTTAACAACTGAGCCACCCAGGCGCCCCTAAAGCTTTTATTTTTAAGTAATCTTCACACCCAACACAGGGCTTGAACCAACAACCCCAAGATCAAGAGCGCATGCTCCACTGACTGAGCCAGCCAGGCGCCCCACCAAAGATTTTTTTTTTAAGATTTTATTTATTTATTCAACAAAGAGAGAGAGATAGTGACAGCAGGAACACAAGCAGGGGGAGTGGGAG
>NC_138378.1:11790865-11836721 GCF_054177405.1 Leptonychotes weddellii | reverse complement strand
GGAATTAGCTCAGTCGAGAAGCCTTCAGCCCCGAGAACCATCAGAGCTGCCGCACGAATGAGCAGAAAATAGCAGATGATAAATTTTTTAGGACCACCCTCTGCGTTTCGGTTGTAGCAGACTGTGAGATAATGGGCTGGCCTTTTTTGGAACATGCATTATTGATCTGGGTCTGTCTAGTGGTTTATAAAAAGCCCACTGTCCCCCCGCCGCCCCCCCTGACTACCGTCTTCCCATCCCTCACCTCCCGAAAGCTGCACAGCCTCCTTCAAAAGCCAGTTCCGCTGGGGAGGGGGCGGCTCGAGCGTGGAAGGGAAGGTTCACAGGCACTGGGCATCTATGCAAGGTGGTGTGCGGCGTGGGAGCTGACAGATGCCCCAGAACACGAGGGCTCTCAGTGCACCGAACCCACTGCCTGGAACTTCTCTCTCAGCGTATGCTGAGATGCATGCATAATGACATTCCTGGCAATGGTATTTGTGACAGCGAACACCAACTAATGAACACACGAACAATCTAGAAACAACTCAACAGCCATTCCAGGAGACTGGTTAAGCAGAACAGTGGTTAAGACCAAGGGCTCTGGTTTCAGTCTTGCCTGGCTATAGTCTAGCCATGTGGGTGTGACCTCGGGCAAGAAACTTCATTTTCCTGTGCCTTAATCCCTCCCTCTGTAAAATAGAGTGAATCTATGTATTTCAAGTTAGCTGTGGTTCTCCTTGCTCTCCTCCCTCCTGTGTCCTTATCATGCCCATAGATCCTTTTTCTATATTTGCATATTCTGTTGGTTTTATTCGAGAGTCACAGATGTAAACGTACGATCACATTTTGGCATGAGGCTTAGCTGGATCACACTGCTGCCCCAAAAATGTGTTGTTCCTAAGGGTGGCTGTTCAGTCATTCACCTTGGTTCAGGTCAAAAGTCTAGGAGTAGCCCTTGATCTTCTTCTTTTCCTTAATCCCCACAACCAACCATTTGTCGGTGCCCCACCTGTGACTGCTCCCAACCTGGGTCCAAGCTTCCATCACCCCCTGCCCAATTCCCGCAAGCCTCCAAATGGGGCTCCCCGTCTCTGTGCTCTTGCTCTTGGCAATCCCAAATTGAACATCAGCCAGAGGGATCCTGCTGGAACCTAAGTCAGCTCACGGCCCCTGCTAAAGGCCCCCGAACCCATGTCCATCTTACTAAAACTTAAAACCCTCATCATGGCCACAAGGCCCCTCACGACCTGGTCCCAGTCGACTCCTGGCCTTATCTCTCTCCACTTCTATCCCGGCTCTCTCCACCCCACAACCTTCCTTCTGTCCTAACCTACCAAGTTCACTGCTAACTAACACTGTGTCTTTGCCTTTCTGTTCTTGGCCTGGAATGCTCCTTTCCCATCCTCTAGCTCCCAGCACGGTGCGCTGCACAGAGTTGGATGCTTAATAGGTATCTGCCGAATGCACAAGTGGGTGTCTGGGCAGTCTTGAACTCCCAGGCATGACTACCATCGAGGGGCCCTGTGAAGCAAGACCTGTGTGCTCAGAGATCCGGGTGTTACGTGCAAGGGGTCTCTGCAAAATTCTACCAGAAACAAAACTTGCATCCCTATGGCCATGATCTGTAGACTCCCCATGGTCATCAAACACAGTTCAAGCTAGATGCTGCCGGACAGATAGGTATTCTGTATGTCCAACTGTCAATAAAGGCTCTGGGCTTTGATTGCTTCCTGGCTGCAAAGTCTTCTTGCACTTGATAAGCTCCCTGAGAAAAATCTATACTTGTGATCATTAACACAAATCATTATAAGGAGCAACTGGGATGTATATAAATCACCTTTTCTTAGCAGTTAAAAAGGCTGGTGTATGCTTTTAATAATGGATCCAAAAAGAGTGTAGATTCACAGTTGGATCTTCACCACAATCTCAGGTTTTGTTGCAAAGGCTTATCCAGTAAACCTTTACATTAGTTGTCATCTATAATATTCAATTGTCCTTTGACAGTGGATAGAAGCTAAAAAGCCCACCCCTCACCTGGTCAACTATTGGCACTCTCTACCACAACCCACGAGAGCCTCCAAGATTCAGTTCCATCCTCTCTCTCCAGTCTCTATTCCAGCTCCCTTCCCCAGGCTCCAGCCCCATGTGTCTCCTTGCTCCTGCCTCAGGGCCTTTGCACGTGCTGTTTTCCCTTTTTAAAAGGTTTCTCTTCACAGTACACAGTAGCACGGATGATTAGAAGGGAAATCTATAGGAGGAAAATGCACAAGGCGTTGTGTGTTGTCCAATACAGTAGCCACAAGCAGCTATTGAGCACCTGAAAGGTGGCTAGTCCTACATGAGATGTGCTCTAAGTGTAAATTACAGGCCAGATTTCAAAAACAATATAAAAAATGCAACTATCTCCTTAATGACTGATACGTTGAGAGAGAATCATCTGGACGTATGGGGTTAAATAAAATACATTATTAATTTCACCTGTTTTTTTTTAGCATTAAAAAATGTAGCTACTAGAAAATTTATAATTGCTTATATCATTTGCATTTATGGATCCTGTTATATTTCTATAGGGCAGTTCTGTGTACGGTTTCCTGTTGGAGAAATAGAACCTGTAAAATCAGTGAATTCAAGGTGGTGGTGGTGGGGAGAAGACACAAGCTAGGGAGAAAGAAGGCTTACCTTGAGGGAGACCCCCAATGGTGAGCTGGAAATATCAGTGGAGCTTGAGCCTGGGGAGCAGAAGGTGCAGCTGAGACAGACTCTGGAGGGCTCGCTCTTGGCGGCCTCAGGTGTGGAGGCTTGTCCTCAGGCAAAGGGACACGTGGGGGAGAAAAGCCTCACGCAGGTGCAGCACGCACCGCTCAGATGGAGGAGCCTATGGTCTGGTGTGGGAGCACAGGGCTGGAGCCAGGGCGGCTTCTGCACGGGCCAAGGAGCGGCGTGGGGAATGAAGGCGCTGAGACTGTGAGCTGGAGAAGCCCCTGACACGCCTGCCATCGGTGCGAGTGAGCTGAACCCTGCCAAGGGTCCCTGTCCTCACCCGCTTTACCTGGAGCCAAAGCACCGCGAGGGGAGGGCGCTCCACACAGGAGACGGCCAAGCTCATCCTCCTGAGGCACCATCTTTGTGAACAGGGTCAGGTCACTAGCAAGAGTGTCCACCCTCCCCGTCCCTGGATGCCACCAAGGACGGCTGAGCCCACCTGAAGTGGTTAAGACTGGAGGAGCAGGGCCCACATGTGCATGTGTGTACACACACACACACACACACACCCCGGCTGGCTCCTTCTCAGCTTCAGTGTCAGCTCAAACATCACCTCCTCTGAGAGGCCCTCCCTGATTACCAATTCAAAGTGGCTCCCCCTCCCTGCCCCCATCCGGTACAGCACTCTCTTAGTATCACCAGCCCGTTTCCCTTCTTGAAATGATCTTCCCCGTGACCTTGCTGATTACCTGTGTCCCTCACTCCACAACAGTAGGGATAGTACCTGTCTTACTCATTACTGAAGTTCCAGGCCCTGCGATCTTGCCCGGCCCACAGCAGGTACTCAATAGAAACTGGGTGAAAATAATGAACTGGACTCAGCATCTCTCCTTAGGACTTCTGGAGCAATCCAGGAAGGGTTCTGCCTCAGGAACGAGTTGGACACCCCTCGCCTTGCGGACCAAGCTGCAAATGCACACGTGGGGGACAAACCCCCATGACTTGGTTTACATCCAAGCGAGCTCCACAGGTCTCCACGGCCAACCTGCGTCAGGAGCCTCAGAGCCTGCGGGCCGGCTGCTTACCGAGCTCCACGTCCTGGTCGTCCGTCAGCACCAGGATGATGTTGGGGCGGATGTTTCTGCGGTCCCTCTGAAACCTGCCTTTCAGGCGGTGGTGGGACAGGAACGCCGAACTTCCCCCCAGCAGAGAGAAAACGGTTGCGGAGAGCAAGCAAAGCAGGAGGCTGGGGGGGGCCATTTTACGTTCTGCCGATCCGGGGCTTCTGGCAGGACCCACGAGTCTGAAGTGGCGTTTTGTGGACGTGTCTCTGGTCCCTTCTTCCCGCTCTACTCACGGATCTAAAGTAGGAAGAAAAGAATCAGGTCAGTCTTTACGTAAAGGCCGCCTGACGGCTCGGGCTTGCATAATGATTCCTGGCATGGACAACGAGGGTTCCTTTGATCAGGGGGAGCTGGGAGCAGAGGAAACCTAACTCGGAGAAAGTGAGAAGGAAAGAACTTACAATGTGCTCAGGTAACAGAGTGGCAGGAAAGCTTTCTGTGACCGCTTCTGCAGACAAGATTTCTCCCCTGGGCCGGCAGTCTTCTGAACGTGCTGGTGGCGGCCCTGGCCCCCATCAGATAGCCAGCCTATCTCCGAACCCGCCAACCGGTTCAGCAGACAGATCAGCCCCAAAGAAAGGAAAAGAAGGAGCCCAGACATTTCTGGGGGCGGGGAGGCAGAGGTGCGCAGGACGCAGTCCCCGCTCTTGGGCAGCCTGTGGCTCAGGTAGGGTGTGGATGAGCAGGGCTACACAACCCTGTGTGTGTTCCAGTCACAGCTCTGTCGCTCGCCAGCTGGGTGTCCTCCCCCTCAAGCCAGTAGGGGACCTCAGTTTTCCCGTGAATAAAATGGGGAGACAGGGTTGTTATAGGAGCTCAAGCCAGCAGGGATGTGTGTGAAGGCGCCCTGCAGACAGATCCCATAGCTGGACAAGTTATTCACATGGGTTTTAAGTTTGCAGAATCAACAAAAGGACAAAAGAGAAAACTGAGGGCTAAAAAGCTACGGGAGAAGAGCTGTCACGGTCTGTTGCGACCTCGGTCACCCCTGGACCCCCCAGGTCAGATGCGGTCACAAGCAAAGGTGGGAGGGAAGGCAGGATGGGCGCATCTTGGCTTGGGCAGGTCTGATCTTGTTCTGCTCTTTGCTCTCTGTGGTCATTTTTCTACTTCTTGAGGAAATGAGCCTTCAAGTCTTTCCAGATATAGACTTTAGGTCTCATTTATTTAAAACGAGACTGAGCAAGCAGACGTGTCAGGAGGAAACCAAGCTTGTTGGAGGTGGGGCCGCGTGACCTTGAAGGACTCTGCCCACCTCCCCCCCACCCTTGCCGAAGTCCCAGCTCAGGGGACTCATCAAGGGCTCTGGTCCATAGAAGGGGATGAGCCACTGCAACAGCCCCCTAAGAGGTCCCCTGTTTCTCCCGACTGCACCCCCACCCTCCGATTTCTCCAGGGCACCGGCAGGATCTTCCTAAAATGCAAATCCCATGTTATCACTCTGCAGCCTGACCCAGGGCACAAGATAGAAGGGACTCACTCACTCCAGGTGGCACCAGTGCGAGGCACTCACTTCACTTTAGCCCCAGTCCTGTCCCTCACCTGCTCAGACCCTCCCTTGGCTTCCCTAGCCCAAGGAATACAATACACACTCCCTACCAGGGCCTATAGGTGATTCAAGTGGTCCAGCCCCTGCCTACTTCTCCTCCTTCCTCCCAATTGCTCCCTAGCTCCACGGGTTTCTTTCTGTTGACAAGTCAAGTGTGTTCCTGCCCCACGACCTTTGCACTTGTTCTTCCTTAAGCCTGGCAGTCTTTTCCCAGATTGATTTTCTATCCTGGGCTCACTCTCCTCTGCCAAGTCTTGGCACAAATGTCACCTCCTCAGAAAGGCCTGCCCTGATTGCCCTATCTAAGGTGGTGCCCCCACGCGAGGCACTTTCTATATTTTGTAACCTGTTTTATTCTCCTCACAATCCCTACTACAACCTGTAATTATCTTAGTTGCCCAGTTCCCCCCACTAAAGGGTCAGCCCCACGAGGGTAGGAAGTAGGCCTGTGTTAATCACAGCTGGGTCCCCAGCACTTAGTATGAGGCCTGTCACGTAGTAGTAAGCACCAAATAAATATTCTGAGAGCTAAAGGAATGGAGATTTTGTTAAGATCCTCTGAGTTCTGCAGACCGAGGGACGTGGGACTTGGCAGGGCCATGCCATAACCTCGGTATGGAGGCTCAGAGGCATCACCAACCCCCTTCCCCTGTCATCCTCCCCCAGGAAGGGTCCCGGGGTGGGCTGCTCTTTGTCCCTCGGATCCATTTTCCACTCTGCTCTGTGTCCCAGGAAGCCAGTCTCGCCTCTGCAGACTGCACCTGCCCCATCTTTGGCTTCCTGCGGTTTTGCCAGTGGGAGTTCTGCTGGGAGGCTGCTGCGCAGGGGGAGGCAGGACATCAGCATGTTTTTCCAACTCTGCTCCCCGCCTTGCATCAGCGGCACCCCAGTGCCTTTGTCTCTCTAGGCTGGCCACTGTTCTAGCTTTCCTCCAGTCCTGGGGGCACCTCTCAGCCTCTGCTTGCCCCTTCAAGCCTGCGGGTAGCGATGACTCTCCTCCCGTCCTAGCTCCCTCCGGGGGTTGCAAGATTCCTTGTTTGCTCCCTTACCCCAAACTGCTCCTGGAAGTAATGCCTTTAGTCGACACTCTTGGGGGCAGGCTGGGAGCAGAAGCAGACTCCACGCAGTGCTTCCCTCCCCAGGGGCCTCCAACAGGACATCTGTGCAGGGAGGGGAGATGAGGGTGATCACGTTCTCAGGAGCGCTGACCTGGGAACCGTGACTTTCACAGGCCCTGAGGGCAAGCACCAGCTTCCATCCTGTGGCCTATCGACAGCCAGATCCACCGCACCAACTGTGTTTTGAGCACCTGCTCTGTGCCACACTGTGGATGGTTAAGACATGGACTTTGGACTCACTCGCTGGGTGACGCCAGGCAAATAACGCAACTCTGTGCCTCAGTTTCCTCATCTATAAAATGGGTGTGGAGGATGAAACGGGTTCATACAGAGCGCTGAGACCACAGCCTGGCACATGGAATGACCCAGAACACATCATTCACAGAGTAAACCATTCCTGGATGATGGTCGCTGTAGTTGTGGGTGGGTTGTGACGGGTGCTCTGCTTGCAGAGTCTCCTCCACTCCGACCACCTCCCACACAGGTATGAGTGCTGTCCCCATTTTACAGTTGAGAACTCGGGGGCTTAATCACGGGCCTGAGATCACCCCGGGGAGGAAATGGCAGAGACAGTTTGACCTCTGCTCCCCCTTGACTGCTCAGCGTGGGTGCCCTCCCCTAAACGCACCTTTCCCAACGACCCCCATTCAGGTGCCACAGCCCCCATCGCTGGTCTATCTGCACAACCCTTCCACTGTGACATGGCCTTATTTAAAAATAAAAACATAAATACGTGTTTTTGGAAAAGCAAACTTTCTATCCAAGGGTAAAGGAAAAATTGGCATTCCCGTCTCCATCAAACTAACTCACACAAAATGAAAGAAAGCAGACACTGTTACTCAGTCTCACAGCTTCTCGTTCCTTCCTAAGGCTCTAAGCTGAGCTCTGTGCCCACCTGCTTTCCCACCTGTACCTGCTCTCTTTCTAGGTGTTGAAAGGAGTCAAAATGCATTAGCACCGTCCCAGACTTTCTGCTGGCGGGAGTGGGAGGCCGGGAGAGGGTTGAAAAGGAGACATGTTCCACCATCGAATCGGTCCCTGAATTACCCCAAATCATGGGGTAGTCCTCCAATCATGTTGTTTATCAGTCTGTGTCCCACCCGCCCCTGGAAACACATCAGGATGCTTTGTGCTTTGCACTTGAACTGATGCACCAACCATCTCACCTTCATGTGTGAAACGCACATTCATGTGCCTTCAGATAGACATCAAGCACTAAAATAACATCGAGAGACTTTCCAAGGGATGCCCCACAACTCTCTTCTATCAGAAACAGAGAGCTTGCAATGCTCCAGCCCCCGATCTGTCCATTTTACGTTTAATCTGCATTTCCGCCCATCCAATTATACCCATTTTATTGATGAGGAAGCTGAGGCACAGAGAATTAAAAGTACTTTTCTCATTATTACATGGTTAAATAAGTGGCAGGCATGGGGTTCAAACCCAGTCTGGCTCGACAAGACTGCTCAAACAGAAGCCCCTGGAAGCAGACCGCTGGGCAAGTTCCTGAGGCTCCCAACCTGTTTCCTTCCTCATTTGTCAAATGGAGCAGCAGGTGGCCAGGTGTCCTCTGAGGGTCTTTTGGGGCTCTGGACCTGTGAGGGAGGTATGGAGCTGGGAGCTGCAGCCTGCATTGGGAGCTCTGGGCCAGATGGTGAGTGGAGCTGGGAGACGTGATCACTGGACTCTGTTCCTGGCACCCATGTTGGTTTTCTCATGCAGCCCCCCAACCACAGTCCCCTTCACCCCCTGCTCCCCAGCAACTATAACCCACCAGCCAGGATGCTACCCCTCTGGATAGAAGTCAAAGCTCTGTGACTGGAGACTGGTGAATAACAGGGGCTAATTATTTCATCAGATCACGTCATCAGTAGGTCGATTTTTGATGAATTCCCCCAGCTCTGACTTCCCCTGGCCTTGTGCCAGCCTCTCTGGATGCTGAAGAAATCAATTAAAAATGACACATGGGATTCTGCCTCCATTTTTTTTTCCTCCTTGGAAAAAGATTCAAAGTGGTTAAACGGAGAGTATGTGGTGAATCTGTACAGCACCAGCAGCCCGATGTTCTGATTATCCCTCGGACACCTTGTCTCATTCCCACCAGCTTGCTGCAAGGTCCACCTGACTCCCTCTCTTTGTCCTGTGTCTTCTCACAGACCTTGGCAAAGGCTTGCCAGTCGAGGAAGACAGCTCTGGAAATGTCTAGTATCCCAAGTGTTCAGAAGCATCACTCCTGCTTCTAGATTTATCTGTTAATCTGCACAGAGGAACAAGTCTCTGGTGGACCAATGACCCCTCGGCCCCACAGACCACAGCTTCGGGGAAGCTCCCGGGACCTCACCCAGGCCTGTCCAGGAAGACCCAGATGGTAGTCTTCCTCTGAGGATCCCCAAATTGCCAACAAGATTAGCCAAGAGGAGTTTGGGAATGATTGGGCAGCTGAGGGGCTGGGAGAGGAGGATGTGGCCGGAGGCAGAACAAGGCACTGACCATATGGAAGAGTGCTCAGGGAGAAGGGGAGAAAGGGGACTGTAGGGTGTGGAGAGATGCCCCGTGTGCTGGGGCCAGGTGGTCCAGACAGCTCGGCCACTTATGTCTTCCTTCATTTACTTTATAAATTTTTATTTAGGGCCTACTATGTGCGAAGCACAGTGTTAGGTGGGAGGATAATCCTGCCTGGATCCTAACAGCCTCCTAACTGGTTTCCCTGCTTCTACCCCCTCCTCCTTCTATCAAGTAGCCAGAAGATCCTGTTAAAACCAAAGAGCCTGTCTCCTTCCACTGAAAAGCCTTCAAGGGCTTCCATCTCATGCTGAACAAAACCCCAAACCCTCCAAAGGGCCAACGAGATCCTACACGGTCTGCTCATCTCCTCTCGGACCTCATCACTTTTCCATTTTTCCCCTTGCCCACTTGGCTCTGGCCACATGGCCTCTGTGCTGTTCCTTGCACATGCCAGGCATGTCCCCACCCCAGGGCCTTTGCACTTGCTGTTCCCGCTGCTTGGAGCCCTCGTCCAGATATCTTCAAGGCCCTTTCCTCACCTCCTTCGGGTCTTTGCTTACATTTTGTCTTTGTAGGTTAGTAGAAATCTCTTCCCTTCCCACCCCTGACAAACTATGTATTTTACCTCTTTCTTTATGGGTCCCCCCTCCCCACCCACTCTCACTAGAGTGTCCGCTTCCTGAGGGCATGGATTTTTGTCAGCTTTGTTTCACACCTGTATCCCCAACGCCTGAAACAGTGTTTGGCACGTAGCTGACACCTTAGCTATTTACTGTCTTAGCAAAGAATTTTCTCCCCGCTGGAAAAAACACCTCCAGCTGTGGTTGGGGTCCCTGCCACCCCCTTACTGCGTCAGGTAGGGGCAGCCTGACTGTAGGGCGGAGCATGTGACCCAGGTAGAGCCAATCAGCACTTCCTGGCTCCCTAGCTCCAGTGATTGGCCCAGAGGCAGACATGTGACCCGGGCCTGGCCAATGGGAGAGAGCGGCAAGAAGCCGTGGGATGAGTGGCTGGGTGCAGGGAGTGGGAGAGCCGTCCCTGCCAGCAATTGGGAGGCTCCGAGGGGATGGTGGGGACACCGGGCTGAACCTTGTCGCTAGTCACAGGCTCAAACAAGTAGCCTTTGCTGCTTCAGCAACAGGAAGCACCGGGATCAGTACAGTAAACACCCTTAAAGAACAGTGATGAAGAATAACTGATAATTATGGGGTACTTATCACAGGCCCTGCCCATTTCTCAGCACTTTTCCCGTTCCCCACGTCACCCTTACAACATCCTTATGAAGTTGGACGTTCTACTTGCAGGTGAGGAAGCTGAGGCACGGAGAGTTTTCGAGAACTTGCCCACGGTCAGGCAGTTTGGAGGTGGAGGAGCGGAATATCGTCCCTTGGCCCACCTCCTCCCCATCCTCTGTGCTTCCCTGCGCCCTGGGAGGTTCACTTGGGTGGACCACATCAGTGGGCTCCATGCTTTCTCGCTCCTGGTGGGGTTTGGCCGAGGGGGAGGGGGGACACCGCCAGGGGATGGGAAGGTGGGAGGAGGGGCCCGGGCACTTGCCAGGCGTCCTTCCTGCCCAGGTGCTGGGAACTGAGCACATCCCTCTATTGCTCTGCCGGGGGTCACAGCCCCTGTGGGTGGCCCTCTCCAGGTTCCAGCAAATGCTCCCCATTGTCCCCAGCCCCAGGGATCTGTATATTCATTTTCCTACACTCTGCTCACACCTTTATTGGAGGGCACCATCTGTTTCCTGCAGGGCCCTGGGTGGGTAAAGCAAGCAGACCTCACAGCTGAGATTTGCACCCAGAGGTCCTGACCCCAGAGCCCCGTCTTGACTCCTATTCTCATTTGGAAACCAAGGAATGATACAAGAAGTTGTGGTTAAGTGTATCACACAAACAGGAAGAAGAAGGGGGAAACTGCTGGCCTGGGGGGCAGTCAGAGAGGGCTGCCTGGAGGAGGTCTTAAAAGTTTAAGAAGCCTAAGAGGAACAAAGTTCTGAAGAATCCACAGGGTTTTTCTGAAGAAGAGGGTGGCGGACAGGGTGCTTCTGGCAAGGGAAACGGCCTAAGCAAATAGCAGGCTGAGTGGGAGGGATGGAAATGTGTGGTCCCGAACCTCACAAGCTCAGAAGTTGTCTAGACAGGGGATGACACAAGCACATCTGTTAAACCCTACACTCCCCTGGCGTCTCCCCTTCTTCCTGGTCACAGGTTTTTTCCAGCCTTCTCTCTTCCTCTCCAGGGCTGTCAAGAAAGGACAGGAGCTCCTGTAACCTATGGATACAGACTCTCCCTGTCTTCCCTCCCAAGGTGCCAGGGCATCTGGGGGCTCTCTGTGCCTGGCCTTAGAATTCCGGCGGGAGGCAGGGAACTAAGCCAGCTCTCCAGAGCAGGACACGAGACAAGAGAAGGGTTTTTCAAAGGGAGGAGGCAAAGATCAGCCTTCAAGACAAGGGCTCAGGATCTGGAAAGGAAATTAGGGCATAAAGAGAAGGGCTTAGGAACCCCATTGCTTGCATAACTATTCATTTGACAAGAAATCCTTAAAGACCTACTATGTGCCAGGCACAGTTCTTGGCACTGCAGATAAAGAAATGAAAAAAAAAAAAAAGTCCCTGCCCCCAGGGAGCTGATGTTCTAAGGAGTCAACAGATCAAAAGCTAGAGTCAAAAACCTTTAGCTAAAAGTGAGAAGTGACAGGATTCACTTCTTGGCGGACTTTTAGGACGGGACCATGGAGTATAGTTAGAGCTCAAAGAAAGCTTAGAAACGATATATTCAAGGTGCTGGAAAGCTGACCATCACAAGGTTTTGTATGTAAAGTGAGTGGGTGTTTGGGAGGCCATATGATTCACATGCCCGAATATATGAGCATCTATGGTCGAGTACTGTTTCATGATCAGTGAAAACCAGACACAAATCTCTAGTCTCATGGAGCTGACAGAGAGAGTGGAGAAAGCCAAGCAGATAGATATGTACTAAAATGCAGCAGGGAACAGGCTGAGAAGGGAGGCGGGGCGATGGGATCTGGAGCCAGACAGCTGGCATTCAAATCTTGGTTCTGCTATGGACTAGTTCTTGGGCAAGTAACTTACCCTCTTGTGGCCTCAGTGTCTTCAACTGTAAAGTGAGGCCACTAAGAGCACTTAAAGAGTTGTAAGGAGGAAATGGCTTAATGCCTGTGAAGCCTTTAGAACAGGACTGTATACAGTTAGGTGCCCAATACATGCTGTCTAGCATTATTTGTTGGGTTTGGGCCAACGTACTTTCTATAACAGCATCCAGTTTTCATCTGGGGATCTTCTCCCCGATCTTTGGTCCATAAGGTTCAAATTAGGCAGCAGCTGCAGAGCTCCAAGGCTAGACCATGGGATCCAGACCCGAGCCAATCAGAGCCTTCCAATCCCTCTTCCTCAGTGATTGGCCAATCAGGGTAATCTGGGCATCTTCACCTAACTAGGAGGAGATGCCTACCCTTTCCAACTGGCTAACTGGTTCCACGTCATTCCACCATGAAGGTAAGGGAAGCCTGATGCCATCTTGCCTCATGTAGAGGTGGAATGAAGCCAACACACAGAAGAAAACAGAGCTGAGAAATGGTACATACTTGGGTTTGGAAACATTTGAGACCTGGATCTAGCTAAACCTGAAGGAGGAAGATTTACATCTGGATTCTTTGTTTCAGGCGCCAATAGATTCCTTTTTCTCTTTTGACTAGTTTGAGTTGTTTTCTTTCTTCTTAGGTCAGCTTTCTCATACGTTGACTCCTTAGGGACATGAATCAAATTCTTTGTTTCTTAGGTCGCTCCAAGTTGCTTTCTCTGTCACTTGCAACCGAAGGAACCCAAATGGTAGAGCAAGCTGGAGACAGAGTGTTGACTCAGGTGGCTTCCCAGCCACCTCCTGCCTCTGTGTAGACAGACCTGACAACATGGCTTGCTAGCCCTCAGCCTGGGCCTGGGCCCAACTCTCTGCCTTACTGTAAGCAAACTTTCTTCATCCTTATTTGTCAACCGATAAGAAAAAGGTGGTGTGGAAAAGCAGAAGGAACGTGGGCGTGGGAGTCATGAATTCTGGTCCCAATTTGGTCTCAGTTTCCTCATCTGCCAAGCCAAACAGACTGTTCCTGGGCACAGCCCTGGAGTTTGGGATGGGTGGAGTCTGACAGGTGGAGAGAGGGCCTTCCCTGGCCACCCTCCTGGAAGCAAGCCTCCCTGTTACTCTTGGCCTCATCCAAATTTTGTTCTCTTCAGAACACTCATAACACGTGCGATTCTTTATGCACTCTTCTATTCTGGTCTTTATTTTGTGGGGGTTGTTTTCTCCCTGGAAGCTCTGCAGGGGTAGGGCTGTCTCTTTTCTTTTTTTTAAAAAAGAATTTTTAAAAAAGATTTATTTATTTGAGAGAGAGAGCCCTTGCAAGCAGGGAGAGGGGCAGACGGGGGCGGGGGGGAGAGAGAGAGAGAATCCTCAAGCAGACTCTGCACTGAGTGGGGAGCCTGATGTGGGCTCGATCCTAGGACCCTGAGACCATGACCTGAGCCCAAACCAAGAGTTGGACACAACCGACAGAGCCACTCAGGCGCCCTAGGCTCTTTTCTAAATAGTCTCAGCCCCTGGCACAGCCTGGGTGCTAATTCTTCCAGTTACTCAACAAATATTTACTGAGCACCTACTACGCACAGGTCCTATCCTATGTGCTGGGGATCCAGAAATAAACAATCTTTCATGAATCAGACACAAATAAATCATAGGCCTGAGGTGATGAGTCTTAAGGGTGTGAGGCAAGAGAGGGAGGTCAGAAGTGCTGGTGGGGGATGGCTGCATCTTTAAATGGCGGGGGGTCAGTTGGGCAGAGTCTTGAAGGAGGTGAAGGAATATGCCTTGCAGATACTTAGGGGAACGGTGTTCCAGGCCTAGGGAAAAAGAAGTGCAGATGTCCTGGCGGAGGAGCGTGTCTGGGAGTCTGTGGCACATAATGGGGGCACGTGTAGCTGGAGTGGAGTTGAGTGATGGGAAGGCTAATACTTGCAGTGAGTGGAGGATCTGGAAGGTTCCAGCCTGGGAGTGTTGAGATTGGATGTAGATTTTAACAGGATCCTTCTGGCTGCATGTGGAGAACAGACTGCAGGGCGTGAGGGTGGACTGAGGGAGGCCAGCGAGACAGCTGCCTGGACAGTGCTTGGACGAGGACAGGGGCAGTGAGGGGGCGAGATGTGAGATTCTGGATATTGTTAATGAATAAATGAATGAATGAATGAATGGAGGATAGACTGGCACACGCCAGTGCTCCAGTGATTATTTCTAACCATTGACCTTCAACCTTAGCAGGAGAATAAAATCTTTTTTTTTTTTTTTTTTTTTAATGCTCAGGGACTCATGATCAGGGACAGCATGGCTGGCTGGTCTCTGCTTTAGAATGGCTGAGGCCACAGCTGAAATGACAGAAGGGCTGGGGACTTGATTCACTGGGTGGCTGCTACTGGCAATTGGCTAGGACCTCAGGGGGGCCTCTCCTTCCTCCCCACATGGTGGCCTCAGGGTGGGCTCTGATTTCTTATGTGGCAGCTTCTGGCTCAGAAGGTGGGTGCCCCAGCGATGGGCAGTGCTGCCTCAGTTTTTCCAACTGAACTCGGTCTTCTCTGCTGTCCCCCCAGTGTCACCCCCACCACATTCTCTTGGTTTCACAAGACTGGCCAGATTCAGAAGGAGGGACAGGACCCCACCTTTCCATAGAGGAGTGTCAAGGTCACGGCAGAGACGAGCATGCTGGCTATCTTGAGGCCGTCTTGGAAACACAGGGGAACCTGCCAAGTCCCAGAGGCCGGGGCACCACGGCGGGGGGAGCCATGGGCCTCTCTCGGGCACACAGCACCCTTTCTAGGAAGTGAAACTTAAACTGAGTCAGATTCCGTGTCTGCATCTGGCAAGCTTTGGAGTCTGTGCCCACGCTCAGTTCAAAGATCCCTGAGCCTCAGGAAGCCCTGGGTGACCCGAAGGCTCCCTGGACCCCAGGCCTCCGTCTCATAATACCCAAAGGGGTTCAATCAGTGGTGTCAGGTCCAGAAGGTTCTGAAGGGAGCAGAAGAGGCAAAGAGAAAAGCTTGCGCTGCACGTGGAAAGCCTCTCACCCCCATACTTCAGAGAACGAAGCTTCTCCTGTTTTATCAGCATGGAAATCATTAATTCCCCTTTAAAAAAAAAAAAAACAACCTTCTCCCTCCTCGTTTTTAAGTAGAAAGGAAACCCCCAACTAACCCAAAAACCCCAAGTGAAGTGTGGGACCAGGCTTCAGGGAACTGGCCCCTAACTGCCCTCACTTCCCTCCTGCTTTGGTGGGAATGACACTCCTGAGGCTCGCCCCTTGGCCCTCTGAGCCCACGGCCACTGTGCCCATGGAAGCCATCCAGGAGGGAGGCCACCGTGTCACCGGGCAGCTGGCTGGCTTGTCGGGGGTGGGCGCCAGGCCATTCTTTGATTTGGGGGGGGGTGCATTATAGGGTGTCTACAGCCTCCCTGGCTTCCCTACGTGGGACATGTGAGTAGCACCCACCCCCGGCCATGGATAGCAAAAATGTCTCCAGATATTGCCTCATGTCCCCTGGGGGATGTAATCGCCCCCAGGGGAGAAGCCCTGCCGTAAATGGATAGCAGCATAAAGAAACAAATGCAAAGACACTGCAGTTGGATTCTTGCTTGCCAAGGGCACTGATCTTTTTCTTACAAGGGGAGCAGGCCGCCTTGAAGACCACAAAGGAGGGGTTACAGGGACTCCTTCCCTGATGACTCAGAAGAGAACACCATGAAATTCCATGTCATTTATGGCATGACCCCTAAAACGTGGCCCCTAAGAGGAGGACCACTGGGTCCTGCCCACCGGAAACCATGCCTTCATCCAGTCAATGGGACTGGGTTGGCCAGAGCCCAGTGGGCTGGCCCACGGCTTAGGCTCAGAAGCCTGGATGTTGTTTGGTTACTTTTGGAGAGAGACACCTGTCTGTAGTGGCCTTTGTCTAAAGTGGGGCCTCAAACTCAGATGCCTGCAGGGGCTAGGCAGGAGAAATGAGGGACGTGGTCTGGATTTAGGGGGACAGGTTGGGGGGTGGGGACTGGACCACAATGGAGAGGTCATTTCTAAAGTGAAGACATTCAATACATTTTAAACACTGAGCACACCGAGCAAAGCTCCTCTGGAGCTTGGCCATAGGCCTATTTGCAACCCTTCAAAGCTATGTGATCTTTCCTGAGCACCTACTGTGTGCCGGGTGCTCCGTAGGATGTTGGGAAGCAGCCATGAACATGGAGCAGGTCAGGCCTCTGCCCTCAAGGAGCTGACATCCTGGTGGGGGAGACAGATAATAAAGGGAGATGAATTTCAGGTTGTTTTAAGAGCTTTGAAGAAAATCGTCAGGGACCCAGGATAGAGAGTAAATCAGGGGAGGCCCCTAGGAAGGGGTGATGTTTCAGGTGAGACCAGAAGGTGGTGAGAAGCTAGTTGTAGGGGAAGTGCTTTCTAACCAAGGGAAAAAGCAAGTGCAAAGGTCCTGAGGTAGGACTGAGTTTGGTTGAAGAACAGAATAAAGACCAGTATGGCAGAAGCAGAAGTGGGAGCCTGCCATAGAGGAGGTTGGACATCACCTTCCCCTGGCCCACACCTTCCACGTAGGCCACACCTGTTGTTCTTGCGAGGTGTTTAGGGGAAATGGGAATCAGACACAAATTCCCACCTCTGTTCTTTGTTCTTTTGTCTCAGCTGTGGACAGAGGCTTCCCTGGGAGCAAGTTACAAAGTTGTTTCTGCACAAGGCCTTTGGCCAAAAGCAATAAAGTTGGACCTGAACAGAGTCATTATTCATCCCTAATTGTGGGCCGGCTCTCAGTGTAGACTGAGACTGTAGATCTTAGCTGGGACTGAGGATTCCAGTCTCCTATTTTTTAACCCCACACTCTTGGTACAGTTGACCCCCACAGGACACGTATTTATGGTTCCAGAGACTGTATGTAGTTCCCTTCGAAAAGAACATAAAGGGATACAGATCTGTTCTGGCGGCCCTGGTATTAATCTTCTCATTCTTTCTTCCCTTTCCACCCAATCCACAGCCGTGGGCGCCATCCTCACCCATCATATGCCCCTGCGATTAGCAGATGAGCTTCTCATTAGCTCACCTTGGAAACGGCCCGGCGTTTACAATTATTTGAGAAGCTTGTACTCATCGGTGGGGGAAGGAGTCGGAAGCAAATTTTACCAAATAAGTCACTAAATTTAGAGACGCGAGTGGAGAGAATTTCGCATGACAGGTCCATTTCCAACCCTGACATGCTGTGCAGTCTAATCAGCAGCTGGAAAGACTGCCACAGGGAGAAAAGCCATAGGTTAGAGGTGCTCCTTGTGCTCGGATCAGCTTCTCCCGCTGGTGGTCTCACTGCACTGGGGGGTTCACCGGGTATCAACAGGTGTACTTTGTGTCACCCTCTCCTGCCATGTGACCTAGTGGTAATCATGTGACCAAAGTTGGTCAATTAGACTCTCTTACGGGGCTTTTGACTCTTAAAAGGAATGTCAAGAGCAGAAGGAAAAATCAGGGTGCATTTGTCCCATTGGAACCCCTCCTCCAGCAACTCCTGCTGGGGGTGGGGGGCTAGAGCTTTCTAAGCTAAAGCCTTAGAAGGCCTGGCAGCTTTCATTTTTGTGTTTCTAGGAGTCAGGCTACCCCGAGACCATCATACTGTGAGGAAGGGCAAGCAGCTGTGGGAAGAGGCCATGGGGAGGAGGATGGAGGATTCAGCCGATGGCCCCAGTGAACTCCCACCTGATGACCAGCACGAGCCGCTGGCCATTTGAGTGGAGCCACTGTGGACCTTCCAGCTGATATCACAGGAAGCAAGAGAACCAGCCAGCAACCCACAGAATTGTTACAAATACACTGTTGCTTTAAGCCACTGAGCTGGGGGCGATCTGTTACAAAGCAGAAACACAACCAAAGAGCCTTGAATGACACTGATTCGAGCCCATTCCTCCAACTGAAATGTCACAAATGACTGATGATGGATCAAGATGTTTGGTCTCCAGTGGCCAATGGCTTTAATCAGATGAACACTTAAAGGAGAACTCATTCACTCATTTTTCCATCATTGTTTCAAACAGCCAGTGAGCTGAGCACTGAAGGTACCAAGATGAACAAGCTTAAGGAGCTCCTATTCCAGTGGGAGCACCGCACATGGTGCCTCAGTTCCCTCAATTTCAAAAATGGAGATGATAATAGGCCTTGATCAAAAGCTTTGTGGTGATGAGGAAATGCTTGGCAACAAGCACCCAATAGCTCTTAGACTTCTGTTATTATTGTAAACAAAGTTGCAATGCATGGTCTCTAGAAATGGTGGCTGTTTGATCTGAACAAAGTGTTGTGGAGGAGGAATGAACTCCAAGGACCATGTGGGCCAGGCAGGTGACATAAATGACTCAAATGAGCTCAAATGGGCTCAGTGTAAGAAAACCCCACACACTCTCTTCTCTCCAGCTCTCATTCTACACTTTTGACAGAGGCGTAAGAACAAAGAAGTACTGCTCCACAATGAGAACAGCAGGGCATGTGCAATGACCAATGGCAAGTGACCCTGATTGCAGCCTCAGACAATAGGGAATGGGGCGGCGGGGGTACCGTGGCAAAGTGGAGAACCCACGGTCAGTGGGGATGGGAACTCAGGGTGGCCAAATATGGCCCACGTCTCCCTATTTTTCACAAGCTGGAAACTCTAATTTTTAAAAGGAAAATCTCACAATTTTTAAAGACCTGACAACTTACTTGAAAAAATGTTCAAAACAGCATGTAGGTTAAACATTTCTGTGAGCTGAATATAGGCCCTGCTTAGACAGCTTGTGACGTCCTACTCTAATAGGACAGAACAAGGAGAGACTTCTTTGTGCTCCACTTTCCCTGTCTGTGAAATGGGGATTAGAAGGTCTCTGTGCTATAGATGGAATGTGTGTGTCTCCCCCAAAATCCTATGTTGAAACCTAATCCCCAATAGGATAGTATTAGGAGGTGGGGTCTTTGGGAGGGTGGAGCTCTCACGAATGGCATTAGTGTCCTTCTAAACTAGACCCCAGAGAGTTCCCTTGCCCCTCTGTCATGTGAGGACACGAGAAGGTGTCATCTGTGACTGTGGAAGTGGTCTCTCACCAGACTCTGAATCTGCTGGCACCTTGACCTTGGTGAGAAATTTCTGTTGCTTATAAGCCTTCTAGTGTCTAGTCTTCTGTTACAGCAGCCTGAACAGACGAAGAGGGCCAGCATCACGAAGTCACCATGTGTTCACCTGAGTGGGCATTCAGAACGCCGCCTGGTGTGCGGAAATGTGAGCTTTCAGGAGCGTGAGTTCAGGAGAGGAGGTGAGAGAGGCAGGTCTTCTGAGCTGTGACAGCTCCTTTCAGGAGGGGCCCGTATGGGTGGGGGGAGAGTAGATTTCCCAGGGCACCTGCAGAAATGTCACGCCGCTGATCTCGCATATTAACATTCATGTCCCCAGCGGAGCCTTCTGCCACAGCCCTTCCTCATCCCCGCTGTGGCCTGAGGGCGATGGCCGCCCCTCTCTGAGCGATGTCAGCATGAACCCCAGCTCCAGTTCGGGGCCGGTGAGTGCAAAAGCAACCCTCCCCACTCCCACCTTTGCTTTCTGCAAATGACAAACTGGTTTTGACTCCTTTGCCTTGAGCAGTCACCTGCAAGCAAGGATCCCCAAACACTAGATTCAGACCCAGCTGTACATCTTCAAGCCTCCTTCCCAGATTCCTTCATCCAAAAAATATCTCCTGAGCACGCAGAGTGCTGGCCCTGTTCTGGGTGCTAGGGATACAGAGGTGAACGAGACAGATCTGCTTCCTCTAGCCACAGGGCTTGCTTTTAGTGAGAGGAGAGAGACAAAGAACAAATCAACAAATAAGCACATTGAGATAACTGCAGAGAGTGGTAAGTGTAAGTGTGATAAAGCAGGCGTCATTCTAGGTATTATCTAAGGATGTGATGTTTGAGCTGAGACCTGACGGATCAGAAGGAGCCAGACTTGTGATATCCAGGCAGAGGGGACAGCAAGTGCAAAGGCCCCGAGGTTGGAACAGGCTTTGCTGTGGCCAGTGTGACAGTGTAATAAGCTTGGAGGAGCGGGGTGTGAGTTGGGGGCTGAGGCCAGGCAGCACAGGACAGGGTAGCCTATGGCAGGGGTCTGGACTTTACTATCGGCACAACAGGCCACCGGAAGGAGGGTTTTATTACAGGAGCTGCCACCACCTATTTGCAGAAATGCCCAGCAGAAGGCACCCCATCCAGCACCTTCTCTTTCTGTGTTAGCAGTCTGAAACTTCAGCTGTACACGGGAGTCACCTGGGAGCTCTAAAATATCCTGATGCCCTGGCCCTACCCCCGGGGCACTGATTTAATTGGTCTGGGGAGTGGCCTGGGTGCTGGGATTTTTACAAGCTGCCCTGGAGATGGCTAGGAACTTGTGCTCCGCTTATGAGCATCTCCTGAGTACGTGGTGACAAGCCCACCTTGGGCTTCCAGGACGGGCTCAGAGCCCTACAGGGTTGGTCCCCAAAGTTTGCTCCCTTCCTGAGCTGGCCTGGCTGAGGCCCAAAAGTCAGGTGGGGGGGGGTCAGGGTGGGGAGTGGGACATGGCGGAGCCCATCAGCTCAGGAAGCCTCAGACTCGAGCTCTAGGCCCAGTTACCTCTTCTACTTGTGGCCATCTGTCCGAGCTGGACTCCCTCCTCTGCGGCGGGGGGGTGGAGGGGGGAACCACAGCCTTCCTTATGGGCAGGGCAGTTGAGAGAGGTGGTGTAGAACCCCTTCGAGAAGCTAAAAAGAAAGCAGTGGATAGTTCCCCGCAAAACCAAAAAACAGAACTACCCTATGATCTAGCAATTTCACTTCCAGTATTTACACAAAGGAAATGAACTCACTATCTCGGAAAGATACCTGCACCCCCTTGTCCGCTGCAGCCTTATTCGCGACGGGCCCAGACACGGAAGCAGCGTTGGTGTCCGCTGAGGGATGAGCACACAGAGAAGGGGTGGTGTGTAGACACACATCATGGTCTGGTCTATCACTCAGCCATGAGAAAGGAGACCCTGCCATTTGTGATCACGTGGATGGACCCGGAAGGCATTATGCTTAGCGAAATAAGTTGGACAGAGAAAGACAAAGACTGTATGAGCTCACTTAGGTGTGGAATCTCGAAACAAAACAAAACACGGAACTCACACACAGAAGAGACTGGTGGTGGCCAGAGGTGGGGGGTGAGGAGTGAGCAAAATGGGTGAAGGTGGTCGACAAACAGGTGCAAACTTTCAGTTATAACTGGGGACAATGTACAGCGTGGTGACCATGGCTCATGAGGTTGTGTTGAGTATTTGCAAGTTGCTAAGAGAACAGATCTTAAAAATTCTCATCACGAGAAAAAACCATTTAACTGGGTGATGATGGATATTAACTATACTGTGGTAATCATTTTACAAAGTGTACGCATATCAAATCATCGTGTTGTACACCTAAAACCAATACATTGTTATAGGTCAATTATATCTCAATTAAAAAAAAAAAAAGCTAAAAAGGATCTATAAGTATAAGCAACGACGCCTGACTTTGGGAAGCAATTTTCATGCGTCCACTCACGTACTCGTGTCTCACTGTGAGTGCCAGTAGTGGGGAGGGTGCAAGGAAGCTAACTAGGATTATCTCCATTTTACAGAAGAGGGATCTGAGGCTCAGAGGGGCAGAGCAGGTATGTGAATCAGGAGGTCGGATTCTAGAGTGCATCTTCTTAACCACTGGGACACACCGATTCTCAGAGATGTGTCTTATGTACAGTCTTCTCTACCTTCTTCATCTCCTGCCTGGGTGGAAGCCACACCCGGATGGACCCAAGAACACGTCAATAAGAGGGCAATGAGCAGGAAGAGGAGCCTGGGGACAGCTCTGAGGCAGAAGCTGTGGGTGCCCCCCCAAGGACCTTCCCCCGTTTACAGGACCCCGACTTTGTTAAAGAGGTGGACCCTTGTCTTGGCAATAAACCAGCATTAGTCTAAGCCCATTGTTCTCAGAAGGGTGAAATCAGCCCAAAGGGGTGTTTGCAGGAATTTGTGAGGATTCTTTTGCTTGTCACAGTGACCGGGGGATGTTTCTGGCATCTGGTGGGGGTACAGGGATGCTGGATAATTTGTAACGCTCCACACAGTGAAGAACAGCCCCATTTCCAGCACGACTTTCCAATGTCCCACAAGACACTCACGTAGGTGAAACAGCTTTTATAGTTACCTGACCTCAGAAATGAACCCCATTTCACATATAAACACAAAAGATGTTTTGCCTGGTTCTCCTCTACACTGAATTTTCTGGGAATGCAACCACTAAGTAAACTGAGGGAAGACTGTAGTTTGTTTTGTGTAGAAATTTGGGGTAATTGTTCACTATCTGGGAAAATCACATTGTTTATGGCCATAGCACTTGTGGTATTTGAGCTGTCCAAACCACATGTTCATACCCCACTGCGTCTGTAATGGTCAGATTTATGGGATCCCACACTAGTGCGGGCATCTGACTGCTTCATTATGTCTTCCAGTGTAGTGTGTCTAAGATATTGTCATACATATGTTTACCTATAACTCACTTTCCTCTTGGTTTTCCTTTAAATTACAGTCGGGGTATTTGATCAATTAAGAAATGTGCAGATAAGTTATATTATCTATGAATTTATTTCAGGTAAACTTGGCAAAAACATTTGTTTTAAGAAGAGGGTGTCTGATCTGCTAATTTGGGGAACCACTGAGCTAAGTCAAATGAAAAGCCCATTTCCCTTTGCCAGTGTTTGGCTTAGGCTTGAGTACAAAACCCAACCCTGCAACAATGAGGCAGGAAGCAAAGTCTGCTGGGATGAGGGTGTTCTTGGAAGGAGTTTGCTCTCTGATTAAAAGACAAACAGCATGGAGTCCTGCTCTTTGTTTCCACTTTGTATGGAGATGTAATGTCTGGAGCTGCAGCAGCCACCTTGAGACCATGAAGCAGCAAGGCCAATGACATGACAAGGACAGAGGATCTGAGGACAGGAAGATCCTGGGTCTCTGAAGACATTATTGTACAAACAAACTGGCTCCAGGGCTCCCGTCTCAGACTCTTGTTAAGTGATAACTAATGTTTTTATTGCATAAACCACTCTCAGCCAGGAATTCCATTACTTGCTGTGAATACATCTTGAATCACATTCAAATGATTAGGACACTAAGAACTGTAGTAGGATTTCCTCTTCTCTGAAACATCCAGAAAAGTGGTCTGTGGATAGTGTCTGTCTCTAGAGCAGGCCAGTAATGCAGCTTTTGGATGATCTGATTTTCACCAGAGCATGAACATCTCCTGAACTTCTGGGAGCTGATCGTTTTTCATTCTCTTTCGAAAAGCTCCTCTTTTCTGGCTGCTGAGGTGGGTCAAGTCACTGAATGGGGCCCTGCCTGGGAGCCAAGAAGAAAGTCTATTGGCAGCATTCTTCACCTAGTACATCTGGCTTCCACCTGGCCAAACACATCTTGGGTACTGCTCGTCATCCCGGGGGAAGGCCCTGTCCATCAACTCACACTTACAAGACCTACGTATGTTTTGGAGTGTGTAGAATTCAAAATGGCTGTGGTCTCTGGTGAGAGAGAATTCCATTTAGTCTGGGTCTGGGCTGGAGGAGAAGCTCTGAAGACCATGCCAACAGGTGTTCTACCAAGGAGGCATCATGTTGCCTGTGAGGCCCAAGATCCCACCTGATCTTAAATTCCCAAGGGCATCTGTTGTAGCATCATGAATATTGAGTTTGGTCTGCTCATCACTGAGCAATGAGGAGATGGACAAGGGAAGGCTCAGCCTGGGCCTTTGGGAATTTCTCAGGAGCATGTGGGGTGTGCTAAAAATACTCATCAAATAGATGCAGAACAGGCATGATGGGAGGAGGGGACCATACCAGAGAATAAAATACATTTTCCCTAGACGATTGTGTCCAGCCCCATGGCCTCAAATAACATCGGTGCTCTGCTGACTCCCAAATTTAGGCGGCCAGCCCCAACCAGCTCCAGACTTGTGTATCCAGCAGCCACTGAGCGCTCAGACCCGCAGGTCATCTCAAACCCAGCACTGCCATGACTGATTCTATTGGCAACATTCCCCCCACCCCCAAACCTCTCTCCTAGTCTTCTCATTCAGGAATCTCCAACCCCCCCCCTCCCCTGCCCTGACAGGCTGTCTGATCACCCCTGGTTCCCTGGCACAATGGTATTTGTCGTGGGGGCCGTTGTGTGCACTGGGGAATGTTCAGCAGCATGCCCGGTCTCCGCCCACTAGATGCCTCTAGCACCCTCTCCCCAGTTGTGACAACCCAAAGTGTCTCCAGACATTGCTAAATGTCCCCTGGGGGGCAAAACTGCCCCTGGCTGAGAAGCCACAGTTCTTTCCTTCATTCTGAACATGCAACGCACCAGAAAGTTCTGCTGGCTCTGCCTCCAAAATGATCTCCGATTCACCATTTCACTCCGTGTCCACCGATCGCACTGCCACCCAGGCCAGGATCAGCCCCCACCCACCTGTCCCACCTGTCCCTCGAAGAGCATCCCTCACAGGCTAGCCATGAAGATCTGCCTAAAACAAACCATATCGTTCCCTGACTTTAAACTCCTCAATGGTTTTCCATTTCCTTTGAAACAAGATCTAAAGTCCTCACCATGGCCCATTATTTCTCACCACTGACCTCATCTTCTGCCGCTCCCCACCCCCAGGTTTCTATCTGTGTTTTAAACAGGTGTCTCAGGCCACTCCTCTCCACTTCCAAGCCTTTGCACTGGCTGTTCCCTCTAGTCAGAATGCTCTTCCCTCAGATCTTTCTGAGGCTGGCCCATTCTTAAAATTTAGGTCACAGCTCAGAGGTCACATCCCCAGAGAGGTCTCCCCTGTCACCTGCCAGAGCGCGCCCCCCGCCCCTCCCCCATCACGCAGCCATTCTCCATCATAGGCTATTTTTTTTCCATTGTAGAGCCTGTCACTTCCCGAAAGAGCCTTATTTGTGGACTTTGCTTGTGTATTATTATCTGCAGGGTTCTCTCTTGTTCATCCCAATGCCTAACCAGTGCCTGGCACACAGTAGCTGCTCAATAAACATGCGTGCCCTGACAAATAGGAGGAATGCTCTCTTGCTCTGTACGGCAGTTTCCTAATACCTTCACACCCCTAATCTCACGTGGAGCATTTCCCCTGCCCCCCCGACAGCCCCTGCATTAGGCAGGAAGACAAGACAGGCACACTCCAGGGGCCCCTTTCCCAAGCCTCCCTGCCGAGGTAGGACACGCACGTGGTACTGTGGTTCACTCTGCAGCACCCAGGGCCCTCCTTGGAAGTTTGATTCAGCAGGGTCTGGACTTTGCATTTTTAAAACAAATACCTCCAGATGATTCTCATGTAAAGAGAACATCTGCCCCTGGCCGCCAGAAAACACAGAAACAAGGCCGGGCTGTATCTTTCAGACACTGAGGCAGAAAAGTCAGGCCTCCAATGCCTGATGACCCCAGTGGAGAGGGAGGGGACGCCGCTCACCCAGCAGCTGTTTCCATGGTGCCCCACCTTGACTAAAATGACGACAGGTCCCTCTGACCAAATTAGTGTTCCCCTGTGTCACAGGTATTGGCTATTTGCCTCCCCAGCAATGAGGCTTCCTTTCACTGGCATGCCCCCAACTTGTGCTCTCCAGGGCTTCGGGGGCTCAGTCGCTCTGTCCCTAGCTCCAGGGTGGGGCCCGGGAGCGTGGCCAACTCATTTCCTTGGCCAGTGTTGGTCTGGAGTGAGCACATGACATAAACCAGTCCCATCAGAGGGACGCCTGGGGCGAGGATGGGCATTTCCAGAAAAGAGGCTTGTTCTTTCCTGTTGGGCTTGAATCAGAGACAACAAGAGGACCACTCTTCAGCAGTCAACCCGGACACCTCAATTATGATAACACTCAGTGTTCACTGAGGGCCTGCCGAGCTCAGACGCCGTGCTAAGCACTTGACATTGATGATCTCATTTCATCCTTTACCACAAACCAGGAGATAAGTGCTACAATCATCGTCATTTGCTGGATGACAACACTGCGGCACAGAGAGATTAACTAATGCTCCCCAGATCACACAGCTGGGCAGGTAGCCAGGCAGTCTGGCTCCCCTAACCACGGAGCTAGGGCCTGCCCACCCCCTGGAGCCAGAGGGAAACCAGCCCCGTGGAAGAAAGAACAGAGATGCAGGGGAACGGATACTCATGACAGCATCTGAGCCCTGACCCAGCTGTGCCTGAAGCTAGAGTTACCTGAGCGTTTTTTGGTTATAAAAGCCAACACGTCCCTTCTTTTCTCCTTATGCTGGTTTGAGATTTTTTTCCTCTTTCTGTTGCTTACAAGAGAAAGGATCCTGATTACTTCACAGTCTTTTTATGAAAATACCCCTAACTGGGGCGCCTGGGTGGCTCAGTTGGTTAAGCGACTGCCTTCGGCTCAGGTCATGATCCTGGAGTCCCGGGATCGAGTCCCGCATCGGGCTCCCTGCTCAGCGGGGAGTCTGCTTCTCCCTCTGACCCTCCTCCCTCTCATGCTCTCTGTCTCTCATTCTCTCTCTTGCAAATAAATAAAATCTTAAAAAAAAAAAAAATTGAAAATACCCCTAACTGATATTCCATTTGCGACTTGCACACAGCAGCTGCTCAGTAAACACCAACAGATGTGGGTGGAGACTGCTCTTGTGCCCTGCCTCCCCACCCCACCGCCCCCCTTCACTGCTGGGTGTGTAACCCTAACACCCGACTGCGGCCAGGCCAATGCCACTTCCCCTTTCGGCTCCAAGTGAGGCCTAGTTCCCTAGCAACCATCCCAATTAGGTAATCATGCCATTTATCAGGATGCCAATTAATTATAATGATCCTAATGATTTTCCAATTAGGTAGTGCCTTGAATCCAATCAGGGGCATTGCAGACTCCCCAGGCAGGGCTCATCACAAGGAAGGCTGAGGCCCTCACCTGCAGGTCAGCTCTGAGGAGCCCCACCTTCCATGTCCCCCAGCCACGCAGGGCCCAGGCCTGATACAAAGCTGGGAACCTCAGAGCCACCTCTCCAGGGACAGGCCAATGTGACTCCATCACCAACCACAAGAGGGCCTCACCTGTAGGAGAATTTTAACCCTTCCACCATTGTGCCTTCAGTGGGCATAAACCTTCACCTCAGATGTCATGCTTTTTTCTTCCAATTTTAGTATATGTGCTGCTGAAGCGAGCACGTCATGCTTTTTTCTATCAGCCACATCTGATCTGTCTCTTTGCATTCCGAGTAGGGGAGAGTGTGTGCGTACTTGCAGGGGGATGGGCAGGAAACGTGGCCAGGCAATTGCACATTTTCCTTAGGGTAAAACCCCCTTGCAAACCAAATACAAATCTGAGATTCCCCCAAATACTGGAGATTTTTGGAGGAAAGTGGGATTATTGATGGGCTTCTGTCTTTCCAACTTTTATTATCTAAATGTGTTTTCTTCCACTGAGCATGTACTTCTTCTACGTTTGGAAGAAAGACCAAGGTCATGGAGGGAGGAGAGCACAGTGGGTCAGAGTGGACGCCGGAGCCTCAGGGCCTCTTAGATCCAGGCTCTCCCACTGACCAATTGTCAGGAAGTCATGATCTGCTCTGTGCCTCCACTTCACTCTTCTTTAACATGATGAGAAGCACAGAACCTATTTTACAGGGTTTTTGTGCGGATTAAACGAGTTATTATGTACAAGGGGTTAGATCAGTGTTTGGCTCATAAAAACACCACCATCGTAAGTCTAGATTAAGCTCTTTCTTCGAACTGCAAGCTGGTCAGGAATTCTAATACTCTCTTGGAGGACAAGGCTTTTGTTTTCTTTCTGGGGGACTAAATCTAAGAACAGACTTGGCAGAGTTGGGTGATATTCCCAGTCTGGCTAACTTAGGAGACCAGAAGCTGCCCCTTGAGGCATGACCAAACAGATAAATTAAACCTATCCAGGGAAAGGAAGAGAGAAATGTCATCCCCAAATCAAAAGGCACACGCGTCAGGGTGCGCAACTATACTTCAACTAGGTCCTGTGGATGGCAGCTGAACATAGCTGTTGGGCAGGGGACACACGCATGCGTGTGTGTGCGCTCATGAACACACATGAGCACGCGCACACACACACACACTCTCCCACACAGCCACACCGTCCTCCTCCAAGCCTAGGCTTTTTACAATTAACTCATTATTCAACCCTTAAGTTTGAAAACTTAACATGTTATTAGGGTTTTTTAAAAAGCCATAAATTCAAATAAAAAAACCCCAAAACTATACGCAAAGCCCAAACACCAAACCCACATTGACTCTCAGCCATGGCAGTTAAAACACTGGGCATTTATGTACATACACTTGGCTCGAGGAAGGCAGATCCTTCATGTGCAAAAGTCCAAGGAGCCATCAGCCAAGCCTGCCATGGTTGCCCTTCGAGTTACTTTTTAGAACACTAATTTACACCCCCGGGCGGGCTGTTTTGATGAGTGTTCTCCCCTCCATGACGGAGGACAAGTAAAGCTGGGAGAACCTCTCTGACAAGGTGAGTGGTCTCCAGTCTGTCCCCCCACCCTCTTTACATATGTATGAATGGCTTTAATTTAATTAAAACCCTCCCGTGGTTCTGCGATGGGTGTCGGAGATGCAGTAAGAAGTCCCCTTCACTATTAACTAAGAGAGGAGAGTGGCCCTTGCTGCCCTGGGGACTGACCCCAGTGTCCTCCAGGGAAAGCCCATCCTACCCGCGACTCTGTCCCCAGAGAACCGGCTCAAGAGCAGCCTCCCCTTCCCTTCCCCGAAGGAAGGGAGGGTGGCGCTGTGGGACCGAGGCAGGGGCAGATGGAGGGGGCCAGGGTGGGCATCTCAGCATGCACAGATGTGCAGATGCCCAGATTCAACCGTAAGCTGAATGTAATTACTTGGTTAATTAAATATTGACTTTTAACTCAAAAAGTGATTAAAACAAGCTGCCGGAAAGAGAGGAGAGGGGCAGGGAAGGATGCAGAACTTTCAGGAAGGAGGAAGAGAAGGATGAGGATTGTCCTACTGTGTGCAGGGGACGTGGTCTTCAGTCTTAGGGCAGGTAGGAAATTGCGGACCGAGGTCACTGTGCAAAACTAGGATTTGCGGCTGTCTCTACATTTTCCCTATGTAAGACCGTCTCTCTTTACGAGGCTGCTCTCAAAGTGAACCGAGCGGGCTTCTGGCTCAGGAACTAGATACCGATCATCGCCTTTCCCTGGAACTAATGCGGTACCGGGCACGAGGACATGCTCCATAGATGCTTTTAGAACGAATGAACTACTATAAAGAATTAAATTAAAAAAAACAACAACCCAGAAAAGAAAGAAAAGTGCACTCCTACAAATCGCCTCACTGTCACACTTCTGAACCCCTCGGGAGCCCGCAGAGGGGAGCATCTCTCTACAAGGCGATGAGAACTAGGTCTGACCTGGCCTGGGAGGAAGTTTGTCTTTTCAATCCTATTTGCCCTTTCGGTATCTGCGAGTTCCCAGCCACCCTGAAGATCCGGTCCACCGCTTTCCCGTGTCCTGCCTGGACAAGCCCCACGTGGTCTGGCTTCTAGCCGGTCCGTTGGGTCTAAACTCAAAGGGGTCAAGGCGGCCATCCCCCCGCGGCCGGCGGGCCCGGGCGCGCCTCCCCCGGGGTCCTCTAGCGCTCCGCGCGGCTTCCGCGGGTCAGGGGCGCGGTGGGAAGTGCTCACCCGCTCGCCCGGCCCGCCGGCGGGGTCAAACGGGTCATACCCCCGCGGCCGGCCGGCGCCGGAGCCGCCCGCCCGGTCCCACCTCCGCGCGCCCCGCTGGGGCCGGAGCCGGGCGGTCGGGACCGGCCCCCGCTCACCTGGGCGTCGCTGCGACGGCTGGGGGGGCCCCCCGCCCCGCCCACCCGGGCCCCGCGCGCCCCACTCACCAGCGCGCATGGCCCCGGCGGCCTCACCCGGCGCGGGGCGCCGCCGCCTCTGCCGCAGCCCGGCCGGGCCGCGGGGCGCAGGGGACTCCGCGCCGCTGCTGCTGCTGCTGCTGCCGCCGCCGCCGCCGCATCCCCGGCGAGTGCCGCCGCCGCTCCTCCTCCCCTCCCTCCGCCTCCTCCCGCCTCTCCGTCCCCCCCCCCCACGGGCTCGGCCGCCGCCGCCGCCCCCCGGCCCCCGCGCCCCGCCCTCGCCAAAGTCCGGCTCGGCGCCCCGCCCGGGCCGCTCTTACATCGCCCCAGCCCGGCCGGCCGCGCTGCCCGAGCCAGCCCCTTGGCACGGCGCGGCCCGCTCCCCGCCCGCCGGCCTCCGCGCGGGGAAGGCGAGCGCGCGCCGTGGCGGGGGCGCCGGACCCCGAGCCGCGGGCGGAGGGGTCCGGGGCCGGGGGGACCCGCCGCGGCGCCCTCCCCGCGCTCCCCCCGCCCCGCGCCAGCGCTGTACCTCCGACTCGATGGACGCGCGGCCGGGCCGGCCGGGTCCTGTGGCCCTCGGCGCACGGCCCTGGCCCCGAAGTCCGGCCCCGCACGGGGCAGCGGCGGAGAGCGGGGGTCCGGGCAGCTCTCGGCCTCCCGACGCCTCGGGACCCGACTGGCCGCGCTCCCGGCGCCGAGCGCGCACCCTCGCCGGGACACAGACGCACACTCACCCGACACACACTCGCTCCCGCTCGCCCTCGGCGGAGAGTTGAAACAGCTGTGGGATTCGCCCAGGAGCTGGAAATGAGGGAGGGACGCGAGCCAGAGCCGCGCGCGCGTGTGTGTATGTGTGTGTGTGCAACACACAGACGGGGGGGCATCGCTAATAAATCAAATACTGCAATAAAGTGTGGAGGACCATTGATCAGGTCCACTTGGCTGGAAACGAAGAGAATCCTTGCCTCTTTGCCGCTTTTTCTCCTCCCTCGGAGCTGGAAGGAGCCAGTGTTCCGCGGGGCGTGTGACAGCCCCGGCCAGGCGCTCCCCTCGTAATGACACGTTAATAAATGCTTTCTTTTATCTGCTTTCACAGGGCTCGCCCCGGTCTGCAAACACCCGACCGCCTTTGCTGAAAGCCCGGCGCTGGCCTCTAACTACACACATCTGCCTTGGGAGCTGCCGGCTGGAGCGGGAGCCCCCAGCTAGATCGCGGGGTGAACTGCCCACGCGCCCGGGAAGCTTCCTGAGATACGAACTTGAACTCAAGTGGAAAGAGCTGCGGTGGCTCAGAAATGGTCCGGGAATAGGAAAGAAAGGAGAAACCGGCTTCCTCCTCCGAAAGGGGAGGAACTCGACTCAAGGTGGTGCTGTCCACCGCGGTTTCCACTGTCCCCAGTGCCACAGCAGAGGCCGGAGGGGGACGGGGCTGACAGGGGTGGGCAAAGAGCCGGCAGACAACCAACCAGTAGCAGCAGAAACAGCGCTGAGTTAAGGGGAGACAGACCCTGCTGTGGATAAGTGCACTTTAGGCAACAGCGACTTAGTGTAAACCTAATAATCTTACAAGGAAAGTATCATTATGCCCATAATACAGCTGTGGAGACCAAGTCACAGAGAGGTTAAGTAACTGGCCCAAGGTCAGACACTTGTTAAGTGATGGACCCAGGATTTGAACCTGAGAAGCTTGGCTCCAGAGTTCCCCTAAGTCCTAGGCCGTTTACTTTTCAGTCCAGCATCTCCTTTCTCTGGCTTAGTCTTCCTTCATGCAAGTTAGGGGTGTCCTATTTAGTAAATAAAAATACAGGGGGTCCGCAAGGTGTACAAAAAATTCTTTGTATATTTGAAATTCAAATTGGATGTCCTAACCCAGTTGCAGGCGCTGGAGTCCCCCACGGTATTCTCCCACTTTAGCCAGGCCAGATCAATTTATAGTCTAAATAAATCAGGAAAACCTGGAACTTCTTTTTCTAAATCAGATTCTGGCCTTGCTTTTGGCACCACTGAGGTTGCTGATCTTCTGCCCTTCTTTTGCCTTAGAACAAAATGTCAGGCTTGCTTCTTTACCATCATGGACCAAAAAATAAGGAAGCCTCCGTTCCCTTCTTGCCTCATCTCTGCAGGAGGAAGAACACATTTACTGCAGAGCTTCCAGGATGATGCTGTCCCGTAAAAGCATCAAGCAGGCCCTGGTTGTAATTTAAAATTTTCTAGTAGCTGCATGAAAAAGTACAAACAACAACAGCAAAAACCAGGTGAAATTAATTTTAATAATATAGTTAACCTAGTCTATGCAAAATATCACTTCAACATGCAATCAATATAAACGTTTTTAATGAGATATTTTACATTCTTTTTTCTTAGGGAGTCTTTGGAATCTGATGTGTATTTTACACTTACAACATCTCACAATTCGTACCGGCCACGTGGGGCTGGGATTCCCATAGAAGACAGAAAGTACAGTTCTAGTAGTTTCTGTGGTCCACTGCTGAGCGTTTCTACCAGGTTATCTTATGTAATCTTTGTGACAATTTTTCAAGAAAACTTGTGCTTACAAAGGTCAAGGGTTGTGACCAAGGTCACAATGTTGGCAAGTGGGATTTTAACCCATTTGAGACTGTGCCTGGCTTTGGGACATGTATCTCCTGTGATAGTAATTTTCTCCTAGGTCCTCAGAGTCCCATGGGGTGACTCCGGGGCCTGGGGTAGAGAGGGAGGTGAGATCTGTCTTTTGCCTGCTTTTATGTTGGAGAATATTTCAGAGGTGGGGAGATGTCTACCACAAAAAAGTTAAAAAATACACTGCTTTCCTTTAGGCCTCAGGTTCATGAACACAGCTCTCCTTTCCCTAAATGGGCCCTGCCCACAATTTTCTCCTCCGTCCTTCCCTCCTCATCAGGGACCGCCAGTAGTGGAAGGGCAACTCACAGTCTCCTACATGGGGCTGTAGGCGGGGCTGAAGTGATGTCATTTGATTATCATTTTTAGGTATTTATTCTTTCCATTGTTGCTGTTAAAAGACCGAACATCTTGTTTTGCCCTTTATCCTTCCTCAGGAAGGAGACAGATCTCGTGTGTAAGTGCCTCTTTGTGTGTGTACATCTGTGTGCCTGGACACATGCCTGTGTGTGTGCTCACTGCAGGCAGGTGCTGTGGATCGGGTTTCAGGTGAGGACTTCACTCGCAGAGTCCAAGGGGCTGCAAAGCCCCCTCTGGCCACGTCTCATTCCCATGATTCAGAGCAAACTCCCTGGTCCTCTGGGTCTGAGGCCTCAGCCTGACTTTTCCAGCTTCCCTCCAGGCGGGAGGGGACTCCTGGCCCCATCTGGGAGCTCCGTGTCTGCCTGGGAGACTTGAGGGTCCTCCTGGGCTCTGATGTCCCCCAGTCTGGGGAGTCGCTCAGCCACTGAGCCGGGGGCCTGGGTGGGGCCCCAGTGCGATTCTGGGGACTCCCTGGCCTCCTGACACTCCAGCCCCTGCCCGTCCGTCTCCAACCGCCCCACCTGGGACAGCTTTCTCCCCTCCTGTCCCTCGTCACCCTGATGGCACCTTTCTCTGTGTGCGTCCTGGCTGGATGATCGGGCTTTTCAGGTTCCTCACGCCGGTCCTGACTCCCCACCCCCTTGCTGGTTTAACCTCGAGGGGACCTTTCTGTTGACACCCACATGCCTCATTTCATCCTTCTGTGAGTTCCTTGGCGGCCCTCTGTGCAGAACGCCCGGCTGCTTCTATCCCCCTTGCAAAGCCAGAATGCTGTTTTATTTCCGGGACTCCTATACAACAATTAAAAAAAAAAAAATCATTCCTGCTGTGTGTTTTCACAGTCAAGAGGCTGAAACTCAGTCTGATTGTCCGAGGACTTCTGGCTGCATTTGGGTTGGAGTAGATGGGATTTTATGAGGTTGTAAAAGTCAAGCTTTTAACATGTCTCAAATTGGCATGTGAAGGAGAAGCATTAAAAGTGGAAACGTGGCCACAGATGGGAGGCCTGGGAATGCGAACACGCCACCGAACTGGGGCACAGGTGGCTTTAATAACCCGCACCAGTTTGGCACAAAACAGAGAGGTCATAGAGTCACCCCCAGGGGCTTGGGATCCAACTTCTCAGCTCCTGAGTGGGGATGGTTTTGCATGGGTTTTTATTTATTTATTTTTTATTTGAGAGAGAGAGAATGAGAGACAGAGAGCATGAGAGGGGGGAGGGTCAGAGGGAGAAGCAGACTCCCTGCCGAGCAGGGAGCCCGATGCGGGACTTGATCCCGGGACTCCAGGATCATGACCTGAGCCGAAGGCAGTCGCCTAACCAACTGAGCCACCCAGGCGCCCCTGCATGGGTTTTTAAACTACGAATCCCAGCATCATCCCTAACGTTAGTGATACATTTGTGGTTAATCCTGCTGAGTTTTCACTTAGACCCAAGCTGTCCTGGTCGGTAGAAATGCAATTGCATTAGAGAGAAACTGTTTACATTTCTTGAGATATTGTGATAATGAAAAACAGCATCATAAACCCCCATTAAATCAGAAGAACATTAATTGTATTTCCTGCTGCCTCCCTGGGCTGGCTCGCTGACACAGACGTACTTTACTTCAGCAAAACAGGGCTAATCTTTGCAGCACGGTACCCATTCCCCCCCCTTAATTATATGTAATTGTATAGTCTAATTTATTCCAACGCCCGACACCTAAAAGTGCACATTCATGAATCAGGGGTTAGATTGGAAGGTAAGAGAATTATAAATGGGTGTAATTGCAGTCTCCTGGGGGCTGCTTATGAGTGATCTCAAAGAGTCATGATGTTTATTCTGAATTCTTACCAATGAAAGACAGTTGCCCTGTCTCCAGTAAAGAACACAGATAACAGTGACAATTTGTCTAGTTGCTTAACAATACACCACTCGTTCTTGTTGGGATAAGTAGGCAAAAAAAAAAAGATTAAATACATGAATTTCGTGTAATTTGTGATGTGATGAAACGGGGCACACAAGCATTAGTCCACGGGTCATTGAGTATTAAAATGAGTAACGTGGCTGCGGGCAGCGCAGTGACAAATCTGTGGACAAAGCAGAGCTCTGTCTTCTGTTTTTATTCTAAAACTCTCAAACCAAGGAGTTGAAGGAATAGTACAGTAGACAGGCTATACCTTACACCTGGAATCAACAGTTGTGAATATCTTGCCATGTGTGCATTATACGTTGCTGCGCCATTTGAAAAAAAGTCGTGGATCTCCTGAGACTAAGCTGGCCTCCCAGATGGCTGCCCCTTCCTTATCATACCTAAGGAAATGACCAGTGATCCCATAATCATTGCCCAGCTTGCTCACATTAACAGAGCCACCAGGGTGTCTTTCTCTTTGCTCCTTAAGTCCTTTTCTGACTCAGGACCTTTGAACTTGCTGTGCCATCTCTCTGCTTTTGCTCCTTGTCATCATTCAGATCTCAGTTCAGAAGTCACATCACTGAGTCCTCTCCTGTCTGTTTTACCTAAAGAGGTTTCCTGGTCTCCTTCACTTTCTATTCTCCCTCCTTATTTTATTGCCTTCCTATAGCATGCCACTGTATAAACAATTCTGTTTTTATTCTGTGTCTGTGACCACAGTCCATTTGCAGCTCACCGCCCCTTGCCCGCCACCCCACATGCACCCCACACTAGTAGTTGCAGGAGAGTGGGGCTACATCTGGTTTGTTTGCTGTTGTGGGCCTTCTGCCCGTTACAGAATTTGGCACGTAGTCAGTACTCCATAGGTATTTGTGAGATGAATGAATAAATATACCTGTGTGTCATGTTTTCAAACAGAAGTGATAATAAAATGGAGAGATCGGGACCCCAGTGTTTAGACGCAAAGCCACGGAGGCTCAATCCCAGTGCTACCACTCACCCGTTGTGGGTCCCTGTGGGCCTCCATCCTTTAAATGACTCTGCCAAATGGGCATAATGACCATAGTCTCTACTTTCTAGGGTTGTTGTGAGTTAGTAATGAGTTTATATACAAAGTGCTTAGAACAGTGCCTGGCACATGACGACCCGCCTTCCTCGTGCACTTATAATTAATGTTAAGTCTGCTAGTCAGCCTGTGATTTTAAGCACCATTGGCCACTAGCAGGCTCCCACAGAAACGGTCTCCAAGCGTAATGCCCCAGGGAAAACTTCTTGGAAGTGCCGATGTGGCCACACTGTTGGCCCCATGCTGCCCTGTGAGAGGCCAGTCAGGTCTGGAAAAGGCTCTGTTTGTTTACAGTGGGCATCTGAGCTGATGCGTCAGGGCCCATCGCTAAATATTTTGACTCACACCCTTGAGACGAGCCCTTGGAGGCTCACCCAGGAGCCAAGGCATGGGAACCTGGAGAGGAGGGGACAAAGGAGCCTCCTGTCCCTGCTGGAGGAGAGTGAACCCAGTGGCATGGGCTTTGACTCAGCAGGTCCCCTCCCACTGCCCTTGGTAGGTAGACTGTTAGGAATTTTACCTAATTATTGGCCTGTGCATTTTTTAAAAAGGATATTCAGTGCAGATGTCCATATGCAAAGCCGTGTGGGGAAATACAAGTTTTTAAGCTAAAGTTGTAATAACATATGAATTAGGAATCAGGGAAAGTATTGGAAATTTGAACAATAAAAATTGCATCTAACTGGAGATAAAATAGTTTATTCAGGGAGTGTGTATGGGATACATAGATATTCACTTTTTGGGGGAGAAAGAGAGTGTGCTTCCAGGGTCCACTTGTCCAATTTTTATAACAAGAACTCTACTTTCCTTTGGGGAAACTGGTCCCTACTCTATTTTCAATCCCCGAGCCTCTGGTGGAGGGGCTTTGACCCCTTGCTTCAGATTTGGGCAGGGAACCCAGACCTGGCCAATCTGTGTATTCCATGCTGTGACCAGTGAGTGGTTCAGACATGGGCACATGATCCATTTTGAGCCATTGGGAATCAATGGCCTATTTTCATTTGCTCTGTTGAGTGACAGGAGCTTTCTTACCTCTGGGTTTGAACTGGGTGATCATTACGAAGCCATCAGACACCACGTGCAGGCTTAGAACTGAAGCAGAGGCAGAGTCATGAGGTTGATGAATTGTACTGTGATTCCTGCCTCTCTGGTTCCTTCTACAGGCCCCGTAGAATTCTCTCCCCTTGTGTGTGGGCAGGACGGTGGATATGATGGGTTTCACTCCCCTGATTAGGTTAAGGGGAAGGGATTTTGAAGATGTCATTCAGTTGACCTCGAATGAATCAAAAGGGGGAAAGTCCTGGGTGGGGCTGACTCAGTCAGGTGTGAATCCTTAAAAGGGACAGGGCAGGAGAGGTGGGGGCTGCTTTCCTGGAATCAGAGATGCTCCGGCTGGCCTTGAAAGGGCAAAATGCCATCCTACAGAAAAGACCACTTGGCAGGGTGTGGCTTTTGCATGACAGCAAAAAATTGGGGATCATTGTCCTATAACTAAAAGTTGAACTGAATTCTCCCACGGCCAGGGGGTGTGGAAGAGGACCCCGAAGGTGAAATGACATCGCAGCTAAGGCTACTGAAGTCAGACCCTGACCTCAGCCTGCTGTGACCCTGAGCAGAGGACCCAGCTAACCCATGGCCAGATTTCTGACCCATGGGAACTGTGCGATAATAAATCTAGGTTGGCTTAAGCTGCCATGTTTGTGGTAATTTGTCCTGCAGCAATAGGAAATGAAGACATGTATGAAAACCTGGATCAAGCTGTGCCTGAAGCTGGATTGATAACACAGGAACTTTCAATTACGTGAGCCAATAAATCCTCCCTTTCCCCCGCCCCCCTTTGTCTCTCAAGCCTGCTTTTTAGCAAATCCCAGGACTGCATCCCACTGACCTGGCTTATTTCCCACACTTCTGCCTGAACCAGTCATTAAGCCTGGGGACATGACCCATGGTGCTGTGATTGGCCCCATCTGGGTCATGGGCCTGAGTTGGGAGCGTGTACTTGTGTGATTTGCCATCATGTCATGTGTCTCTTACACCCTGACCCCGAAGATATAGATTTCTGTCCACGACCTCCGTGTTCTTTTTGATCCTCTCCTAGTAGCTGTGGAAGGTGTGGGAGGCATCATGGTCTACAGCGGAGTAGGCAGACTTTTAATATAAAGGGACAGAGGAAAGAGTTTAGGCTTTGTGGGCCACGTACAGTCTTGGTCTTTCCTCCTCCTCCTCTTCCTCCTTCCCATCCCCCCAGGCCCAGGAGCCCCTGGGGGGACGTCCAGAGCTGACACTTACGTAGACACCACCGTGTCACACCTGCTCAGTCCCTGTGGTGGCACCTCAGACCTGTTTCTTAGAGGAGGCCTGGGGTCTCCAGGAGACGCAGTTACTGCAGGAAGTGGAGCAGCAGGGGGTCACACCTGTCCCCAGGCCGTCTGGTCCTAACGAGGTTCGCCAGGCTCCCATTCCCACTGTACTGATTTGAACAGTGTCCCTCTGGAATTCCTGTCCATCCAGAACCTCAGAATATGACCTTATTTGGAGAAAGGGTCTTTGCAGATGTAAATAGTTAAGATGAAGTCATACTGGGTAAGGGTGGGCCCAGTCCAATGACTGGTGTCCTGATAAGAAGAGCAAACAGGGACATAGACACAGGGAAGGAGGCCCCGTGAAGAGGGAGGCAGGCATGGGAGGGATGCAGCTGCGAGCCCAGGAATGCTGAGGACTGTGGGCAACCCCCAGAAGCTGGGAGAGGCAGGGAAGGATCCTCCCTGGAGCCTCTGGAGGGAGCGTGACCCCATGGACACCTTGATTTCAGACTTGTGGCCTCCGGAACTCCAGGACGGAATACATTTCTGTTGTTTGAAGCCACCCAGTTTGTGTTGGTTGTTACAGCAGCCCCAGGAAGTGAACGGGGGTCACTCCTCCTCCCTCGGGGTGAGTGTGTGAATGATGGTGGCAGTGGAATGAAAGGTCTGGAGTCATGGTGACACCAGGGTGCGGGTCTCAGCCCAGGCCCCAAATCAGAGATTCCGATTTAATGCGGTAGCGATGGGCCTAGACGTGGGTATTTTTTCAAAAACAACGTTATTGAGGTATAATTTATATACCGTTAAGATCACCCACTCTAAGTGTACCACGGATTGAATTTTAAATTTCCCGGGTTGTGCAACCATCACCATAATTCAGTTCTAGAACTTTCTCATGACCCCTCCTAATAAGGTCCCTCATGGGGCATGGATCGTTTTAAAGCTCCCGAGGTGATTCTAACCTGGGGCCGGGCTGAGAGCCCTGCTCAGGGTGGGGGCCTCAGGAAAGACAGGAGAGTGGCCATCAGTTTGCCTGGAGGCTGCTGAGGCCCACAACTGCCACTGAAGTGAGTGTAGGTAACTTTAGAGAATGTCGATCAAACCTCACAGGAGCAGTGGTTGTGGGGAGGGTAGGAAGGGTGGGAAGGGTAAGGTGGGTAAAGATAGGGATGGAGGCTGGGCTGCTGGGATGGGTGGGCCAAAGCCCAGGCCCAGGCCTAGAAAGGTCCATCTGGGCTGTGGATAGTGCTGGGGGTGGGGGTGGAATGATAAGGAGGGAGGCGCACACTCCACATTTCCACCTCCTCTGGAAGTTAGGAGGGGAGGATGGGGCTATGAACTGGGATGGCTGCGGGGGAGTCTGCCTGCATGACCCCCGGCATGGCCCAGAGCCAGGCAGCAGGGGAGTCACTGTTCCCAGAGGGGTGAAGCACCATCCCCAGGGACACACTGCAGACCAGAAACAGAGGAGAATGAAGGTGCCAGGAGTTCTGCTCGTTCCACCTTGGCCCAGTTCTCTGAGCCTGGGAAGACCCTGCAGCTTGGCTCGGTCAGCTCTGTCCTGCCCAGTGTCCAGGGCCGGCCCCTTCTCGCAGCCCAAAGTGTTCATTTACCTTCCTTCCAGTGAGACCTTGCCTCGCTCCACGGCTCCGTCCCAAGAAGTGCCTCCTATCGGTCACAGTGGCATCCCCTGCTTGGCTTGGCAGTATCTGTCACTTGGCACCCAGGCTTATCGTCGTCCTGTGATTGTTCCGGGTGACTCATCCATTTGTGCTTATATCCGGTCGTCTGTGGCTCTGGCAGGTGCTGTGCCCATGAGAGCGGGGCTGCCGGCCAAGACTGCAGTAGAGGCCTCTGCCTCGAGCTGGATTTATCCCGGTCTGTCCCCTTCACCTTGGAGAGAGGACTTGGGAATAGAACACCTACCTTCATAGTGAATGCTGACTGCTTATGTCCGTGGGAACTTGGTTGCGGATGGAAGACCCGCTTGGTCTAGTTAAGACAAGAAAGGGATTGGTTAGAAGATCTTAAGTATCCCCAGATCTGCGGGAGGGTCAGCATGCAGGCTGTGAAGCCGGGCAGCCAGAAAAGACTTCAGCCCACACCATGGGGGCTGTTCTGGCCACACGTCGCTGCCGCCGGGTCTGTCCTGATGAAATTGGGCGGGGACTCTGAAGGCTCAGCCACCGCTGAGCCCCAGGAAGAACCAAAAGCTTTGCCACAGTGTTTTCTAGAAGCTCAGCTCCCTCGAGCACAGCCATCACCACCCAAAGCTGAATCTGTGTCCCACGTGGGGGTGTCTGATTGGCAGAACCTGGGGCACATGACTGCATCCCAGCTGCAAAGAAGTGTGGGAATTCCAGTTTCTGGAATTGGCTTGGGAGGGTGGGACTCATCGTGGGATGTTGGCAACATGTAGACAGGGAATTGCGTGGCCACAGACGCACAAAAGACAAATACCTGCTCCATCTGCGGCATGCGGGAGGGCCGGCTGAGCACTCCACGTCTCTCATTTTACCTTCGTCCTTATAGTTAGGGAGCCAACGATCAGCAAGGGGAAGTGACGTGTCCAAGGTTGCAGGGAGCTAAGACTCCAGAACCTTCATCCACCTTCCAAACTCAGGGCTAGATGGAAAATGTCACAGATCGCCAGCCATCTAGATGCCCCAATGCTGGCCTGGGGCCCCAACCACAAGTGAGTGGCACGTGCAGTCACAGGATGGGCTCTGGTCTCTTGCTCACTTAATCCTTTGACTGACGCAGGAAACCACTTACAGTTCGTCCATCCATTCACAGCCAGATCTCATAAAATCATCATGTGCTCATGGTCAGAGGCCTTGGGCTCTGGTGCAGCTTCCGGTTGCTCCGCCTTGAGCCTCGTTCACTCTCCGATCCTCATCTGTAAAAGGGACAGCTAAATCTTGCTCCACTTCCCTGCCTCCAGGACTGTCCTTTGGATCAGATGTGAACGTGAGTGCCCAGTGAAAGTGTCAGCTGCAGGACAGCTCTCTCCTTTGTTGACCTTATTCCCCACCAGCAACTTGTGGATAAAGGGGAATGCCTGTAGGAAGCTGCCCCCACTCTGCTTCATGAGGAGTCACGAGCGGGGCCTTAGGAGCTCTCGGTGACGTCTGCTTAGACAAGACGTGGCCTGAGGGCTTCTTTGCCTCGAACGGGGACCACACCCCACGGGCCATTAGCGGACACTACTGGGGACAGATGGCCACAGTCTGTCTGCGTCTGCCTGGGTGCAGGTAGCAGCAAAGACCCCCCAAACCAGCACCGTTCTTGGCTTATCCATAGGCAGAGTGCTGGTCCTGCAGGCATTTCAGAGCAGGAAGCCAGGTCTCCCTTGGGGGGAGATGTGGAAAGGGAAGCCCCATGGGCTGCTTTTGGGGAGCCCACTGGGGCGGGCTGGCCTGGCCTTGGAACTGCTATGGAAGGTGCCTTGATCAGGGTTATCAGAGATCCCAGCAGGCTTGCACATCTGGGGTGAGATGCTCATTTATTCATTCAGTTTACAGATCTGTTTAAAGTTGGGACTAAGTCTCCGTAACTCGGCCTCAGAGCCTCGGGCCCAAAAGGTGACTTTCATGACCCTGCTTCCAGAGACTTAGAATCTAGTAGGAGAAAAAGATACATCGACCGAGCTCAACGGAGAGTCTGTGGCAGAACATCTTTGTTCTTATCAACATCTGCTGCTTTCTTTCCCTTGCTAGTAGAAACTTGATGTTCTTTGGGGGGCAATGTACCCCACCAAAAGGGTGGCTTAACCTTTTAAGCCAGGGTTTCTCAGAGGGTGGGCATTGGACCAGCAGCATCAACATCACCTGGGACCTTGTTAGAAATGCAGACTCTCAGGCCCACCCCCATACCAGGGGATCCTGACTCTGAGGGTGGGGCCAGCAATCTGTTTAAATTACCCTCTGCTCCCCCCGCCCATCGTATGTGTGGGCACATGGCCAGTTCTTGCCCATGAGATGTGAGGAGGTATCTGCTGGGGGCTTTGAGGAAATAGTTTTCTTCCTGCTAAGAAGGTAGAAAATCTTAGAAGGTGGAGGTTCGGCCTTGGGGCCCCTTCTGGCTGCTCCAGATATGGACTTGGGTGCACAGAGGCCTGGTGCTGGGTGGAGAGAGGCATCATATGGCCAGGAGGGGGCTGGGGATGACCCACAGAAAAGAGCCAGAACTGCCCAACCACTTGGGGACCTTGTATTAAGAAAACAGTAAATGTCCTCACAGCATTGCCATCTGTGGCCAAGAGCGTCCGCACAGACCCAGGTTCATGGGGGTGATGATGAGCCGAGTATTGACGCTAACGTATCCCAGCCTTATAATAATGTCATACAAGGCCTTTTCTGCCTCTGTAACTTTTCCGCATGGGTAATTTAGAACTGCTTAACCACCTCATACCCGATAGAATGGCTACTAGCAAAGACTCCAGGAAATAACCAGTGTTGGTGAGGATGTGGAGAAATTGGAACCCTGTGCCCTCATGGGGCTGGGGGTGTATGTAAAATGGTGTAGCTGCCATGGAAAACAAGATGGCAGTTCCTTAAAAAATTAAAAATAGAATTACCACAGGATCCAGCAATTCTACTGCTGGGTCTATGCACAAAAGAATTGAAAGTGGGTTCTCAAAGAGATATATGTATACCCATATTCAAAGCAGCATTATTCACAATGGTCAAACGGTGAAAGCAATCCAAGTGTCTACTGATGGATGGTTAAGATGGTAAATCGTATGTGTGTTTTACCACAATAAAAAAACAAACAAACAAACAAACAAGAAACACACACACACCCCCCTCTTAAAATCCACATCCCTTTCCTCATTTACATCTGCCCGCAGATGGTCTCTATAACTCTTGCCTCTCCTCTGAGTTCTGGTTCCATACATCTCAACCGGCTTTTTGACATCACCACCTGGATCTTTTGAAGGCAGCTCAAAGTTCAGTGCGCCTGAGCCTGAACTCATGACCTCCCTCTCCAAACCCGTTCCTCTTGCTCTGTTTGTCTTTGGGGTACCTGACACTTCCATCCATTATAAGTCAGAAGGCAGCCTGTTCCTCAGCCTCCTCCCCCACCCAAATCCATTGTAAATTCCTGGTGATCGCCCTTCTTGAATACCAGCCACGGGCAGCCACTCTGTCCAATCTCCTCCAGGATTGCTTCTGACGACAGCAGTGGGGCCCGACTGGGCTCCCTGTGCATGCCCTGGTACCACCCAGACCCATGCTTTGGGGCAGAGCTAGAGTGAGTTTTTCCAACTGCAGATGATTGATTCCATTTGAGTTTCCCCCAGTAACCAATGCCATATGGAAAGATTTCACAGAAGAATCCAGCCCCTCCTGGAGCCCATTGCCATGCAGGCTCTCGTGAATTGATGTCACATCTATTACACGAGCAAGCTGACTGAGTCTCTCAGATTTGGGGGCTGACGTCGGGGGCTGCGGGTGGGACAGATGTCACTGATGATCAGTGCCTTCGATTGGGATATCCCAGGTGCAGACTCTGAGACACGAATTTGAGAGCAAGGGGTTTATTTGGGAGGTGATTCCAGGAAACACTGGCTGGGAGCAGGGAGCGAGAGCGGGAAGGCAGGAAAGCAGTTCAGGGCGTGTTATGAAGCCTGCTGGTTGGGAGGACAGCTGGAGTTCACCCCCACGGAGAAAGTCTGGGATGAGCCAATCAAATGTGGATGAGTTGCCCCAGGAGCCGGGGACACCAACTCTGACAAGTCATTCCTGGGGGGCTGCTGCAGGGGGTGATAATTCTCTGGCACTTTCTGCCTGCCTCGCGCGGGCCAAGTGGTCTGCTGAGGTTGTGTTCAAAAGCCCTCAGGCAAAGAGCAGCAGATATCGGCAGTTGCATGGGGGGGGGGTTCCAGGGCTCTGTGCAGGGCACGGCCAGCGCCTCCCTCCCAGCGGGGGGATGACAAATGACGCTCATTAAGTGACTCAGACCCTCAGGACAGAACATAGAGACACGTGGTTTGAAAGCTCATCCTTTTGAATTGTCCTTTCCCTCAAAGAGGAAAGTCTCAGTTTGTGCTAATGGGGCTTAACTCCTTTCTAAAGCTCCGTCACCTCCCTTTTGAACCCAGGGAGCCTGTGTAAGAGGGAAGGAGGGATCATGGCTCCTTCCTGCGTGTCCCTGGGATCTCCTCAGGTGACTGGACAACCAGGGTGTGCAGCCAGGGGAAGGATAACCAGGGCGGGACCAGGGCCTCGCCCGCTCAGCACTGACCTCCTCTTCTCAGGCCACAGGGTGTGGTCCTGTCTGTGGCCAAATGGAGCCTGCAGAGTTCCGGTCCCCTGCTCTGCGTGAGACCAGAGACGGCTTGTGCTGGTGGCTGTGGGTGCCAGGCACCCATCTCTGGGTTGGGTTTGGGGAACCACCAGAGGCCGAGGCCTGAGCAGGAGGCCCTCGGGTGGCCATGTAGCTGTGAAGGGGATGAGGCAGGGGTGGGTGGGAGGGAGATGCAGGAAGGCCTCGTCCAGCCCCTTCTGGCCTCCCAGTGGAGGAGTGAGGCCCAGCAGATTCCCTGGGCTGCTCCCGAGCTGAGCATGTGGGCAGGGTGGCTCTGGAGGGCGGTCAGGGGCAGAGTTTGCCAGAACTGAGGCCGTGTGTGTGTGTGTGTGTGTGAGAGAGAGAGAGATGGACAGGTGGACAGACAGACAGACAGTCTGGAGGAGGTTGGCAGGGAGAGCGGAGCAGGGAGTGAGGTGCCCTTAGAGGAGGGAGGTGTACCTGTGGGCAGTGAGCCTGAGAATAGGGCCTGAAGGGGGATGATGTGAACAGGAGGGGATCTGATGGGTTAGGACAACCAGTCCTGGTTTTATTTTATCAATAAAAACTACAGCAGCCAAAATTCACCAAGCGCTCCCAGGCATTAGACAGTGGCCTGAGCCCTTTACATGCATTTTATGTAAGTATTTTTATTTAACAAATACTTGTGCTTGCTCTGTGGAGGCACTGTTCTCATTGTTTACAAACACAAAAAACAACTAAATAAATGTTTTATTTTATTTTTAAAATATTTTATTTATTTATTTGACAGAGAGAGAGAGAGAGAGAGGGAGCATAAGCAAGGGGAGCAGCAGAGGGAAAGGGAGAAGCCGGCTTCCCGCAGAGCGGGGAGCCCGATGCGGGGCTCGATCCCAGGACCCTGGGATCAGGACCTGAGCTGAAGGCAGCCGCTTAACCAACTGAGCCACCCAGGTGCCCCTAAATAAATGTTTTAAAACATTTAATCATTAAACCATCCAATCCTCACAAGAATCTCATGATTCCAGAGTCAGGCTCCTCCCCACGATGCCTGGGTTTCATCATTCTGATAAAAGGTGGAGGGTTAATTATGCATATTACCCATTTTACAGATGGAAAAACAGAGGCACACAAGGGTTAACAATTTCTCAGCTCGAAAGTGGCCGAGCCAGGACCCAGCCCAGCCTGCGGGCTCAGGCCCACACTGTAACCACCTGGCTATGCGCCCATGATAATGAGTCCTTTGAAAAAAGGTGAGTCACTTACCTTGGACATGCCTCAGTTTCCTCATTTGCCAAGTCGGGCTCTAGTAATCCTGCCCTACTGACTCACAGGGCATGGCGAGAGAAGGGATCAGGGCCAA
>NC_138378.1:11770644-11790365 GCF_054177405.1 Leptonychotes weddellii | reverse complement strand
TGGGGAGGGTGGGGGGGGTGGTGGGGGTGGGAGGGGTGTGGGGAGGAGGGAGGCGTGTGGGAGGAAGAGGGGGGAGGCTGCCAGGAGGACATCTGCTTCCCTTAGAGCTAGCTGTATGGGGGCCCCGTGATGGGGATTCCATCACGTCTGGGTGCAAACCCACACCTCGTCCCCAAATGTGTGTGCAAGCACACTACATCCCTCCTCTCCCCAGCTCCTTCATCTCCTCCCTCTTGGACTCAACACGGTACCCTTCAGGTCTTAGTCTCACCAGGAGCCCAGGCAGAGGGAGGTTGTCATCTCTGAAAATGTCAGGTGTATGTGTCCACCCTTAATCACAGTTTGTCCTGGGAACAATTTTACCCACATGGGCAAGGAGATAAGTCTGAGGATGCTCCTTGCAGCAGTGCTCCTAATAGCAAAACACTACATTTGCATGAAATAAGATCCAATATTATGCCTTTTTCGTGGGCTCATATGTATGTGGGGAAAATATGAAAAAGGATCTAGAAAGATGAAAGGAATATGAAGAAGAATCTAGAAAGATGCACTCAACGGTGTTACTTCTAGGGAGCGGACCAAGGTTGGATAAAAGAGACATTTGTCCTAAAGAATCAACAAAATAACTGACAAGAAGTAATAAGTGAGTTAGAAAGATCGCAGGCTAGAAAATCAATAGAAAATATCACTTTAAATTCTATATACTAGCAATGAACAATTGGGAAATGAAATTTTAAAATACCATTTACAATAGCATAAAAAACTTCACAATACTTAGGGACATACTTAACCAAACATACACAGGATTTGTATTCTAAAAACTATAAAACATTGCTGATAGAAATTAAACACTGAAAAAAATGGAAAGTTATACCAGGTTCCTGGAATAAAAGACTCAATATTTGGGGTGCCTGGCTGTCTCATCTGGGAGAGCATGTGACTCTGGATCTTGGGGTCATGAGTTTGAGCCACCTGTTGGGTGTAGAGATTACTTAAATCAATAGAAAAAAAAAACCCTTAAAAAAGACTCAATATTATCACTAGGATGATAATTCTCCCCAAACTGATCTATAGATTGAATGCAATCTCAACCAGAATTCCAGCAGACATTTTTAGAAATTGATGAGCTGAGTATAAGATTTACATGAAAATACAAAGCATCTAGAATAGTCAATAAAATTCTAAATAACATAGTTGGAGGACTTATACTATCTGATTTCAAGACTTACTACAAAGCTATCAAAGTCATGATAGGGTGTTAGTGGCTTAAGGAAAAATATACTAATCAGTGGAACAGAAGAGAGACTAAAAATAAAGTCACGCATATATATTCCACTGATGTTCAACAGAGGTGCCCAGGTAATTCAGTGAAGAACAGAAAGTCTTTTTGACAAATGGTTTAGAAGTAAATGAATATTTATACGGGGAGAAAATGAACTTCAACCCCTAACCAATACCACATAAACATTAACTTCAAATGAATCATACACTTAAACATAAAATCTAAAACTCTAAAACATCTAGATGAAAACAGGAGTGAAAAATCTTTGAGATCTTGGGAAAAGCAAATATTCCTCAGGCCGACCATATGCACCACTAACAGGAAAAGAAAAGAAAGATAAATGGGACTTCATCAAAATTAAAATTTCTGCCCCCCCCCCCCCCATTTGGCAAAGGACCTGCAGCACAGAGGTTGGCAAAGGCTGAGTTTCTCTTCTGAAGCCAATGCACTTGTCAGGTGACCTTCTAGTACAAGGACAGCTGGCCCTGGGGTCATATGAGTTTTCACCCTCAAGTCTGCAGGCCTGGGGACAGCTTCTCTCTGATGCCGATCTTGGGGCCCTTACCACCCCTTAACCTGCCATCTCCTTGTTGACGCTCCCTTCTCCATCTCTCTCCTGAGAGCTGCCATTTGCTGGGACCCCGCCTGGAACAGAGGCTGTGCCGTGTTGGTATGAGGTCTGTCTGGAGACACCACCACAGGTCAATCATCAGTAGGAAGTCCAACTTCATATACGGCAGAGCAGAGGCAGGCTCCAAGGAAAGTGTTGCTCCTGGGAACACTGGCTCCCCAGTCTGTGGTTAATCACTCTGGAAATGACACAGAGAAACCTCAGATAACTAGAATGGACAGAAGTGGGGGAGTCTCTATTATTGGGTTTCTTTTGGTCACCCCTTTGTGCTCTGCATTATGTTGTCCGAACAAGAAATTTCTAAATTGGTTTTCTGCCTTCTATTTCAAGGGGAGGTCACCTAGTCCTTGGATTATCACAGATGGACATCTCCCTATCAAGAGCTTATTCCATGTCTAGGTGGGCAACGTGAATTGTAGGTTGGTTCTTCTCTTTATCTGACCTGTGGCCCACATGCGGCAGCTTGGATGACTTCACACTTATTGAGCCTCTGAGACAATAAAAATGAGCTTTTCCAAAGTGAAGCGAATTTTTAGTCCCCATGACAGTTTTTGACATGTCAAAACAGGATTTTACTTATTGGATATCTTTATCTTTCTCTCTTTCTGTTCATGTTTTAACATCTATGATGAATTCAGAACCAAACTTACACATCCTGGAAATGCTGGGTTAAACACACACGTGTCTTGGTTGCAGGGCTTTCCAGAACCTTTAACATGCTAATGTTCCAAAGAAAAAGCTAGCGGGTGTAACTTTTCCTGAACCCACTGACTATGGAAACTTTCCGTAGTTTTACTACACCACAAGGAACATCTGTGGGAACAGATGATATATCCCAGCTCAGACCCTGCTTGGATGGGTAAACTGAGGCTTGGAACAATGTGATTTGCAATGTCTCACTGTGAGTTAGTGTCGCATTGGGGCTTGCAACCCAGCTTAATCACATTTAAAAAAGCAACGGGAACAGTTAACGGGGACAGTAAGTAGTAAATAATTATTAGTTCCTTCCCTTTTCTTGTCTTCTGCTTAGAGCCTCAGTTTTATCACCTGTCAAATGGGGGCACTAACCCTTGCCCTACTGTACCTGTCATGATAACTTTTGGTTACAAGTGATGGAAAAGCCAACGTAAACTGGCTTGGGCACAAAGGGAATTCCTTGGCTCATGTAAAGCTGAGGTTAATCCTGACGCTGAGAATGTAGTCTGGACTCTTTTTACCTCCATAGTGGCTTTGCTCTAAGGCAGACCTTCCCCTTGGGGCAGTGGGGAAGACCCCGCAGCAGCTCCAGACTAATATCCTCCTAGCTCAGCCACTCAGCAGGTGGAGGACAACTGTTCCAACATCACCAGAAATCTCAGGCCCAACTGCATCCGCGGTAACTTGGGCCACATCCTGAGCCAATCACCTGCAGTCAGGAGAATGGGGTGTTCTGATTGGTCAGATCTCGATCACATGATAACCTTGGCCACCACTGACCGGACTCTGCTCAGGATGGACAACAAGTCGGTTGCTTAGCAACCAGCTCCTGTCTCCTTTCTGTCATTCAGGACCGGCAAAGCGCTGCCACGGTCCTGAGAATTGAATTTTAGGGCTCAGTATTTGCCTTTTAGCCACTGCAGCTCCTTGGAGCAGAGGCAAGATGGAGGAGTGATTAAAACAGAGCTTGCGAAGTGTAATGAACTGTGGTTCAAATTTCGCCTGCGCCACTTCCTCGCTGGATTAAATTACTTCCCCTCTATGTGACTTGACTCAGTTTCCTTGCAATAAAATGGGATTAGTAATGCTATGCACCTCTTGGGTTGTGAGGGCTAAATAAGGTGATTCATAGGGACGGACGGCTTCGAACCACGCCTCACCTGCTGATGGGGGCGGGGCTCAGGAAAAGTGAGTTAAGTGTTACCTTCTCCTTGGAGGAGGCGTCAGTCACCAGGACCGCCAGATCCCCCTCACCATGTCCACCCTCCCCCTCCCAGGGACCACCCTGCAGCCAGGGGGCATTCAGTCCACGTTCTCTCACCGCTAGAAGCCCCTTAGTGGCTCCCTCAAGTATAGCGCTGGCCACATAGCGGACAGGTGCTCCCTAAGTATTTTTTGAACCCATGGATCCAGAGCACTCCGGGCAGAATCAACCCTTTGCCTGCTCTTCACAAACCATGATGAAGCAGTGGTAGGAGAACTCCCCCTCCCTGGGCCTCCAGAGACTGCTTTACAAGCCAAAAGGAGCAAAAGCCGGCTGCCCATAGGCCTGTCAGACCCTTCTCTCTGAATGCAGGGGAAGCTTCCACCTGGTGAGTAATTCACTTGCAGCAGTCAGCAGTTCCAAATGCTGTGTTGGCAAAAAAGCAAGCACCCTGCAGAACTGTTTCTTATTTTTAACGGGCATAAAACCAGGGTCTTGAGTGCTTATGTTTCCATCCTACTAATTTCAGAGGCAATTAGCTGTTGGGTGCTTTTGCCTGTGAGCTCCCTTGCATATTTGTTAGATGCACTCATCCCTGCCCAAATAAGCCAGCCAAAGATTTATGTTATCTTGCTATTAAAGTACAATTTTAACAATCCTTTTAAATGACAGCAGCATCTACACATAAATAGCACTATATGTTAAGCCTCCCCTTGGGGACAGTAACCTGCCTCATTAAAACAGCCATAATGAAGAGGCTTTATAAATCAATAGCTTTTATACAAAAATATATGATCTAAACTCTTTCTGCAGCCCCGCCCTGAAGCAGGCAGACAGCTCGGGTGGGAGGTAAGAACCCAAAAGACACGTCACAAAGGACAAAAGAAGCCAGTTTTAAATTTTTAAGTGAAGCCAAGCCAGCCAACCAAAACTCGTTTTCTCCAACATTCACCTGTAATGTGGGGGGAAAAAAGCCAGACCCAATTTCTTTCTATGACCAAATGTTCCCACCGGGCTGGGCTGGGGGCAAGGTCATCCTGACACCTTTCTCTGTCATGCTGATGGGCTGGGGAGGGTCCCCTCCCCTCCCACCGCCTTGATGGGACTTAAACTTCAGTGCCCAAATAGCTGCACCTGCCAGACATTCAGCGTGTCCCACGTGGCGCCCATTCACACAGCCCCTCACGATTGTCGCTCAGGCCACCTCTGTGCACCCCCTTGCTACCATTTAGTAGGTTTCTCTACATGGACTCATTCGTTCGAATTAAACCTCATCCATTCAGTTGTGGCTGTAAAATCATGGAGCTCATCTCCATGCTTTCTATGTTTTCCTAAAATACATTACAATAAATACATGCCTTAAAAATAAATAATGTTTATGGACATGGCATGTAAAATTATTATTCAGGGTACTCTGGTGTTGCTACAGGTCACACACTTTTTGAAATGCTGAATTAACTCAGTATTCAATAGGACTGGCTCCAAACAACCACTGCTTATTGGGTCTGGGCATTTGCTACATATTTTGATGGCTTAGACCAGATGGTTAAGCCCAGAGACTTCTGTCTAAGAGACCTGCTTCACCTGGGTAGCAGATACGCACAGCAACCCCTACAGACCACTTCCTGTGACCCCCCGACTTAGGTGACACAGGAGCACTGTGCCTGATAGATAAGTCATGTGGTGATATCTTTCAATTAGAGAGAAACAGATTATGTGATGGCAGGAACTCTCTGGAAAAGTAGAGTGGGGGAGGTTGGGACAATGAGAAGAATGAAGCTGGAGTCAGTAAACCCAGGCTCTCGATGCCCAGCTGCGTGTAAGTGCTGCTATCTCTCATCTGGACTGTTGTACATGTCCCCTACCTGGTCTTCCTGCCCACCTGTGGTCCCTGTCCTGGGCTCTCCATTCAGCAGGAAGACTGGTCTTTCCAACAATTAAATCAGATCGCCATATTTCATTATTTAACTCTTCCAGTGACTTCCATTCTTGCTCTGAATTGAAGCAAGCCTTCACGATGGCCTGCAAGGATTTACATGATCTGATCCCCCATCCTCCCTTTGACCCCAACTCCTACCAATCCCCCTGCCTCACACACTCTGCTCCAGCCACACAGCCTTCTGTGCTGTTCTTCAAACACACTGAAAAAGCTCCTGCCTCAGGGCCTTTGCACTTGTTGGTGCTTCTGCCAGGACTGCCCTTCCCTCAGGTGTTTGTATGGCTCATTTTCTTCATTCTCTGCAGTTGGCACCTACCCAGAGAAGTCTTCCCGGTCCTACCATCTAAGAGAGACCCTTGTTGCTCTCTACCTCCCTCTTCTTTATTCTCAGTCTCTGTCTCTGTCTCTGTCTCTCTCTCTCTGTGTTCTTAGAGGATAACACACATCACATTGAAAATGATACTGGCCCATGGTGACATGTTTGAGAAGTGGGTGGAGAGTGAGGGCTACCTTTGCTTTGCCTTCTTTGAATTTTTAAAATCACAATCATATTATTCACATAATTAAGATCAGTGGGGGAGGGAAAGAAAGAAAAATTGCCTGGAAACAAGCAAGTCTGGATAAGAACCGAGATGTCTGGGCCTTATGAGAAGGACATTATACCTGGCATAGTTTGGAATGTTCTAGTGGAGACATGTGGGAAAGGACTCATTTCTCCTTGTAGGTGAATACTAAACATGACAGCTCCCAGGCCGGATCTTGGCTCTGTCTTCCTGATTCATTTGAGGACAAAGCCCAGCCCAGCGAAACTCAATGTTGAGCCTTTTCCTGCCGTAACGAGAAAGTGTAACCATCATTCTTGTGGGATGGCTTGCTGTATCAGGTGTCAACACTCAGCCAGGGGGTCTGAGAACGAAGTCATGAAGAGGAAAGGTGAGATCAGAGAGATGGGGATTCAGGAGATACAGCTTGAGTGCCTGGATCCAACCACCCCTGAAGCTAGTTAAATTTGAACTTTTAATTTTAATGAGGAAAACTTTCTTTTTTGTTTGCATAATCTTACTTGTGTTGGGTTTCTGTCCCTTGTGACAGAAAATTCAGACTGATGGGGATACAAAGGGAGAAGAATTCAAGTGGTGATGTGTCGGTTTCTCCAGAAAGGTGCCATCAGAGCACAGTCAACCAGACCAGAAAGCCTCTTCTCTCCAAGCTGCTGGAGCTCCTCAACTATGAGTGAGGAATCCCTCTAAAATCCTCATGACCTACTCCAAGACATCTGAATCTTTGAGATGCCCGGTATAGTCATCTCTTGAGAAAGTCCTGGGGTCTGCACATGCTGGGAAGTTATGTTTTCTCTCTCTGTCCTTACTTCTGCCCCCAGAGAGTAAACAGTGGCTCCTTGTCATTGTTCACCTCCCCTGGGTGGAGGCAGTCCTGAGAAGAGCAGACCCAGCTCCCGGAATGTACCTGTATCCCTCACTCTGGACTTGACCAGTGGAGGCAAAGCAGCCCTTTGTTAATTGTGGGCGCAGACTTTGGAGCATGTTCTTGGAGACTGGGGCTTGCCTGCCTGCACAGGTGGGCCTTCCTTACCTGAGCTACGAAAGTGGTGTGTTCTGGGATACATTCGCACTGCTTTTCTGACCTGTTACAGGCTTTTCATAACGTGACTGACTTTTCACAGGTTATTATCTCTCAGATACTGAGCCTGAAGCTGTGCTGTTAGGAAGAGAGGGGAGAGAAACTGCCCTTTGTGATTCCTTGGTCCACACTCCTAACTGTCTGGATGGTGAGGCTGAGCCCTAAGAGGAAGAATGTTTGGGCCAAGGTCATACAATTGCCCAAGGCAGAGTCAAGATGTGGCCTGAGCCAGGAGTCCCTGAGTAGTCCCTGTCCTGCTCTCCTGAGAGACTCCTCTTCTCCTAGCCACAGACACCCCCTGCACCCCAGGAATGGGGGCATAGTGTAGCACCACTTGATGGCAATCACTCTTTTGTTCTCTGATGTCACAGAGTCCCGAGGTTGTAGGTGGATGGCTGATGTTTGGAAACCCTGGGCTGGACAGTTCACTCCTCAAGGTGAAGGCCATACTCACCTGGGTGCCCCTCAGGGCCTGGCAGAGTTCTGCACCCAAAGAGACTCACCAAAGGCTCGTTTGGATTGGATTAAGTCAGTAACACCGGGACAGTGTCCACGGCTGCTATGTCTCCCTGACCAAAGGACACCATGCAAACAAGATCTCGGCTTCCGTGTTTCCCTCCTGCTTTTAACCTCCTGGTGACAGAAGCCTAAAGGTCTCTGAGCATCACCCAAACATAGGGATTTTCCTAACTTATTTGAAAATTTGGTGACAATTTAGACTATTTATTGACCCATAAGTTCATAGAACCAGTTCCTCTGAGCTTTTGATACTTCCAAGTGGCAAGTTAAGAGGCATGACCATTTCATGGAGGGAAAGGCAAAGACACGCATGGTATGAAATCCCCAGACCTCAACCTTGCAAACAGGACATAGGATAAGACCCTCTTCTTGCTGTGTCTGCCACCAGTTCTCCTAATTTGACCCTAATTAGGATGGACTGCTATTCTCCACCCTGGGACTGGAAGGAAGCCTGGGATTATCTTAGCCAAGAAATCTCCAGCACAGAGAAATGTCCTATCTCCCCTAAGGATGAATAGAAAAGAGATGGTACATTTTTCAGGAGCCTCCTCTGCATGTTGGCTGCAGCCGACTATGGGATAATGTGTTGGGCTTGGGGGATGGTTAAACAGTGCTGTGGCTAAGACCGTGGGCTCTGGGCTCAACTCTCAACTTTTACTACTTACCAGCTGGAGGACGGGGAGCAAGATTCTTAACCTCTCTGTGCCTCAGTTTTTCCATCTTTATAATTAAGGGGAAAATGTACATATATTTTAAGGCTTCCGTGGTTTTGTTTACTATGTTGTGATGTTCCCACCCCACTTTCTTATCCCAGGAAATTCTGTTGGTTTTCACCAAGAGTCAATGAAGCAAAATTACAACCAGAGCCTAATATGAAGCTTATTGGAACCATGGATCCTACAGTAAATGCCTGTTGCTCCCAAGAGAGGACTGATGTTCAGTCAGCAAACCTGGTTCAACCCCCACCTCCAGTCCCCCCAGTATAAACAGGGTCTGACTGCTTCTCACCACCAGCACTGCACACCCTGGCCCGAACTTCATTTGCTCCTGCCTGGTCATGAAGTTGCTTCTTATGGACTCTCTGCTTCTGATGCCCATAATGTGTTCTCCACACGCAACCAGGGAGCCTATGTAGATCATGTCCCTCCCCTTTGTAAGCCTCGAAGCCATGTTCATTCATTTAGAATAAAGTCTAACCTCCTCACTGTGGCCTTGTTCAATCTTCCCAGATGACCCATCTGCACCAGCCACACCCGCCCGTCACTCTCTGATGTAACTCCCTCCTTTATTTCCTACTTAGCATGGATTTCTCTTTGAGATGATTGCACGCATTCACTCCTCTAACGTGACTATCTGTCTCCTCCACTCTTGGAGAGTAGGGATTGTGCCTGTGTTATTCACGACTGCAGCCCCAGGCCCCGGAAGACTGCCCGGCAAAGGATGTATTCAAAAGATACTTGTTGGAAAAATGATTTGGTCTTAACATCTCTTCCTAAGGCTTTGGGGGGAATCTAAGAACAATTTTATGTTAGAAACAGGACGGAGACTCTTATCCTCGTGGATCCAGCGGCAATCCTGTGTCTTGGCCTAAATCCACTGTCTAGCCTATGTTCATGTGGATGCAAGTCTTCTTCCAGCCTCGTAAGCACTGTGCATCTGGGCAGATGAAGCCAGGCATGTGTGTGGAAACACACGGCTTCCCTGAGAGTCTTCTGCCTCCATTTCCCCACGTACCAGAAACGAATACAAAAATGGGCCTGTGTCTTTCAGGGGCCTTTCTAGCTCTGGGGTCTGTGATGCTCAGGTAAGGAGGGCTGGGACCTGCAGCCCAAGTCTGGTGCCCTGGGCCAGGTGGGATGGAGCCCTGGGCCTGGTGCCTGGTACCCGAACTGGCTGGTGCTCTCAGAGCATCCGCAGACATCCGTGATCTGCCAGCTGGGTTTCTCTGGGTTTCCTGGTGAGAAACAGGAGAGGATCATTCTGTCAAATGGAGCCACTGAGGGGCCGGTTTCTGAGGGAACCCTCCAGCTCTGCCTTCGGGCCCGGGGCCCGTATTCTCCCCAGATGCTGAGGAAATGGCTGACTGTCTATGAGACACATAGATAAATTATAAAGCAATTATAGCAAAACGTCTGTGGTGGAATCTAGGTGGTGGGTGTAAAGTGTTCACTGTTAAGTTTTTTAAAAAGTTTTTCAAAATAGAAGGTTGGAGAAAGATGACATAAGAGTTTCTGCTCCCTTTCAAATAGTTTTTGTTTTTCCGTTTTAGTAAAAGATTTAAAGGGACTGAACTAAGATGGTCTCCGGGTCGCAGCCACCCTGTTATTCTGTTTATTGTGGGGACACCCCTCTTGGTCCCATTCCCCATTTCATGGGCACACTGCTGGCTGCTCCCCTTTCCTGTGCAGCTTCTCATGGGTCTTGGCAAAGGCTTCCAGCCCAGGAAGCTGTCTCTGAAAACACCTAATGAGTCTGGAGTGTTCAGAAACATCACCCTTGCTTCTGGATTCTTCTGCCGATTTGCAGAAAGAAATGGCCTCCAAGTGACCAACGAGCCTGGGCTCCACACACCACCCTGTGGAGAAACGCCCGGGACCTCGTTCAGGCCCCACAGGAAAGGCTCGGAGGGCTGTTTCCCTGTGAGGAGTCCCAAATCTGACACGAGGAGCAAAGAGGGGTTTGGCAGGAGGCAAAAGTGACCAGAGATGGAGCAAGTGGGCTGGTCCGACATGAGAGCTTCCACGAAGGTGTAGGAAGGGAAATCGCTGCAGGGGAGAGGAGTGTGTGGGGATGCGCCATGTGCAACAGAGGCAAGGACCCCTCAAGGAGGTGAGCGAGCCCCACCACTAAGTCTTCCTTTATTTTACAAGTATTTATTGATGGCCAAATATGCACCAGGCAGGGCAGTGGGCACTGGGAAGAGCAGGTTCCTGACTGGACAACCACTGTTACCTTCCTCCCTTAAAATCCATTTCTTAAAAAAAAAATAAAAAAATAAAAAATAAATCCATTTCTCTATCCAACAGCAGGGGGAGACAGTTAGAATCCTGGCTGACCTCAGGGCCTTTGCACTTGCTGTTCCTTGTACCTGCACTGCTCTTTCCCAGTTGTCTGCATGGCTCTCTCCCTCATCTTCTTCAACTCCCTCCTCAAATCTCACCTCAGTAAGGCCCTCCTTGGCCACTCTATTCAAAATTGTAGTCTCCCTTCCAGCCCTTTCCATCCCCCTGTCCCCCTGGCCAGCACTTTCCACTATCTGACATGACACGGATTTTACGTGTTTGTTTATCTTACTGCATTAGAATGTCTCAAAAGCATTGCGTGGGCTTTGTTCATGGCTAAATCTGCAACACTAAAACAGTGCCTTTAATAAATATATTGGAGGGGCGCCTGGGTGGCTCAGATGGTTAAGCGTCTGCCTTCGGCTCAGGTCATGATCACAGGGTCCTGGGGTCGAGTCCCACATCGGGCTCCCTGCTAGGCAGGGAGCCTGCTTCTGCCTCTCTCTCTCTCTCTGTGACTCTCATGAATAAATAAATAAAACATTAAAAAAAAATAATAAATATATTGGAATGCCACTAGGTGTTCAAATATATTTATTGAATGAGAAAAATTCCTTCCCTCTGTTTTCAGGTATAGTGTATTAACAGATAATTGATCAATAGGCCAATAGATCAGGAAATGACACCTCCCCGTGTGTTCCCTCCTCCCCCCTCCGCCCCCCCCCCCGACAGAAGCCACAGGGGGCCACATGGGGAGGTGCCTGGAGGGACAGAAGCAGAGGGAGAGGGGTCTCTGTGGCAAGAGGCTTTATTGTGATCTCCGAGGGAAGGCAGAGACCACGCCGGGCAAGCAGGCTTAGGATTGGCTAGTTTGAATGATTTCAGCGGGCTCTGGTGTGGAGAGACTGTCCCTGGCTGTCTGGTACCTGGCCCTGCAGTGATTAGAACAGGTGGAGAGTGGCCAGGAGTGTGAGAGTCTGAAAAAGGAGGTGGTTGGGCATGGGCTCTGGATTGGCTGGTGTGTGTTGGAAAAGCACACTCCTGGGGGGGTTGTTTATCATCCCTAGGAATTGGCTAGCCCGGGAGGGGCAGTCCCTCAAACTTCAGCAAGGCCCCAGATATCCAAGGACCAAATATACAAAATGAAAGACATGGCTAGTACTTCTTTTTCCTGGTGGCACTGCCTACAAAGGTGGCCTATGAGGTGGAACACGTGACCCAGGCTAAAACAATCAGCACTTTCCTCCAGCCCAACGATTGATTCAGAGACAGACATGTGACCCAGATCTGACCAATTAGAGAGAGGGACTCAGGCTGAGAAAGGCATATAGGGGTGGGTCAGTTTGGGGGCTGAAGGCTACTCTAGGTGTGATAATCCTATTTCCCTTTGTCAGGGATTGGTTTATGGGTGGGTGTATAACTGGGACCAGTTCAATTTGAATTTCAAATAAACAATGAATAATTTTTATTTTATTTTATTTTTTTAGTAGAAGTATGTCCCAATTTAAATTCCAGACAGCCTGTATGTTTATTTGCTAAATCTGGCAATCCTATGTATAACCCACTCTGTGCCAAAAAGACATAAGTGGGTATCTTAAGGGGGTGTGGGTGGTGTGGCTAGCAGCTAGGTTCCAAGAAGTACCTTGACACCTGCTTAAGAGAGACAGTGAAGACTCCTGCCATATCTTTTTACCCTGGATGAGGATGTAATGGCTGGAAATGTGCAGCTGCCTTGAGACCATTAGGCATTAAGTTTGAGGACATGATGAGGATGTTTGTGCAGAAGGATGGAAGGATTCTGGCTCCTTAATTACACCATTGTAAGTCCAGTCCCAGGAATGCCCCTTTCTGTACTTATTGTTATATGAGGTAATTAAATGTCTCTCTTCTTAAGCCAGTGGTTCTCAATCTTGGCTGCACATTAGCACTTGGGGAGATTTAAAATATGCCAATGCCATACTCCATAGCAATTAAGTCAGAACTTCTGAGGCTAGTACCCAGGCTTGGTGGGTTTTTAAAGCTCTCCAAGTGATTGCTTGTAACTCAAAGTGTGGTCCCTGGACCCAAAGCATGGCCTTCATCTGGGAGGTTCTTATAGCTATCATCCTGGACCTAATGAATTAAAAGCTGCTGTTTAACAGGAAACCCAGGGGGTTTGTATGCACATTAAAGTTTCGGAAGCACTGGCTTTAGCCATTGTTAATTATTTACTCTACTCTTTGCAGCTGAATAAATCTTGATTCACATTTAAGCAGTCAGGACTCCCAGGTACTGGGAATCCCAGCACATCAGGGTTCCCTACTCTCTGAAATAGATACACTGCGCTCAGAGGTTTGGTATCTTCTGGACAGTGTCCATCTCTAGAGCAGGCCACAGACGGCTTTTTGGGCTATTTGATTTTCACCAGAGTAGGAATCGCATGTGTGTGATTAATAGCTTCCTCAACCTTTTAGCCAAAAAAACTCCCTTCCTGTGGCCACTTAAGGTGGTTGAGTGACCTTTGGGACCCTGTCTGTGAACCAGTGAGAAAGGCTGTTGGCACATTCTCCCCCTAACACATCTGCCTTCCACTTGGCCAAACACAGCTTGGGTACTGTTCTTGGTCCCCAGGGGGCGGCTCCACCCATCAACTCATCCACATGAGGCTGGGATAGAGTTTAACTGAGTCCGAAGCAGGGTCGAAGTACACGAAGCTATGGGCCAAGTTTTTCAACAGATGAAGCTTTGGGTCAGAAGCCAAGGCCACTGGGCAATGGTAAGTGACCATGAAGCATTTAAGATAGAGAGGTGTCTGGGTGGAGGCAATTCCCTCCTTTTGAGGAAGACGATGTCTAAGAAGAGGTGATGTTTGTCCTTGGAGAGGATGGGCTAGGAATAGTCCCCATCTAGCTGAAATCAGCAGACTGGAAACAATCTCTGTGTTGCAGGTCTCAACACTTAACATTCACCAGTTCCAGACGGATGGAGAGAAAAGTCATCCACGAATCAGGGTGAAGGACTTCCAAATATCAGTGGACGCCCTCTGTATTGATTTGCCTTTGCAAATATGTGAACTAGATCTTTAAGATCATTGATCTACATTCTGGGCAGATAGACACACAAAGGCTCATGTGGACATACACACGTGCAAGCACACACTCATGCATGACAGGTACGCTGTCATTCTCCAAGCCAGGCTTTCCATAGTTGACTCATCATGCAACCAGTAAGTTTGGAAACTTAACATGTTATTAATGTTCCAAAAGAACTCAAGTTCAAAAAAGGAAAGCAAACAAAGCAGCAAATATACCCAAAGACTAAACCTTACACCCACCCCTCAGCTGTGGCATGTATGTAAGCTTGGCCCGAGGAAGGCAGATCCTTCATGTGCAAATGTCCAACGAGCCTGATACCAGCCAAGCCGGCCACGGTTGCCCTTGGAGCCGCTTGATAGCACACGAAATCACAGCCCCGGACGGGCCATTTTGATGAGTGTTCTCCCCTCCATGACGGAGGACAAGCAAAGCTGGGAGAACCTCTCTGACAAGGTGAGGGGTCTCCAGTCTGTCCCCCCACCCCCTTTACATATGTATGAATGGCTTTCATTTAATTAAAACCCTCCCGTGGTGGTTCTGCGATGGGTGTTGGAGATGCAGTAAGAAGTCCCCTTCACTATTAACTACGAGAGCAGAGTGGCCCTTGCTGCCCTGGGGACAGACCCCAGTGTCCTCCAGGGAAAGCCCATCCTACCCGCGTCTCTGTCCCCAGAGAACCGGCTCAAGAGCAGCCTCCCCTTCCCTGCCCCGAAGGAAGGGAGGGTGGCGCTGTGGGACCGAGGCAGGGGCAGATGGAGGGGGCTGGGGTGGGCGTTCCCGCATGCACAGATGCGAGATGCCCAGCGCCAAACCTAAGGGAAATCTTATAAGCAAACTGACGCTCACAGAGATAAAAGGTCTTGTTCAAAGTCACAAGGCTGGCAAGTGGGGTTTGGACCCAGATGAAGCTGTGCCTGGGTTTGGGACACAAACCCTTTCCACTGCACTGGAATCTTGGGGGTGTCCTCAGTCCATGGGGGTTGGGGCAGGAAGGCTGAGGGGTAAGATCTGACTTTTATCGCCTTTTATGTTGGGTCCTAGATAAGATTTCATGGGGAGAAAAGTGCAAGAATTGTATATGGAATTGTATATGGGGAAGGCGGGTAGCGTTGCCAGAGAAAATGCAGGGATCCCAGTTAAATTTGAATTTCAGATAAACAAATAATTTTTTAGTATAACCATGTCTCATGTAATATTTGGTACATATGCTAAAAAATCATTCTTTGTTTATCTGAAATAAAATGTTGTTTTTTTTTTCTCTTAGATCTGGCAAATCTGTGTATATGTGTGTGTATTGGGGCAAACAGTTTCAAAAACCACTGTGTCGCCACACACTGAGTTCCTTCAGACTCACTTCCCCAGACTGAACCCTGTCAACAATTTTCTGCTCCATCCCTTTCTCCCCACCAAGGAAACCCAATATTGGAGGCGGGGCAAATAGACTCACAAGAGAAGGGGAACTTGGGCAGGGCTGAGTTGGGATGTCACTTGATTACTTGATTTTTTTCCCCCCACTGTTGGCTCTTCAAAAACCAAACACGGTGATGTCTGTGTTTTGCTCTGTATCCTTCCTTAGGGAGGAGGGGACAGATCTGGTTTGTGAGTGCCCCTGGGGTACCTGTGTGCACACGTGTGTGTTTGCACGTGTGTGCAGATGCGTGTGCAAGCACATGTGTGTGTGCTCACTGCAGGCAGGTGCTGTGGATCGGGTTTCAGGTGAGGACTACACTCACCAGCTCAGAGTCCAAGGGGCTGTAAAGCCCCCTCTGGCCACGTCTCATTCTCATAATTCACAGCCAACTCCCTGGTCTCTGGGTCTGAGGCCTCAGCCTGACTTTTCCAGCTTCCCTCCAGGCAGGAGGGGACTCCTGGCCCCATCCGGGGGCTCCGTGTCTGCCTGGGAGACTTGAGGGTCCTCCGGGGCTCCGATGTCCCCCAGTCTGGGGAGTCACTCAGCCACTGAGCCGGGGGACTGGGTGGGGCCCCAGTGCGATTCTGGGGACCCCCTGGCCTCCTGACGCTCCAGCCCCTGCCCGTCCATCTCCAACCGCCCCGCCTGGGACAGCCTTTCTCCCCTCCTGTCCCTCGTCACCCTGATGGCACCTTTCTCTGTGCGCGTCCTGGCTGGATGATTGGGCTTTTCAGGTTCCTCATGCCGGTCCTGACTCCCCACCCCCTTGCTGGTTTAATCTCAAGGGGACCTTTCTCTTGATGGATATAAGCCTCGCTTTTTCCCCTCTGTGTCTTTCTTGGAGGCATTTTGCAGAGAATACCTGACCTATGCCCAGTGACAAAAATCATTGCTGCTGCGTGTATCTTTCCATTAAGAGGCTGAAATACAATCTGAACCATTTTTGTCCGAGCACTTTCTGGCTAAGTATGGGTTGGAGCCTGGACCAGATGGGCTTTTATGAGAGTGGTAAAAGTCAAGCTTTTAATGTGTCTCAATCAAATTGATGTGTAAAGGAAAGATGTTAAAGGTAGGGAAAATGTGGCTTGGGATGCGCTGGGACGCTCCGGAGCACCAGGGCACAGAATAGGGACACAGGTGGCTTTAACAGGCTCTTGAAATTGGGCTGAAACTTATTTCCAGAAGAGCAGAAGAGGCTGTCTCCCTCAGGGTGATCGTGATCAAACTTAGCTCTGGAGCAGGGACAGTCGTGCATGGGCTTTATAACCAAATCCCAGCGTCGTTCACATTGTACACTCTGTGGTTAATTCTGCCCCAGATTTCAGTTAAGCCCAAGCTATCTTGTTGGTAGCAATGCAATTACATTAGAGAAAAACTGTTTATATGTCTTGAGATATTATGATTATGAAAAATAGCAACACGAACTCCCATTAAGTCAGAAGAAAGTTAATTGTGTTCGGTGCTTCCTCCCTGGGCCAGTGCACCGGCGTAGACATGATTTACTCCAGCAAAACGACTCATCTTTCGCAGCATATACATGTTTTCTCCCTTAATTACAAATAATTGGATAGTGTAATTTATACTAATGCCCGATGCCTAAAACTGCACATTCAGGAATAAAGAGCTAGTTTGGGAGGTGGTGGGGGGAATTATAAACAGGTGTAATTGCACTCTCCTGGGGGCTGGAGACCAGTGAGATGTAATCAGACCTCTTATCAGTGGACGTTAGTCAGGCAGCCTCCAGTTAGGACCCTGTTCGAAGAACACCCATAATCGTCTCGAAGTTTGTCGAGTTGCTTAACCATCCACCGAGAGTTCTCCTTTGGGTAAGTGGACAAGGAGGATTAAACACACGGATTTCACTATGTGATGAAAGAGACACAGGAGCAGCGTGAGCCCATGAGTAATGGAGCATTCAAGGGAGTAATGCAGCCCCGCGGCACAACGACAAATCTCTGTGCGTAAGGCAGAACTTGTGGGTCTCTGTGGGACGACACCTTCTAAAGGGGACAAGCAGGGGCCATTTGGACATAAGTGCAAATCCGTTTAGTCTCTCGACAGCACACCTCGTTTTACAAATCACCTTCCTGAAAATTCACATGGCAGCTGCTCAGTTTGGGTGGTGATTTAATAAAAGCAGAGCAGAGCAGAGGTTCTGCTTTACCTGGGCTTTGCCCCCACTGGTTGGCGATTCCTTAACTCACCACTCCAGGCCTCAGTCTTCTAATTTTAAGAATGGGGATAATATGGAGGACACTGCAGGTTGTCATGCAGATTAGGTGAGGCAGACAAGGATAAAATGCACACGCAGTGCCTGGCTCACGGAAGGGGCATAATGAGTGTTCGCTGAATCAGAATCGGAAACACATTGTCACGGGCCCTGGGAGAGACTCCTCCATGGTCTGCAAAACTGAACTGTGAAAATCCAGGGCAGTTGGTCCTCATGAATCTAATTCCCCACCATCAACCTAAAAGGTTTCCCCGTGGATAAAGGGGAATGCCTGTAGGAAGCTCCCCTCACTCTGCTTCATAAGGAGTCATGAGTGGGGCCTTAGGAGCTCTCGGTGATGTCTGCTTAGACAAGACGTGGACTGAGGGCTTCTTTGCCTCGAACGGGGACCACACCCCACGGGCCATTAGCGGACACTACTGGGGACAGATGGCCACAGTCTGTCTGCGTCCGCCTGGGTGCAGGTAGCAGCAAAGACCTCCCCAAACCAGCACCGTTCTTGGCTTATCCACAGGCAGAGTGCTGGTCCTTCAGGCATTTTAGAGCAGGAAGCCAGGCCTCCCCCGGGGGGAGACGTGGAGAGGGAAGCCCCATGGGCTGCTTTTGGGGAGCTGTATTGCTGAGCCTGGTATATCATCAGTCGCCCTGTGCCCTGGAGCCGCCTGCATGCCGCCAAGGAAGGTGTTTTGATGAGAATTATCAGAGCATGCAGCAGCCTTGCAATTCTTTGATGAGATGCTCATTTATTCATTCACGTAATAAATGTTTAGTAAGTTTGTTAAGTACCAGACCATAGCAAACACTGGTGTATAGCGTACATTGGTGTATAGGATATACATTAGCGTATAGGACAGGGTTGCCAGATAAAATACAGGACACCCAGTTAAACTTCAACTTTAGATATACAGCGAACATTTTTTAGTATACGTATATCTTAGAGTATATCCTGTGCTAAAGTGGTAACCCTATCCTTCTCCCAAGGGATTAGATCACAGTTTCTCAACCTCAGCACTATTCACATTTGGGGCTGGATAATTTTTTTGTTTGGGGCTGTTCTATGTATTTTAGAATGTTTATCAGCATCCCTGGCTTCTACCTGCTAGATGCTAATAGTGACAATCCCCCTCAGCTGTGAACCAAATATGACTCTAGATGTTGACAAATGTTTCCTGAGGGATACAATTATCTCTGGCTGAGAGCCACTGGGTTAAAGTCTAGTAGGTAAAATAGATACAATAAGTGAGCATGACAAAGAATTTGTGGCAGCAACTACCAGTTGCTTACCCAGTATCTAGTCTCTCTCTTCCTTGTTAATAGAAATCTTTGGGGGGCGTGGTCCATGTCAAACTTTCAAGAACTCTTTGAGACTCAAGCTGCAATGGAATGGCTACTATAAATCCCCAAAGGGAGAGCCTTTCCAAACATAGGGAACAAGAGGGTTCAGAGGGGAAGGAAGCAAGATTGGCAGAGCACCAACTGCAAACTTGGTGGGCTCTGGTCAGGCAGGTGTTATAATTTTGCAGAAAGGAACTTTCTTGGGCTGTGGTCAGTCTCTGTTCTTATGTCCTGTTCTCAGAATCATTGACTCAGTGAAGGAATTTATGGGGAGTAAGTTTGTTTCTTGGGATCTGGGAACATGGAAGTGAGCTCAGAATAGAACCTCTTACTGTTTTCTTCCCCCAGGCAGCATCTGACTCTGCAGATGGGTGGTTGGTGACTTGCCCACAGTCCCAGAGGGTGCAAATGGAAGGGCTGGTGGGTTGACCAGCCATCAGGTTCCAGACTCAGGCCTGGGCTTCATCATGCTGATAAAAGGCAGAGGGTCAATTATGCATATTACCCATTTTACAGATGGGAAAACAGAGGCACACAAGGGTTAGCAATTTCTCAGCTCGAGCCAGGACCCAGCCCAGCCTGCGGGCTCAGGCCCACACTGTAACCACCTGGCTATGCGCCCATGATAATGAGTCCTTTGAAAAAAGGTGAGTCACTTACCTTGGACATGCCTCAGTTTCCTCATTTGCCAAGTCGGGCTCTAGTAATCCTGCCCTACTGACTCACAGGGCATGGCGAGAGAAGGGATCAGGGCCAA
>NC_138378.1:11752422-11770144 GCF_054177405.1 Leptonychotes weddellii | reverse complement strand
GGCCTGCAGGAGCTGCTACATGCAAATGAGGCTCTTTTCTTTACCCTCTGCTCGCCCTGATTTGCATGACTGAGCGTTTCTGCCTTTTTTTTTTCTTAATGTGTTTGTTTGTTTCTTGATTGTTGTTGTGTCTCCTATGGAGGAAAGCAATTACTCGCTCACTGGACAGAGACCTAAATCTGGCAAAAGCCCAGGTCTGCTCGGCCTGGCAGAGGGGAGCCAGCCAGCCACACTCCCTCGGTAGGGACCATTCCAGAACACACAGCCCAGGGAGGTGGGGTAAAAATCACTCGGGTCTTCAGCAGACTCCTTAATAGCTCAACAAAGGAGAATTAGATTGGCCCGAAGGGCAGAAAGGACTCTGTCCTTGTAAAATTGAGCTCAAGCTAACAAGTAGCTCAAAGGCGTCTCTAAATACGGCTATGGGTCCCCTGGGGAAAGAAAAGACGTTGCTAATTCTGTTCAGACTTGTGGTTCTCAACTCTATCAGAGCCAATGCCTGGTTTTTAAAACAAATATTTAATGATTTCTATTCAACTGAAATGAAATTCCTCATCAACATAACCTACCTATATACCCATTTTTTAATCAATATCCTAATCCCGCGTATAAGATAAAAGGGAAAAGAAAGGAATTTATAATAAAATCAAACACTTTTCAACACACAGACTCTGGCACGACTCAACTGGAGGATACACTCGTCGTCCGATGCCTGAACTTGGACGGAGAATCCCAGGGAATGAAGCTACAGACACAGACCAGGACAGCTGTGGGCGGGCCACCCAGACCGCACAAGAGGCTTTGCCGTTGGTGATACAAGTTTTCAACCTGGTGAACAGACCTCGGTAAAGTCCTGAAAAAATCAACGTATGATCTTCCTTCAGTTGATGCCATAGTTTCATTCCTGAAAACTTGGTATATTTTAAAACAGTGAAAAAAATATTTGTGTGTCTATGCGAAACGGAATTTGGTTCTGGGCTCAGGTCATCCTAAGCAGCTTTTAATCTATGGGAACATCCAGACGGGCGTTCGAAATTAGTGCCAATGCATGACGAACACGTAAGAGCAGTGGGCTACAGAGAACAGACCCAGAATCCATCCCGAAGGCAGGTGTCAGATCGGATTTGCCGACAGGAAATGAATCCAGAGCGAAGAAGCAGCTCACCCAAGGTCGCACAGCCAGAGAGCGGCAAGGTTGGGGCTTAAACGGAACTCTGTTGGAGTAGAGGCTCTAAATCCAGCTCCATCGTGATTTCCTGCCCTTTCGACCACCTCTTGGCAGATGCCACAGCAGCCCAGGGACCATGCAGTCCCCACACAAGATGGACGGATTCCATCTCTGACTTTCCCCTGAACCAGAGGAGGACCACCGGGACCGCCCATCTATCAGTAGAATGTTGGGAGGGGTGATGGTGCCCCGCCTGGACCCCTGCCTAGATCCCGGGGGCCCTGCCTGGACCCCCTTTCCTGACCTCATGCCCCGGCTGCTTTGAGTCATAGCTGACAGAGGCCCACAGGTGCCCCCCTCCCCAGAGTGAGGATAGCCCTAAGGCCAAATGGGAGCTTCCTTGTGCAGGAGGCTTTCATCCCTATGCACAGCCCAGAGCAGCCGATAGCCAATGACAGAGTGACAGGGAGATACAAATGCCAACAGCCCCCTTTGCCTCAAGTTGGGACAACTCTGGGATGTAATTCACGCTCCAGGCTCTCCACGGGCTCAGGCTGAAGTTGCTCTCCTCCCTTGCTTAGCTTTTTGCCCTGTTGTGCGCCTCACTCCCTTCTCTCAGGAGCACCTCTTCGATAAATCATGTGCATAAGGATCTCCATCATAGGCTGTGCTTCAGAAACTGACCTCATATAGGGTCAAGATCAAGGGACCAGTGAAGCGACTATGGCAATAATCAGGTGAGAGATGATGTGGCTTGGACCAAGATGGCAACAGGGGTGGATGGAGAGACAAACTGGTGAATATTTGGAACATTGGTGACTTCATTAGGTGTTACTGCACTCCACCGGTGAGCTAACCCAGGGGCCAGCGAACTACCTCCTACAAAGAGATCTGAACCTCAAACAGGGAAGGGGCTCCCCTTCCAAGTTTGTCCTTCCTGGGGGACTCTCCCTTAGCCCTAGGAAGCCAGCTAGTTTTTTCTTACATCCCATAGTGACTCTTTTGTCATAGTTGAATAATTCTTTTTTTTTTTAAGATTTTATTTATTTATTCATGAGAGACAGAGAGAGAGAGAAGCAGAGGGGGAAACAGGCTCCCAAGGAGCAGGGAGCCCGATGCGGGACTCGATCCCAGGACCCTGGGATCATGACCTGAGCCGAAGGCAGACGCTTAACCGTCTGAGCCACCCAGGCGCCCCTATAGTTGAATAATTCTTTATGTAACACTTCCCCTGTTTAAATCACCCTAAGGTTCTGCCTCTCGATGGGGCCCAGGCTGCTGCAATCCACATAGGTGGGACCCAGCAAAAAGCCAACTGGTAAAGGCTAAACGGACTGGGTAGAGTCTCAGCCCCGGCATCACAGAACAGTTCAGAAGGGTGGGTTGGAGGCTGAGAAACCAGCTTAGTAACCAGCATGCAGTCATTTCCGGCCTTAACATTCTATTACTCCCGATCTTTCTAGTCATCCTCAAAAGGGCATGTTAGAAGAGCACTTACTTGGAAATCAGAGAATGGAGATTCCGGTCTCCTGTCGACTAACTCTCCGGATAACCCTTCACAGGCCTCAGTTTGCTCATCTGTTGAAGGAAGCAGTCAGACCAGATGCTCCTAAGATCCTCCTCATGGTGAAATTCCTGTGACTAAGTGAGAGAGACACCTGCAGCCATGGTTTTTGAACTCTAAAGTGCCCCGTGATGGTAATGGATTCCCCCTCCAATGACGACCAGAGGCTGACACCTCCCTTTCTCACGCCCCCCACCACCCAAACCATCCGTGTTTCCTGACAGCTCGACCCCCTAAGTAGATTCTGAATCCATGCACATCTCTCCTCTCTACCCCTCCCCATCTTTATCCAGCACGGATGAACCACAGCGTAGTTTATGCTGTGTACCGGCTTTCCTTCTGCCCGTCTGGAACCTGGGCTAGACGGGGGGTGCCCCCAACAAAAGCCCTGGGTGCTGAGTCTCTACTGAGCTTCCCTGGTAGACAACACTTCACACGTGTTGGGTCTCCCTGGGCCCTGCCACCACACAGGCTTACTTGTCACTGCTACATGGCAAGTTGCACCATGTCACTCCTTTGCATAAATCTCTCCGATGATTTCCCATCAGATACAATCCAGACTCCTTGCTGTGGCCCACGAAGCCCTGCATGACCTTCTGCCTTAGCCCTCCTGTAACAGGCCACATCTTTTCCTGCTCAGAGCCATGGTGCTTCTCACCACCTCTCCCACCCGGGACCCGTGTTCCCGAACACTCAGCCTGGCCGGCTGCTTCTCATCCGCAAGATTTACCGCAAGTCCGAGAATTAGTCCTTGACCGCCTTGTAGAAATCAGCCTTCCACCGTCGTCACCTTCTGTCTTGTCATCCTGTGCGTGCCTTTCTTTTATCATCTCAGTGTATCTCATTTATTCATTTGTTGATTATCTCTTGCTGTCTCCCCAGCCAGAACGGAAGCCCCAGGATGACAGGGACCTTGTCTGCCCTGTTCAGTACTTATCCCCAGCAGCGAGCACAGTGCTCAGTATAGTCAGTAGTTAATAAATATTTATGAATGACTAAATAAGAGAAAGTAAGTGGGATTGGCTGTAGGCAGCCTGTGGTTGTTTACCCGCTTCCTGTTTCTAGGAGCCTGGTTAAGCTCCTACACGCACCTTTCTCATTCACCATCCGCCTCTCTGCCTCCGAGTACTCACACCATGTGTGAGTCAGGGCAGTTAGCTGAAAACAACAGAACTCATACCAATAAATTTAAGCAGAAAAGGAATTTACAAAAACAAAGTGGGTAGCTAGGAGATTTCCCAGAGGGGCCAGATAATCAAACGTAAAGGCCACGTAGCGAAGAACTCGGTCCGAAAATCATCCCACGGAGCTATTCACATGAAGATACCTCCGGTAGCTCTGGGCACAGACATTGTGTCTCCCACTGCTCAAAGCGCTGATGCATAGCCCCCCTCACTCGCTGGCCATCCCCAGAACCGATTTCATGAGGTTCCTGTTTCTCAACGTGACAACACTCCCATTCAAAGTTTATGTATGTGGGTGCAGATGATGAGCACAACCAGAATCCTCTGCCCCAGCCCTAGCTGCAAGGGAGGCTGGCAGGCTGAGTAGCTGGACCATTTATAAGGTGTAAAGTTTGCCAAGTGCAGGAAAGGAGTTCAGAATTTCTGTACAGCTAAACGAAATACAAATGCTCACTCCACTCTCCAGGCAGGTGGCCACGGAAGAGCTATTTTCCCCTGTAAGCCACTGGCTCTTCCCACACCAGAAGGCTGCAATAAATCATCCTCCAGTTATGTCTCTCCTCGGGGGTGACACACACCGCTGGAACCGCTTCCCCAAAGGCCTCTCTGTCTCTTTAACCACTTTCCTTCAAGGCAAAGAAGAGACGGTTGAATTGTTGTCGAAGTAGCTCGAGTCATTACTTATTCTTGCTCAGCACGAAGTCAACCTCAGGATCAATGCGGTTGTTCCTGATAGATTTTTATATGCTAAACCTCGGATGTCAGCACAGCCTGCAAGATGATGGAGCCAGTCCACCCGGGATTTACACACATGACACGGGGAAAACAGGCAGAGAGAGGGCTGCCCTGCTGTCCATGCTAAACGTTCTCTCCGTTCCTTCTCTCTTGACTTAACAACTATGTATTGACTGTCTGCCGTATGCCCAGCAATGTGCTAGAAGCAGGACAGAGGCTGCTGAGGAAAGAAATAGGCATGGTCCCTGCCATCATGGATGGTCCATTTGGGGTAGAGGGTGGGAGGGCAGATACTAATGGAACAGCCGTTCAAACAAATGTAATACGCAGACTAAGACAAGCACATCCTTTCCAAGTCAGCACAGTTATGTTACTCGCCTGCTCAGAAGCCTCTGGCTTCTTCCCCACACCCAGAGTGAAGTCCACACCCTACCAGCCCCACGGGATGTGACTGTCACGGCCTCTCTGACAGCCTCCTGACATTCGTCCCAGACTTACTGGGCCCAGGCACGCGAGCCTTTCTCTGTTTCTTCTACTTTACTTAGACCACTGTTATTCTGAGTCTCTGCTACTCACAATCAAGCCAACCCCAACTGACACAGCACATTTGGGAGCTTTTGTCTTCATTTTTAGGGCAAGATGAAGCCATAGAAGGATTTAGAAAGCAGGGTGATGTGGGTGTGGTGCATCCAGTGATCGGTCTGGCTGCACTGAGGAGACCGGGGGGACACTGGGTGAGGTGGTGGGTGAGTTCTTCTGTCCTCCTACCATGTAGAGGACCCTGAGGGAGTGGCAGGGGAGAGATTATGTCCAGACAAGCCAAGACCTACAAGGTCTTGGTCCCTGAGTGGATCCGCTGGGCAACTGCAAGGTTTGAGATAGGGCACGTTTCTGGACCCCGACTTCGCTATCTGCTACCCCAAGCAAACCCATGTGTCTTGTCAGAAATGAACAGAAGAGGGGCGCCTGGGTGGCTCAGTCAGTTAAGCATCTGCCTTTGGCTCAGGTCATGATCCCAGAGTCCTGGGATCGAGCCCCGCGACGTGCTCCGTGCTCAGCGGGGAGTCTGCTTCTCCCTCTGCCTGCCCCTCCCCCTGCTTGTGCTCTCTCTTGTTCGCTCTCTCTCTCTCTCTCTCTCTGACAAATAAAATCTTAAAAAAAAAAAAAAGAAATGAAGGGAAGAGGAGGCAGAATCTATGGCATCTGCAGTCATGATGACAGAGACACCTGGGACGATGAGCAGCCCTGATGCCCTCAGACAGCAGGCTGGATTTGCCCCCCAACTGTGCATTGCTGAGTGCTGGGATGGAGAGTGACCAGGGCTGGGCAAAGAGCCCCATCAGATACCTGGTCAGGGAGGCCTCACTAAGGAGACAACGTGTGAACATCAAGTCGCCCAATACTGGTCCAGGGGAGGACAATCCAACTAACACTTAATGACCCCGAGTGCTCCTAGAACTCGTTTAATCCCCGCAACAAGCCCGCGTAGTAAGGGTGATCGTTGCCCCATTTTCCAGAGGAGGAAACCAAGGCATAGGGGGTGAAGCACCCGGCCCAGGGTCACCCAACTGGGTGCCAATGGAGCCAGGGTGCTTCTCCCCTGCACTCAGGAGAGGAGCCGTCCCCGGGGACAAGGGGTTCAGGCTGCACGAACAACAGAGATGGGGGCGATGATGAGCAACAGTAATCACGGCAGCATTCACCCAGCACCCACCCTGCGCCGGGCCCCCATCTAAACTTCACATGGACAAACGCACCTAATCCTCACATCGACGCTATGAGGTGGGAGCTGACTGTCACTGTGTGACAGAGGAGGAAACTGAGGCACGGAGGGTGTAAGCAACGTTCCCGAGGTTGTTCCTGGATCCAAGCCCAGGCTGTCTGACTCCCGACACGCTGCTCCTAACTGCGGCGCGCACACGCACACACACAAACACACACGTGTGTGCGCGTGCACACAGACTCCAGAGTCAGCAGCGGACGACATTTACTGGAAGAGTGTTAACCCCCCACGTGGAGCGTCAGGAGCAGTGTCTGAGCTCAAGGCTGTTTCCCACAAACCGGGGGCGCCTGAGTGGCCGCCCAGCCACGGGGTACACGACCACATATGAGAAGGGGCTGGGGAACTCGGGATCCTGATTTCCGTGATTCCAGCACATGGTCTGCTTTCTTCCGCCAGTGCAGGGCCTGTCAGACACAGCGTGTGCAGTTAAACCCAGGGTCCAGCTCTCACCAGCTGTGCGACGAGTAGCAGCAAGCCCTTCACTGTCCTGGGCCTCAGTTTCCCCCCCATGAGACATGGCTAATACCACTGCCCCTCTCCAAGGGCCGCTGTCAGGCTTAGATGAACACTTGTGCACGTGCAGAGCGTGCCCGGCACACTGTAAGTGCTCGATAAAGGTTCCCTGATATACTGAGGCCCCGTACCTACGCGGTCCCCTCTCTGACTCCCCAGCGCCAGACAGCCCCCGCGAGCCTCGGTGAATGACAGCCTCCACGCGGTGTCATTGTTTCAAAGGTCCCTGTGCCAAGCGCCCGGTGAGCTGTCACATGCCAACCAGAGAATCGCCCAGTCTTTGTCTCGCTGTGCGGGGCCGATAGGATCCAACGTCGCAGAGCTGTATTTTCTTCTTTTCTCTGCCTGTTTTTTTTTTTTTTCCTCTGTGGATCAACAAGAAAGATAACAGCTGTGCTTGGATTTTGTGTTTTAATAATTGTAATAATGCACAGGAAATTGGGTCGCCTGGGGACTCGGCATCAGAGGGGAGCTGTTTCCACGTGGACGGAGCAGGTGGGAGGGGGAGAGTCAAGGGCAGGAAAGAGGAGGACCCTTGGGGAGGGCAAGAGAATAGCTTGATAGGCGTCAACGGCCCAAATTAAATTAAATTAAATTAAATGTCATGAGGGCTTCCTCCATGTCAGAAGTCCCCAGTAGGAGAGAAGGGCACCTTCAGGCAATGTGTGGAAATGGAGGCTTCTGTCCATTACCTTCCCACGGAGAATAGACCTGTCTCCTCTCAGGGCTACAGAGTGCTGACCCCCTGCCCTGCCAACCTCACCCACCTCGACTCTGTGCTCCCCACCCCTGCAGCCACACTGGCCCTGCTGTTCCCCGAAACATACCCCATGACTGTCCCACCCCCCAGCCTATGTACTTCCTCTTCCAACACCTTCACGCACTGCCTTCTTCCACACTCAGGCTTCGGTTCTAAGCAGGATGAGAGGGGCTCTCTCCTGGACCCTGTAGCTGTGGGGGGCCCCTGCTCCCCACTCGCACCCCCACGAGTAACCACCCTGTTGTGTTTCCTTCACAGCACTGCCACCATCTGAAAAGGTCTCATCCACTCATCTGTTCACCTGCATTTGGGATGAATTTTCAGTGTGAGCTTCATAAGCACAGGGATCCCATCTTTCCTGTTTACCGCTCTCTCCCAAACACCTCAGATGTGCCAGGTACATAATGTGAGTGCCAAGGAATATTTGAGAACAAATGAATGAATGAATGACCTGGCCACTATCTAATGAGCTTTGCTACTCTATCCTTACCCAGTGAATCAGGCACAGATCCACAATGTGTGCTCAGTGGTCATCTAATGATGCCTTGAACATGAATCAAATCTTTCACTCTTGCTTCTCTTTACATGCCTGCTGCCTGCCCGGTTAGACAGAACTCCAGGAGGATAGGGGATGTGCTTTGTGCTTCTCTGCATCCTCCCCCATGCCCTACGCTTGGACAACTCTCAAAAGATAACTCAGGATTTGACTGGATTGGGACATGAGAAGTGGAGTCATCATTTAGAAAATTTGGCCACATTCTTTGGTCAGCAGCAGCTCTTTGGCCTCTGTACCTTTGCATAGACTGTTCCCTCTGCCCAAATGCCTTTCCCTCAGTAGCACTTGTCAGAGTGAACTCCTACTCATCCTTCTGCATCAGTCACCTCTTCTGTGAAGCCTTCTCTGATTTCTCCCTGGTTCTTCCGCTACCATCCTCAGGCAAAATTTGACCCACCGTCTCTGCTCTACCCCATGCCTCACGTACTGCTATTGTGATGGTCCTATCTGCCTCACTACCTCTCTGCTCAGCACACTGTTAATCCTTTAAAGTTAATTTTGATCATTTATTCACTTTTCAGATCTCCTATGCCTGGCTCAGATTCTGTCAAATGGTAAGCCTTTCCTCCACCAAAAAATGTTTTTTGAACAAATGATCAAAGTAACTCTAAGCTGAGGTACAGGGGCATCTAAGAACGGGACGGAGTTACCAGTAACATGTTTAATGCCCATTTTCCCCTATGGGAATGGCAGCTCCTTGAAGCAGGAATTCTGTTGTCTTCCCTGATGCAGCCCCCAGGTGAAGCTAAAAGCTCACACCCAGAGGCTCAAAAACCATGTGTCAGATGCAAGAATATAGTGGGGCCATTGAGAAAAGAGGGACTGATTCTCATGGGCACCCCAAAAGGCTCACGAAGGAGGTGAGTCTAGATGGGTGCTTTAAAGAATGGTAGAGACACGTTCATTCAGCAAATACTGGTTGAGGACCTACGATGCATGAAGGTCTGCCCTAGGCACTGGACAAAGCAAAATCCCTGCTCTCTGGGACCTGATCTTTTAATGGGAAGAATGACGATGACCAACTAAAAAAAAATAGAAATGCAGGGCGCCTGGGTGGTGTAGTCAGTTGAGCGTCTGACTCTTGGTTTCCGCTTAGATCGTGATCTCAGGGTGGTGAGATCGAGCCCAGCATCAGGCTCCCCACTCAGTGCAGAGTCTGCTTGAGATTCTCTCCCTCTCCCTCTGCCCCTCCACACACCCTCGTGATCTCTCTCACATTCTCTCTCCCTCAAATAAATAAATAAAATCTTTAAAAAAAAATGCAATATAACATCCAGAAGTGAAAAGTGTTATGGAGGAAATAATGTGCAAAAGAAGGCAGAAAGGGTGAAGGCATTATTTTAGATGGGTGGCCAGGGATGGTGTCACGAGGGAGAAGATGTTAGAGAAGCGACCTGAATGAAGGGGGGCAGGGGCTCAAGTGGCATGAACAAGGCGGGATGCACAGAGAGGTGCACCTACATGACGTATGGGAACTAACACATCATACATGTTGTGCATGCAAATTACACTTTGGAGTATTTTGTAGTATTTGAATATTTGACAGCAATTACTAGTATCATAAAATTCCTCAGAAAAGCACTTCAAGAGCACCTGGGTGGCTCAGTTGGTTAAGGGACTGCCTTCGGCTCAGGTCATGATCCTGGAGTCCCTGGATCGAGTCCCGCATCGGGCTCCCTGCTTGGCAGGGAGCCTGCTTCTCCCTCTGACCCTCCCCCCTCTCATGTGCTCTCTCTCTCTCTCTCATTCTCTCTCTCAAATAAATAAATAAAAATCTTTATAAAAAAAGAAAGAAAAGCACTTCAGACAGACCCTCTTCTCTATATTAGTAATATGTCCCATCTTGATTGGGGTATAAGGCTTTTAGGAAGGAGATCTCATCCTCCCCACCCTGACCTCTTGATCTCTTGGCATGATCCTAATTTGTCAGGACGATCACTTTAAACAGCAGGGCACAAAAATGTCCAAGCCCTTTCCGTGTTCTGCTGCAAGCCTTTGGTGATGATTTCTGTCCCTTGCTCTTAAAAGGACCAGGGTTATGAAAATGAGCCCTGACCCTAGAGATCAAAGCATAGTCCCTTCCATTCCACGCAGCCTGACCAGAATACCCGGAAAATGGGAACCACTCCCTGTCCGCTGTCATCCAGATGGAAGGAACTGGCATTACAAAGGAACCCGCAGAATCTCACCACTATGACCATGCCCTTTTCTGCTAATGAGCTTATTTCATCAAGCCCTGGTGGGTTTGGTTTTGTTGGAGGTTTAACAGGATTTCAGACTTGGGGGGTGGTCTCTTCGGATTTTCTCCTTCTTTTTCCTTTTGATGCTTAAAAATACCCCCACGACACCAAAGAAACAACCGTGGCTGAGAAGATTAGAATTAACACAGGAGGTAATTCCCTTTCACATAAATGCCGAAGGCTGCCGGGTCATCTCGAGTTGTGATCTTCCTCAGGCTGGAGCCAAAAAGCTGAGGACGTTGGTTAAATCAAAATGGCTATGAACAAAGCGTGATCTCAACGACCTCACCCTGAGGCTGAGCCTTCCAACCCTAAGAACCCAGAGCAGAACATTTGGAAAGCAGAAGCCATATAGCATTCAGTCAAGTATGGTGCCATGTGACCACAGGGTAGGGATCCGAGAATATGAGCTCGGTTTCCTTAGGTTTGGCGTGTGTGTGTGTGTGTGTGTGTGTGTGTGTGTTAACACAGTGACTCAATGTGTAGACTATTGTCTTATGGGGAGTTTGAAAAGTTGAGGGGTTAATTTGGGGTTGCACAAGGATGGGGATTGTTAAAGAATAATTTTTTTTTTAAAGATTTTATTTATTTATTTGAGAGAGAGAGAATGAGAGAGCACATGAGAGGGGGGAGGGTCAGAGGGAGAAGCAGGCTCCCCGCCGAGCAGGGAGCCCGATGCGGGACTCGATCCCGGGACTCCAGGATCATGACCTGAGCCGAAGGCAGTCGCTTAACCAACTGAGCCACCCAGACGCCCAAGAATAATTTTTTTAAAAAAGTAAAATCATGACTGTCATACAAACATTTAAAGAATGTGTCAAAGGTTATATTTAACTCAGTAATGAATGAAGGAACCGGAAAAGTTTTAAAACTAAGTCAAAGAAAAATCCAACGTGCAAACACATTTATAGGCCATTGGGAGTGTTAAAATGAATTTCATTAATACATATAAAACTGGCTTCTTCCATAACAGGGGAAGAAAGTCAGTTAAACCCTCCCTGGACATAACATGGTTTTCTATGGACGGGAATTATTTGCATTACTATCAGTTTGCTACAAATTAACTTTTGTCTTTCCAGAATTGTAAAACAGCCTAGTCAGAGATAAGGAAAGGGGAAGATCACCCAGGTTGATGAGCGAGTTAAGACACCGACTAGGGGCGCCTGGGTGGCTCAGCCGTTAAGCGTCTGCCTTCGGCTCAGGTCATGATCCCAGGGTCGTGGGATCGAGCCCCGCATCGGGCTCCCTGCTCCACGGGAAGCCTGCTTCTCCCTCTCCCATTCCCCTTGCTTGTGTTCCCTCTCTCGCTATCTCTCTCTCTGTCAAATAAATAAAATCTTTAAAAAAAAAAAAAAAAAGACACCGACTAAATTTCAGAATCTCCCCCAAGCTTTCCTTACAGGGGCTACTAGCATTCCATGGACAGAGCCCAGGGATGCTGCAACTCCTCCCACATGCAAGACAGCCCCCCCCCACTGTGTCCCCCCGGGGGCTTTTAAGTGTCTTTCTGGATCTTCCCCTAGGAGCCCTGTTTATAATTAACAGTCTCAAACCTAGGAACACAAAGGACTTGCACCTGTTAATGCACATTGAATAGGTTTTACTACACTGTCCGCCCCACATCTGTTCTTTCATTTCGAATATTTCTTGTACAGGCTGGCTTCTGATTCTCTTGCTGCCTTTTGGGGTTGGGGGGCACATGAGGGGTGGGGGAGGGACAGAGGGGGAGAGAGAATCTTAAAGAGGCTCCACGCCCAGCGCAGAGCCCAACTCAGGGCTCAATCCCACGACCCTGAGATCATGACCTGAGCCGAAATCAAGAGCTGGACACTTAACCGACTGAACCATCCAGGCGCCCCTGTCTTGCTGCTTTTAAATCCACTTATTCATCAATAGCACAAGCAAACATCTCACTGATTCTTTAAATCTTGGAGTATAGCTGCTCCTGAGTGCATATTTATTATCCTTTAATTTTGTATAGTTCTACTGTTTTATTATTTTTATTATAAGCAATATTCTACAGATTAGGTTCCTTTTATTTCGCCTTGATATTATGGCTAGGACAATATTCTAATTTTTTAAATTATGTGTCTGTGTAGGTCATATTATTCATGAATTGCATTTCAGGGGTGTAGGACAGCATTATACAATATTTGTATAAAGGCAGGTGTTGAGTTAGTCAGTAGGGTTGAGAACCACTATTTCCATGGACTACTGCCATTGGATTTTTATCTTTCTCCGATAACAGCCTTCCAGTTCTTCTGGGGGAACAAATTTTTTGCAATTGGATATAGGCTAGAGGATCTGCCAATCAAGGCTCCTGGTCCCCTCAAGGGGTGGCCACTGACCCAAGCCTGGACAATCTGTTCTCTCTCTCAGAAGCTGTGTCTTAAAACCACATCTTAAGCAGGGTGACCAAAACATCAAAAACACTTGAAACATGTCTATTCTGGCAACCAGAGTAGATTCTTGCTGCTTATAGAGTTCTGACCCCAAAACAAAACAGAACAAAGTCAACCGACAACAAACAAGAAACCATAAAAGATTACCCACGTCTTGGGTGCCTGGGTGGCTCAGTCGTTAAGCGTCTGCCTTTGGCTCAGGTCATGATCCCAGGGTCCTGGGATCGAGTCCCGTATCGGTCTCCCTGCTCAGCGGAGAGTCTGCTCCTCCCTCTGCCCCTCCCCCCACTCATGCTTGCTCTTGCGCTCGCGCTCTCTCTCTCTCCCTCTCTCATAAAAATAAATAAATAAAAAATCGTTTTAAACAAGAGATTACCCAAGTCTTATTGGAATATCTACCTAAAATATTAATAATATAGCCCTTGAAAACCAGATGGAAGAAAATTAATTTGGGACAAAGAAACCTTTCATTCCTCCTTACCCCAAGAAGCATCTCCTGGATTCCTAACGTGGGGCAGGTGTGACACTTTGCAGTGGGGATCCCATCCCCCACTGAGTGTGAGCACAGCTGGGGTGGGTGGGACCCAGACAATGGGCAGGTTAACAACTGCAGACAGACCTTAGAATATTTATGGAAAGAGCTGTCCAAACAGAATTTCTGTAAAACAAATCACATTCCAAGTTCTGCTTCTTTCAACATGATAAATACTTATGTAATATGAGTGGCAAACCTCTAATTTTTTTTTTTTGGTCTCTTATTTTTTAAGTTCTGGATTCATTGTCTAGAGCTTTCCAGAAGCAGGGAGCCCTGGTTCAGCAAACGTTTTCTTTTTTTTTTTTTTTAAGATTTTATTTATTTATTTGACAGAGAGAGACACAGTGAGAGAGGGAACACAAGCAGGGGGAGTGGGAGAGGGAGAAGCAGGCTTCCCGTGGAGCAGGGAGCCCCATGCAGGGCTGGATCCCAGGACCCTGGGATCATGACCCGAGCCAAAGGCAGATTTTTAACGATTGAGCCACCCAGGCACCCTTAGCAAAGGTTGTTTTCATTTGCATTTTCAATTCCTCCAGAGACTGCAGGGCCAATGAGCATGAGAAACTATTTTCTCAGAGAATCCTTAATTTATGTAAAACAGCACACCTTCCTTTACTCACCTTTTCTAGTTCTTTTACGGGCTCCTGGCTGGGGCTCCGTCAGGGCTGGCGGTGGCATCCCTCGGGGGTGCGCACACGTGACCTGAGGGTGTGGGGGCTTCACCTTCAAAGTCATTCTCATATGACATATCCCCATCTTGTCCCCCCCCCAGGGAATGAGCCACCTCTGTTGAGCCATCAAGTCCTGGTCACTTAGACGATCAATTTCCTTGGCTTTGGACTGAGTTGTGTAGTTCTATATATTTGATCTCTCTTTTCTCCAAATTGGACTCTAAATATCCAAGCTGAACTTGAGTGAGTGGGGAGTCTAGTTATTTACCTAAAGTGTTGACTGAGGGTCCATGGGCAGAGAGAAGAAACAGAGCCTTTAAGTTTTATTAAATTAAATAGTACCTGATTTGAGGCGCCTGGGTGGCTCAGTCGGTTAAACATCTGCCTTCGGCTCAGATCATGATCCCAGGGTCCTGGGATCGAGCCCCGCGTCCAGCTCTCCGCTCAGCGGGGAGTCTGCTTCTCCCTCTCATTCTCCCTCTGTGTCTTCTCTCTCTCTCTCTCTCTCTCTCTCTCACACACACACTCTCAAATAAATAAATAAAACCTTTAAAAAGAAATAAATAGTACATGATTTTTCAAATTAGCAAAAGTACAGAGAGGCTGAGAATGTAGTATCTGTCTTTGGCCTCTGCCTCGTGCCCTTCAGTCCACATTCAGAATCAACCATTTTTGGTGATTTTGCTTCTGAACTTAGATATTTCTGAAAGCAACACACCTGACTAATAATAACCTTAACCTATGTGGTGGCATGCCTCAGAAGTGGGTCCCTTTTTACTGCTGAGTGGTATTCCACCATGTGGATATTAATGTTACATGCTTATTAATTTATTAATTGTCCTGTTGAGGGACACTTGGGTTGTTTCCAATTTAGGGCCATTATGGGGAGAGCCGCTATGAACGCCCTGCTCTTATCTTTCTGTGGATGTGTTTTCATGCTTCTTGCTTATATACCCAGGGGTGGAGTTACTGGGTCAGAGAACAGATGTACATTTTAATTTTCTAAAACTGCCAAAGAGTTTTTCAAAGTGGTGGGACCATTCTACACTCCCGCCACCAATGTAGCGGACATACACGTGCCCCACGTCCGCTTCTAACCGCTTGAGACGTCGGCTGCTGACATGCTGCCGTAACACATGACAATTCAGGCCTCAGTTTCCCCAGCGGGATACGTGTCACCTCCTACCACAGAGGAGGGATGGGGTCACAAGGGAAGCTGCATAGAATTGAAGCTCGGCTCTGTCATTCACCAACTATGGGGACTTGGATGAGTTATTGCTTTTCTCTGTCTCTATTTCCACATCTGCGAAATTATTTTTGAGTATCAGGCCCCAACCCTTGGGGAAGAAGGGGTATTTGAAGATGTTCTCCCTGGTTTGTCCTAATATTTGGCCTTTGATCTTGTTTCTGACCCAGAGCTCCTAAATCCCTTGGAATTTCCTGGGTGATAGACGTGCCTTCTGTTCTAATGAGGTGACTCTTGGTGGCCTCCTGGATGGCAGCTGGTCACTAGAAAGACCAAGCGGAGATTAGAAGTCTGGAACTTTCAGCCTGAGCTAATAATGGATCATGCCTGCATGATGAAGCCTCCATACAAGTCCCTAAACTAGGGGGTTTGGAGAGCATCTGGGCTGGTGAACACATCCACATGCTAGAGGGTGGTGTACCCCAGCTCCACAGTGACAGAAGGGCCTGCACTCAGGACCTTTCCAGACCACTCCTAATGTGTCTCTTCATCTAGCTGTTCATGTGCATCCTTTACTATATCCTTTATAATAAACCAGTAAACAAAAGGAAGTATTTCCCCAAGTTCTGTGAGCCATTCTAGCAAATTATCAAAGGCAAGGAGGAGGTCGTGGGAACCCCAAATTATAGCCTGAAGGCCAGAAGTACAGGTGACAGCCTGGGACTTGCGATTGGCATCTGTAGTGGGAGTGGTCTTGTGAGACTGAGCCCTTAACCCGTGGGGTCTGATGCTAACTCCAGGTAGACAGCGCCAGACCTGAACTGAATGATAGGACGCCGAGCTGGTATCGCGGAATTGGTGGGTGTGGAGAGAAGCCCACACATCTGGTCACAGAAATGTTTGGTGTGAGCAGTGACTGAGAAGAAAACAGGGTTTTCCTTCAGTGAGGGTAGTGGTGGGGAAGTGGTGGGTTTTTCCTAGACAGGAGTGAGGATTGTTCACTGCCTACAGCATCTGCGACCGATCCTCCCCCAAAAAAAGATCCTTGACTTTTCAGGAACCTCCTGCTTCCCTCACATCCCTTGGGACTCAGAGGAGCTGACCCCACCCTATCCCAATGAGAGCACTAGTCTGAGGGTAACCCCATCCATTTCCTTTGGCAGTGATTTGGTCAAGAGCACACATACGATGCTGTTGGGGCCAAGGAGATTCCAGAAAGGTCTGCTGGGCTTTCTAGAAAACTTTCTGCTTGCTCCTCCGAGAAAGCTTTCTTCGACTTACTGTTTCTTATGAACCCAGCGACCTTCACTACTCAGGAGCATCTCCAGCCTCAGGCAGAAGCCCACCCAGAAGACCACAGCCGAGATGGAAAGGATCCGGTCCTTGGAGACCTCTTCGGATTGCTGACTCACCTGTTGAGTGATGAGAACCAACATACTTTGTAACTGTTTAAGCCAATGTCAGTACGAGTTTGTTACAGTGTGTGCGCGAGAGCTGTGAGCCGATTCTTAACACTCTCTCAAATTTTCCATAAGACTGTTCAAAGTTCAAATGGTGTCTGGGAGGCGTCAAACACCTGCCAACAGCAAGGAGGCCATAAAAGGGAGAATGCTGCCTTTGAAAGGGAGGTGATGTGTTAATGATTGATATTGGGTTGTGTTTAGAAAATATAATGTTCCGAAAAGTTAACCAATAAAACAGTCTAAAGTGCTTCCAAAGCTGCCAAAACGACTCAGATTTTCTCCTGAGACAATTGTTTTCTCCGGTTATTGGGGTAACTGAATTCTGGGGCCTGTTATCGGAGTTCAAGAAAAATCCCTTTATCTGGCGCCAAGCTCAGTTCTGACCATCTAACCGTGACATGGTGAGAGTGTGACAAGGAAAAATCCCACGTGTGTTCGGTTGCTGTGTAAAACCACCTGGATGAAACCAAGACAGGAAGAGAGAATCAGGAAAAAACCCTCCTACCAGTCACTGTTTCCCGAGGTTTCTCTTTTCTGTTCCATCTCCCCAAGCCAGCTCTCCAGACCGTGATGGTGTGACGGGGACGTCACCATCAATCACTCCAGACCTAAAACTCAGACTCAGAATTCCTTGTTGCCCTAGGAGATATTTTAAGATTTAACGTTTTTAACCATATTCCTATTTTATATACATTTTCCCAACAATTTCCAACAAATGTAATCCATATGGATGGAGTTTTTCTTAGAAGAGAAAATAGGATTTTGGTGAGAATGTTAGTCTCTCGACGCTTCCCCCCCACACCCCCAGCGCTCCACCCATGGGCTAGACTCACCCCCACGGAGGGAGAGGCTGCATTCAATATAAATGCAAACCGCTCCAGACACTCGGGATTATCTGTGCTTTGCATGAATAGCGACAGCAGCTTGCAAGTGGGCAGGACTTGGCGGGGAGGCCCCTGCCG
>NC_138378.1:11697189-11751922 GCF_054177405.1 Leptonychotes weddellii | reverse complement strand
GGAGGAAGGACCCTCTCAGTTCACCTCTTCTCAGTAAGAGGTCCCGTGTCTGTGAGTTCCTTCAGGTCAGGTCTGCAGAGTCCCTGTCCCCAGGCCGGCCACTAACTGTGACTGTCTAATTCAATAGCAATGTCATGGGGAGAGTGGATGGAAATTACTGGAGCTTTATATTAAACCAGGAGCGATGGATTAGTAAGTGGTATTAATGTATTTAACCTTAGGCATATTGGGTATTTTAGATGAAATTTTATTTAGCAGAAAGTTCATTTTTACTCTTAAAAATGAAAGCACAATTTTGTGGAATACATCCTTTGTTTAAAAATCTAAATTTGAGGAGTGCCTGGGTAGCTCAGTTGGTTAAACATCTGACTCTCGATTTTGGCTCAGGTCGTGATCTCAGGGTTGTGAGATCGAGACCTATGTGAGGCTCCATGCTGGGCGTGGAGGCTGCTTAAGATTCTCTCTCTCTTCCTCTCCCTTTGCCCCTCTCCCCAGCCCTCTCTAAAAACCAAAACAAAACAAAGCAAAAACTCTTAATTTGAGAAACACCTACATATATCAAAGAGATGTGAAGATGTTCATTGAAGCACTGTTTGCTGTACAAAAAAACATCAGGACGCATACCAGCTTCTTATCACTGTATGTGTAACAGATTACCATTTTTTAAAAAAAGATTTTATTCATTTATTTGAGAGAGAGAGAGAATGAGCAGGAGGAGGGGCAACGGGAGAGGGAGAAGCAGGCTTCCCATGGAGCAGGGACCCGCATGTGAGGCTTGATCCCAGTACCCTGAAATCACGACCTGAACCAAAGGCAGACGCTTAACTGACTGAGCCACCCAGGCACCCCAGGAACTTGGTGTCTTAAAATAGGAATTTATTCTCCCACAGTTGTGGAGGTCAGGAGTCTAGAAAGGGTTGGCAGGGCTGCTCTAGGGGAGAATCCACTTCCCTTCCTTTTCTGGCTTCCAGATGACACTGTGTTCCTTGGCTGGTGGCCCATCCCCCACGTTGATGCCGAGCCTAGCAGATCTTCCCATCTCTCTCCACTTCTGAAGTCACATCCCCTTTTCCTGACTCTGATGCCTCTACCCTCTAATGAGGACCCTTGAGATGACACTGGGCCCACCTGAGTCATCCAGGTTGCTCTGTCTATCTCAAGACCTTTAAGTTAAGCATGTGTACAAAGGCCCTTTTGCCATGTAAGGTAGTGTATTCATCACAGGTTCTGGGGATTGGGGTGTGGACAGCTTTGGGGGCCTGTTACTCAGCAGACCACAGAAAACCTGCATCCATCAGGATAGACAAGGTGCTGCCCCAGTAACAGATAGCACCCAAACCCCAGGGGCTTAAACAGTGAAGATTGATTCTCAGTCATACTCCACAACCCTCTTAGGTGGAAGCTCTGCTTTATGTCATCCCCACTCAGGGACCAAGTGAGAGTGGCGAATCAGGCAGGTTCTTAGCGTCTGCCTTGAAGTGAGATGTGGGACTTGTGCTCACATTTCATTGGTCAAAGTAAGTCAGGTGACCACGGCTGCCTGCAGAACAGGGCAGAGAAGGGCAGTTGTGCCATCTGCCCAGAGGGAGGAGAACTGGAAACAATCTGAAACGAGTGGCCACCTCACAACCTAGATTCGCATTCCTCAGAGGAGGCAGTGTGACCTGGGGTTTCTCTGCACCGTGAGTACCATTCAGCAGACGTGGGGGTGAGGGACCTACATGCAACAGGGTGGACAGACCTCTAATGCATGTACCTGAGGGAGAAAAAGCAAGGGGCAGGACCTCATGTGACGGGAAGGATGGTCTGTGTAAACATGTGCCCACAAAAATACCATCTGGTCTGTGGAGAGTCATGTCTATAGTACCTGGGAATCCATTCTGGAACCAGCCACTGAGAGCAGCATGGTGACCACCTCTAAGGAGGAGGGGTCAAGCCCAGGACTGGGAGGGAATCTACCTGTATTTATAAGGTTTTCATTTTTTAAAAAGGAGACCACCTTTAATATTTCTTATTTAAATAAGAAATAATTTTAACTTGATTTTTCCATAGCCTGAGGAGAACACAGAGACCCTGACTCTCATCCCAGGGCTTCACCCAGCACCCAAAGCCCCAGCCTGGGGCAGGAGTGCCAAGACTCAGCCCAGCCACTTACTTGCTCTGTGTCCTTGGGCAAGTCACTTGCCCTCTCTGTGCCCCAGTTTATTTTTTCACCTATGAAATAAGATACGGTGGTAAGAATTCTCCAACATGCCCCATTGCCCTTCCCTGTCCTCTTTCAAGGATCAAACTAGATGTCACATATGAAAGCATTTTGCACAGTTTTGTATAAAACACTCCAGATTATTTTATTTTTAAATAATACATTGGTATCTAAGTATTAATAATAACGAGATGATAGTTATCCTTAATCATCCAATTGCATTACTAACATTGTTGATAATTATTATTAACATATCTAGAAGCATGATATAAATGTATAACTAGAATAAAGTTCAGGTCAAGAACATTGACCTCTCTGGGACAAACCACCTTGTCTGTAAACTCAGCTACTGCTCGACCAGACTCTCTGAATGTGAGTGCATTTCCCCATGGAGCCACTGCCCTGGGCCAGGAACATTCTGTGAGCTTCCTGTGTCTGCACAGGTGGAAACAGCTGTGACTCTGGCGGTTTGCCATGTGCGCAAAGGTGAGCTCCCGAGAGCCCCCGCGGGCCTCAGCCAGACTGTAACGGGGAGGCCCCCTCTGATCCTGGAAGGAAACCCCGTAGGGCCTCAACTGCCTCAGACCTTGGGCTTGGAGACAGGGAGGGGGCACGAGGGAGCTCTACCTAATTTAAGCATCTTCAGTCCCTCCCCATCCACCGCTTTTTTTTCTTATTTCACACGTTGGGTGGGGTTGACCATGAGCGGATGCACCTTCTCCTTGATTGTGAATAACATCCCCGAATCCCAGTTGCGGCATCTGGCCGCACGGAGTCTGGGTCCCGCGGGGCACCCATGGGCTGGCTGGTGGCAAAGCAGCTGCCATTGCAGATAGGGCCCGTGTCTCCCTGTGCCCAGCCGCGAGCCCCTGGCCCACCTGGCTTCTCTCTACCCAGGACCTGCCCAGCGCCAAGGGCATCGGAGCGGGCCACCTCTGGCTGAGAAGTGGCTTCCCACAGCGGTCCTGTCTGAGCTGGCCCTCCACGTGTGGGCGGGAATAAAAAGCACAAACGTGCGGGTGGATGACACCCAGTTAGAAGGATTATGCCCCGGCCATCATTTAAAAAGTGTTCTTTTAATTTTGAAATATTTTAAACAGATAAAAATAAACTCAGCCAAGTGGTAAAACAGAGAAGAGGCTGATTTAAAATGCGGGAAGATTCACACTCTCGATATTTCTGTTAAGTTCTGGGATCCATTGAAGAAAAGCTTGCTGGTAAGAGTTTCTAGTTTCATGAACTCTGGGGAGTCAACTAATATAAATATGATCTTCCTCTTTTTTCCTCTTTTATTTTTAATTTTTTAAAAGATTTATTTATTTGTTTGAGAGAGAGAGGGAGCATGCAGGTGGGGGGAGGGGTAGTGGGGGAGGGAGAAGGAGAATCTCAAGCAGACCCCCCAGCTGAGTGCAGAGCCTGACGTGCGGCTCCATCTCACAACCCTGAGATCATGACCTGAGCAGAAATCAAGAATTGGCTGCTTCACGGTCTGAGCCACCCAGGCACCTCTTTCTTCCTCTTTTAAAAGAAATCAAGTGCTTTGCCCCCGGCCCCATCCCCTGCCTCCATTGCATTTGGGTTCTTGGGAAAAGCCCACACCTCAGGACCTGCAGAGGATTCCTTTTCCACTGTCCCGTGTGGCATTGTATGACTCAGGCTGGGACACGACCCCTAGCTGTGGCCTCCATTGAGCGATGGTGGCTGTGTCTCCCCTGACGCTGGGTCCTTGGAAGGTGGTTCCCTCTCTCCCGGCTCTGGGGTGGGCCTCTCAGGGGACACCTGGTCTCCAAGCCCCTCCAAGCTGCCATGGCATCAATCTTTCAGACCCCCCAGATTCAGGGCTTGAGGCGCTGCCAATGTTAATGTCCCAGATTTCAGCCAACAACTAGGGGACAGAGTAACATGCGTGGAAGCACAGTGTGACGTCGGGTGGTGGAGCTCGTGACTCTGGAGACAGGCAGCTTAGATTTGAATCCTGATTCTGCTGCTTCACTGTGGGACCTGGGGCAAGAGAACCCCCCCGCCCCCCGACATGGCCAGGGCTCTTGTCTTCAGAGTAGGAGAGTAACAGTACCCACCCCATGGCGTTGATAAGTGGCTTCAGCGAGATACTTCTGAGAAGCTGGCTTGCAACAGGGGACATGTCATATAAGGTTTGTCAAGAAAACCCCCAAGTCGGCTTGTCTCCTGTGTGTTCCTGACCCTCCGATGGCCCCTAAAGCAGAAAGGCTTCTCATCAGTGTTGTTTCACTTCTTCAACCCGGGGAGAGGGCAGATGGGGTTCCTGTCAAGGGCCACACAGCTGGGGTGTAGGCAGTTGGACTCCAGCCCGAGTCCCGGACCCGACTCCAAACTCGCATCCCTCCCGCTCCCCCGCCCCCGTGTTATTCCGTCACTCAAAAAAAATAAATAACAGAGTCAGGCTGAGCTAGCTGGACGCCCTCCTCTGTTTATTTTCCAGCATCTGCTTCATAAACCGTTGGGCGTCCATGTTAATTTTCCTTATTGCTGTTAACCTTGCCTTCCAATTATGCAAAACGTTCAGGCACAGCAGCCCCTTATTACTGGGGCCCCGTCTTTGGCTGACATTTGCTGGTGTGTATCTTGGCCTTGACTGACAAAGGCAGTGACTTCTCATGTCGGCCTCATTTTCTTGTGCAAATGACTCCATGACCAGACGGGTGTCTGGGGGGCCAAGGAGCTCCAGAGGTTGCGGAGCAGGCAAAGGAATACTTATTAAAAAAAAAAAAAAAGTCAGGGCCCAAACTCTAGGTTTACTTGGTTTCTTCAAAAAAACATACAGGTTGAGAGAAACTGAAAAAAAAATAAAATAAAAAAAAGGTTTCATGGAACTCTGTGGTTTTGGCTCTTTTCCCTTTATGGACACCCTAAAGTTCATGTGGCCCATTTCACTTGGCATCTGAGGCTCCCATGACGGCTCTGTTATGGCTGGTTTCCCAATTAAACACTGAATCATTCATTCTTTCAAGATCTAGTTATGACCGTCTATTATGTTTCAGGCACTGTTCTAGGCTCGATGTATATCGCAGATGATTGGTGAAAATCTTGACACTCTGGAGCTCACCTTCTGGTCAAGGACAATCAATAAAAAGATGACATGTATCTAGAATGAATCAGGAGGTGGCTGGTGCTAAGAAGGAAAATGTGGCAGGGAATGGTGGGGCTGGGGTGCAAGGGGGGCTCCTCAGAGGAAGCTGACATGGAATGGAGACCTGAAAGCCGAGAGGGAGGGATACAGGCTAATGTCTGGGGAGAGAATGTATTCCAGGCAGTGGGAACAGCAAATGCAAAGGCCCTGGGGCAGGAGCATATCTGGCATGTCTGAGCAGCAGAAAGGAGTGCCCAGTGTGGCCACAGCAGAGTAAAGGAGGCAGACGGGTGCCCAGAGAAAGCCAGAGGGGCGGGGAGACCAGACCACACTGGGCTTTGTAGGCCATTGTGAGGATTTGGATTTTATCTGAGTGAGGAGGACTTTGGAGGATTTTGAACAGAGGAGAGTGTATTAGTTATCTATTATTGTGTAATTTGTTACTGTATAGCAAATGACCACAAATTTAGTGGCTTAAAACAATACAAATTCATTTTCTCAGTTTCTGTGGCCTGGGAGTCAAACACTTTTAGCTGGATCCTCCGCTCAGGGTCTCACAAAGATAAAGTCAAGATGTCAGCTGGTTGCAACCTCATCTAGAGTCTGCATTAGGAAATGGTCTGCTTCTAAACTCCCTCAGATTGTTGACGGAATTAATTTCCTTGTGGCTGAAGGACTGGGGTCCCTATTGTCTGGCTAAGTCTTAGCTGGACACCACTATCAGCTCCTGGAGCTCGCCCTCAGGTCCTGGTCACCTGTCCCCCTCCATCGTAGCTCATATCCTCCTTCAGGAAGATCCTAGCTCCTTTAAAAGGCTCACCTGATTAGGTGAGGCCCATCCAGATCCTCTCCCTTTTGAGTAATTCAAAGTCAATGCATTAGTCACCCAATCATAGGGTGATATCCCATCATCTTCCCAGTTTCTGCCATACTCTAGGGGAACGGAGGCAGGAAATTGGGGACCCTCTTAGAAGCCTTCTTGTGACAGAGTGAGCAATTTGACTCATGATTAACAGGATCAGTCAGACCATCGTGTTAAGAGCAGACTGGTGGAAGGGCCAGGGCGGGGGCAAGGGCAGATCCCAGGAGATCAGTGAGGGAGGAGCCAGTTCTAACAGTGGCTTTGACCAAGGTAGTAGCGAGAGGGTGAAATGGCTGAAGCTTGGGCTGTGGAGGTTGTGGAATGGATTGGATATTTTTGTTACATGGATTGAATGAGAAAAATGAAAGCCTGACGGGGGTCTCAGGGATGGCTCCAAGCTCGTTTGGTCTGAGAAACTCGAGTTTTGAGCTGTGACAGCTTATCAAATTGATCAAGAAGTCTACAGGTTTCCAAAGGGTTAGTTTTATGCTCATGGAACTCGAGGCAGACGCTTTCTCCTGCTTTGTGATTTCTTCATAAAAATAGCAATATATTATCTGTGCAGATGGAACTTGTGTCATTAGGGTCCCAAATAGCCATTTTCATCTTTTAGGAAAACAATATAAAAAAGAAAATGAGATCGCCTTCAACTTCATCAGGTGTTGTTCCTTTTTTTTTTTTTTTTTTTTTTTTTAACCCCAGCTCTTGGTTCCTGAAAAAATTGCAGCACAAGACAATCAGCGACAATAATTTGGGAAGAGCTACAAATAGGCCAGGAATTGGCTCCCTTTACTGGTTTTGACTTGCATCAGATGGAAGACAGATGAGTCAAATCAGGTCTGTTATGCAGCAGAAAGTATTATGATGTCACATGGAGCAATAAAGGTGCAAAAATTGAGCAGAAACATATGTTCTTCAGAAATTAGCTGTTAGCTACGTGCCTTTCTCTCACTGATGTTATCACTTCGAAATCCAATAGTATCTGAGGGAAAGGCAACAAGGCCACTGGCTGTTGGGTGGAGAGCTATCTTACACTTCAACAAATCCACTCATGAACTTGACACATGGCTTGTCCCGCTCAGGGAGACAAGAGGGATGATATCTCTGCTTTTCCTCACGGCGTGTTATGGAAGAGCGGCCAGCTTGGCGTGCTGACTACGAGGTGTGCGGCCATTCAATATGGGCAGGACGTCGGCACAACGTTCTGGGTTTTTCCAAGTACAAAAGACAGACGGCTAAAGTCAACACCACCCCTCTGGACTCTGGCGCCCATGGCTTCCTCCCATGACCACGAGATGTTTCCTGGCGGACGAAATGCTGCCTTTGCTACCTGATGTCTTTCTTCTCTTTGCAAAATGATGCTGCTGTATTAATTTCAAATACAAGTTTGTTAGGGATGCACCCTGGTGATCCACTGCACGTCGGGAACACAGCTCATCAAGAGTGCATGCTGCCAGAGTCCTCTCCCTCCCTCAGAGAAGCTTGCAGTGGGCAGGGGGAGGGGGTGTGGAGCTCTTTGTTCCATCCCCCCTGTCTCCTTGACCCGAAGATGAGGGGTTTCCATCTTGGAGGCTCCTGGGCTGAAATTGTAATAGTAGAAGGACAGAAAGTAGCTCAAATATTAAACCACGGATGGCCTGCCATTTTTACTTGAAGTGCTGGAATTTTTCAGTCAATGCTGGAGGAAAGGAGGAGGTCAAGTCAGCTGGCTCAGCAAACCATCATCTCTAAGTGTTAACTGAACAGAGGCAAACTCCGAATGTGAGCACGATTCAAAGGGGCTGCCGAGCGGGTGGGCTTCGTTGTCTTGTGCCGCAATTGTGGTTTTAGGTATTTATGTCTCTTACTGAGACAGTGAGCACCTGGAGGAAGAGACCCCTGCCTTAGTGCCTTATTCATCCAGGAGTCCTCTGTGTCCAGCACGGTGCCGGGCACCTTGGACACTCAGCACTTGGGGTGAGCAGGTGTCCTGGTCTGAACGGGAAGATCCCCGTGTGCGCTGGCTTGCCTCCTTCATCTTTTTTTTTTTTTAAGATTTTATTTATTTATTTGACACAGAGAGACACAGTGAGAGAGGGAACACAAGCAGGGGGAGCGGGAGAGGGAGAAGCAGGCTCCTGGTTGAGCAGGGAGCCCGATGGCAGGGCTCGATCCCAGGCCCCTGGGATCATAACTTGAGCCAAAGGCAGACACTTAACGACCGAGCCCCCCAGGTGCCCCATTGCCTCCTTCATCTTTAACAGCAGCCCCTTCCAATCCCACCGATGACTATGCCTCAGAACTGCCCTTTCGCTAAATTAAGCAGAAAGAGTTCATTGCAAGGATATGGAGTGCCTTTATCAAGAGATCATGTCTTGCCTCAGGTGATGAAAAAGTCAATCATAAGTAGGGGGTTGGGGTATAAGTCCAGTTTGCCCGGTATTGTCCCCATTTGTGCCTATTGTTCTGGCATAATTGTCCAGAGTGTCCCTTTGCTCTCACACGTGTCCCGTGGACAGTACGTTATGTGGTCATCTTCGACACTCGTGGGGTACAGCTACGTTCAGACATCAGATTCAGTGGTCATCAGGACATACAGGTCTTGGCTTCACTCTCCAGGACCAGATGGGGGTAGAATGGTCCCCGGGACCCTTTTCTGGGGGGGAGGTTCAAACAATGGACTCTGGTCGGCCTGTTTTCCAGTAGCTTTCACAAAAGCCCGAGATGAACTTTGATTGGATCAGCTTAGGTCACATGCCTACCCTGTAATGAATTCCTGTTGCCAGGGCAATGCTGGTGCTGTTAGGTTTAACCTGGCTCTCAGAGGTCCCACCTCCCGAGTGTGGGGTGTCTTTCCCTGCACACCATATTGACTGGGTATTGACTGCAGGGTAGCGTCTTCTAAATGAAAATGAAGTTGTTGTTATAAACTGCCCTCAACAGAATATGGGCCCTTTTGAGACAGGGATTTCTGTCCATTTTGTCCAATGTTATACCTTGAGCGTCTAGAATAGTACTTGCTTATAGTTGAAGCTCTTTAAATAGCTATTGAATGAATAAACACCGAGAAGACAAATCACAAGTTTTCTTGACGCAGCCTCTTGTATAAAATATGATACACTTCATCGCTGCAAATGCTCCGAGAAGCAGCCTTGAAATAAAGGTAAGCACAATGACCTTCACCAAGATAATCATCCTTCAGTGTGGCAGAAACATTTGAAACCACTGACCTGTGGCCCATGTCGGTCTCCATACACTGATGTACAGACCCTCCCCACATCTCAAGCACTGGACTTTCCCAGGCCGTGTTTACAGCAATTCCAATGATGTTTACAAGCCCTGTTTACAAGAGGACATTCCCTCTTCCAGTCAAATCAGGGTGCTGGGCAGGAAAGAACTCACAGGAAGCTGGTGTCTCATAGCCTTCTCTGTGAACTGCACACTTTGGAGGATTTTCTCATTTGAGCTAATAATGAATTCTGGTTCCTCCTGGGAGTTTAGCTGAATCACTTACTAGAAGCTCTTCAAGGGCAGGGATTACATCACTCTGTTCCTTGCACAGTGCCTGGCACCCAGAAGGGGATGGAAAATGTGACCTTGTGGCTGAGAAGGTGAATTGGATCTACTGCAACCCCCCACCTGCCATCCTTGGCACATTCCATGAACAGCTGTATCCATCAGCCAGGGTCTTGTGGTTGCAAGCAACAGAAGCTGGCTTTGGCCAGACTTATCAAAACAAGATTCAATGGAAGGATGTGGGGTGACTCTGGAAAGAACAGGAAGGGCTAGGGGACCAGCTCTGAAGGACAAGAACTGGGTCAATTCTGGGGTCCAGGGAGCAGGAACTCCTGGACAATCTCTTTTGGGCTTGTGTTTTGAGGTGATGACCCAAAATCATTATTGTTTGTTGCCTCAGTCACCCAATATAAAATTTCCCAGGAGAGAAGTTTGAGCTTCAGCCTCATGTCCACCCTCTGGCCAGAGCAGCATAATCATCTGCTCTGTTCAAATGGCAGCAGGGTGTGTGTGGAATCCTTAAGGGAAAATTGAGGTCCTGGGGCAGAAGAGTGGGAAACTGAGGCTGGCCAACCCCCAGCAGCAGAAACCCACCCCAGCCAGTTTCTACATTACCCATCTAGGGATCCTCGCAGCCTTGGATGTGAGGTCTTCAGAAGATGTTGACTGCGCCCAACTTACTTCTACCTCTGAAAATTGTGTCTCATTTATTTCTGTTTCTTCAGTGGCCAACTGAGTTCTGAACACAGAATGGAGCCCAAGACATGTTTATTGAGCAGAGGAATGATTGGATGCCTATGTTCAAGGGGAGAAAGCTCCAGTCAGACCAACATATTTCTGAGGGATGGGAGAAAATTTCACAGGTGTTCAGAAAACAAATATTCAAAACTCGGGAATAAGGCATAAAGATGATCGTGAGATCTTTCTGCATCAGGGTTGAGGACACTGTCACATGCCCCTGGGAAGGGACATCTGATGCTAAGGAAATGGGACTTGGACTTCCTAGGACTATTGGCTATAGCTCAGACATTTCACAATGCTGGAAAGGTAGAGGTTAACATGCAGAAAAATGGTAACATACAAGATGTCTTTTTCTTTTCTGATAGTACTAAAGACAACCCAAAAGCTGTAGTTCTATTGCCCAGGGAAATCCTGAAGTGGTTGCCTCTAACTTAGCATCGTACCACACCATCCTTCCGTTTCACTGCCCAGAACACTTGTTTGCAGATCCTGCTGTGAATCAACCATGCCATCCTATTAATATCATCACTGAGGAGTTAAATAGATTTGACAAATGGTCACCATGTAATGTAGCTCATCAAAATTATGTTTTTAACATTTTGAGGATTATACTTTGACACACACTCGAGTGTGCGCACACACACACACACACACACACACATTCCCTCTCTTTCTCTCTCTCTCTCTCCTGGGAAACTAGAATCTTTCTCTTCTAAAACTGAACAGCTTTCATTACATGAAAATAGCACGTCCATGCCAAAAACACCTTTTCCTGGAATAACATCTGGAATTTATACTGTGACTTTTCTCGACCAAACATTAGCTCCAGCCTCCCGATCTCTCCATCGGGGCGCTGGGAATTTAACACTGCATTTGTCATCACCTCTTTGCCAGTTTTTGAAAGTGATGTAACTATGGTCAAGAGCAGAGCTGGGACGGCTAGGCTGAGAGAATAACTGGGGAGGGGACATCTGTCATGATGTGCAGTCATCCAGAACTTTTAGAAAGCCTTTTTGCATTCAGGGGAATATTTCCCCTGATGTGTCTGCACATCCTCAAAAGAGAAGCCAGAAACCCACCTTCCCAGTCTCCCCTGCAGCCAGAGAACAGGCATGTGATGGGGATCCCACGGATCAGCTGGGAACAAAGACTTGAGTGCCGAGGAGAGAGGTGGGCGAGGGGCGGCAGCGGGCAGAGTGCATTCTGGGGAGGGTGGCCAAGAGATCTGGGGCTCTCAGAAGCTACCCGGGAGGCAGAAGTCTGTCCCCTTGTACCCCAGGCTCAGCGCCAGCGACTGTGAGCTACAGGCACCGTGCCCAGAGCCAGGGGTGAGGAGCCTGCCTTGTTCCTGGTTACAACCTCCAAGTCTGATTCTCTGGCTTTGTGGAGATCCTGGGAGCCACTAAATAAATTCCTTTCTGGCTAAACAAGGAAAGGGGTTCGAAATATGCCACCTCTAAATATGCCACTTTGGCATATTGATGATTCTGAACTGAAGGCATTTGAAAAAGCCCAGAGGCAGGAAGGGCTCTCTGACTTCCCATTTCTGCCTAAAAGCAGGTCATAAAATTTCCCACGAGAAAGATGTCCTCCCTACAGGGAGAAGAGCATTCTTATCACCAGAGACTGGGAGGCAATGCCAAAATGGATCTGTCCAAACAAACCTACTAACATAACCTTTATCTTCCATTAGTTTCCCCCATATACTTCCTAGTCACTGTCTCACAATTTATTGTCCCTAGTCCGAGCCGCCTTGTCTTGCCACATTCCTACTATTTATCATTCTTTGTTTAAAAAGGGGTATAAGCTTTGGGGCCTAGTGGCGTCTTAGAGTCTTTATTATTTTTTTTTTTGAAGACTCCCATATTTAATAAAAATATTAAATAAAATGTGTATGCTTTTCTCTTGTTAATCTGTCTTAAGTCAGCTTAATTCTTAGGCCCAGCCACAGCATCTAAGAGGGTAGAAGGAAGTTTTGCCTCCCCTATGCTGCCTAGAGTGGATTCTGCTGTTTGCAATTCAGACCCACGCCTGATCCAAACCATGAATAATTGGGGAATGGGGACGTCAGAGGTGCCTGGATCAGAGATAGCTGGGGAGAGGGACAGGAAGCTCACTCTCCTGGATGTGTTCTAGCACAGCTGGAGTTTTTCATAGGACTGAGTGAAGTTTTGCATTGCCAACAGCTTACTTTGCTGACAATGCCTGTCAACTCTTACCCTGTGACGTAAGCACTATCTCAACTCTAATTATTCTTGAAGTTCCATCCAGCTCTTTGACTTCCTGATTCTATGATGCTTCTTAACCAGTGCATGCAATTGAAGGTCATCTGAAGTTTGACTTGTATCCATCTTAGAAGGGGAACAGTGAAATCTCCAGGGATTAACATGCCCACCACCTGGCATGCCAGCAGGGCTTAGCAAATTAAAAATATATAGATTCAAAAATTTGATGATCAGGAAATTACTCCTGAGATGAGCTTTCTTGTTTTTGACTTCAAAGAAGGATTTGTTATTATGGCAAAATGAAAACAATGCATTATAATTTGATGTTTTCCATGCAAATGGAAAAGTAGCAGAAAATATCTGTCATTTCAGTTCAAGGGAGGACCCGCTTGGCAAAAGAAGAAATGTACATGCTGTCACATCAGGAGGTAGAGATTCGAGTATCCTCTGCCGTCATCAGGATACAACACGGCTTCCGCAGCCTCGAAATCTCTTTGTGCGGCCCCTTTGTAGCGCACCCTTCTTTTATTCCCCAGCTGCTGGCAACCACGGATCTGATCTCCAAACTCTGGAGCTTCCATCTCAAAAATGTCCTATAAATGGCATTCTACGGCACGTGACTTTGTAAGCCTGGCTCTTCTTCCTTAGCAGAATGTCTGTGAGATCTGTCCAGGGGACGCATCAACGGTTTTTTTCCCTCTTTTTGTTGCTGAATAGTATTCCACAATACAGGCACACCACAGTTGGGTTTTGTTTCTGTAACCCATCCACTCCTATTGGGGTTGTTCCCACTTCTCGCTTAATATAAATAACGCTGTGAACACTGATGTCCACATGTTTGCGTGGACATGTGTTTTCACTTGTCGTGACTTGTGACTGCAGGGGAGGGGGTGGTCTCCTGGAAAATATATGGGGAATATTTTGTTACTAAAAATGGTGCGAGTGAGTGTGTTTGGGGGGGGGCAAAATTAACACTTGTCTTCTACACTGAGCCAAGTGCTTTCTTTTTTTTTTTTAATAAAATAAAGTCAGTTTTGGTGTTTTGTCCTTGCAGTTCACCAACTCTCACATCTTTTTATAGCTCATTCGTTATGAGAACAAAAGCAATGGGAGCTCTTTTGATTTCCGCAGTTGTGGTTAAAACATGTTGACCAGCCTCCATGTAGAACATATTTTCTCTATGTTTTCTCCTCCCACTTCTTAATGGATTTAAGATGAAATACACTCACAATGTGGGTGACAATTATGTAGCGCAGATAATCCCCAAACGGCACCATGCATCCAAGCCTCACTGGTTCATTCCTACCTGTCACTAGACTCTATTTCTAAATTTAGATCTCTTTTCACACAGCCATTAAAGTGTCCATCCTTGATGTCAGCACTTTTAAATACTTCTTTCCTGTGCATCAGATTCAATATTGGGGAAACAGTACTGATTTGCCCACGTCAGCAGCTATCTCGTCTGTGACACTTCCAATTTTTTTTTTGCCTGGAGGAAACTTGAACACCAATCATCTTTTGAGCAGAAGTTTAGGAGGATTCATGGGCTTTTAATGTGCCCATCTATAGGATATGGTGGGGGAAGATACCGGGTACAGTAATCTGGGTGCGCGAGGCTATGTTGCAGAAACCACGCTGAAGTTTCCATTGGCTTAACACAACAAAAGTCTTCTCACTCCCACTGTGTGTCTAATGTGGGCTATTTGGGGGCTCTGATCATCATAGTCATCCAGTGACCCAGTCGGATGGAGGCCGGTACACGCCGCCCGTGACCACCACGGCACAGGAAGGGAGCAGAGCAAATCACAGTCCCCGCTCTCCCAAGCTTCTGCTGGGACGCTTCACTTTCTCTCGGATTTCATTGGCTGGGGGTGGTCACGCGCCCACAGGCAGCCAGGGAGTCTGAGCCTCCTGTGGGCCGGGAAGAAGTGGGGAGCCAGGGATATTGGGGAGCCCCGGCAATGTCGGGAAGAGCGCGTGCAGAGGGGAAAATTGACTTCATAAACAACTTTACTCACGTGATGATTTTCTCTTTGACTCTGGATCTCAGCAAATTATTGGGTCTCCGTGTTGATGGATTAAAGGGAAGTATTATTTGAGGTTGGGCATTTTTTTGCACTCAATATCTCTATAATCCTATTTTTGTCTGCATGAAGGCATTAGCATACATATTCTGGGCTCGGAGCCAAGGTGAGTCATTTTGTCTGTTTCCTCGTCTCCATGGTGCCCCGGTCCTTGCCAGAACCAAACAGCCGTCCCAGGCAGGAGCTGCAACAGGGATCCTGAATCCCCCCCAAGCCTGGTGCCCGGTCACCCCTCCTGCTGGCGTGATGGAGCCCACCCTCCACATACGCCACCAGCAGGGCCAGGCGCCAGGGACAATGCCACTTGGAATCTGATAAGTAGCACTTGGTGCCCTGCCCAGATCAACTTTTCATCACCTTGGAAAAGGGACGGGCTTGGGACCTTTCAGTCCCCACCGAAACCCTCAAGCATGCCTTGGTTATTACTGGGTGGGATTATTGTTAACACTCTGCTGGGTGGACCCCACCCCCACCTCAGGCTATGTGAAGATTAGAGAGGCTGAAAACGCAAAATGAAAATGCCAGATTTCTACTGGGGATTAGGAGGCACTCAACTCTAGCCAAGTTTTATTTTTCCTATTCTCAAGGAAGAAAGAAAGAGTGCAACCTGAACTCTCCCACCCTCTGTAGCATTCCATAAACGCATGAATTAAAAGAAGAAGAAAAAAAAAAAACCCTAAAACAAAACCAAACAATTTGGCCAGGCAGCCAGAATTTCTTTGCCTGAAATGTTCTAGTTTTCTATAACTTTGAGGTCAGCACACACAAGTTTCTAAGACCCATCTCTGGTGTGAATGAGGGATGAATCCAGGAGACTCAGGCTTCCTAAAAGTGGGAAATAAAAGAAAATGCAGTCTATCAACCGGCCCACAATTTATTCCATCAACCATAAAAAATTTGATCCGAATATTTGCTCAGTAGAATAACCACGTTGACCAATTCCTCTTACTCTGAAAAAGGCAGTTTCAAATTCACATGGCTTCAGTCTAGATTCACGTAGTCTTTTGCAACTATTTCTAGGTGTAAACATTTTCATCACAGAAAACCTGTCATAAAAACCTCAATTTGTGAAATAAACCAGAAACAAGAGCTGCTCTGGGGGTGAGCCCTGCCCCTACACCCACCCCAACTGTTGTCTCTGAATCCTGCAGACCCAGTTCACACATATTAAGAATCTTCAGCACAGACTGAGGGCAGAGCGCATTAGAGAGCATTTGGATGTTTCTAGGGGAGTTCTGGAGCGTCCCAGTAGCTGATGCTGATGTCCTTTCTAGCATTCAGTGTGTGGGATCAGGATGCTCCAGTATGACTTGCAATGGAAGAGACAAGCCTTATAGCAAAGAATTGTCCTGCGCAAATGTCCACATAGACCTTACCTGTCTTTCAGGGGCAGGAGCTAAGGGTCACCTACTCAGCTTTAGCCTCAGTTTCCCTGTCAGGAGGAGCATGGCTCTCCTTGCACTGTGGAAAACAATGGGCCAGAAACATCTTGCCCAGGCTCCACCGTGGCCAAGAGTGGCCATGGGACCCAAGTCTGACTAATGTAACGGGAGAGTACGTTTATTCTGGGATCTGGAGAACCTTCTAGGAAGGTTTTCATCTTTAATAAAATGGACGCACAAGAAGAAACTTTTATTTCCTGGCTTTGAAAAGAATTGGTTGAGAACAAGATGCTAGGACCGAAGCAGCCGTTCTGTGATCATGAGGAGATATGCTTAACAACCAAGCCAAGCCTTCTGGGAGTGCAGAGCAGAAAGAGGAATGTAGTTAAGCTAAATCAATCATCGCTTCTGTTACAGGGGACAATAAACATGATTCTTTAAGTTTGTGTTAATCAGATATTTGGTTACTAACATCCAAGCACAGTTGAGTGGATATATTTTCCCACTTCAGATTCATCTAGAAGTATAGAGCAGAGCTCCAAGGGAATATTCTACACATACATTGACACTTTGATTTTTACTGGGGTTTTTCTTGTTGACTCAAAGGCTGTATAAACCTTTTCCGACATTGCAATTGATATTCCACTTCTGCCTGAGGGTAGTTGTCTTTGTTCTGTTAAGTAGTCCAGGAGCTTCTAGTTATTAACAGCCATTTTATACTTAAATTCTTTAGAATCTTTTAACTGTTAGGCCCGCCCCAACACAACCAAGAATACTCCATGATAGGAGGTGACATTCACTGTTGACTTTGAGATAGAGCAATTCTCTCTCCTCCCAGTATAGACCCATATATGCCCCCGGAGAAGCAGGGAGGATGGGAGCTTGTGTAGTATCTAATACAAGCCTTTTTCTTCCCTCCCGGTTCCCCAACTCTGCACTCTGTTGCACCCCCAGAGACAGACCCACATCGCTGTCCAGAAGCCCCCTGCTACATGCAGGCTCAGCCATCCCACCTGGGAGAAAGCCCAAAAGGAAGGAATCTCTGATGATGGACCCATCAGCCTCCGGGAGGTGAAGGGGACTCAGGGTTCTGCCACCCCAGGCCCAGAGATGGAGCCGGGGCAGGGACACGGGTCCCAGCTGAGCCTTTCTCTGTGAGCATCAGAGCCCCCGTGTCCTCCTGTGCAGACCTGGGGGCCCCTCGCAGATCCCAGCACGGATGGGACCTGACCATTGATCTCTGGTTCTGTGCGGCTGGACGAGGTCCAGGTCCCCGTGGGGAGACGGCCGTGCCCGCAGCTCCTTCCTGAATCCTGACCGATGATCAATAGACAAATTACAAAGCAACCCGGCACTGTAGGGAGGAGGGCATCTTCACTCCCCAAAAGCACAGCAAAAATACCCACAGGGATCCTGAGAGGTCGAGCAGGGGTGAGGCGGCTGCTGGGTGGAATGAGCGAGGCTGCTCACAGTTGGAGGTATCTAAGGAAGACACGCAGATGCAGGGGACAGAAATCATTTCAGAGCAAAGCAGACAATGCCCTGGCCAGGGGTTATACACTTGAACCCTGATTTTTTTTTTTTTAAAGTAGCATTTTATACATACAGAAAAGTGTTGGGTAACAGAGCATCTGGTACTCACTGCTCTATGATCAGAAATCTGACTTCAGAAGTGCATTTGAACCTTCCTGTAACTAACGATGCTAGGGGGAGTGGCTACTTCTTGGGGAGAGGGAGGGAAATCCATGGGATTTATACTTTTAATGAATTTGTTTATACTCCCAAATGTTACACATATTACTTGGCATAAATGGTATGACTGTTTGTATTTGTCTGTAATCTACTTAGTTTTATTTAATATAATATCTTTGAGCTGGATTCTTGTTGATATCTACTTTCTCTAGTTTATTTTAACCTCTGTACCCGCGCTGAGATCTCCAGTCAAGAGTGGACTCTATGTGTTTCACTATCACAGACAAGGAACATTCTGGGGTACTGGTCCCTGGGCATTTGCCCAAGACCATCACTCAGGTATTTACCGGGGAGAGGAAGGGGCTTGCTTTTCTGGGCAAATCAAGGGAAGATGGAGAGCAGAGTTGGGGACCCAGAGCACAGGCAGGCCATTGTGTTTGACCTCTTGGGCCATCCCCACTTTTGATAAAGCCTCTGGATTTTCTTTTGGAGAATCAACCTTCCCCATTAGGTGCAGCCTTGGTGGGACTATTTGATCAAGATGGCCTTCCTGTCCCCACAAGCCAGGGTGGGCATATGATCCTAGCTGGGTCAGTAGGTGATGTGTATCTCTAGGTGATTTGAATCTGAGGAGGAAAAAATGCAATCTGAAAATGACTAGATGCGCTGTGGTGCCCTGAAAAAATCGTCTTTATTTCCTCTTTGTGGAACCTCAGAGATGACTCAATTCTTGTCTTTTAGCTTCCTTTTTTGAGCTAACCCATATCCTTCCAGGAGCTCCCTTCTTTGCTTAAGCTGGCTGGACCCTGTGTCTGTGGGTTGCAACCAAAGATCCTGACTGAGACAGCCTTCCAGGGAATATACCAAGGGTGGCGGGTGGGCAAGTCTTCAGTGGACCCAAGACAGGACAGTGTTCTCTCTCCCACTGTGTTCACAGCCTTGCCTTGAATCATTCAACCTCAAAAAGGGCTTGGACATGACCCCTTTGTGAGGTAGCCAATCCCAAAGTAGGAAAAGTCATTCCCAGCCATCAACTCACATTTATCCAGCACTAGTGTTGAACTAGGCACTGTGTTGACGTGGAAGACGTATTCTTCACCCTTGGAGGGGCCCCTATAAAAGCTTGAATTGAATTCTCAGGAGGGACCACAGTCCCTCACACTGAGAAAGCTCCCTTATGTATGCATTTTCCCTGGGAAAGAAATGTCTATCCAGGGCATTCCTTCCTTTGCAGAGGTCTTGTACAACACTCGGTTTCCACTGAAGGATTGTTCCGCTCTCTGGCATGTCCCAGGAACTGGGGAGAAGGAATAGTCCCATCCTCTAAGGCAGATAAGATATTTCATAAATGCATGCCAACACGTGAACTCACCAGTCACTGCTGAATCAACGACCCCTAAACAATAGGTCAGTGATTTCAATCCATTTTTCCAAACACGAATAAATGAGTCTGAAAGACACAGAGGACACTCAGCAGGAGGTCACTGTGGGTTCTATGTATTTTGATTGCTCCCAAGTAATATAAGAAAAGAATCGAACTTTTCTCACATAGGAGATTGGGCATTGTGAATAGTTGCTTCTAAACTCCTGCATCTCTCCCTCTCTTTATTTTGGAAACAGAACCTTCTTACACCTCCCCACCCAGTGCCCCACCCTTCCACTTTCATTTGGAGATCCTTCAGTCCAGCTCCTTCAATCCATTTGATCTGCGGAGTCAGAGAGGCTCAAGACCCAGAACTAAGCCAATCGCATGTAGCATTTTTTCAGGGCTAAGCCAATCAGCACACAGCATCTCTAGAGCTAAGCCAATCATCGCGTGGTGTGCCCTGGCCACAGTGGTTCCTCAAGGGTGAGCACATGACCTAAGATGACCCAATCAGAATGAGTCTCAGGACTTAACCTGGATGCTCCTGGCTCTTTTCTGCTGATAGCACCAAGGCACCAGAGAAACTGAGCCTTGTATTGAGTCCAGAATCTAGCCATGCCTGAAACCAGCGCAACTCTTAGATGTTCTGTTTTGGGAGCCAACAAACTCTCTTCTTGCTGAAACAAGTTTGGTTTGCCTTTCCTGTCACGCACTACTGTAGAGAGAGGAGCTCTCACTAATGCCCTGGAGTGGCAGAGTAGCCAACGTCTGGAGGCCTCAGTTTCCCCTTCTAGAGTAAGAGGATTTGATCTAAGGAGCTCAGCATCCTCTTCCAGCAGCTCTGTCCTGTTTCTCTGGTTCTGGGACACTCTTCACTATCTTTTTTCTGAGTGTGTGAGCTTGGTGCAGACTGCCTAGTTTCAAATCTTAGTGTCACCGCCAATTGCTGTGACTTTGGGCAGTTTGCTTAAGCTCTCTGTGTCTCTGTCGTCTTCCCTGCAAAATGGAAATAAAGATAGCAGACCCTCAGAGAATCGTGAGATGTGAATGTGTTAATATCTGTTGAGTGATTGGACTAGTGGCACAGAGGAAGCGCCTTGCCGGTGGTAGCTCTCCTTGCTGTTATGTTGTAATTTATAGTCACGATCCCTGTCTAGACCTCTCCCTCCTTTCTTGCTGGTCGCCACCATTCCCTAGCGCCTTGCTATCTTGGTCAGTACTGCACCTTGAGACCTCTTTCTTCTTTTTTACAGTCCAACCTTTCCTGTTCCGTGTCCCAACACTAGGGGATTTCTCCTTCCAAGGTCACAGGTACCTAGTCTGAGAAGTCAACTCTGCAAATACATTCATGGGGTTCACCTTCAGCCAGGAGGATGGTAAAACTTTGTTTCTGTGCATCCTACTCCAGTTTATAAATCTCTTTAATGAATATGACTTTTGTAATATGTATTAATTTTTCTGGCTACTCAGAATCCATTGTACTGTCTTTTGGTAACCAAACCCCTGGGAACCGCTCCCCACACCCCCTCTTACTCTCACCTAAATGGCTCGACCAGCCCTCTGTGTCAGGTGGAGTAAGGTCATCAGGGCTTTCCTTTCCCGGCAACTGTGATTGGCCCAGGGACGGGCATGTGATGCACTCGGGACCAATGAGATGCAACGAGGCTGTTGTAGTGGCTTCTGGGGGTTTGGCGGATTCTTGTCTGTCCTGAGTCAACGACAGGAGATTCTAGGAATGGTCCTGAGTGGGGAAGGAGGAGCCCAGAGACCAGGGGACACTAGGCAGGACCTGGTGACATCATCTAAACCTCTGGATCCAGTTGTGCCTGAGACTAAGTACTCCTTGCACTTTGTAGTTACCTGATGATACAAATTCCTTTAATTCAAAGCTATTTAATTCAGGTTTGTTGTCGTTGTTGTAGGCAACCAAGAGTCCTGACTGATAAAATCTTTGAGTTATATGATGTTTGCATTTAAAAAGGAGTATTTAGTGTCTCCCCACTGGAAGGAGCAGTTAGGATTGCAGACAGGGAGGAAGGTGATGATTTGTGGAGGGTCTCAAACGTTATGCAGGTTAGATGGTTACTATCAGTCTCTAGATTCAGCTGTTTCTGCGAGAAGTCATCAAGTTATCAATTGTCTCCCTTCATTCCTCCAGAAGGTGTCCTTCTGTCCCTTTAAGACAGCGTGCACATAGCTTAGGATAGCTTTAATTAGTCCAACAGTGGAGAAAATGAGAAGAACTTAAAGCCAGAACCTTTGGAATGTGATGATGCACGGCCAAAGGGTCACCCCAGTGGCACTGACATCATTCAGGACTTTGATGCTGGATTGGGTGGTCTGGTTTCTCTCAACTTTTTCAAAATGTTGGATCCCTGATCAGCCAAGACCCCAGATAGATGAGGGAAACATTTATATGGTGGTAGGAAGATAGCTTTCTAGTCCCAAAGCGAGAATTTCAGTTACTTTACTACCATTGATCCAGAAAATCATTGTCTGAAATGGAGATTTCAAAAAGATGGGTAAATGAGCTGTTTGGATGACCTAAAGGAGCAAAGGTTCCCACCAGCCTTCAGGGCTGGCCATTCATCAAGTGAACTGGCACATACAGGATGGTGTCTGAGTCTGCGTGTGCTTTTGTGGAACAGCGGGTCATGTCCTTTTGACTCACTAATCAGTTTTCCCGAGTTTTCTGGGCTAATGAATCACTTTCTCTGGTCTCCATTAGCAGCACATGGTGTTTCTGTTGGAATGACCTTCATGTTTACATTCTTATTTAATAGAGAGCTTTGATGGACACCAGGCCTGCTTATTGATGAGACCCCCTGACCCTGGGTCGGAGCAGGAAATGGGATTTTCAAGCAATGTCACAAAGGTCAGAGAAGGCAGGAATAAAGAAATGATCACAGACACAATGCCGAAAGATCTATGAGAAGTAGCAAAACCCAGCTGGGGGGTTGTATCCGTCAGGGCTCTCCAGATAAATAGAACTAGTGGGAGACTGTAGCGTGTGCGCATGTGTGTGTGTGCATGCGTGTGTAAAATTTATTGTAAGGCAGTGACTCACGTGGTTATGGAGACTGAGAAGTCCCATGATCTGCCGTCTGCAAGCCGGAGGCCCAGGAAAGCCAGTGGTGTAGGTCCAGTCTGAGTCCAAAAGCCTGAGAACCAGGGGGGCCAATGGTGCAAGTCCCAGTCCAAGGGCAGGAGAAGACTGATGTCCCAGCTCAAACCATTAGGCACAAAGAGCAAACTCTCCCTTCTTCTACCTTTTTGTTCTATTCAGGCCCTCAGTGGATTAGATGGTGCCCATCCGCGTTGGGACACAATCTCCTTCCCTCCAATCCACTCATTCAAATGCTAATCTCATCCAGAAACACCCTCAAAGACACACCCAGAAATAACGTTTAATTAAATAACTGGACACTCCCTGACCAGTCATGTTGCCCCATAAAATTAACCATCAAAGTAATGAATTCCTGGGTCCTTGATGAAGGCAAGTCAGAGGAGAAATTGCAATTTTTTTTTCAGTTTGTAACATTTATTCCAAAAAGGCAGAGGCACAGATTTGACTTGATCAAAGGCTGCGGGTTTTGGAGATGAAAAAGAAGCCTTGACAGAGATGAGCTGGACAGACAACAACGGTGCTTCCCACGCTTCACATCTGAAGTTTCCAACTTTGCGAAATGACTCTAGGTGCGACCAGGATGGAGAGGTTCCATCGCAGTAACAAACACGACCCAGATCTCAGCGGTTCCCAAGAGGAGACCGTTCATTCTCGAAAAGGCTGCATTTCCACCTCAGGGACAGCTGGGACTTTTGCACACCGGGACCCAGGCTCACAGAGGAAGAAGATGCCACGGCTTAATGGAGACTGGCTTTGAAAAGATTTGCCACATGAGTGCACCTACCTTCCAAGGAGGCGGGGAAGAGTCTGGATGGAGACAGGAGATATTTGGAGATGGGCCCTCAAAACCACCACACCCTTGGATGGGCAGCAATGTATAGCTTGTCAGGCCCGAATCCCTCTCTCGTACAGCAGAGCTGCTGGTGGGCCCAGGCCTCCTGGCTCCTGGAAGAGGCCAGCCCACTCACCTTCCGGGACCTCGAGGCCCACAAAGACCCAGGCTTCGCTCTTATCCATGTCGTCTCATTCTCATGAATTGACACAAATGCAGATTCTTTGTGAAAAATTAGCCCTGAAGAAAAAGCCAGTGTCGAGTCATAGAAGGGAAGTGCCAGAGAAGAGGTTTAAAGGAATTGTGTTCTCAGCAAGCAGTTCTTCTGGAAAAAAAAATTGAGAGTCAAATGCAAAGGACAAACATGACAAAGTTGTGTAAATGACAGAGTAGTGTAAATGTTGATATTTTGCAATAAAACTGTTGCATCGTCCTTTTAAATGTCCTTTTAAATCCAGTGAAAGCCAGATATGATCACTCTTTAATATCCACCATCCTTTAAAAAATGTATTGAGTTTTCTTAACCATTAGAAATGTGTATCATTCCCTTTTTCTCCTTGAAAGATCTCTTCCACTTGCCCCGATACTTTATTTCAATATATTTTTTATCCTATCAATTACTTTACTTATAAATTAAGCATGTTCAAAATCTCACCTGGATTGAGTTCTTGCTGGAATGATTAGTAACACCCACCTGAGCAAAACAACATAAATGTATAGTAAATTTGGATAAATAATTATGAGACATCTAACAACATTTTCTGGGAAATGCATGTCATAGGGGGTGGGTAGAGGGAGTCATGGAGTCTTAATTAGAAGGCACTTGTCCCAGACCCCAGTATTGCAAGCTGCCCCCTTGTTGAATGTGTAGGAGGTTCACAGAGCTCCAAGCAAGGCACTATGGGAGGGCTCTGGGTGAGTGAAGATCCTACCTGTTCTCAGGTAGGTCAATAGTGGGAACGCTAACCTATGGAGTTCGACTTTCTGCGCCCATGTACTCTTGGGAAATGTGCCCCCAGGAGTAAGCCAGCTTAAATTTGAAAATCCTCTGTTCCCTCACTTGCTGGCCTGCCTCTCTGAGCTTGCACAGGAAGAGCTAATATTGGGGAAGGAGTGCGGGGCTCTTTCCACAGTATTTCTCACACCGTCATTTGTCCCTCACAACAATGCTGGGAGGTACGCAGAGTAGAAACATCACCACCGTCCTGCCATGGGGTGGAGGATTAGATATATTTTTGTTTGCTCATGGACGCCCTGCACCTCCATTCCGTTCTCCATCCCTTCCCTCCCTGAGACACTCCCTCCCCATCACTCCCCCCTCCGCCCCCTGTCCCCTACTCCACCCCCATCTCTCTCCTCTGTTCTGTTCTTTCCTCCAGTCTTCTTTCTCCTGCAAATCGTCATCACAGAACCAAGGCTTGGATATTATTTGCATAAAACCATTAGGAAGGAGGCAAGAGTGACATTTCTTTACGGGCCTGGGTCCAAGTCTGTGACAAATAGAGGTGATCTCAGGGAAAACAAATTGTTAGCGTGTTATGGAAATTTCACTGCAGACACTACAAATTTGCATGGAGGAACCAAACAGAGCAGGGACGAGGCAGATGAATTCCAGTCCCAGACCACTACCATGGAAAGACAGCTGCAAATTCGGTTTGAAATGGACATCCCTGTCCTTAGAGGTTTCATAGTGACAAATGGATTCGTCCCCACGTGGAACACAAACCTACTTTGCTTTCATAGAAGCAAGGAAGACTAATACAGGCCGCGTCTCTATGCAGCTCGAGTCACCCAGGTCCTGTCAACCCCCGTTAAATAGCCCGACGTTTCTCGGCCGAGCTTCTTAATTAAGTCGCGATAAGAGTTGGCCCTTGAGAAGCCCTTAAACACTTGCATCCCTGAGCCCATTAATTAATATTTAATATACTTTCGTTTAAAGTGAAAAGTGTTTAATTATTTTATTATTTATTATTTTTATTTTAATTTTGTATTTATATTTATATATATTTAAAAGTTATATTTATATATATTTAAAATTTATAAAATTTTTATTTTATTTATTTAATCGTGGTTCCAAGGAATGGCTTGGAAAGGAACCCTTTCATAACATCCATCGATTACGCTCAGTGGCATCCCATGTACTATAATCCTAAGAGGAATATATGCGAAGTCAAGTAAGGTCATCTTTAGGAAGCATTTTATCAGGATTTATGCCGGACATGCACTCCAGGCACTGAGTGTGATGCTCTGCAAACGGCCTCGAGCCAGTATCCCGAGCTTCCTCCCCTCGCCCCTAGCTGCCCATCAGTCCGGAACGACTGGGCTCTGCTTCAGTAAAGTAACCCCCAAATGGCTATTGAACAGACCAGGATTTATTTTTCTTTCTCATGTAATATCGAGACGACCTCGAGGACAGAGTCCTGGACTCAGCCGCCCAGGGGGCTCCCATCCTGCAGGGTGGACCTCACAGCACCCGCCGTCACCATCACAGTGCAGGGCCCAGAGCCCCAGTGCTCCTGCACCTGCCGGAAATGCTTCCGTGAAGTGACGCGTGACGCCTCTTCCATGCACAGCAATTGTCCAGAGTGCGTCCTATGGCCCCACTGAGCTTCGAGGCGATGGGACATTTCCCTAAGGAGGGGAGATCCGCATCCGCAGAAACCCTCAAGGCTTCTTTTGTTCCCCCTTCCACAAAAAAAGTCGCTGCCTCTAAAACCCTCCCGCCAACAAAAATTTGGAGCCACAAATGCTTCTCACGATACAAAACAAACATTTTCCAAAAGAAACAAGCAATTATTTTTTCTCCTTTTTCTCTTATGAAGGGCAGGTGCCACGGCCTCGCAGCTAGAACAGTGCCTGGCACATAACTGGCATCATAAATATTTGCTGAAGGAATTAACGACTGCGGGACTGGCCGAGGGAACGCATGAGGGCTTTGGAACGCCTGTCCCGCTGTGCCAGCACCCCTCGGGGACACGATATCTTGCAGAGCGCCGCCCTGGCACGTGGACGAGGCGCTCCGGTCCTGTCCCCGCGGGCAGTCCCGGGGCGTGGAGGCGCATGCGTGTCGTGCAGACGCGGGCAGCTCGCGGGCGTGGAGGCGCATGCGTGTCGTGCAGACGCGGGCAGCTCGCGGGCGTGGAGGCGCATGCGTGTCGTGCAGACGCGGGCAGGCGGGCAGGCGGGCAGGCGGGGGCGGGCAGAACGGAGAGAAGCACCTGGAAATTACCTGGAGTTAGGAACCCAGGAAGAGATTGAAGTTCCTAGTAGGGAAATGGGAAGAAGGAAGGGTCTGGCGGGTTATCTCATGGGGAAACCTGGATTACACAAATATAACTGTGTGCCAATACGAGAGACCTGGAAGCCAGCTGGGAAAAGGGACTTGGTTTTGATCACCTCACCTGCACAAGTGCGCATGCACGGGGTAGCAATAATAGCGACAACACGCCCGTGCACAGGATCCTACAGTTTGCAAAGCACTTTAAAATACGGAATCAATTCTATTACCTTTCCATTGGACGGTCGTTCCAGGCAGAGTCTAAATACCTTACGGTTATTTACTTCAATCCTCACGGCAAGACTATCCTCATTTCACAGTGAGGAAACTGAGGCAGGGAAATGAAATATTTTGCCCGAGGTTATAGAGTTAGTGGCAGAACCAGTATCTATATTTCAAACCCAGGCATAAGGCTCTGGAGGCCACACAGTGATCTCTGCAGCCTGTAGTCTGAAGAAAGTGAAATAAAACTCTTCGGGTGATGCCAGCGGCTGGGATTCATCGTTTACCGGGGGGGGCGGGGGGGGTGGGGCTGCAATTTTTCAGAGGGAATGATCTCTATACAGAGGTTGTTGAGGGAAAGATACCGAGTTTTGTCTTGGTCTGGTTTTATCCCATTGCATGAAGACATTTTGTACTATATTTTTATTCTTTTATTTATTTATTCTCCCATGTGCAAAATTTATGGGGCACTTGCTATGTGCCAGGCAGTGTTCGAAGTTTTTTATGTGTGTTACCTCCTGCAACTGTCTTAGTCTGTTGGGCTACCAGAATGAAACACTGGAACTGGGCGGCTTATAAACACATTTATTTCTCACCATTTGGGGGGCAGGGAGGGCCAAGAAGATGGTGCTGGCAGATTTGGTGTCTAGGGAGGGCCCCCTTACTCAGTGGAAGGGGTGAGGGAGCTCCCTGGGGTCTCTCGTAAGGGTGCTGATCTCGTTCACGAGGGCTCCGCCTTCAAGACCTAATCACCTCCCAAAGGCTCCACTCCAACTGCCATCACCTTGGCGGTTAGGGCTTCAACACAGGAATTTCGGGAGGGGGATGCAAGCATTTAGTTCATAGGACAACTTTTACAGCAGCTCTTCCTGCTAGGTGGGCACCAGGATTAGAATCTTCCCATTTTACAGGTTATGCACAGGGGACACTGAGGCACAGAGAAATGAACTCACCGGTGACACCCCTGGGTCCCCTTTGGATGAGGCTGCCTCACTCCCGAGCACCCACTCCTAGCTCCACCCTCCACTCCAGGTCAAATGTCACCACCTGCCTGGGGACATCCCTGACAGAGTTCAGGACCTCTTCAGGGGCTCCCCGGGAATCTCTCATTCCTGCGTTAGGGCGTGGGTCACATGGTTCTGTAATTTTTATTTGCACATTTATCTCCGCAATAGGCTGTGGGCTCCCTGAGAAGAGAGACTGGCTGTGCATTCCCAAGGACTGGCTGCGCTGGGAACTTCTCCCATGTCTCTGTGTGAGGGGATGACTGGGTTGACCTTGGCCATTTCTGTGAGCGTCTTAGGCACTTCCTGAGGACTAGCCCCCGAGCGTGTTCATATGCACTGCTGAGTGGACCGGAGGGAGGTGGACAGAGGCAGACCAAAGGAGAGAGTCGTAGGGAGATGCAAGAAGAGATGGGGAGACCACAGAGATGGGAGAAGCACAAAGAAACCCCAAAAGAGGGAGAGAAGGGAAAGAGGAAGGGTGGAGAAGAGCCCCCAGGTCAGGACCTCCCACAGCAAGACGTTGCCCCACCCCCTCCTGCCTTTGTCTTCTCCCCCACTCTGTGCAGACCACATGCCTCCTGGCCAAAGACTGCACATGCGCAGTCACTCCTACCTCAGGGCCTTTGCACAGCCGTTCCCCGCCCCCACCCCTTCCTGGAATGCTCTTCTCCTTGGCCTGGCTCTCGTTCTCATCACCTGGCTCTCTCACACATACTCCAGAATGCTCCCTAAAACAGCTCCTGCTCTGCCCAGTCACACTGTTGTATCTTACAAAGCACTTGACACCATCTGACACTGTCTTATTCATTTGTTTACTTTCTATGTTCTGTTTCCCTTGTGTGGACATGGGCTTGATGGAAGATAGCCGGCTGCCTCTGTTTGTTTAGGATTGCAACCCTTGTGCTTAAAACAGTGCTTGTAGTAGAAACATAGTGGCTTAAAGGAACTGGAAGTTTGGAGGAAGGGAAAAAGGAGAGGCAATAGGAATGGAGGGATGGAGGGAGGGAGGGATGAATAACAAAGGAAGGAAGCCCCTCCCCCCCTACTCCCCACTGCAGAAGGGCACCTGTGCACAGTCAGATATAAGTCCTGCTCAGGAAGCAGTCGGCCAAGTCATGCCCTCTCTGGTCCCTCTGTGTCACAAGGGTCAAGGTCTCCCTCTGGCAAGGGCTGAGGGCTCTGCTGAACCCTGGTTTCCATCTCAAGAGGACTGTCATGGACTGGAGTGTGTCCCCCCACCCTCACCCCCCCCCACCCTTGGCAAATTCATATGTTGAAGTCTTAACCCCTGGGACTGCATTCGAGATAGGGCTTTTAGGCGGTAAATAAGGTTCAGTGAGGTCCTAAGGGTGGGGCCATAATCCGATAGGACTGGTGTCCTTCTAAGAAGAGGAGGGGACACCGGGAGTGTGCACACAGAGGAGAGGCCATGTGAGGGCACAGAGAGGAGGCGGCCATCTACAAACCAAGAAGAGAGGTCTCACTAGAAACCAACCCCTGTTGGCACCTTGATCTTGACTTCGGCCTCTAGAACTGAGAGAGAAAAAAAAAATTCCTTTGTTTAAGCCCCCTAGTCTGGGGTACTCTGGTATGGCGGCCCGAACGATGAAGACAAGGATGATGTTCTGGAAGGAACGTCCCATTTCTGAAGCAGGCAGCGTCCCTGGAAGGGGCAGTTCAAGGCCTCCCTGTGATCTATCACCTGGCAGAGAGGGCACAGAACCCTCCTCAACAATAGGAGAGAGGGGCAGGCACGCTCAAAATGCAAACCTCCAAGGTGATGCCACTGTAGATGAAGGAGGCGGAGTCACTTGTCCCTTGGAAGGAGAGGAAAGGAACCTTTTCTGTTTTCTTTGTTTTGAGGTGTGGAACTGCAGGGCTCCATCTTCTGACTGGGAAACCTTGCCCTTCACTTTGCCAGACTGTTTCCTTTCTGTGACGTGGGGATACTCATCTGGCGATGGATTGTTGTGGTTTTCAAATGAAATAATGTAAATAACAGGACTCTGTGATGTGGTATTCATTCATTCATTCGTCTTTCACTCATACACTCAGCAAGTTTACTGAACGTCTGTTGTGCCAAAACCTGCTTGAGGTCCCCGCGGTGTGGACAGAACTAAGAACATAGATGTTAAAGATACATGTCTGGAACCAGACCACCTGGGGTCAATCCTGGCTCTACCACCTACTAGCTATGGGAAACTTCAGGGAAAATAATATTACCTTACTCAGAGGGCTACTGTCAAGTTTAAGTGAGTTCATATTTGTAAAGCATTTAGAATAGGGCCTGGCACAGACTAAGTAGTATAAGAGCCTTTGATAATAAAAGAATACTATATTTGAAATGAACAACCAAGAAATTAACATACAGTAACTATTTCTATCTAAGGAGTCAAGGCTGTATAGTTTATCTTTAAAAAGTACCAAAAGAGTTAAAAGAATAGAACCATGATCATCAACCAGTGTACCCTTCTTTTAGAAAGATTTGCAACCAAATTTCTTTTTTTTTTTTTTACTAAAGAGAGAGAGAGAGCTCGCACTCGAGTGGGGGGAGGGGCAGAGCGCGAGCGAGAATCCCAAGCAGACTCCATGCTCAGCATGGAGCCTGACGCGCGGCTTGATCTCAAGACCCTGAGATCATGAACTGAGCTGAAATCGAGAGTCAACCACTTAACTGACTGAGCCACCCAGGCATTCCGTGCAACCAAATTTATTTAGATGTAAAATAAAGTTTTAACCCTTAGCCATTAACCTTTAAGAACACACAGATGTCTAGAATGCCTTAGTTTGTTTGTTTGGGTTAATGCTTCAATTTATTAGTCCAAATCTCTGTGGCTTAAAGCAACAAATTCTTGCTCAACTCCAGGCCCATCTCAGGGCGGTGGGCAGGCCCACCTCACGATGCTCTCCCCACATACGCCAGCAATGGCAGTTCTTCTACCTCCTAGAATTCAGAAAAGGGAAGAAAACCAGAGAAAGCAGCACTGGATCTTACAGGCATCAACCCCAAGGGGACACAATGCTTCTCCCATGTCACTGGCCAGAGTCAGCCAAGTGGCCATCCCTAACCTCCATTCTCTCACATGCCCGACTTCTCTACTTACTTCCTGTGACTGTGGGCAAGTCCCTCAATTTCACGGTGTCTCAGTTTCCTTATTTGTTAGAGGAAAACACACACACTACTTTGCTCATGGCATTGTTAAGAGAATTAAATGTGAGAGTAAACAAAAAATGTCAGCTCTAATGATGATGATGTCATCTACCCTTAGAAAATATAAAGTATTATGTGTGTGCTGTGTCGGTTTCACATAAATAGTATCATGCGATGATACTTTCAGTGCTAGTAGGAATCTGTGATCTGGCTGAAACGGTAACCTTCCGTTTTATTCCGTAATCACACACACACAATACATCAATAGATGTGAGTCATCATTTTGTTCCATTCCCGTAAAATCTTTGATTGTGTCAGAGCTTTACTGCTGTTGGCCCGAGGCTGCAGCATGATTTATGGAGTGGGTGCCTGCTTGGCATTTCCTCCCGCGAGCAAGACAAGGGCTGCTCTCCCCCGACGGGTCTGGCCCAGGCGCCCACTGGCCTTTGGCAATCTGACGTCAGGGACGACGCAGGCACGAGGAGCTGGGGGGTGGGGGTGGGGGGACACGTAGACACAAGGGACTGACGGACAAAGGAGGGTGAGTTGGGGTCGAAAGAGGGCCCACGGGACACTCCCGGGGGAGCGAGAGCTGGGGAAGAGCGGAGAAAGGGAGGCGTCTGGGCGGAAGCCGCGTTCTGGAAGCAGAGGCTCAAGGAGGAGGTAGGTGGCCATGGTTGGGGGGGCAGAGGTCCTGAGAATGAGGTCCAGGGACCAATGGCCAAGAGGGGCCAAGGAGCACAAGGGCTCTGGGCTGACTCTGGAGGACAACCTGCCTGGTGGACATGAGGCCGGCAGTGGTCACCGTGCCCGAGCTCGCTCTGGGGACCGAGGCTCTGCCCGTAGCAGGCCAGCTCCAGGGGTGGCCATGGGACCCAAACCTGGCCAACCAGACACCGCATGCTTCTCACCACAGCGATTGGCTCGGGGATAGCACGTGATTGCAGTCACAGCCAATCAGAGCTCACCCCAGGCCTTCGCGGGAGGAACAGGTTCTTTTGCTGAGAGGCCTAAAGATGGAAGGAGGAAAAACTCAAAAGACTGGGAGGTCCCCACGGGGAGGGCATCTCCCTGAGTGTGAAGTCAAAGAAAACCATGCCAGCATGGAGAGAAAAAGAGAGTCAAAGTCCCTGGTTTGCTATATGCCCACAGCCAGCTCATCACTGGCCTTATATTGGCATGAGCCACAAATTCCTTTCCTTTGTGCAAATCAGATAGATGTGGGTTTCCTGTCACTTGCAACCCAATGTCTCCTAGAAGATAGAATGTGCCTCTTTGAAGATTAGTGTTACTTTTCTTTGCAATACACACTCTCCACTCTGCAAAGACACTTGACAGATACTTTTGACCTAACTAGAATCAATTCTATTGCATTTTCAAAAATCATATTCCCACTCAGCTCTGCCCCAAGAAATCCAGTGTTAATTTACTCTTGAAGAAGACACATCTCCAGAAAGAGCCTTTCCAGCCTCTGATACCAATTTTCTTCTGGGTCATTGGTCTCTGAGTCATTACACCTCAGCTTCATGCCCAAACAGTCCGCACAGTAATCTCCTGGGGCCGGTCATCATGTGGTCAATTTTGAGGGCAAAAGTAACTATTAAAACCCTAAAATATGTTTACTCTGAATGTATTAAGGTGGTAGCTATCAAATAGGAACTGTATCACCCCTTAAATTACCTTGAAAACAAAATCAATAGTTTATTTAAACACAGTAGAGAAAAGAAAAAAAATGCCCCCAAGGAACCTGTGTTAGTTTTCCTTGGAAGGCAAAATGTACATAAGCTAAGAGTAAACAAGATATGTGGTAACTTGAAGGAATAAACCAACCCCCAGGTTATGATTATTTCTTGGCTCCTTCTTTTTTTTTCCTTTTTTAATTTTCTTTTTCTTGGCTCCTTCTTACAGATTAGCTCAACAGGCCTTAGAAAGTTGGAACTTTCTAACCAAGTGATTAGAATAAAAGCACGGTTGACCTAACAGTCGGGCAGTGTGGATACTGACACTATTTATTCAACTAAACATTTGGGATCATTAATACACTGAGCTTACCAGTGCCTCCAAATGGACTCCAGGAGGGACATCTGAGCTAACTCAGAGGCCACCAACTGAACTGCTTTTATTAACTTTAAGTAGTCTTTTCTTTAAATTCGAAATTTCTCAGGTTTTTCGCCCCCAAGTCATTGCTTTTCTGCCTTTAAGGGAAGTGTCAGTTTGCCATGGGATGGCACCCACAGTGTTATTGCCAGTTGCCTAGACCCCAAGATGCCTGATTTGTGTTCCTTTTAGAGAGTCTGCGAGCTCCCAATACCCTTTACTAAATTCCTTTCCCACCCAAATAGCTGGAGGGGATTCCAGTGCCAGCAACTGAGAGCCCCAACAGATGTGTTGGTTAAGATCCTCCATTGGAAGGGCTCACCCTGTGCAGCTCTGAATAGCCCTTGGCTGCTGGATAACCACCATCCAGGTGCTCCTGCTCACTCCCCCACAATAGCCAACAAAACTAACCCAGCAGGAAAATGTACTCATTTATTTATTGTTAAGCAGCTTTGCCGAGGTGCCATCGATATACCAAAAAATGTACACATTTAATGTATACAATTTGATGAGTCTGAACATAGGAAAGCATCTGTGAAACCATCACCACAATTGAGATAATAGATATAACCCCCCCAAAGTTCCCATGTCTCCTTTTTTCTTTGTGGTAAGAACACTGAACATGAGATCTAGGCTCCTAACAAATGTTTAAGTGTGTAATACAGTATTGTTGGCTATAAGCAGAAAACATTTCTTGCATCAAAATGGGAGAACTGTATCATAAATCAATGGAAAGCCGTCTACGAACATGTGTTCACAAATGCTAAACTTTATAAGTCAGAGGAACAAGTCTCTGGGAAATGATATTGATATTAGTTAATAACAAAGATTTTTCTGGGGGTGGGGAGAAAGGCTGGTCACAGACAGGGAAACTCTGTGTCCTGGTCCTTAAGATCCATGGGACCAGAGTGGGGAGGCTGGGCTGGAGAAATGAATCAAGGCCGGGCGGAAAGAGGCTACAGCAGACTTTGAGGGGAATAAAAACTACATTTCCCATTCAGGCTTGCTGGGAGATGTGGCCACTAAGCTCTAGTTAGTGGAATAAAAGCCTCACTGCTGTGTTCCAATTCTGAGAAGTATTATAAGGAGAGAGAGCAGTCCCTCCCTCCATCACTCTGCCCTGCTTCTGCTGGGACTTGGATGTCCAATCCGGAGCAGGACCTGGAAATACATAACTCAATGAAATCTCAAATCTCATCTCAGCAGGGGCCACTGATCCAGAAGTCTTGGAGAGATTCAGAGGTAAGGGGGTGGCCCTAGTGTACACTCTGATCAGAAGCATGATATGAAGCTCCATGGACTGTGGGCCGGGTGGTGTGATGGGCTGTATGGGATGTCAGGGTTTGGAGAGAGGTGGGCCCTCAAGGACTGGTTGCGACAGGTGGGATTGGGAGCTGGGCCCTGAGGTTGGGGAATGAGGGGAGGAGAGCAGAGAAAGCAGGGGTCTCCTCCAAGGTTTGGAAAGGGGTGTTGGCCTTCCATCGGAGAATCGAACCACACCAGAGTGAGATTCTCCAAGGCAAAAAATGCAGATGAGAGCTTACCAACAGTTCGTGTATCTTGACAAATAGATCTAGAGTACGTAGCACACAGTCCGCTCTCAACAGGTATGTGCTGAATGAAATAAATGAAGGAATGGCTGCCTGAATAACACGAGGACAGACAAAAGAGAAACAGCATGGGATCGTGGCTAAGAACAGGTGTCAGAATCCTACAATGTATGTCTCCTTGTCTCTGTATCTCAGACCAATGCCTAGAAATAGTGTTCAAAAAATACAGGCGAGTGATATTATTGTTGCCGCCGTTGTGGTGGGCAAGGTGGTTATGGTGGAGAGGAACAGGTGTCAACAGGTTGATCTGATTGCAAATGAGAGGATCCAGGCGCCACAAGCCGACTGACTGCCTTTTTCCAAACTTCCCTGGGTCTCCTCCTTGTACCTAGGTGCACTTGAACCCTCCCTCAAATCCTGGGTTAGTCTCTGCTCCTCTGGGACATCTACTGTGGTCGTGTCGATCCATAGCAACCTGTCCTCCTCATTGTCACCTTGTCATTGGGCCCTGGATGCAGCTGTCCAGTGACATCATGTATGGATTTTACTTATTTCGCTGGGCAGACCAGACCCTGCAAGATATCTGACCCCTGCTGAATTCTGCAGATTCATGTGCTGCGTCTCCTCCAGCTTTAAAAATCACATCTGCACTCTCACATTTTTAAGCTCTCGGCTAAATGTTTTATGGATTTAAACATGTATTTGGATATAATAGAAATACATAGAAATTATATATTATGTTAATATATAAGTATATATTATACATTATTAAAATAGAATATATATTTTACGTGTATTATGTTTCACATATAAAGAAATATAATAAGTAAAATTAATATATGATATAATATGTGGCTTATTGTAAATATTGATCTTTTAAAAGGGAACTATAATATCAATTTCAAAGTATATGCCATTGAAGCCCAAAACCATTGTGGTTTGCTACCTGTCATCTTGGATTTAAAAGAAAATCATGTACAAGTTTCATTTCCAGTGTGAAAAATTCTGCGTTGTTCTTTTTTCTTGCTGAAGCTTACTCCCCTGGCAGAAATTTGGTCTTAATGTATCATATTTTTATTCGTAGAAGTCCTTTATTAATGACTATTATACATCACTGACTGTGACAAAAATAGGTTCATGATTTGAAATTTAAATTTTAAACATTTTCGTTGACTACGTCTTTAAATTTTAAAATAAGTTATTTTTAATTCAATTATCATTATGGTTCTTCATAGAATGCAATCGATCAGAACAGTATAAATATGTCATAGCTCGTGATAAAGAATGATTAATCCTAAAAGAGTAAAACACTTGGCGAGATACTTCTCTTAATATGATAGGCGGGACTGTTTTTCTCAGTGAATGCATTTATGACTGAATCTTGGGATTTGAAAGAGGCAGGTGTCAGCATGAATCCTGTTCACACCATTTTGTTTTTGTGGGTGTCAGCGCTGAGACACTGTGTACGTAAACAAACAGACGGGAATGGAAGAAGGGCTTCTGTTGTATGCTGTTCCATGGCTTGGCTCCTTTCGAGTTGTAAGCCAAAAACGACACCGTGCTTTTTGATAATCCAAGAGCTGACATTGGTACTGGGCTCTTCTTCCACCTCAGTGACAATGAAGACTTGAAAACACTCTGCCTCGTTAAAGGGGGTGATTCCTGGTTCTAGACCAGGTGCGGTACCCAGTTACCAGCGACGTTTGTGTTCTGAATGCTGAGGTGAATGTGCCTTTGTTTGGTGCCCGGAAAGACTTTCAGCGGCAGGGGAGGGCATCTTTGTAAGGTTCAGAAAGGGGGATGCCTTTTCAGTGGGGACGGCTTTTGTTCTTCATCCTTCTTATGGCTTCGGGCTGGATTTGGCCCGTGGGAGGCCCTGGGAGTGGGGGGCAGGGAAGAGAAGAGGGTAAGGTTGGGCATGTGTTCCCAGACCTCATCTGTGGGTTGGGGGGGCAGGGGACTCAGGGTGGCTGTACCTGTTCCAGGAGGCCATAGCTCCTTCACATTTTACACAGCCTCTCCTGACAGGTTCTAGAAACCTCACCATCCCCTCACCCTGCTGATGTCTCACAAGCCCAGCATTACCCTTTGTTGTTTCCTGTGCCCCACCCACACCTTTAGAAACATTTCCTCTAGTAAACTCTCCTGGAATTACTCACTCAGTTTTATGTTGGTACCCTGACTGATAAGCTGATTTTTTTTTTTTAAAGATTTTATTTATTTATTTGACAGAGAGAGACACAGCGAGAGAGGGAACACAAGCAGGGGGAGTAGGAGAGGGAGAAGCAGGCTTCCCGCCAAGCAGGGAGCCCAATGCGGGGCTCGATCCCAGGACCCTGGGATCATGACCTGAGCTGAAGGCAGTTGCTTAACCAACTGAGCCACCCAGGCGCCCTAAGCTGATTTTTTTATATAGTGGAAGAAGGATGTGTGCGAAGGAGGACGTGCCGAAGAGGACACATGTCAGCGGAGGGTCTGGAAATTGATGCTCGTTATGTGTCCGTGACTATGAACCCTTTGAAAATCTTCATGTCCCCCCAGGAGTCTGGGTACTCCGATGTGATGAAGGCCCATCTAGCACCTGGCCATCATCTCTGTCCTCTCCACTGTAGAAAGGTAAGGACACAGTTGCGGGCCAAACAGATATTAAAGAAGGCTGGCAAGTACTTCTTCATGAATGTGATGTGATGCAGGCAAAACTGATATAGGCCGGATGTGCGCCCAGCAGCTTCCATCCTTTGTTGTTGCCCAAACACACCCACCACGGGCCTCACCGGGCGGGGGGAAGCAGATGTCTTTCCTTGAGCTGAGGTATGTGGTGGGACCCCATGATTGCCTTGAGTCTGGCATCAATCGTCCCTGATGGGGAGCCTGCCTGCTGTATCGGCCAGGCTCTCTGCAGTGCTGATTTAGAGGTTCTAGATAACCCATGGAGAGTTCTTCACTGCAGTGGCGGGCAACCGATCGACAATGTAAAGAGATAGGGGGGCCCAGGCCAGGATGGCAGCTGCCCTTTAAGTTGGAATTGGGGGTAAGACATGTGCTGCATCCACCTGCTAAAGGAGGAGCAATGATCTCACCTCCCCCATCCCAGAGTCGGCTAGAAGCCCCCTGGGGGCCATTGCCCATTATTCTTGGCATTGCTGGAACTTGAGGCCACTGGCTCGTGGCCGTGGGGTGCGCTTGCATTAGCTGCCACTGTGATTTTTCCCTTCAGGAGGGTATTCCGGATTCTAGCGTGTATGTATGTGCGTATGTATTTATCAACATGTTTAAGGCTGTGGCTCATGTGACAGTTGGGATTATTGTTCAGCAGATATTCACCCTCTTCCCTTCCCATTGTGAGCGGACAGTGCTTCACACCCCTTTGATGGGGGTTTGGCTCTGTGACTTGCTTTAAGCAATTACATATCAGTGGAAGGGACAAGAGCAAAGACATTAAATGCGCTCCCACAGTTCATCCCGTTCTTGCTCTCGGGGCTCAGCCACGAGAAGAGTGTGCCCCTTCCGACTGGGCCAGGGAGGACACGCGTGGAGCCAACCTGAGTCCCGGGCTGCGTCAAGCCCGCTGGCGCCCAGTCCAGATCAGCTGAAGGGCCGTGGCCCCGCAGGCCTGCGAGTGTGGGAGTAAGTGCTTCTTGTAAACCACTGAGTTGAGTTGCAACCGTTGATGACTGACTGAGTTTGTAAATTCTGCTCTGTGGAATCCAAGGGAAATCGTTTTCAAAATATTTCTGCACTCACAATCAGGTTTCATGCATCCCGGCATTCACTTATTGATGCACTTGTTTCTTCTACAAACACTTTTCGATCCACTCTAGGTATCAAGCACAGTCTAGAGAGACTCCTATATCCCTGTGTGTCTGGGCTGTCTCTTGATCTTCATGAAAGAAATGAAGTGATGCAGGTGCACATTCTCAAAGTGTTTGAAAGGCAGGGTATAAATCCAGCCTGCTTCCTGGCCCATTTCTCCCACTCTGCTGGGCAGCCTGTCGTTCTCCGAGGCTGGGGTGGGGTAAGTGGAGAGGAATCCTGCTCCTGCCTGGACAGGCTCAGAGGATCCCCTGCCTCCCGCCCCTGCATTACATCAGAGGCTGTAGAGGAGAGGGGATGGAGGGAGGTGATGCTCATCATCTTCCCCCCGAGGGGAGAAGGTGTTCTCACCTCTGGCCTGGGTTAATTAGATCTGCCACTTTGTGGTTGGCCTTGTTTCTGTTTTCAGAAAAAAGAAACTGAGGCAATAACTCACCCAATTATTGGCACAGGGTGGGGCCTTAAGTGTCATTTATTATTACACCAAGTCCCCGTGATTAGAGGAGTTAAGAGCCTTGACCTAAAGGGTGGACTCTTGAATGTCTGTGCAGAAGAGAGTCGCCGTAGCAGGCCTGATGCTGGGGGTTTGAAAGGCCTGGCTGCAAGGGTTGGCCCTTGGCTGGCGTCAGGGAACTGGGATCTGGGGAGGGTTCCCAACACCCTGACTGATAAAGAGAGGCTCACTGGGCCTAAACTGTTTATACAAAACAATATGGTTTCTGCCGAACACCTGCTCTCCTTCTGGGAGTTTGGGATTTTGGCACATGCTAGGTCGAGGCTGCCCCATGAGGAGCCTCCGGTAAAAATCACAGGCACCAACTCTCTGATGAGCTTCCCTGTTGGGTAATGTTTCACACGTGTTGTCACAACTCGTTGCTGGAGGAATGAAGGGAGTCTTGTGTGACTCCAGTGGGAGAGACCCTTGGAAGGTGGCTCTTGGTTTCCTCTGGACCTCACCCCAGGTGCCTTCTCCCTCCGATGATCTGTTTTGTGTCTTTATGCTGTAATAAATCAGAGCATGGACACAACTATATGCCGAGTCCTGTAGGCTCTCCCAGGGGACAGGAGGTCTTGGGGACCCCCCAGCATGGCATCCCTTCCCTTTTCTTGGCTCTAAGCCTTTGCCGTGGATGCTTCATCCCACCTGTAACACTGTCCTTGACTTTTAGGATCGGCTTACTGACCCCCAGGACTCTGCCCAAATCTCACCTTGACCAGGAGTTTGGGAGGGTTTTTACCCTTCTTGAGCTTCTCCAGGGTTGACTTTCAGCCTCACTCACCAGGCACTGTGTGTTCTGTGATCACGGTTCCCTTCCTAAGAACTGTCTGAGTTTTGAGTTTTGTGACATGTATCAATGTATCACAGCTTTTAGCCTAGAAGCCAAGATAAAATAATATAAAACGAATGTTTTGACATTGGTTTTGCCCTGTCCTCGACGCTGTGTTCACTGAAAAAAGGCTTTTGAAGATAGAATCTTAATAGATAACAAATTATTACCTAACTTCAAAATATTTTGACAGGTTTTCAGAAACACAACTATAGCAAAGTATGTCTCTCCGTTAGAGTGCCTACAATTGGAATTAGCCCTAGGACTGTGAATCCTAATTTAAATGTGATTAGAATTTTATTCCCTATAGCCTGGTTGTTTTAACTCATTAATCCCGTCATCCAAAATTGATCGAGTGCCTACGGAGTGCCATTGACTGTGAATATTGTGGAAATTCAAAATGAAGAAGACCCATCCTCTGCTTTGGAAGGACATGATTCTATGTTTGGTAGCTTTTGTAGGTATTCTTTTTAAGTTTTATTTATTTATATTAGAGAGAGAGAGCATGCATGTACAAGCCGGGGTAAGGGGCAGAGGGAGAGGGAGAGGAAGAATCTCAAGCAGACTCAGAGCTGAGCATGGAGCCCGACATGGGGCTCAATCCCATGACCCTGAGACCATGACCAGAGTCAAAATCAAGAGTCAGGCGCTTCACCAACTGAGCCACCCAAGTGTCCTGGTTTTTGTAGGTATTTGTCATGCCCATCCGGTATCTAACTGCTCATGCCCCTACCATGCAGTGCCCTCAGGGGATGCTCACCCTCCTCCCAGGTACCCCATGTCTCTCAGGAAAATGTACCTCATGCCCAACTACAGCAGTGGGATCTGAATGTTCCAAGAAAACTAGCATAATTCCATCTTTTTGGCCACATGATTGTTTCTGAAAAACCAGGTGTAAGCCAATCGGTGTGTAATATTTTCCTAGATACAGCTTGGCCCAGTCAGTGCAGAACTCCTATTTTCCTTGGAACCCTCCTCTGGAGGTGGAGCTTTGGTGATTTGAATCCTGGAACTTCTGGGCCATTTTGGGAAGTGAGACTGAGGAGGAGGAGAAGGGAGCCTCACAGGAAATGAAAGATAAAACGTCGAGGGATCATAATCAAGCCACTCCTGATGTCTGAACCCCTAGACGTAATTGCTTACATGAACAACAAATCATTTGAAATAATTACGTAAGGATGAGTTACCACTTTTGATGTTTGCATTCAAAATTAATTTACATGATTTAGTTCCATGGCATCTGTCTACCCATCTATCCTTTCTCCAATTGTTTACACTCTGATTTTCCTTTGGGAAAATCACGCCTCCTGTATTCCCAGATGCAAGTATTGGGCGGGACCGATTCCATGCTCAGATACGCAGGGGAGCTCATAGGAGCTTCTGTCAAGCTTCACACTCTCCCCATTCTGGTTTTTTTTTTTTTTTAAAGATTTATTTATTTTTTTGACAGAGAGAGACACAGCGAGAGAGGGAACACAAGCAGGGGGAGTGGGGGAGAGAGAGAAGCAGGCTTCCCGTGGAGCAGGGAGCCCGATGCGGGGCTCGATCCCAGGACCCTGGGATCATGACCTGAGCCGAAGGCAGACGCTTAACGACTGAGCCACCCAGGCGCCCCTCCATTCTGGTTTTGATGATGGTTTAGGAATAGACATATAGCCCAGTTTGGGCTAGCAAAAGGATAAAAAACTTGAGACCTATGCAGTAGATACTATGAGATCTCCTTTCTTTCTCTAGTTTGTGCCTCATGATTAAAGAAAATCTGTGTCCTAGGCACTCAGGAACTATTCTGTTGCCCCCAGATGAGCTGGCCAAAGGTGCAGTCCAAAGATGAAGCCAACGTTACGGAAAGCAGGGATGAACAAGAGAAATGGAATCCCTTAGGATCCTGGACTAGACCTGCCATGAAGCGTGCTACCCTGTCCTTTTCTGTTACGGGCACCAACCCTAGCCAAACCAAACCACAACAAAGCCAGACTCGGGGATGAATGAAGCCAGGCACTGGAGCTAGAGAAGTTCACATCAATGATAGTGGTGGCATATATACATGGGACTGTGACACAAGGACAACTGTAATAAGCATGCTGAATGAATGGATGGATTCTTGGGGCTTGAACTCTCGACCTTGAGATCGAGACCTGAGCTGAGATCAAGAGTCGGATGCTTAAACGACTGAGCCACCCAGCTGCCCCAATGGATCATTAGTCTTAAAAAATGATGTTGGCCCTTCTGGTTCCAGATAAGATAAACAGTTTGCCCTGTCTCTCCCACAAAATAGATCTATGGAGCCTGGAAAGATTGCATGGAGCTGTGAACGGAAGACTCTGAAGAGGAAATTGTTGCAGGTCGATCAGGGAAGAAGACCGGAAGTTGAAGTATCACCAAGCTGGTGGTGAGCCAGATTTCCACTTCTGGTATCAAGTGACCGGATCCCCAAACCCAGACACGGGCATTAGGGCAGAGATGGAAAGAGCTCCCGGAGAAGCCCAGAGGAGCCCGCTAGCCTTGTTCAGGGAACCAGTTCTGGTAAAGGGAACTGCCAATACTCAGAGAGAGTGTGAACATCTCCCATCCCCCCCTTCTCTTCTCCAGTCTCTCATATCCAAACTATTTTTTTTTTAAGATTTTATTTATTTATATGTCAGAGAGAGAGAAAGGGAGAGAGAGAGCACAAGCTGGGGGAGCGGCGGGCAGAGGGAGAAGCAGGATCCCTGCTGAGCAAGGAGCCCGAAGTGGGACTTGATCCCAGGACCCTGGGATCATGACCTGAACCGAAGGCAGACGCTTAATGGACTGAGCCACCCAGGCATCCCTCTCATACCCAAACTCTTAAGCAACGCTGTGGTGTACAGGATTTGAAAAAGACTCTATGTCTTATGACATAATATACAAAATATCCAGGATAAAATCTAAAATTGCTTGATTTATAGGGAACCAGGAAAATCTCACCGCTTATGGAAAGGACAGTTAACAGACACCAACAATAAAATAACACAGATATTGAAATTTTCGGACAAAGACTGTGATAAAAATCTCCCAATACACAATTATGGACACACAAGAAGCAAACGGAAAAATGGAATCGAAGCCAAGAATAGGAAACAGCTTTGTGACCTGCGGTTAGGAAAAGGTTTCTAGACTTGATACCAATAGCATAACCCATAAAATAAAAAAAGTGAAAAAATTGACTCTGTAAAAATTAAAAGACTGCTAAATCACGTCTGTTATTGGGAGAAAATATATGCAAATCGCAAATCGGAATACATATTTGCAAATCACTTATCCAGAATATGTAAAAGATTCTTGAAACCCAGAAGGAAAACAAAAAGCCCAATTAAGGAATCGGCAAAGACTTGAACAGACTCTTGGTAAGGAGGATATATAGATGGCAAATACCCACGTGATGAAAGTTTCTCTGTCTTTAGGCATCAGGGAAATGCCAAAGAAAGCTACAATGTGATGGCGCTGGGGACATCTGAGAAAGGTTGTACCAAAGACTGGACAGCAGGAGTGCAGGAGAGCTTGGGGCACAACGGAAGCTCACATATGGCTTTTAGGAACACAACATGGTACGGTCACGCTGGAAAACCGTGTTTCAGTTTCTTATAACATGAAACATACACTTGCCAGATGATCCCGGATCCCCATTCCTGGGTATTCACCCAGAGGAAAGAAAACTCACATCCACACCAGAACCTGGACACACATGTTTATAGCAGCTCCATCCATAATTGCGAAAACACGACAGCAACTGAAATGACCTTCAGCGGGCGAATGGTGGACTCGTCTGGGGTTCATCCACGTGACGGGAGATGACTCAACCAGAAGAGGAATGAACTGTCGAGATCCACAGCACCTTCTTTGAATCTGGAAGGCATTATGTTGAGTGAAGGAAAACAGTCTCAAAAAATTACATACTGTATATTTCCATTTATATGACTTCCTGAAAAAGCAGAAAAACCATATTGATAGAGAGCAGGACAGGGGCTGCCAGGAGTTATGCATGTAGGGCGGCTGGTGACTCTAAGGGAATAGCAGGAAGTTGGATTTTTTTGTGGGGGGGTGATAGAACTATTCTGTATCCTGATTATTGAGAGGTGGTTATGCAATACATACATACATTAAAATTCACAGAAATGTACACAAGTTAAATTCTACTGTATAATGTTTTTTACATGATATTTAAAGTCACGCACACAAAACTGAGGTCTCTGAATGCATTAGTTGGATTTCTCTTAAAAACAAGACTCTCCTACGGGTCCCGCTCTCATCCAGGTATGGGCTGACATTCCAGAACCAAATCCCTGCAGAAGGACGGTGCCGGGAACCCCTTCGTCCAAGGCGGCATCACTGCCTGTGCCTACCCGTAAAAATACAGCACAAGCAAAGTCCTGATCTTAGTGCTCAGATTCTTTCCTCTTCCTTCTCCCACATATGGAAATAATGTTAGAAATGTGAACTTTGAGCATGAATGGGAATTTTATTTCCAGAGCTGTTTATAATTTTTTTTTCTCTTGGGTTGAAACCTTCATTCATATCCAAATAAATTATTTGGGGGTGTCGATAAGAAGACAAATCTTAAAGGGTTTTCACAAAGGTCTGTATTCAGAAAACCCGTCCTTCTCAGGCTTCACTTTTTTTATAGGGAGTTGGGGGGGCTGTTGTATGGCAATCCGAATGTGCTGTGCTTTCTTTTCCTTTTTATATGCTCACAAATTACTCTAGATACCGGTGAATCACAAGTTTCCTGTGGGAAGGAAGATGGGCTTTTCCAGAGACAATCACCTTTCAAAGCACATGCAAGGATTCACCTTACTCCTCCAGCCCTGCCAAGGGGGCCGGCAACAGACCCGAGGCTTTGTTTGCATTTATTTTTTAAATTTTTTATTATTATGTTCAATTAGCGTTTTCTAAGCTAGCAATCGGGAAGTATCAGGTAGGGGACGCCTGTGGGCTATGTTTAGCTTCGTGTTTAGATAGCTGGGACTCTAAGTGGCTGTTGAGTGAGGATGGACATGTTACAAGGTGGGGAGGCGAGTGTTTAAGGAATTGTAGTTTTAAGGTTTTATACAAGAACTATGGTTTTTCGCTTTTCTACCTCCTCCCCCCACCACATCCTGCCCCAATTTTGATAGCAAGTATGTGTATTGGTTAGTAGGCTTTGGCTGCAAGTGATAAGGATCCAAATTAAATGGAATTAGAAGGATGACTGTCTTGTTAACCTGAAAATTCTGTATGGGGGAGGCATGGTTGGATCTCGGGGGTTTTATTGGTTATGAGTTAGTTACAAACAGGAGAAATCCAACTAGCTTGGGTAAGTGTAAAAGGGCTGTCGAAGGTTATCACGTGGCTCACACAATATCGGAGAAGAGAAGAGAATTGGGGGTGGTAGCTCTGAAACCAGGAAGGACATCTGACTGCAGAGTGGAGCTGCACCAAAGCGAGAACCGCTGGCCCAGCAGGGACGTCCTCTAAGTATGGGAGGAAATTTCAAGGTTCTCGGGGACAATTAATGACAGCAACAGTAGCAAGCCCATCTCAGTAATTTGTGGTGTGCCTGGCAGTCTTTTAAGTACGCACATCACTTAATTTAATCTTCATGGCATCTCTTTGGAGACGGATATTCCTCAGATGGAGAGCCCGAGACCCTGACACCTAAAGTAACCTGCTCCGGTCCAGAGTGATCATACATCCTGGTTTGCCTGGGATACTCCCAAAATAATAATTATGAGCACCCCCATTTATCCTCAAAAGTGGTCCGAGTTGATTAATGAATTCTATGGTTATTCTACCAAGGTCACGGAGCTGGGAAGAGGAGAAGCTGGGACATGAATAGTTATTAATGGGGTCAGCTGACATCACTAAACCCAGCCTCCCTCTCTCTATCTCTCACCTCCACCTTCCTCTGTTTGGGCTCAGCCCCCAGTGGTCTGGTGAGATCCTCCCACTTCCGAGAACGATGGGAAGAGGCGCCTTCCCAACCCCTCACCCCCCACCCCGCCAGGTTTCTAAAAGGCAATCACAGATTTTCAGCTCATTGGCCCAGAGCGGGTTTAGAACTCCCTTCCGGAACCTGGGCTGTTGCCCTAGGAAACTCAAGTGCTAAGAAGAGTAGGGGAGTGTCACCGAATGAAAACCATGGTGCCGTGATCCGAAGAAGCAGAACGGATGCTGTGCGGGGACAAACAGCAGATGTCCCCCGTAACTGTCAGTACCCACCGTCTACTCTGACTCTTGTATATGAAAACATGGATGGCAAAATTAGATTCTCGGCATGCTCTGAAACACCATGCATTTACTGATAATCACAGAGGACTGATTACATCACGATGCAATCAGATGTCGCCATTGGAACCAATCCAGTAAGACAGGTGGGGATGAAGGGAACAAAAGGCCCTCTCTAAGGGCCAGGTAGTGACTATTTTAGGCTTTACAGGCCAAGTGTGGTCTTTAGCGTGTGTGCGTGTGTGTGTGTGTGCACACGTGTGTGTATAATGTAAAAAAACACTGTTCAAGAGCTGGATAAAAATAGGCCGTGTGGGCTGGATTTGGCCCAGGGTACTTGTTCGCCAACGCCTGATCCATCAGAGAAGGCAAGACATAGACGTGTGCCTAGAGGCCACAGACAACCTTATGTTGCCTGTACTGGCCCCCAGTGTGCTCCTCAGAGACCCTGTGGAAGGATGGGCATCGGGAAGATTCCTGGACCATGTACTGGAGGGCCACTGGAGTGGTTTTACACTACACAGTGGTTCTACCGCCCTGTGATTCTACAACCTGGAATCCCCTTGTCTGCCTTCTGCTGGCAGGATGGGATGATTCTCTGGAGAACCACTTTCGCCCCCTGCTCAGCTCAGACCACGGCCCTCCAGGGTCTCAGCCCCAGTCCCAGGAAAGGTGCAGGAATGAGCATGCGGCTCCCAAAGTCTGGGAGCCTCCCTGCTGCCAGAGGGTCCTTTGGGTGCAGATCAGAGCTCCTCCCCTGTTCTCCAGCCTCCACTGGCCCTTCGTTCTCAGGGAGAGGGAGAGTCAAGCTCCTCCCACGTCCTGACGGGGCTCCTGCCCACTTCACCACCCTCCCCCTTTCCCCTTGTCCCCAGCACCCCCACCTCCTGTTCTTGTGTGGACATACCCAGCACTCCCTCGCCGTGACCTCTGTCTTGCTGGTCCCTCTCCCTAGAACATTCTTCTCTCAAGGATTCACAGCCTGTTTCTTGTAGGCCTTCTCTGAAGATTGACCTCGAGGGGCCTTCCCCACTGCTCAGAGATAGCCACCCCACCGTCCCTCTATCTCCTGGCCTTGTGCTACTTTTCTTCATTACATGTGTTACTCTCTGACATCTTTCATGTATTTATTTGCAAATCCTTTTATTGTCGGTCCCCCACCTGCACCGTAAGCTCCAAGAGGGCAGGGATTTCCCTCTGCGTTGTCTCAAGTGTCCTCCGCACCTAGAAAACAACCTGCAGCAAAATGATGCTTCCAAATATTGTTGACTGAATATGTTCATGTTGGCACTAAGATGCTCCCTCTCTCCAGAAGCCTTGCATTTGGGAACAGATGAAATATGCTGCAGCCACGAGGGGAAATTGATCTGAGAACAGAGCCAAGAGACAGAAACACCAGGTCCTGACCGTGTCCTTTGAACGACATAGTCAACCTGCTCCTGAAACCCGCTCTGGGGCTGCCGGGCTCGGTTACAAAAGCCGAGGCGCTGTCTTAACGGATCAGCCATTTTGCATTGGAGGTCTTGTGGCTTGAATAAAGGAGACTTTAGAGCATCATTTGGCTGGTCAGAGAAGAGCGGACAGGGAGCAAAGGAGAGGGGAGGGGAGGGCAAGCCGAGCGGTGAAGTGAGAGGCAGAGATACCACGATCCCAGCCTCTGATACAGTGAAGTTCTCCGTGCCTCAGAGAAAACCCCTTAACAAACACAGCAAAGCAGGAGTCAAAGGAACCTAAAGCGAAGGGTGGTAAAAGTCAGGATAATCATTCTGGGCCTCCCGGGACGTATACTCTCACTACAAAGCAGGGAGAGCAAGGGTCACAGAGAGAAGGCGGACGCGGGGATCAAGGGCGCTGTGAGGTGCTCCTGCCCGCTCGGGCCTCTCCCCACTGTGTGGCCTCGGGGCTGCACCGGAGCCCCGAGTTTCCCGCCTGAGAAAGGACAAACTCCAATCTCAATCGTTTGTAAAGAGGATTAAATCAGGACATGTACGTTAAAGCACCCAGCATAGAGGGTGACCCACGGCAGGCGCTCAATAAATGGGGTGGGGGGTGTTACGACGACGGGCGGGGACTGCCCCGCTTCAACCTGGCCCTTGAATTTGGGGAGTTGCTGAAAGTGCTCCTGCTGGAATCGAGGGTCACAAACACAACTGCTTTGCAGGGGAAACAGAGGCAATAGCGCTGCGGAAGAACACTCCAACCACCACGCTGTAGGTCGTAGTTTGTGCCAACGTCCAGTTTTAACCTGGACCACTCGGAGTCCCTCAGCCTTGTCTCTTCCATTTTGCACTCTTCAATGAATCCTCCGTAAAATGCGCACTGCCACCCCCCTGCCCCTGGCAGGTCACAGACACTCTCTCGTCGACTGTCACAGAACCCACCGACGATGGACTGAAACTGTGGTGGATCCCACAGTGCCGAGCTGCGGTCTTTCCTCTCTCTTCCCCGCCCTCCGGGTGAGCGAAGGAGAGAGTCTTGGTTGGGTGCTAAGCAGTCCTTACCGTCTCTCCAGGGCTTTCTAATCTCCCCAAGCTAATTAGGGGTGGTGTTGGGACAGGACTCCAAGTCAGTGAGGGTACAGCAAATGCTTCTTTCAACACTTCTGTGCCCATTCTCTTATCAGATCAGCTAAGTTCTCAGAACAGTGTCATCGGAGATGAGATACAATAGAATGCAGAAGTTTTTAGGGGAGGGACACAGGAAACTTCTCTGCTGGGGTGAGGAGCCTAGATGGAGGGTGAAAGCCTGCCGTCCCCCCAGGAAAGTCAGGGACAGGGGGCGTGGGCTGTTCAACCATAGGAATCCCAGGAGGTGGCCATCCAGAGAAGAGTGATGGGGACATGATGAAGGCACAGTCATCCCCCTGCCCCATTTTTGTGGAGAGATGTCCAGACCCTTCCAGATGTTTCTGTTCCAGTAGAAAGGTGCACTGTGGGGACTCATGCCTGCCCTGGCTGCCTCTGAACACCTCTAAGTCTTGAGGCTGGCAGAGTCCCGGCTCCGACCACCATCCATCACAAGCTGGTGAGGAGCGAACAGAGCCCATCTGTACGGGCTGCTTGGCACCAGGACACGTAGGCCTGAGCAGACTGCCGATGGAGGAAGGGCCGGCGCTGGCCGCCGTGCATGTTTTCCCTGTCCTGCATTTCTCTGTCCAGGAGCAACAGACGGTGTGGAATGCACCCGTCCAGAGAGCTGGAAAACCTGGCGGCCCCTGAGGCCCAGCCCCTCCCTTGACATATGGAATGAGCTCCAAGAAGCCTGAAGAAGGTGGGCATTTACCAGGGTCCTGTTCGCCTCTTCCTAAGGACACGAGGCAACTTGCTTAGCTCCTGCTGAGACACCTTCCCATTCCATTGAGAGAAGCTTCCAGAAGATAAGTTTTAGCCAGCTGTCCATGATGCAAGGTCAATGCTTGACTGCTCGTGGAGTCACCTTCCAAGGCATCAGCAAATCCCGTGGCTCTACCTCCATGATAGGCTCTGCCTTGTCCACGTCTCTCTGTCTCCATCAAGTCCATGCTGGTCCAAACCACCACCAGTTTTAACCTGGACCACTCAGAGTCCCTCAGCCTTGTCTCTTCCATTTTGCACTCTTCAATGAATCCTCCGTAAAATGCAAGAGACATGATTTAAAAATATTTATCAGACCTCCAGGGGGTTATTGCATCTAGAATAAAATTCTGCCTCCTTCCTTAGCTTTAACTCTGTATTCCTGGACCCCATAACATGCTTGCAACACTCCAGATGAATCGGGATGCTCTCTGACCCTTGAACACATCAAGTACATTCCTGCCTCAGGACCTTTGCACATGTGACTTTTGCTGCCTGGATAGATTTTTTTCCCCCCAGATCTTTAAAGGGTTGCCTCTTTGTCCTTTTCCTTTCTAAGTTCCCTCTCTGCATTATTTTTTTCACTGGGCACTAGAACTTGATAAATTTCTCTCCTAACATCAGTCTCCTTTTCAGCTGTCAATTTATCATGTCCTTGCCTAAGGGCTGTGCTTACTCTGGCCTTGATGGCTGCTAATGGTTTGGCCTGGTAGAGACAACCCCAAACCAGGAATTGTCAGAGTTTCTTGAACAGAGGTTCAAGCTCCAACTCTGCTACTTAGTTGGTTTGGGATCATGCCTCATTTTCTTAATCTATAGAATATTGATTTTTTTCCCTCCCAGGGTTCTGGGGAGGACTCGTGACAGAGGTGAAATGTTTTATAAACTGAAAAGTCCTTTGCAAGTGTTTATTAACACTCACCACATACTTATTGAACAGTGACTGCATGCCAGACAGGCCTAGACTAGGAATCCAAGGGATGGTATGTGTGTCTGCCTTGGAGTACGGGGGGCAGGGGGGTGTCTCAGCTCATGGAAGCAGGCCTGGATTTGAACCCGGCATCATTCACTCAACAGTACGATGACTTTGGGAAAATGACTTGATTTCTTTTATGTCAGTTTCATGCTTTAGAAAACGGGTTTAATAACACCTTCTAGAGTAGTCGTTGTGAGGATCAAACAAGTTAATCTAGATAAATCCCTTTAGAGAGTCCTTGACAGATAGCAGGGAGGAAGTCCTCATTAGTTATGAGAAGGGAAGACCATCTGATAAGCCTTATTCCGCACTTTTTACTCCCTGTCTACTCATCTCCAGTTCAAATTCTGCCCATTGCTCCAAGCTTGGGCCAACCCCCAACTCGCTAGCTGGACACTTCCCATCTCCAAGCCGCCTCTTCCTCAGCGTGAGTCTGAAACAGTAGTGTCTACTTTCCCATGCGTTTTCGTTGTAGATATTTGAGTTGTCTGTCCCAGCCTCACCATATGTCCTGGGTCACAGAAAATTGCCAATAAATGTATCAGACAAAGGACTTTATTGTGAGAAGACAGCATTATTCATGGAGGTTCTCCGTAGGCTTAGAGTACACCTGCTCCACGGCAGGGTTAACAAGTAATGTTTGATGAGTGTTTTCAAGATGTTTTCTTATATTTCAGGAGCAAAGCTGAAGAAGGGATGGAAATGCCCACCAGGACCCCACAGGCACCGTAGCTCTAGCTCTGAGACTCCTCAGCTCCTGAAATGCACATGAAGGGAAGAGGTAGGGGAGGCTGGATGGTGCCAGGTAGGGAGAAGATGGTGGAGGGGATGGAGGGAGTGTGAAAGCACAGGGAGAGAGGGGAGGGGTGAGGGGGGCGCTGCATGGTGCCCCACCTCTGATGGGGGCCTTAGACATGATTTAATTGCATTCCTGAAACAAGCCCTCTGAAATAAGAATTATGTTATAAAGAGATTAAAATTGGCAGCTCCATGGAGACAAGAGCTTTTAATTCAATTTTGTTTTATCTTGGTCACTGTTGTATCTATAACACATAGAACAATACCTGGCATGTAGTAGATGCCCGAGAAATATTTGCTGGATGGATGACTAAAGAATGCATGAAATGACTAAAGAAGGCGCCAAGGCTTCAATACACAGGTCGCCAAGGATAAACACAAACGGCCAATATGCACATGAAAAGATGCTCAACATCACTCATCATTAGGGAAATGCAAATCAAGACCACAGTGAGATACCACCTCACACTTACCAGGATGGCTGCTATTAAAACAAAAAACAAAACCCAGAAAAGAGCAAGTGTTGATGGGGATGTGGAGAAACTGGAACCTGTGTACATTACTGGTGGGAAAGTAAAATGGTGCAGCCACTGGGGGAAACAGAATGGAGGTTCTTCAAAAAGTTAAAAATAGAATTGTTATGTGACTCAATAATCCCACTTCTGGGTAGATACCCCCAAAGAATCAAAAGCAGGGACAAGAACAGGTATTTGTACGCCTGTGATCATAGTAGCTCTATTCATCACAGCCAAAAGGTGGAAGCAACAAGTGACCATCAAGAGATGAATGGATAAAAAACTGTGGTCTCTCCATACAATGGACTATTATTCTGCCTTAAAAAGAAGGGAAATTCTGGCCTAAGCTCCTACATGGATGAACCTTGAGGACACGGTGTTAAAGTGAAATAAGCCAGTCACAATAGGACAAATATTGTATGAGGTGCCTAGAATAGTCAAACTCATACCGATAGAAAATGGTTGGGTGGTTGCCACGGGATCTGGGAAAGGAGAACGGAGAGGTGTTGTTTAATGGAAATAGAGTTTCCACTTTGCAAGACGAAGAACGTTCTGGAGGTGGACGGTGGTGATGGTTACGTAACAATGTGAATGGACTTAATGCCATTGAACTGTGCATTTAAAAATAGTTCAATAGTGGGGCGCCTGGGTGGCTTAGTTGTTAAGCATTTGCCTTCAACTCAGGTCATGATCCCAGGGTCCTGGGATCGAGCCCCGCGTTGGGCTCCCTGCTCAGTGGGGAGCCTGCTTCTCCCTCTCCCACTCCCCCTGCTTGTATTCCCTCTCTCGTTCTCTCTCTGTCAAATAAATAAATAAAATCTTTAAAAAAAAAGATTTAAAAATAGCTCAATAGTAAATTTTACATTATGTATATTTTACTACAACTTAAAATTTAATTAGAATTTAAAAATGTTTTGGCTTCAGAGAGAGAGAAAGCTTTAAGAAGTTGGTGCCCTGCTGCATATCACAATACTCGTCTTTGGCAGCTGTGGAATTGTCTTGCGGGTTGTGAAGGGGTCTCAGGCTCAGATGCACAAAGGGGAGGAAAGCGAGTGAGAAACAGGCTGGAAGGACCTGAGCAGGGGCTGAGGGAAGGAGGCTGGGCAATGCCTGGGGGGAAGGGCTGTTAAAGGGGCAGGCGACCAATCAGGTGGAAGCCAGGGCCAGCAGATGTCCACACCGATGGGAACCCCAGCCTCTCCCCACGCCCTGTGGGCTACTCTATGGATCCAGGAAGAAAAGCCATAGGCAGAAAGCTTTCAGATTCAGGTAACAAGAACCTATTTCTAAGTGGTGTAAGACAACAAAGAATCTTGTGTTGAAAGCATCGAGGGATACATGGAGTTCAGGTGTAGCTGGACTGGGGCGTCTGCTTTTTGCATTCCATCTCTCTGCCTTTCTTTCATCTCTTTTGGCTCAATTTGTAGGAGGCTTTCTCTCCCAATGACAGAGATGACCCCACAAGCTCAGCTTACATCTTACAGGTCAGCAACTCCAGAAAAACAAGAGGGAGCTTGAAGGCTTCCAGCAAATCTCTCAGCCCAAACTCTCGTTGGCCTGACCTGGTCATTGGGACTGTCTTTGATTCAAAGCGTGTCCAGGAAAGATCAGTTCTACTCTGACCTTATCAGCAGGAGAAACTCAGATACATCCCGAAGTGGGGCTGGAGGGGGAGTAACAGCAAGATCAGCAGTGGGCAGGGAGAGGCTTTTCTCTTTCCCTCCCCTTGTGCACCATCCCCACTCCTCCCACATGGGGCAGACCCCTGGCCGCCCCTCCTCAGCCCATTCTCTCCTCTCCTCTCTCACAAGGGCATTGATTTTTTTTTTTTTTTTTTAGATTTTATTTATTTATTTGACAGAGAGAGAGACACAGCGAGAGAGGGAACACAAACAGGGGGAATGGGAGAGGGAGAAGCAGGCTTCCCATGGAGCAGGGAGCCCGATGCGGGGCTCGATCCCAGGACACTGGGATCATGACCTGAGCCAAAGGCAGACGCCCAACGACTGAGCCACCTGGGCGCCCCAAAGGTATTGATTTGACAGTCGCCCCAGGGAAGGGGAAGGGGGAGGTGGGTTGGAGACTTCTGTCCCACAGTGACAGCACCCCCTACTTCTCACTGGCCTGGCTATGCAGAGTGAGGATCCCCCTTCCCCAGCCTCCTTGGTGTCTGTGGGTCTCTGGGATCAGGCTCTGGCCAACTGAGTGGAAGTGGTGAGTACAACTTCCTTCTGGAGCCCTTTGTCATATTCCTTCCTTGGATGGAGTCCAGATGGGACAGGGAGCCATCAGGGGCCATGTGGATAAGGTTGATGCCCTGTGGGTGGGGGAAACCAGGAGACAAAGGAGCCTGGCCCCTGACCACTTTGCAGCGTGGAGCTTCCCTGTTACATGCGTGAGAGAGAGAGATCAACTTTTCCTGTGTTTAACCTTGTTTCCGGTTTCTGCAGCCAAACATCTACAGCAGCTAAAACGGGGTGGGTAGAGGAAGAATCCAGAGAATTCCCCTCAACCATACCAATGCCCTTCAGGAGAATGAAGTGAAGACCAGACCCTGGGGAACACAGGGCAGGAAAGAATCAAGTCTAAGCTCTGCCTGTCCTTCACCAGATGCGAATGGTTAGCGCACTCTGGGCCAGGCACTGTCCCCAGCTCGGGGGATCGTGTAGTGGGACAAGCTGTCATAGCCCCTCCCCTCATGCCGTGACAGTCCTAGTGTGGGAAGGCAGACGATAAATAAGTGATAAAAGTAAAGATGGTATTTTCTGGGAGTGGTAAGCCCTTGAAAGAAATTAGACAGGCACTCTGGTGCAAGGGGCCCTTTTAGTTTACGTGGTCCAGGGAGGTGACACTGGATCTGAGACCTTTGTGTTGAGAAGGAGCTGCACACCTGGAAGGGTCACAAGGAAAGGTTTCCAGGTGAAGGAAGAGCAGGTACAAAATCCGAGAGGCATGACAAGCTTGACACAAGTCATAAAAAGCTTGCAATAAGAAGTGTTAACATAGCGTGCTTACTGTGTTAGGCTCTCTGCTAAGTGCGCATGTGTATCACTTCCCTTAACCGCCCAGCTCAGACACTGGTTCGGTGATCCCCTTCCTTGTTTTCCAAAGCATGGAACTGGGACCCAGCTGTGAAAGAAACTTGCCCTGGGTCCCACCGCTGGTAAACAATGGAGCCAGCCTCTGAACGCTTTTCTTTCTTTCTTTCTTTCTTTCTTTCTTTCTTTCTTTCTTTCTTTCTTTCTTTCTTTCTTTCTTTCTTTCTTTCAAGATTTTATTTATTTATTTGCCAGAGAGAGAGGGAGAGTACAAGCAGGGGGAGTGGCA
>NC_138378.1:11664451-11697089 GCF_054177405.1 Leptonychotes weddellii | reverse complement strand
CTAATCCTGAGACTGATTCACTGGGAAGTCGTAATAAAACATCACTGATGAATACAGAGAATGTTGCTCATTCTTTCAAAAACAGCCTTGCCTAAAAGGAGGGCTGGGAATACAGAACTTTTCTCTTGTTCCGTATTTCTCCAATAGAAGTGACCTTCTTGAAGTCCTAGCTCCAGGAGACATGGTCATTGCATGATGAATGGTCACTGAGTGCCGGGGTTGGGTCCCTGGAATTAAAAGGTGAATGAGCCACAGATCTCAGCTCCCTCTAGGATCTTGGTGCCCATCCCTGCCGAGGGTCTGTGGCTAGTATTTCCTGGAAAAGCAATGTCTGAGCAGATAAAGGAATGATGGCTGAGGAGCACATTCCTGTTGCAAGGGGTTCAAAGAAGACCAATGCACCGTGAGTAGAACTGTTAAAGCCTTCCCCCGACCCCGCTTTCTTCTCACCCCAACTTCCTTGCCTGAAAGTCAGCCACCCTGACCCTTTGCATCCTTCCCTGCAGAGGTGTTTTTACAATGTTCTTAAAGGTTGATGATCCCTTTAGCTCCATTTTGGTCCCCTTGATGGTTTTATTTTTTATTTATTTTTTAAAAGATTTTATTTATTTATTTGACAGAGAGACAGTGAGAGAGGGAACACAAGCAGGGGGAGGGGCAGAGGGTAGAAGGAGAAGCAGGCCCCCCGCTGAGCAGAGTCCGACGTGACGCGGGGCTCCATCCCAGGACCCTGGGATCATGACCTGAGCCGAAGGCAGACGCTTAATGACTGAGCCACCCAGGCGGGCCCCACCCCCCAATGGTTTTAACTCCTCATTTTCAAGTCCTGCAGATTCTCCCTCCTAAATATTTCATAGATCTACCCCCTTCTCGGCATCTTGGCCACCACTGCCCACATTCAGGTCCCTGTTGCCTCTTGCTGATTCCCAGGGGTCTCCCTGGTCTCCAGTCTTGTCCTTCCAAAATCTCAACCCCAGGCTCCTACTGGAGAAATCTTACTACAAGGCAAATTGGACCACAGAAGGACATTTGAGAATTTTTGAGGCTGCCCAGCACCTTCCGAATGCCCACCTCGTGTTTGGAGACTTTCCCATAATGCAGTTCCCACCTCTCTAGATGGCATCCTCCCAGCCTCCCTTCCTGCAGGGGCAGTCATGTGACTTTGCTTTCTCCAATCAGATCCTCTCGTTTGGGAGGATGCTCTGGAAGGAAAGAGGCAGGGAGAATGGAGGGTTTGTTAAACAAGGCCGTGGAGGCATCTGGTCCTTCTGGAGCGCCGTGCACTTTCTGGTTTCCAGTGCCCCAGGTCAGGTGCAGCTTGTGGCTGTGTATTTCCTGATCTTGGCTTTTGGATTCTTTGGAAAACTATACTGCCTGCTATCTTTTAATCAATTTCAGTTTTGTGTGAACCAGTCAGAGTGGAGTTTGTCGGTTGCAGTTAAGAAGGCTACCTGATATAAAGCACATCATTCTCCCACCGAAATGGTACTCATTGTTTCCCCGCCCACCCTGCCCTGCTCGTCCCTCTGCAGCTTCACGTCTGGTGCTTCAGCTCGCATTTTGTACTCCAAGGGTACACCAAGCATGGACTCCTCGCTTCTCACTCCCTTACACTATTCTGTGCACTGGAGTTTTTATCTTACTATAAGCTGCGAAGTGCCCGCTTCACAGAAGAGAAAGCTGAGTCTCAGCTACATGGTCACATGTTGGCCGGAGCCACAACTGGAACTCAGATCCCCACTGAACACTGGACGTGACCTCGATGCGGAGAAACTGTTGACATCTCTCAGCCATGGTCAGCTGAGGTCCTGTCTCCTTTTAGGCTAAATTCAAGGCCTTTTTAACATCCCTTTTCCTCTAATGTCCCTTCACCCACAGTCCGTCCCCCTCACTATGCCGGGCACTGTGACTCATTCCCTGCCCAGGCCAGGCACCATCCCAAGTCCCCTCCTTTGCCTGGAGAGCTTCCTGTCCCTCGACCCTCTCCCTGTCCCTTTGGTCTAGTGGTGAGGTCACAGGCTCTGAGGCCAGATTCCCTGGGTTCAAATCCTGGCTCTGCTTCTCCCTGTTCACCTGAAATGAGGCAAGTCATCCAACCTTTCTGTGCCTCGACTGTGACCTAAGCTCTCTGTGTATGCCTCAGTTTCCCGGGGGAAATGACACTGATTAAAGGACCCACTTCGCAGAGTAGGTATGGAGACCAAATGTCTTAATGCTTAAAATGGTGCCTGGCACGTGGCGAGTACTCAGTAAAGAGCTCCCATTCGTTGTTTGCTGTCTGTCTTGTTGTCTACCCTGTGAGCATCTTAAGGGCATGAACCAGGGTTTATTTATCTTCATATTCTTGGCACCGTGTGCAGCGCCTGGACGTGCTGCGTGCCACATCCGTGCCCCACGCTTGTGAGTCTGGTCTCATGTCAGTTATTTTTCCATACCTCCTGCCCAAAGGGCGCTGTTCCAGCCTGAAGAAGAAAAAGAGTGCTTTCTTCCAAGCTTGGTCCCCTTTGGGCTGTTGGCTCGGGAAGGCCCCAGAAGACCCAGGGCATGGGGGAACCTGTCAGCTGTGGGGGGCTGGCTCTCCTCAGCCGGGGCTCAGGGACCACCTGCACTTGGTTGGGGGGCAGTTAGGATCTCATCTGGAGGCATCTGGAGGGGCGCTTCATGCAGAGGGCCACAGCATACGTTGTCTCCTGGGTGGTGCCAGATGGTGGGGATTTGGCTAGATTCCCTCCATATCTGTGAGCCCGCTGACCCTTCCAGGGGCTCCAAAATGCAACAGAGAAATTGTAATGGTGCTTTGAAATGACAGGAGCTGGAGAACCATGAGGAGCTTGGCAGAGAAGGAGCTTGCCGTTGTTGCTGGTGCTTGACTATATTCACGATTCCAGCCTGTGTCACAGTCACCCTGGTTAGCTGTCTGCTTCATTCAGTCTGACCACCATGTAAAGGATCCAGAATAGCACGGTAGTTAAGAGACCAGGCCCCAGAGTCCCGCTGCCTGGGCTCAAATCCCAGCTTCTCCATTTACCACTTGTGCGAACCCCTGGCAAATACCTTTAGTTCTCTGTGCCTCGGCTACCTTATCTGTAATATGGGAATATTATCGCTGTAACAGCAGAAAAACAATCGGGGTCAACAGTGTTGTTTGCCTGCGTATCAGCACGACAACAGCTAACTCTTACGCGGCACTTACCACGGGCCAGAGACCGTTCTTTTTGTGATTTAGGTTATGTAATCCTTACAACCACTCCTCGAAGGAGGTGCTAGTGTTACATCTGTTTTTAAAGTAAGCAAGGTAAGGAGAGTTTAAACAACTTACTCAAGGTCATGAAGCAAGAAGTTGGCAGAAGCAGGATTCAAACTTGGGCAGTCTGGCCCATGGTGCATGTTCTTACCATCAAGCTGTACCCTGACGAGTGACACAGACTTAATCAAAGCCTGAAGCAAGTGCTACGATCTACTCTGGAATACTAAAGAAAGCCGTGTATGTGGTAACTTAAAACAACCAGATGCTATCAGCCTAGTTAACGGACGCTGATCAATGCATCTTTTTTTCCCTCAAATACAAAGCGTCGGTTTGGATGATTCTGGCTGACCCAACTCCACTTGCTTTCAGCAAGGATGACTTCAGCGATTATTATTATTTGCACGGGAGTTCAGGAAGCTGCAGTGTGCGTAATACAGTGGCTCAGGGACAGCATTAAGGAATCTGGGTCTTTCCCACTTTCTGTTCTGGGATGTCTGTCAGCTTGGTCCACAGCCCGACTCCCCTCTTGACAACGAGCTGGCTGCCCACAGTTCCAGATGTGAAGAATGTCTGAAAGAGAGGAGACAGGAGAGGTTGTCTGTTCTTGGGGGTTTTGTTATAGAGCTCTGAAACCATTCACTGGAATCTTCCAGAAGACTTCCCATCAGGCTGCCATGACTGGTCATCTGGAGTTGACTGGATGGTGGAGAAGCAGGATCCGCGTCCACCACACAGACTCTGTGCTCCCCTGCTTTCCTTCACTTGCTTCTGCCGTTCCTCCCGCACCAGCGAACGCCTGTCCCGTTCCTCAGTACCACTCTGACAAACCATTTATATCGGGTGGGACTTGTTTCAGCTGCAAGTAACATGAAGCCCAACTAAGAGTGACTGAAATGAAGATGGGTTTGTTCTTCTCCCAGCCCAAGAAGCGCAGAGGCAGCAGTGCGGAGCCAGTGAGTATCAGTCCCTCGCGGCCCAGGGACCAGGCTCTGTCTCCCGGCTTTGCATCCTCAGCTCGCTGGCCGTCACGCACGGGCTCAGCGCCCTCTGATTCCCAAGGGGCGGCTTCTCCTTCAGGCAGGAAGGAGAGAGGAGGAGCTGGGGGTGCTCTTAAGTCACAGAAGCCAGAGGCCCCATTCCTGAGAATGCAGAATCTGTTTATGTTTCATTGGCCAGAACGGGGTCACGTGGCCCCGGAGCCGCAAGGGGTTCTGGGAAAGTGAGTATCTCCGCGGGGCGCAGTGCCACCTTGAACAGAGCCCGGGGCCTGGCGCGTGGGAGGGACCAGCGGACACTTGGAAGGCAACCAGCAGAACCCTTCTTCACAGCTCAGCTCAGCCTGCACCCCCGCTGAAAATCCTTCCCTCCTTACCGCAAGTCAGTGGGCTGCCCCCCACTTCTGGGACAGTAAAGTGAAAAAGAAGAGGAAAAAGGATATGCTGAAATGTGCGTCTTCCTGGCCATTCCTCCAAGCTCTCTCAGGCGGTGTTGACTGCACATCTTTGTTGGGCAGGGAAACTGAGGCTCAGAGGGTAGTAACGAGGGGCCCAAGGTCACAGCTAGGTACGGCGCTTGGCAGGGGTGGGACCCCGGTGTGCCTCCCGCGCAGGTGCACGCTCTCTCCCACTCGGCGGGTCCCAGGGCACTCCGGTCAGCCTGGCTGATCCCCCCCACGCCGGGTGCGCCCCATATCCCTCAGGTCAGCAGCAGTGCCTCTGGGGTCCCTGTGCTCCACCCAGGGGCGGAGCACCCCCACGCACCCTGGCCTCCTGGCTGAGGAGAGGAGGGACCCCTGTGGGCAGCCTCTGAGGGCAGGAACCTGAGAATATGGCCTCTAATCATGGGCAGAACAGTAAGCTTTCAAGTGGGCACGGGGCTGCGCCAGACGCGAAAGCAAACACTGCACATTTTTCTCCTTCTCCTCCCCTCCCCTGAGTTCTGCTGGGGGCCGGTTCATGGGAAGTTGGTTAATTGGAACTGTCCCTGCTGCCCCAGTGAGAAATGGGACGTTGTACACTGTGTCCCCTGGAGAAAGTCTCCCATCTGTTCGCTCCGTGAGGATAATTACGTGTATAAATTACCCGCTTCCTCCTCCCTCCCCGGCCCCGGTGCGAGAGGGGGTGTGCCGGTGATGAAGGTTCCCGAGTGACCTTTGAGACGGGGGAGTGTGACTAAACCGACTCTTGTCTCAGCCATCTGCCCTGAGCACGACTGCCGTATCGATTTTCTATTCCAGGGGCAGAAAACGGACATTTATTTTGAAATATTTTCTGTAATGAATCTGCGATTTGGAAAGGGCGCTTCTACAATTATTACTGTTGAACTTGATGTGACTTCCAGCAGCAGAGAAAGTCACTGACTGTCCCTGGGTTTACTTTTACCTCCTATTACCAAGGGGAAAGACCCCAGGCTGAGCCACTTAGGAGATGCAGCAGGTTCTTCCCACCGCGGCAATGCATAAATCTCTCCCTGAATACCCCGGCTGCAGATTAGGTCAAATGGAATTTTCTCTACCTGGGGAAGCCCTGGCCTGGGAGTGGGGACATTCGGAAGGAGTCTGCTCACTGCACTGATGGGGGGGGGGGGTGGTAACGCCTTGGGCGGTTCACTTCTTCTTCTAGGGCCTCAGTGCTCCCCCCTGTGGAATGGGAGGAGGAGATTTAGTTTCTGTTACCCCCTTGGTAGGGAGAATAATGGTTCTCCCACCAGATGTCTATGTCCTAATCCTTGGAACGGAATATGCTAGGTTACAGGGCAGAGGGAAATTCAAGTTGCTGATGGAATTAAGTTGCTAATCAGTGGACCCTAAAAGAGGGAGACGCTCCTGGGTTATCTGGGTGGGCCCGGTGTCATCATCCCAAGGGTCCCTATAAGTAGACGCAGGAGACGGAAGAGGGAGAGCCAGATGGATGGAAGCTGGAGGAGGACTCGGCCCAATAGTGCTCACTTTGGAGAAAAGAGGCCACCAGCCTGCCTTGGAAGGTGAAAAAGTTGAGGAAACCGAGTCTCCCTTAGCGTAGCCCTGCCCACACTTCCGTTTCAGACCTTCCAGACCCAATTTGGACCCAGGACACCCAAGCCAGTCCTTGCAGAGCGCATACCACACACCAGGCAGTTTGAGGAGCTTTTCATGCATTACTCACTGCATCTCTCGAGAAACGTGACAGGCAGGGATCATTATTGCCGCCACCATTTGACAAGTGAGCAAACTGAGGCCCAGAGGAAAAGCCTGGGTTCCAGCCCTTTGGGTCCCCGGCCGTCCCCACTCTCCGCGCACAGGGTGGCATTTCATTGGTCTGATGTACAGCGTTGTGCCCACGTGGCATCCAGTTAGGGTGGGCTACAAGTCCCACTTTGCCTGGAATCGTCGTTAATGCTCAGCGAGGATCTAGTTTGGCGGATAAATCCCACGGTCCGCGTGGGGTGTCGAGCCCTCCCTCCCAGCGGAGGCGGATGAGTAGAGTCGTGCCAGCCGGCTTCGGGGAGCGCACACGGAAGCCTGGAATTGTGTGACTTGCCTTTGAGCTGCGGTTCTAGGACCATTTTGTTCTCTGACCCTGGGGACACGAGAGTCCACACGATCAGCCCCCAGCCCCCAGCCCCCAGCGAACATTTCCTGTCTTCATTTTCGCAACTCTTTTCCCTCACACATGGGCTTCTTTGAGGGTCCCCAAACACGGTCAGGCACACATCTGGCTCATGGTCTTTGTCCTTAGCCCCATAGTCACCCCCTTTCCTCCAAGAGCTCTGCGCTCAAACGTCCACTTCTCAGAGAAAGCCTTCCTGAGCACTCCGTTTAACATTGCAGGTTATTCCTCCCCAAACAGAACTCCTTTGTTTCCTTCATTGTGCTTCAGAAATCCCAGCACAATCTGACCTAGTATATATGTTACCTATTTATTCTGTTGATTGTCTGCCCCACTGCGATGTAAGCTCTGGAGGGCCAGCAGTTTGCCCTTTCTAAACAACTACTGTATCCCTCGTCCCAGCAACAGCATCTGCCATGTAGTAGGCACTCAATGAATGAATGAATGAATGAATGAAGGCAAGAAATGATATCTTGGCCTAAGTTCATAGACTTGAGAAACAAATGAATTTGAGAGATTCGGAAGAAAATTTCTCATTTTTGTTTCACATTCAGTAAACTTTTCCTTTGTACTTTCTGCATTTATTGTCCTGTTTACAGATTCTCCCAATATTATGTAAACATTCACTTATTTCTTCCAAGACTCAAGTTTTCTACATTTAATTTATCCATGCATCCGGAATGTATTTTGATGTACATAATGAGATATAGATCGGATTTAATATTTTTATCTAGATCATTAGGCACTTCCAAAATGGTCTGAATATCATTTGTGGAATAATCTTCCTCCAAATAATGGAAATGCAAACTTTGTCACATTGCGAATTCTTACATCGATGCCGGTCTTTTCCGGAACTTTCTATTGAGCTCTGCTGTTTTGTTCCCAATCAGCCCCACATTTCAGTTATTACAATTCGATGTGTGAGAGTACCTGGTAGGGCTAATACCATAATTCCTTTTTTTTAAAAAAAAATTTTTATGACTTAATTTTCTAAATTCACTTTAGACCATTTTCCTCATGATACCTTTGTGGAGCTTCATATTTTATAGATTGAAAAAAGAGGCAGTAAATATTTAGTCAATATTAACTCTATCTAGGAATATGTTATGTATCTTATTGTTTCTTTTCATAGTTTTATTCATATGGATCCCAAGACTTGTTATAACATCTAAGTCATGTGCTGTATGCCATTGTTATGGAAAATTGGACTTTTTTCTCGTTTGGGTTTAACTGCCTATTCTTTTTTTTTTTTAAGATTTTATTTATATATTTGAGAGAGAGCGCTTGAGAGAGAGCAGAGAGCACAAGCTGGGGGGGAGGGGCAGAGGGAGAGGCAGACCCTCCGCTGAGCAGGGAGCCCGATGAGGGACTCAATCCCAGGACCCCGAGATCATGACCTGAGCCGAAGGCAGACGCTTAATTGACTGAGCCACCCAGGCACCCTTAACTGCCTATTCATTAATGTGTGCATCTGGATTTTGTTCCATCAATCCTTTTTGTTATTCCCGTATCAACACCAAATCTGGTAGAACAAGTTCCTCCTAAATTCTCTAGAATGGTTCTGATTTCCTGCTGTAGAACACTGGAGATAGTCAGGGTCTTGCTGGTTGGTGCCTCATGTTTCATGGCTTGAAGAATTGGGGACGTCCGAAGTCTCCCTCCGGAGGGAGGTCCAGGGCGGTGATAGTCTGTGCATAGGTCTTCATTCTCATAAGGGTCAGCTGTTTTTATCAGTCTGCAGTTCCCAGGCTGCGGTCCACCTGGACCATTGTAGAGTCACAGAGAAGACAGAATTTCGGAGATAGATTCTTCCATCCGTGTTTCTGTAGACAAGCCAGAGGCTCAAGAGTGGTTCGCTCAAGGTCACACAGTAAACCCAGGTCTAGCAAGATTAGGGAGGAGCTCTTCTTTTCTTGAGACTACCCATATCTCTCCCTGCGAGATCTTCTCCAGCCGAAGGCATTAATATCTCCTCCATCAGGGCTGACACTCCCCTGAGCTCCTGATGGGTGTACTTGGTGGCCCAGACACACAGATGTAACCTGTCCAAATTAAGACTCTAATACCTCCCTCTCCGTCTGTATCTTCTCTGCTCTTCTGCATCTCCATCAATGGCCAGGCCAGCCTTCTGGTTGCTCGGGACCCAAACCTGGGAGTCATCTTTACCTCCTTCCTTTCTCTCCTAAGTCATGTCCGGTCCATCAGGAGGCTGTGTGGGCTTGATCTTTGGAAGATATCCCCAGTCCAACCGTTTCCTGTCACCTCCACCGCTGCCTCCACCCCCACCTCCGTCCAAACCACTGGATCTCACACCTGGTTTCATCAATGGCCTCCTCACTGCCTCTCACCTCCTGCCCTCGCCCCCCCACCCTTCCTTCCTCTCCCCGTTGCGCAGTCCGAGCTTTGTGTGAGTCCCCTGTTCAAAACCCTTCATTGATTTCTCATCTCATTCAGAATGAAAAGGGAGAAGAAAGCAGTGGAACAAGAACTAGCTCTGGTGTCAGCTTCATCCTTCTCTGTAGAAAAATGGGCAACTTTCTCCTGTATTAAATGGTTAGAGTGGCTATTTTAAGAGGTCAAGGGGTCAGCGGTCCACGGGTCCCCCCAACTCTCCTGCATTCCCTTCCTGACTCACCACCTAGACCTGTCCTTCCTGATCCACCCTCCTGGGGCCCCTGCCTGAGGGTCTGCTCCTCCTTATCCTCATCCCCTTACCTCCTTCCTCAATGGACCCATCATGCTTATGGGCTGTTCTGCTGATGACCAGGTTCCCAGAGATGGCAACAGCGCTGGGAGCCTCCTTCTCAAGTTCTAGCCTCTGCTCCAACCTCCAGGTCTTGATATTCTCTGTCAGTTTAAACTCAGAAGATTCAACCAAATTTACCCTCTTCCTACACACCCCCAATCCACTTCTCCTTTAGACTCCTCTGCTTCTGTTCAGCCATCAGGTCAGCCACCCAGGCTCAAAGACATTTGAGTCATTTTTGGCTCTCCCAGGTGGGAGACTCTAATAGTTAGGATGCTTTGGGCCACAGCTAACAGCAACTCCAACAAACAATGCTGCGTAAAAAATAAGTGTATTTAGCAAAAGATTGAGGAGGGCATCTTCAGGCATCACATAGTCTACTTGTGCTGAGAACAAGGAATAAAAGGGCAGTTCAGGGAGCATCTTTTTTGCACCTGTCCTTTTCATAAGGACACAGACCTTTCTTAGGAGCTCCATCACACATCCTGTCAGGTCCTTGGCCAGAATGAGGCCACAGGGCAGCCCTTACTTCAGGGGGCATGGGGAAGTATCGGGCATGGTGCTTGGGAGAGTCAAGATTGGTTTTGACCAACCGTGGCTCTTCCATTGTTCCTAGAAAACAATCAGGGATTTGTTAGCAAGAAAGGTGGGGATGGCTGTTGGGTTAGGCGACATCGGTGCCTGCCACACCATCTTCTTCCACCCCCAACATCCTATCCCATTTTCTCCCCTCAAATGCCTCTGTCATCTTTGTTTCATGCCCATTGCCAGCACCTTGATCTACATGGAGCTGACTCTCACCTCAATCATAATATTTGCCTCTAAAAAGACACACCACCTCTGGTCAATCTTTTCTCTCCCAAAAAACTGACACTCCATTCCTCAGGTACAATTCTAACTCTATCACTCCAGCACCCGATGTCTTTGGTGGCTTGTCCTTATCTACCAAGTTAGATATAAACCTCCTCACGCTGATATCCAAGGCCTTCCACAATATGACCTCTGACAAAGTAAAATCTGTTCTGTTTGCAGCTAGACTCAGGAGGGGAACCGAGAAAGAGATAAACAACCCTCCCGGCAACTGGCAGTTAGGTCACGATGTTCCCAAATCAGCAGGAACAATGCTCACGGAATACGATATATTCAGAAAAGGCCATACCATGGCCATGTGTGAAACTAGGCAGAAATAGGACACAGAAATGACTGCACATACCCCTCTTCTTCTAACAGGAGCGATGGCCGCCTCTTTACCACTGAGAACTCTAGCCCTGCTTTAATCTCCCTGCCTCCAAGCAAAAAATATTTGAGTTACCCAGCCACCAAAGTGTTGCACTTCGTGACCTTGCCTCCTTAATCCCCCAGCAGAAGCCCAAGCCCTCCAGAAGAACTTCTCCATCCCTCTTACCGAGATGCTCTGGGCCTGTGGTGGACGATCTCCTCTGTTGCAGCAAGCTAAACAAATGGAACCATGACTGGCTGCAGCTAAAGTCCCAGTGGTCTTTGGTTGGTGGGATGAACATCATGGCCCAACCTTCTCATGTTATCTCCCACGGTTCTCCAAGACCTCCTTTATAATTCAGAACTTTTTTTTTTTTTTTCCCAGTTTCGGACATAATTCTGACCAAGCCTCCTGGATCCAGCTGCCGTTTTTCAAGAAATATGGAGGATGGAGGGAATGTGTGGATGACGATGACTGACCATAAATAAGGAATTACCAGAACCCGAATGGTGAGAAACTCTACTGGTCCCATGGCCCAGGACTGCAACAGAGGAATTCTCAGGAAAAGAGGCACAGAAGGATATCCTGTGGGCTTTAAAGACCTACCAAGATCTTTGGAATCAGTCACATTAGCCATAGGGTCTGAGGAGGCACCTCGGCTGGCGATGCTGCGGAGATGGACTGCGAGGTGTTCACTGTGAGTGAGAGTGGTGGCTGCTCTGGAGCGGGGAGCGGGGCTGTGACTGGCGTGCGGCCACGGAGAGACTTCTGGCAAAGTGCTATTTCTTGACTTGGTCCAGGATATAAGGATGTTCGTTTATACTATTTCACGAAGCTATGCATTTTTAATGTGTTTTTTTTGGTAACCAAGTTTCATTTTAAAATGAAAAGGTTAAAAAACATGTAACCTTGGATAGGTCGGTTTCTACAGACGAGGATGGAAGCAAGGAACCCAGTTAGGGGCTGTCACAGCAAACCAGGAGAGGTGACGAAGGGGACCTGAATCAAGGTGCTAGCATGGGGGTGGGGGCTGCGGTCGGACGCTGGACATTTGGCAGGGACCTACAAGTCTCACTGCCACGTTGGGCTGAGCCTGAGTGAAAGAGGAGAAGCGAAGTTAGGCCATTTCTCTGCCACAACCGCGTATCCTGGGGAACATGGCGGCCAGCCACAGGTGTGTGCGGGGGGATGGGATGCAAGTGTCAAAGAAGTACTAAAGAAGCTGTCTCTGCCTGCCGGTGGGTGAGACCCACAGGAAGAGGTGTCCTGTCCTTTGGAAGGGTACATGCCTAGCACCGAAGCTCCTGGTCAGAATGAGACAGACAGATGTAGGCTATTGCTGGAAGCAGCATTAGCCCAGAGATGTTTCCTGACCTCGGGGAATTAGAAAAGGGCAAAGACTTTCAACCTAACTTGTCAGATTTCTGTTGCCCTGGGAAGTGTGGCCTAGAGACCACCCCCTCCCCCTGTGCCCGGCACACACATCTATCCTTCTCACTTCTGAAATTCACATTAAACAAGGTGTCCCTTTTGTTGGAGCTCATTATCCATTTGTTAAATCGGATAATCTATCTTGTCTCCTTAAAAATGTCACATTCATAAAATAAGGGAGCGAGGCACTTAAATAATTTAAGGGAAAAGAAGGTCAATAGCCAACCCTTTTACATTAGTTTTAGAACAAGCCACACCTAGATTTGCAAAATAGCAACGTGCAGATATGTGTCTGATGAAAAGCTGCTTTTCGGCAGATAGAATCCTATTTTCCCACTGACTTTTGTTATGATTTCTGACATGTGTAAGTTATCTCCTGCTCCTGACTAGCTCTAGGGTTTCCCAGGCCTGCCCCCCGATTTGCCGTACCATTTTGAAGCCAACATTTCCATGGACCGGGGGAGCTGTTAGAGTCTAGGACCCTAAGCAGGCGTCCTGGTGTCCTGCTTAGAGAATAGTCGTCCATTTCAAGCCAGTTGCTTGGCAGGAAGGCTGCCTGCATTTTTAAATGGGTTCCCCCACCTTGGGTATGGGAAATTTGCAGCCAGCTGTGCTAGGAGTGAATTATGATGTCAGTATTCCAGAATTCCTAATGAATTCTCCTCAGCAAAAAAAATGCTCTTACTCCACCTCCCCCAAGGCATGTTTCTGGTTGATTAATGAGCAAAGGCACGGAAAAATCTATGGCTTCGGGAGAATGAGGAAGAGTGAAATCATTTCTGCTTTCAGAAATCACTGTGCCCCAATTATTTTATTTGTTAAGAAAAAATGATTTCATCCTCCATTTATTTATCTCCTATACATCTAGATTCAGAACCTTTCCTCAAAAGAACAGATTTGGGTCTATACCCCTTCCTCTACCTTGATCCCTGCTGACTTGCCCCAAGATAGGAAATCCAGCCGTGCCCCTTAGGGGGCAGTTGTCTTAGCTAATTGGGACCTAGTTTATTTATTTATTTATTTATTTTTAAGATTTTATTTATTTATTTATTTATTTATTTATTTATTTATTAAGATTTTTATTTATTTATTTGACAGAGAGAGGCACAGCGAGAGAGGGAATACCAGCAGGAGGAGTGGGAAAGGGTGAAGCAGGCTTCCTGCCGAGCCTGGAGCCCGATGCGGGGCTCGATCCCAGGACCCTGGGATCATGACCTGAGCTGAAGGCAGACGCTTAACGACTGAGCCACCCAGGCGCCCCAGTTGGGACCTAGTTTAAATCCCATGTAGTTTACATGAAATAAATCTGCAACCCTCTGATAAAAGTCATTGCCTCCTGTCTGCAAAGAGGCAGCCCCAAATGAAAACTGTGATTGGCTGAGCCCAGCCTGACCCCTTCATGGCCCTTCGCAACATGGGTGCCAGGCCTCCCACCAGCTGGGGCATCCTGCTGATCCTTGGGGGAAAGTCACTTGGCACAATTATCCTGCTCAATATTGATGCCTTTTGTGGGGTTGCTTAGGCTAATTAAAAGTCACGCTGTGTATGACTTTAATTAGGATTCACATTGGGCCAGGCAAAGCTTTCAAAGGGAGAAGAAACCACACACTGAACATTCAGAGGGTGGGGGCAGCAGAAAGGGAGGGAAGGAGGACAGTTTATTTATAACCTTTCCTGCCACATGTGCACTGTGAGGCCAACACACACGTGTTCCCCTCCTGAAGGGCAGAGGAGCTGGAACTCATGAGTCCGGTCTGGCCTGTTTGGTTCAGGTCCCCATCAGCTGGGGTATCTGAACTTTTTTTCTCATTGAGCAGAGGCTGACACACTCCATCAAAGATGAGGAAGGGTCAGGGTTTCGGGTTGCAGCCCACCGTTGACTTTTAGGGTGGTCCCCCCAGCCCCACCGTCCACCCCTCCGTGAAGTTCAGCCTCTAGACTCACAGGGGACCTGGGGTCAGGTAAGCCCAGGAAACAGAACCACTGCTGTCTGGTGAGGCTGGTGCTACTTCCAACCAGCTTTGACTGCCCAGGGTCAAGCGAGTCATCCCGTGTCCAGTGCTCAGTGCAGAACCCCACACGTGGGTAGTAGCTGTTAGGAATACCTCCATTTTGCATGATACTTCTCTTATGCTTTCAGTTGTTGTGCTATCAGAGACTGGATTCATCTCATTTTTGTATTCCGTGGGTCTAGAAAATGACCGGCTCTTGGTTGTGGCTGCACAGAATGTTTGCTGCTTTCCTCAGGAGGACATGGGACTCAGTAGGAGCCCACTCTGAACGGGAAGATACGTGTATCAGTGGGAAGGGCCTTGGTTGCAATTACAGAGCACCCAACGAACTCCGTCTCGGGCAGAGACAAGATAATATCTTGTCTCATATATCAAGCTAGCTGGAGCCCTGAGATCCTTGGGCTGGTGCAGTAGCGTTGTGACATCACCATGGATTCAGGGTCTTCTCACACTTCTGTCCCACCCTCCTCAGCATATTAGCTCTTCATCCTCATGCCTACAACCTCATGGTCACAAGATGGCTGCCAAGATGCAGATCTTCCATTCCTAAACGGGAGAAAGATTTTGTCATGAGCTTTGTTTATTTTTTTTTTTCAGGGTGAGCAGCCCCCAACCTTTTCTTTTATCTCATTAACCAGAACAGATTCACATACCAACTCCTGAGCCAGTCACTGGCAAAGTGGAAAAGGATGTACCATAATGGTTATAGCACAGGTTGATCCTCTGGGATTAAAGATGGGTTAGCTTCCCTGAGATCGTGAGATCACTAGCTCCTACCTCAACACAAAGTCAGGGATATGTTTGCAGGAAAGAAAAGAAAGGTGATGGCTGTTGGCTAGACAACCAAGAGTGCCTGTATTACTGTTACTGTTGCTAGAAGATTTTGCTAACTTGATGGAAACTTGACCTTTATTATCAGCTCTACTGTAATGAAGTGGATGATCACCACACTAGGAGTTACAGAAGACCTGGGGAATATTCCTGGCCCTCCTGGTAAGTAGGCAGGATCCTCCTTGTTGGCAGTAGGACATGGATGTCTTCTTCTTTTCCATTTAACATCATTAGCTGCATGTGCCTCATGAACACAAAGTGGCTGCTGATGTGCCTGCAGCTGAATCTGTGTCCTTCACATAGTAACATCTGGTTATGTCTCCTTGGTCACCTGCTTAGCCATTGAAAACTGGGGAGGCTTTTCAAAAGCATGCTATTCAGATTTAAATATCAGAATACTCAGCTAAAAGAGTTGAAAGTAGCCACCCTAGAGTGAAAGAAAATTGGGGCAAAGGGAATGAGAAAATGCCTTTTTTGTACCAAAACTTATAGAACTGTTTGGTTAATCTGTGTGCGCATACCTTTGCTTAAATAAATAGAAAAAAGTAAGATTGGAGTCAACTGTGAAGTGGGTCTGCATTCCAACCTTGACCTTACCCGGAGTGGGCGGGGAGAAGGGCAGTAAATGACCCAGGTCCCACAGCCACCTGACTCCCACCTCTCCTTCCTCCATTCTGGTCGCTGCTTCTCAGCTGGAGCATAAAGCAAGAGAAGCGATTTCATCTAATCACCTGGGTCATTTTCTCAAAAATTGGTTTCTTTTTAACTGTTTTTCATGAGGAACAAAAAAGAGCATAAGAGACAGCTAAATTGCCGTCCCTGCTGCTCTCGCTCTATAGAGGGGTTGGCCTGGAAGGGCAAAGGCCTTCGGGGCAAGCCTCAATTTTCAATCCATTTGGAGAGACAGCGGCCTCAATGCTTCTTTATGAAATGAAATGGCAACTTAGGGGGAGGCAAATAAATCGGAGAGAAATGCTTTTGACACACGCCGGAGAGCAGATGTTAACCTGAGTGAGAGGCCCAGGACCAACTTCTATTAACTCCTGTGCTTCAAATTCTTTGAAAGGTCTTAAGCTCAACTCTGGAAACCAGGAGTCGACTCAGAGGACTGGTGTTTGAGCCCAACTTGGGTCCTACCTTGCTGTGTGGCCAAGGAAAAGTCAGTCACCCTTTCTGGGCTTTATTTCTGCATATGTCAAATGAGGTGGAATGATTTCTACTCTGAATGCTCAAAAAGGCAATAGGAAAAAGCAAATAGAGTCATAGTAATTGCCCCTGATTGTAAATTATTTTATGGGATATTTAAGATATTTTCTTGGGCTTTCTGTCTCAAACTCAGTTGTGACAGTCTTATAAATGAGGCCAATCTGCTATTACACGTCCTTGTTATGGGGGTAGACATGCATGAGAATGACAACCACACGATTTGGGATGGCAGCTACCTTTGCAAGGAGGGAAGGGCATGCGGGGGGGGTGGGGGTACATGGAGGACTTAGACTCTCTCCTGATGTCTGGGAGGTAGAGGCATGGATACTCATTATAGTATTTTGTATACCTTTTGTAAGTCTAAACCAGAGTTTCTCAACCTCAGCGTTGTTGACACTTTGGGCTGAGCAATCCCACTGTGTAAGAAGCCGTGGTCCTGTTCCTTGTAAGATATTTAGCAGCATCCCTGTCCGCTCCCCCACGAGATGCCAGTAGCATCCTCCCCTCCAGAGGGTGACAGCCCAAAAGTATGTCTCCAGACATTGCCGAATGTCCCCTATGGGCAAAATTGTCCTCAGTGGAGTCGCTCGTCTAGAAAAAAGAGGACATATGTCTCAGAAATATTAGATGATTTCCCCGAAGTCACACGGTTGGTAAATGAGAGACAGGTCGAGCATCCAGCTCTCTTCAATCCTGTCCCACCAGATGCTCTTCAAAATCCGTGTCCCTTGAACAGGTATTTTTAGTGTTAGGATAGCAGGGAGTTGCACCAGACATAAATACAGCTGGATACACTTGACAGAAAGTAAAACATGGGAAGATTAGCTTTAGTCTTACAACAAATAAAAGAGTAAACGCAATGCTAATAATTAAACACCGACTATGGAGATGCATGCATGTAAATAACCCAGCCGGCCACGCCCCTGCACGGAGCCCCGCCCACTAGGAGGTGGAGACCCAGGCGGGTCTCAGTTGCCAAGGGCCACTCAGGACGGGGTTCGCCTACCCAAGTTGAGATCCATTCTGGGGTTTGAATCAGACTCAGTCTTTCCTACACTTGATACTCCCTTTGTTCAGTAATTTTGGAACCTGAGCCGAGCTCAGCTTTGGGTCCTACCGCATTGTTTTCCGTAGAGGAAGGCACTGCCATCTCCAGGCTCCACAGCAGAGCTGGGTGATGGCTATTTGGTTGGAACCCACAGACCCTGACGGTCCTGAGGCTTACAAGGAAATGAAAGGCCCGCAGAGGCCAATAAACTGTAAGCAAGCTCCTCACCGCTTGCAAGATGTAATTCAAATTTCCAGAAGCTGATGGATGATGCCCTGGACGCACAGGAGACTGTGTAACTGGAAGGTTTTGTGACAGGGCGGGTCATCAAGTGTTGGGGACGTTCTAATGCACAGTGTGGTGCCAGGCAGACCTGGCAGTCGGACTCTCAGAACTCTGACGCCTCCTCCAGCCCAATCCTTTCCCTGTGTTCATTAGGTAATGAGGCTCAGCCTTTCAGTGGGCCTCTGACTACTTTTTTACACTGGTGTTTGCTAAATGCACCCCAGTTACAAACCAGCTCCAGGAGGGCACAGTGGGCCATCACACTGTACTGTCTCTAAGTCACTGGCAAATTCGGCGGCCCTCGAGGGAGACGAAGCATGGAGGACTCGATGTGAGTGGGGGTGCTTTAGGGGTGCAGGGGCACTGGATACTGTGATGTCTGAACAGGCCAGGGAAGCTCAGAAATCCTATAGAAAGCTTCCTTGGTGTTCTGGAGTAGTCAGTGACTCAAGAGCATCAGCCAAACAACGGTTAGGAGGACGGGGGCTTGAGCCAGCCTGCCTGAGCGTGATTCACAGCAACCTCACCAGCTGTGTCACCTTGGGTAGGTTATTTAACCTCTCTGTTCCTTAGTTTTATTGTTTGTAAAATGGAATTATCATGAGGCTGTATATTAAGCTCACCCATATACAATGGCTGCTCCCCATAGGAAATTGTCGGTGTTGGCAATTTCATATAATACTCCATAAGGTTGTGCTAGGGACTGAGTTAATAATTGAAAAATACTAAGAACAGTGCCTGGCACCTAGTAAGTTCTAGAAAAGTGTCAGTATCACTATTTATAAAGCTTTAAGGAAATGTATAACATCTTTTCCATGTGTTTGTGTGTCTTGCTTCCCACCATGTTACTGTGAGCTATTACTAACTTAAGAAATAAACTCAGTGGGTCAGAATTTTTCTGAATGGGATGGAATAGGGTGGAAGACAATAGAACAGGAAGGGAACTAACAGATGGTTTTACGTATTGTAAGGTAGATCTTGCTTTACAAGTCTTGTCAATTCTGTCGTGTATGAGTATGCCCACATGTGTGTCTCTGCACACGTATGTGGTGCGGGTCATGATGAAAAATACATGTCATGCTACGTGTCACAGAAAGAAAGTTTTAAAGTCACTGGATTAAACCATATGGACTGGATGCCATGAGTTCTTCCAGAGATTTTTTTTTTTTTAAGATTGTATTTATTTATTTGCCAGAGAGAGAAAGTGCATGAGCAGGAGGAGTGGCAGAGGGAGAGGGAGAAGCAGGCTCCCCTCTGAGCAAGGAGCCCAATGCGGGGCTCGATCTCAGGACTCTGGGATCATGATCTGAGCCGAAGGCAGACGCTTAACTGACTGAGCCACCCAGGCATCCCCAGAGGTTCTTTTAAGAGACACTTTGACTGTGCCACTCACTGACTTAAGGTCTTGGCTGAGTTCCTGGGCCGCTCTGGAAGATGGGGAGGCCCCTCGTGCTGCTTCACGGGGCTGTGGCAAGACGATGAATAGACAGAAGCAGGTAGAGACTCGTGGCATATGATAAAGAGCCAGCTAGAGGCCAGTTGTTGGTGTTTGTTTGTTATTTACCACAGTTTATCACCATGGCAACCAACTTTGCCTAAGATGGCACTCCACGGCCAAAGGTAGGAATTGATTTGTCCCTGATTTTAGGAAAAGTTCATGAGGCAGGACATTCTTGGATAAAATAGCCTAGAAACATTAAAAACCAAATCCTCATGTAAACAATTACACGGCACCAACAGACTATGCTATGGAAAGATGGCCTCACCATGGAGAGAAGTCAATCCAGGAAGAATTCCTGAAGGAGGGAGTTCTTGGCTTGTCTCAAAGAGATTCATGGGTGGGATCAGAGGAGAGCTGGGCCAGGGACACCCAGAGAGAAAAAAGGATCAGGGAAGATCCAGCAAGTTGTAATCGGCAAACCTCGCATAATGATGTAATCAAGAGATGGACCCGTCTCCTGGCAAGGGGCCATCAGCGCTTGTCAACGCCCTCCGGTGTCCACGGGCAAGAGACAAATCAGCAATCACAGGTGCACGCAGTTGAGGACATATTATGATCATGTCAGGGCCGGGCATCTGCCTGAGCGTTACAAATGTTTATGAATATTAATAACCATTTGTTCCCAAAGGACCACAAATCAGTTAATTAGGGCCCTGTCAACCTGTTTATATTATCTATAAATGAAAACCCATCAGCAGCCAAACATGAAATTAAGCGGGCTGTGTGTGGGCTGCACCGTTTCTGGATAAATTACACAGCCAGCTCCCCCCTCCACCCCCGAGCCTCCATCCTTGGCAAGGAGGTGGGTATTTCTCTTTCCTGCCCTTGTTTTATTCAAGTCAGTGGTTATGGGAGGCACATGATAGATGGTGCTTCCTGCGTGGCTTTGCTGTGTGCGGGGAGGAGGTGATTTAAGACCATCAGTAAATTAGCTGCAATCCGGAGTCTTGGAAGAGAGGGAGAATACCCATAAATCAATGTTCCATAGACAGGTAATCAGACCCCCAATCCAGGCGCTGATCACCACAGGCCCGGGTCCATCCGTCTCCTTCCTGGAGTGATGGGACAAGGGCGGGGGCCCTGAGTCACAAGCCTTGAGAAGTCAGAGACAGAGAGAGACAGACAGAGAGACAGTGACAGAGACTGAAGCAGAGAGAGGGAGAGATTCATTCAACCACCCGCAAGTGCGGGGCACTGTGCTCAGCGCCCAGAGACAGACAGACAGGGCAGTGAAGAAAACAGACCAAAGAGGGGACAGCAGTGACAGGAGCAGAGGCCGATCCAGATCTGCAGCCCGCGGTGATCTTGCAGAGGTGAGAAACCCAATCTCCCGCCTCATCACACATGTGATTCCTTCCTGAAAGCCTCCTTGTGAGGCAAATTCTTGTAATATTTTTTCCTTTGGGCAAAAAAGAATGTGATTTCCTGATCCCACTTGTGTTAAAACAATACCAGATTCAGCAAAGTTGCATTAAAATGGGCCCAATTACTTGAAGAGTCAGGACGGAAGACAATCTAACAAGCTAGGACTCGTGAAAATCCACTGTCTTGTTGGTGGAATCATAGAGAACCGGGGTCACATGCACAGCCTCCCAGGTTCATCCCCCAGCTCTGCCACTCATGGGCTGTGTGACCTGCGCCACCGTACTTAAGCCCTCTGTGCCTCAGCTTCCTCATCTGTAATGTGAGGGTAATAAGAGGTCTGACCTCTTGGGAAGTTAAAGGCATTACTATATGTGAAGGGCCACATACGGGCTCTCTCAGCCCTGGCCTGCCTGAGGGGAAGCAGGTAAGAGCCACAGACTAGAGATTGGCTCTCTCTCGCTCACAAGCTGGCTGTGCAAACTTTGAAGGTTACTTAACCTCTCTGTTCTTCCATCCTCTCTCTTTCCGCTTCCGGTGAGTAGAAAGTAGATCTAATGAGCCATGTTTGGCCACGAGGATGAGGATCATGCACTTACCTTTAGCCTGGCTTACTCGGTTCATACCGCACTCCCCCCAAAGTACAAGGTGTCCACAGGGTTGTGCTCCCCTTGGAGACTCTGGGGGAGACTCCTTCCCTGCTCTTCCTGGCCTTCCTTAGTCTGTGGCTCTCCAATCTCTGCCTCCATCTTCACACTGCTTTTTCCCCCATGCCTCTTCTCCTGGCCTTACACAGATCTAGGACCCACCTGGTGAATCCAGTGTGATCTCCTCTTGAGATCCTTCCCTTCCTTACATCTGCAAAGACCCCTTTTCCAAATAAGGTCCCGTTCACAGGTACCAGAAGTTCGGGGTTGGACAGAGCTTCTTGGGGGTCACAATTCAACCCACTGCACCACTCAAGATGACGACAAGAATGGCATGAAGCTAAACGGACATAGAAGCAACACGGCAACGGCTCTCTGGTGCATGGCTCTCCCTGCGTGCCTGGGGCAGTGGAAGCTGGCAGTCTGTCTGTCTGCAGGGTCTGAGCTCTGACCCCAAGGCCGGACTCTCCGCTCGCCCTATCTTCCAGGCAGAGCGCAAGAGCTCCATCTTCATGCGGCAATTCCCAATGACCAGATTTGGTGACTTACTTGTTAAAAACCAAATGAAACACATCCGCGATCTGTAGATCTGTCGTGGGCCCACCACCTCCAGGGTACAGGAAAGGGTCATTAATGCTGATTTGGGGCGTTGGGAGCCCTGCAGCCCGGGCTGCCCGCCTCTTGGCAGAGCCCGTGGGTCTGTCCTTGCCGTCCTCCAAGATAGCTAACTCTGGAGTCCCGCTCTCAGCCGGCCCTAAAGGAGCCATCAGTGGGAGGTGACAGCGACCGTAATTCTGTTTTTATTATTATAGAGCGCCGGTCATTTCTGGCTGAGTGGCGCTGAGTGACGGCTGTGATTTAGGAATCTTATGGAGGGATTAAGGAGGTGAAGCATTTTCCCCCGAGGCCCATCCTGGCCGCAAACAAGTTTCTGTGGAGGATACTGATAAAAGCAAATTATTTTATTCTGTTCACTATCAATTCCAACTCCAGACTGCAGAGTCCCGCAAGAAATAAGGTATTAACACTTACCATGTGGAGCTGAATTCTTCAAGGAATAGTAATCCTTAAACAGATGGAGGAGAAGTCGTCTTTAAAGCATTAAAATCCAGTGGTGTGGCTCATCCTTCTTCTTAATGAGCCACGCACCATCTTGACGTATTTGGTGTGAGAAATGAATGCAGCCCGCATTTCACTGACAAGGAAAGGGCTGCCCCCAGGGGCACTTGTACTAAGGGGAGGAATTTTTGCAGTAGGGTCCTGGGTACGTGTCATGGGTGCTGGGTCTTCCTGACTATCAGAGTTTATTCCTCCATCTGGTGACGGCACCACATTCTCTTTTGTGGGACCACCTCTCCCCGATGCTCAACCTGTGTGGTTGGGGTGGGGCTGTCTCCATCCCTGGGTCCAGGAATGGGCATGTGACCCAGGCCTGGCCCACCCATTGTCCAGCTTCGGTCCCCAGCAGGGTGTGGTCACGTGATCCGAGTTGGTTGGTCCAATCAGAGTCAAACCTGAGATCATTGCTGCCACAACTGGAAAAGAGGTGTCTTTCGCTACAGCAGTTGCTGTGAGGACAGAATCAAGGCATGAGGTGCCGCTCATCATCGTTGCAGCCAGTCAGGAATCAAGCCAACCAGGAGGAAAGCAGGACTGAGAGATGAAGAGAAACAGATCCATGTTTCCATATCCAGGTCACTTAAACCCTGGATCCAGCCATACCTGAAGCTGCAAGCACCTCAAGCTTTAATTTACGTAAGCTAATATACTCCTTTCATTTCAGTCTATTTGATTTGGGTTTCTGTCACTTGCAGTCAGAAGAATCCTGACAAAATGTCTCCTCGAAAGATGCCACCACCTGCAGGGCACTGGTCTAGCCCAGAGCTTCCATCAGAGGTGACACACAGAGAAAATGCCCCTCCCTTTGCTTGGTCAGACACACACCCGGGCTGGGCCCCTCAGACTGTTTACCTATCTTCTCTTAAGTCCCTGTTCCAAACTCAGAGAGCATGAATCCATTCCTGATTAATCCCTCCTGTGTGCAAATGAACTCCATCTCCCCTCCATTGGCCCCAAAGTCCTCCTGTCCTCAGAAAGGTCCTTTTCCCAAAATCACACAACTGACAAACTGTTGCTCAGCATGGGCCTCGGCACATAGTTAGTGTTCCGGAAATATTTGCTAGGCAAAATGAATCACCAGAAAGATGAGAAATCAGGCCTCTAGTCTTGATACTCTGCTGGGTCACATCCCCAGAGTCGTCGTGCTCCTAAAATATCTTAAAGGCTGGTACCAAGAATGGACCATGCCACAAATTCTACTTTTCCCTCATCAGCTATCGCTCATAGAAAACAGATTCTCATGTCCTCATCTAAGAGGCTTTAATGTAAGGTTTAAGATCTATTTTTCTCCAGGTTAATTTTCTTCGCTGACTTGCCTGCTTCCCAGCGAGGCTTGCCCAGGCCACTCCCCCCCCACCCTCGTCCCCCTGCCCTGCTTTATTTTCCCCACAGTGCTTGCCACCAGCTGGTACAATGATTCCCTTCAGATGTATTCAGTTTATCGTCAGCCCCAAGAGAACAGACCTTTTGTTTGCGGTTCAGTTCCTAGAAGACCTTCTGGCCCAGAGCAGATGCGCCATGAAAGTTTGTTGAGTGAATCAATGAATGAATGAAACTTATTTGCTGCCTTAGATGATCTCTGCTTTTTTTTTTTTTTTCTTTATTCCCATGCCATTCTAGCAAGAATTGGCCGCCCGCTCCTTTCTGTCTCGAAGCCTACCCCCATTGTCTCGCTTCTGCCAGAGTAACAGATCCCGTCCCTGGTGCTGAGGCGATAACCATCCTCAGCTCCTATGAGTTGGTTAGTTTTGTTCCCTGGAAGCAGCCTGCAGAGAAGGATGCTTGGTGTCCAGCAGCTGGTGCCAGGCCTTCTTCTGGTTACTATGGAAACACTGCCGGCTCTTCCCCCATCAGAGCTGCGTGTCATGGCAGGTGACATGGAAGCCTCTCGGTGATCTTGTTAGCTCCCCTAACCAGTAGCCCCTGCATGTTTCCTGCTCACACCTCTCCGGCCCACTTTTTCCCTGAGCTCTGGAGATGAGAGCTAGGTTCGTTTCAAGTCCTTGGGCCCATGGTATTTTGCAGTCTGTGCGACATAAACAAAAAACATTTATTGAACACCTGTTATGCGCTCCAGCCCGAGGGCAGCATTTTACCCCAGAAGAGAAGACAATGAAGAGGTGAAGCAGGTGGCCAAGAGCTTAAGTTCTGGAGCCTTGCTGTGCGTAGTGGCTTTAAGATCTGTCTGTGGATTCTTTAACACTCTTTCCACTGGAAGAAGACTTTAATTCGCTTTCTGTGGACTATGAATGAGTTGTCAGCAGGGATAGAATGTGCTGGAAGTGACATTGCACTTTTCCAAAGCCTGGTCAAGGAAGGTGGTACAGATTCTGCTCTTACCACCCGGCCCCCTTCGGACTTGTGCCTTGGGAGCCCTGAGCCACCAAGTTTAGCTACCCTGAAGCTCTGCTGGAGACACCATGACGAGAGACCCCAGAGAGGGATGGAATCGACGGAGGAGCCCTAGCCCCGGGCCTCAGCATCGCTGTGAGTGTGGGGTCTTCAGATGATTTCGCAGCAACCCGCCGCTACACAGCAGAGCAAGGACAGGCTGACCCCACCAAGGCCAGCACACATCTCAGCTGTGTCAGCAGAATAAATGTTCTTATTTTATGACGCTAACTTCTGGGGCATAGAAAGCCTGAACGTGGCACAAAACTAGAAAAGTTATAAACTAGGAGCCATCACTCTCTTCATCTGCATTATGGGAACCGTCCCTGTGCTTCCTTCAAAGAGTGTTGGGGGGTTCAGTGTGTTAGCAAAGCACCCAGGACATACACACAGAGTGAGTTTGCGGGCCGACAGCATAATCCAGTGAGCGAGGGCGGAGGACTCTTCCAGCTGGTCTGAGAGTGCGCTGGAGCATGGGGTGCAGAAGGCAGACACCCTCCTTGTGTATCGCAAGGGAATGGTAGCTGAAGTTCTAGAATCTTCTACGGAAACTAATGTTAACTAGGTAGGATACACGAAGGACAAGCAATGACACAAAAGGGCATCTGGGGGAAGTGAATCTCCCTCCCGTTCCTGTTTCCCAGAGGTGACCACTGAAAATCAGGGAGCTGTTTCTCGGGGGGCCTTCTGGAGGATGTCCCTTCATATACAGCAACTGTGCAAAGTAAACACATAAAAAAATAAAATAAATACGACAAAGACAGAAAGACAAAGGGAAGGAAAGAAAAGAAAAGGGAAAGTCAGTAACAGCTCTACGAGGATGGGGACCTGCCTGCTTCTTTCCCTGCTGAGACTTCGGTGTCAAGATCAGCAGCTGGCCCCTGGTTCTGGATGGACAAATCTGTGAGCAGTGGACACAGCCTGTTTCCACTCTCCTGGCAGCACATGCATTGTGCACACCGCTCTGTGGCTCGCTTCTCTCACTTTCTTCAGCTGGGAGACATGTCTTCTCTGCTCACACGGAGCTGCCTTGTTCTGATGGTGGACAGAGTCCACTGTGTGGCCCCATCGTGGTGAACCTCGCTGGTTCTCACTGGTGGAGACATGATGTCTTTTGGTTCTGAGCTCTTGCTGCTACGACACACGTCGTGTGCGGATGTTTTGAGCCCCTGTGAACAGACTTCCATCTTGGTTCTTGGTCTCTCAAAGTGGAGGTGGTTCTTCCTTTGCCCGTCTTTTATCTCTCTCAAGAGCACAGCCTGGAAGGGCTGGAAGACTTCTGATGGCCTGAACATCATCATGTGCTTCTGTGGACATCAAGGAAGGCTTCCTGGAGGAGGGGTACCAGAGCTAGGCCTTGAAAGTAGGGTTGGGGCTGCCATGGAGGGCAGCAGTGACACTGGCTTACGGGCTACCTCTTGAAACGCACACCCTTCCTCAGAGGAAAATGTCGAAAAGGCCAGCTCAGCAAACGTGACCCACACCCCCTACCCTGCCCACCCCGTACAGATGGTCCCCAGCCTGGGCTCCAAAATTCCTCCAAGCATTGTCTCTCCTCATAGCAGCTGGTGGGCAGTGGCCGCAGGAATACTGTCACACATACTGTAAGGGAAAATAAAAGGATATTTTCAGATCAGAGCTCAAATTCCCAGATCACAGACTCTCCCTTCCCTCTCTGCCTGCCAGTGCGGAGCTGGGTGGATTAGTCCAAATATTTCATGGACACTGGCCATGGCTCTGGAGCACGTCCTAAAGAGCCTTCTGTCTCATGCCTAGCACGAACCCTTCACTTGCTGGAGCACGGAGAGGCACAGGGTCCGGGGACTGGGAGTGGCCAGCACGGTGGGCTAGTCACTCTGGGGCTCTAAACATAAAACTCCATCCGTGCCTGCTTGTGGGTAAAAGTTCAAGCCTCCGCTCTAGCATCACCATGCGCCCTACAGACAATCTAGCTCTGTAGGGAAATGGGGGTTCGGATGCTTTCCCGGGAAGACACTAGATTGATTCCAGAGGACTCAGCCCGATGGCAATGAAGCCAAGCCCAGAGACACTGTCAGCATTAAAAATTTAAATAAAAATCCAATTTTTAGCATCTTGGCCATCTTGGGTCTGGGGGTCTGATTAGTGACAATTAACTGGAGCTATGTCGTGTGCCCTCTCCAGCCTGGGCTCTGTGGTTTGTCACAGTCCCCATTCCCTCCATGTTGCCCTGTGCACTGGTCTACTTCCCTCTTGGCTCCTTTGTGCTACTGGTCGGGTCCTCGATGGCATTAGGGTTATGCTCCCGCTTTAGTTTGCAAAGGATATTCATACCTCTTTTCTGACTTAGCTCTCTCCGCACTCCTGTGGTCTGGCCCACGGTGATTAGATATGCTCTTCTGATGGGGGAAGGGAGACTCAGAGGGTAGAGATGAACCCACGATCAAGCAGGTCGCTCCCTCCCTGCGGGAGTGCTGGTGTATGGACCTGAGATCCCTCCCCTAAACATCCTTCCTGCTGGCAAAGGGTCCCCTCTGCCATGTGGGGAGAGGGAGGAGACAGAGCTCGGAGGGGGGATAATCCGGGGCAACAGGCTCAAGGGGTCAAGACCAGGGTTCAAACTAGCCCCGGGGCAGGAGAGGGGGCTGTGAACAATGTGACAATTTCTAATAGCTTCTAGAGCTCCGGAGACAACGACTCTTGTTGGTTATATGTGGGGCCAAGAAAGGAGAGAAACAAGACAGAGACACATGCTGAGAGAGATGGAGAGACAGGAGAGAGAGAGAGGAATGCATAGAGGGAGACAGAGTGAGAGAGACAGGACTGAGAGGAGAGAGAGTTCCAGAGAGAGTGAGGGAAAGACAGAGAGGCAGGCTGCCCAGAGCCGGGAGCTACAGCAAGCAGGGAGGCATGGGGTTCCAGGGCTGGAGGAGGGGAGACTGAGCCCCACAGAAGCTGTTGCTTCTTCCTGCCGGGCCAGGCCCCCACCCAGCTGTTGGCACTGTCTCCCCCCCACCCCCAGACTCCCAGGAGCGCAGCAGCTACAGCCCAGTCACCGGCATGGGAGGGAGTCCCTCGGAGCCTCCTCTGCGCCCAGCCCCTCTGTCTGCTCTGTCCCCCAAGCTGTCCCTCTCCTGGGGAAAGCAGCGTCTGCCTTCCTTCTTGTCCTCTGCCTGGGCAGGGGGACCCAGCCTGGGCTGCTGCCTGGGGGGGCGGGGAGGGAGGAGGTATGGGAGGTGCTCCCCCGCAGAAGGTTCCAGGCCCCGGGCCCTGCAGATCCAGAGCAGACACCCTCCCTGGGAAGTGAGAAGGGACAGATGTGCTTTTATGGTCTCCATGGAGATGCGTCAACCGGGCAACCTTGACGGGCAGCTGGGCCTGGCCTTTGAAGCTTTTGTCTTCACAAAGCCTCTCCCTGAGTGCAAAAGCTACCAGCAAATCTGCCAGGCGTCCTCAGGGGGCCAGGGCTTCTCTCCCGGCTGCTGGGGGCCCGGCTGACCAGGGCACCCCAAAGCAGGCGCAGATGGCTCGGGGTCCTCGATGAGCTCTCTCCATGGACCATAGGCACAGGTTCTGGTTAAATAGGGTTCAGCTCTAGCTTTTGTCCTTCCATGGCTGTTATTAAGCCCGCTGTGCTAGGTCTGGTGGCCGTCTGAAGGCCCTCCCGGTCTGTCCCGGAAGAAAGAGATAAAGGAACAAGCCTGGCCTATCTTGACTGTGTAACAAAGAGCATGTTTCAGAGGTAGAGGCAGATAACCAGAATATTGCGTGGCCATTCATTCAATCACTCAGCAAATACCAGAGCCCCTGCTGGGAACCAGCCGTCAACACCCCAGATGCCGTCCCTCCCTCCTGGAGCTGACACATATGGGGGAGACGGATGCTTGACATGCTGGCAAATAAAAAAGGTGATTCCAGCCAAGGAAACAAGATGAAATCTTGGACCAGAGAGTGGTGAGGGTGGGCGGGCGGATGTCGCACAGGGCATGCCAATAAAGCTGTCCCACTCAGGTGGCACAGGAGTGGGGACCTGGATGAGAAAGAACAGCTGAACAAGTAGCACAGGGAAAAGTATCTAGGAGGTGGGAACAGCCAGCACAGAGGCTCAGAGTCTACCTTATTTGGAATCTACAGCATTCACCAATCAGAATTGTTCTCATCCGCTCAGGGTGCTTCTTGGCTTCATGAGGATGGAGGTGCAGCCTTTCACTCCAGTAAGACCTTATACGCTCTCCTTCCTCTTCTGGAGAGCAGGGTGGTGAAGGGTGCAGGGAGCTCCATGGATCCCCTCTCTCAGGTTAACTCATCCACTGGCCTGAGAACCAGGTCCTGTCATACCTTAAAGTCAGGGAGCTGGAAGTTTCCTTTGATGTCACACAGGTCTGTGTTTCCCAAACGGGAGCATTCACACCCCCCAGCATGGTGGGGCATGCCCGCCTCTCGCCTGCCCGTGATTAGATCTGTCTCCTCAAACCAGTTCACATCAGCTGCCTTGCGGAGGTTAACCTCATCCTTGGGAATAATAATCATGACCTCATAGCTAGTTCTTTTACTTCTGATAAATGGTCATAAAAATTAAAAGTGTGCATCCTGGCACCACCTGAAATCCACCCACAATGACCCCTCGAGGAACCTGCTATAGTCCAGCCCCTAAGTTCACGCACAGTTGAAGCCCAGAAATTTGTACGAAACCATATGATAGTAGTGACCCCCGCATATCCCCACCTTCCCTCGTCTCCTCTGGGCTGGTTCATTCCCAGCTGATGTTCAGAAAGTGGGCCACTTCGTTCTCAGAGACAAGTGTCAGTGCTCCTCGATTCCTCCCTGTCTCCCTCCTCCTCCCTTCCCCTCCCTGCCTCTCTCCCTCCAACTGCTGCTTCTCCCCTCCTTCCTTCCTTTCTTCCTTCCTCCTTCTCCCATCCTCTCCCCTTTCCAGAACCCTGAAATACCCAGCAGGTTTTCAGACCTCAGCTCTGCTTAATCCACTTATTCTAACTCACTATCTCCCAGTGAAAACCCCACTAATTTCATCCTCCACTCTGTTAGGGGTGGAGAGATCCTTGCTCCTTGTGAATATTTTGAAACAACGCCTTGCATCACATATGAGCTAAATCACCTCCATCAGAATTCTTCGGGGAGGATTAATGTATGCGTTCATTCATTCAATAGTATGTATTAAGAGCTCAGATGAATGTCAGATTCTGCTCAAATCACTAGAGACAAAGCAAGGAACAAAACCAAAATCCTGCCCCAGTGGGACTTCTATTCTACTGGGGGACACAGATAATTCACAAGCAAGCAAAGATATAGTTTCAAGCAAAAATGAATGAATGAATGATCCTTCCAACTTTCCAGGCAACTTCCCTTTCTTCATTCAACACCTGGCTTCACTCTGTTCTCCCCCTGGCAGCCCTGCCAGGCCCCATGGCTAGATGCTCCTCCTCGGCCCCACAGACACCTGACAGGAGGCGTTACAAAGAAGTGCCAGGAGCGCAAGAGATATTCAGTGGATGGAAACAGATGAGCAAGCATGTGTTTGTGTTCAGAAAGTATAATTGGGGACATGCTTGTGTTTACATGCTTTGGATGACAAGTGGATGCGTTTGTGAGCTTGTTAATGGATGAGGCTACATATGTGGGGGTGTGTTTGTGCTGTGATTTGTATATTGTGGATTGGAGTGAGGTCTTCAACAAGGGCAAGTTTAGAGCATCTGAGTAAGAGTTTCGGTGGTACGAGTGTGTGTGCGTGTGCGTTGTCTAAGTGTATGAGTGTGTGTGGGTGTGTGCATGAGTGCGGGTATGCATGTCCGAGTGTGTGTTTATAGCTCATGAGTGTGTTTGATAAATGGATGTGCACGTGTGTAGGAGTGCGTGAGTGTGTTTGCAAGCGCAGGTGTGAACGTGTGTGTGTCTTTGTGTCGGGGGGAGGCACGCACACACGCACTCCTGACGGCCCCAACCTGACCGGCTGCTGTGGGTCACGGAGTACACTGACTTCCGGTGATCCAGAAATGCAGGACGGAGGTAGGTTTCTGTCCAGGACTCAGGAGGAGAAGAGAGGGGGAGGAAGGGCGGAGAGATTCCAAAAACAGAAATAAAAACAAAAACAAAAACAAAACCCTGCCATCCTGCCTCTGGTGCCATCATGAAGGACCCCCGTGTGTGACCACCTGTCTGTGCTGAGGACATGCACGAGGCTATCCCCTTCTCTGTGAAGGGCCCTTCAGACCTGGCAACGTTTGCCCGTGAAAAGGCCATGCCCGTCTGGGCGGCCCCGGAGGAGGCAGGGCCCTACTTGGTTCCATGACTGTGAGCTCTGTGCTGCTGGGCAAAACGCTCCGCTTCTCATCCCCAGCGTGGGCATGACGAAACCACCCAGCTCAGAGGATTTCGGGAAAATAAAAGGTGTGGATTCCCATAAAGCCCTTAACCAGTGCCCCGAACACACTCCGTTCTCGGGTGCATCGGGTATTGACCATCACCCTCCCATGGGGCCGACCTTCCACACTCTGACCCCGACCGCTTCCTTGGACACCACGCCCCTGCATGGTTCCCATGGGCCTATTTCCAGGCTGCCCTTGGGGCTTCCCTGGTCCTGCCCCCTTCTCTTCTAGTTCTCCTGACACTTTCCTTGGTCCGGGCTGTTTTTCAACCCCCACTGACCACCCCTGATGTGTTGCCTCCCCATCCCTTCTGGAGAGAAAAAAGGAAAAAGGGAGGCAGAAGTCAGGAGCTAGGCGTGGACATGCTGAGTTGCACTTGGGGTCTCCCCATCCCCACAAAGTATCTGGTTCTCTCACTCCCACACTTCCACCCCCTTGCCCACCCCTTGGCCATTTGCCTTTCTATCCAGTCAAAGCTGAGGGCTCCAACCCCTGAGATTTCTGAGTCAGAAAAGCCCTCCAACTGATGTCTTGGCTCCTTCTCCTGTCCCCAGGGAAGGGCAAGCTGTGAATTTATTCTTGATTAGCTAATATATGCTAATGTAGGCGCCAGGAGGGCCCAGGGGTCCTGGGCTGTAACCAGAGCAGCCCATGCTTGGGGGCCTCAGCCCCTCTCTCTCTCCCATCCACGCAGGTCACAGCCAAGGTCAAACAGAGTCTCTGACTCTTGTGCTCTCAGAGACATGGGAACACGGGCTCCATAAGTGGTTCCAGATGGTGTGGGCGCCATGCTGGGAGGCTGCTGGAAACCAGATGCCTCCAAGAAGCCATGGGCCCCGCCGCCCCCAACACAACTCTGAGTCCCGGGAGGACGTCTGCTCAGGAGTTGGACCCAATCACATGTGATCATGCCCAGGCTTCTCTCCACCCCCACTCCCACCCCCCCCCCCCGGCCACCTACCCCTTGCTGACAAAATCTTCAACCGCTAGAGATGCCTAGGCAGAGGCTGCCCATGCAAGTGCCAATCTATTCATGTTTCGAGTTCTTATGTAAAAATCCAGATTTCTGGGGCGCTTGGGTGGATCAGTCGGTTAAGCGTCCGCCTTCGGCTCAGGTCATGATCCCGGGGTCCTGGGATCCAGCCCCACATCAGACTCCCTGCTCTGCGGGGAGCCTGCTTCTCCCTCTGCCTGCCGCTCCCCCGGCTTGTGCTCTCTCTCTCTGACAAATAAATAAATAAAATCTTAAAAAAAAAAGTCCAGATTTCTGCCTTTGCTGGCCAAGACCAAGCACCTGGCGACATTAGGCCGGCATCCCCGGGTAGCGATCATACAGCAGGGGGCCCACCGTGTCCAGCTATGGCACCCCCAGCCTGCGGCTACCTGCCGGGTAGGTGGGAGCTAGGTGTGGAGTGTTGATTCCACAGGTAAGGGAAAAACAAACAGGGCGCCTGGGTGGCTCAGTTGGTTAAGCGACTGCCTTCAGCTCAGGTCATGATCCCAGGGTCCTGGGATCGAGTCCCGCATCGGGCTCCCTGCTCTGCAGGGAGCCTGCTTCTCCCTCTCCCCCTCCCCCTGCTTGTGTTCCCTCTCTCGCTGTGTCTCTCTCTGTCAAATAAATAAATAAAATCTTTAAAAAAAAAA
>NC_138378.1:11643798-11663951 GCF_054177405.1 Leptonychotes weddellii | reverse complement strand
AAAAAAAAAATTACAAAGTCTCTAGTTTGATGTTTTTAAAAATTCAATTTATTTAAACTAAACAAACACAACAAACAAACAAAAACAGTTCTCTCATTTCTCCCACCCTCTTTGCCTGGTATCGGAGTCCCTCATGATGTGCTCCATGCCTGCCTCCTGCTGTGCGCCTCCCACCCCAGGTTCTAGCCTCCACATATTCCCACTTTTCCCAACCCGTGCCTGGAATACTTTCCCCGCATCTTCCATCTCTCCTAAAGTCCAGCAGTGACTCCTTCAAGGACAAGCTTCCAGACCACCTCCTCCAGGAAGCCCTCCCAATCCAGCAAACCCAAATGCTGACTCAGGTTAATTAAGAACACCCCCCCGCCCCCCCCCCCGCCCAACCACCACCAGCATGGACCAGATCAGCAATTTCTGAGGGCCTGCTAGCATGCATTTTGGTTCCTCTGGGAAATGAAGGAAAAAAGGGTCTCCAGGACCCAGGACTTCCCATCCTCAGATCCGAGCAAGCCCCTCTGGACCCTCCCACTCTGCTCTTGCCCCAAACCCCAAGTCCTGACTTTGCTCCAACATAGTCAGCCACTCAGAGCTGCCCCAGTGTACCTGCTCCCACCTGGGTCCTGAGCCATGGGACAGGAGCCCATGAAGGCCCTGTCAGCCTGCGGTAGGTATGGCCCTGATTCAGCAGAAGAAAAGCCAAGGTCAGCTAATGGTCTGCAAATGCCATTAGCCATGGCAATGACCGATTCCACCCAGGGTACGGTTGCAGTCAATCGCATTCAGTGGTTTTATAACACCCATGGTAGGTTAGGAAGCAAAGCCCAGCTCAGCTGCCGTGGAACTGCCTGGAGGCCTTATCCGCAGCTGCTATCTACAGGGGATGACACCCCTGTCCCACCATGCAGGCAAGGCCAGCCTGGGGAAGGCTAACTCACACACAGCTTCAGGACACGTCCAGGCCCGTCACGGTGGGGCCTTCCCACCAATGACCCTTAGTCAGGGGGTCATTCGTCTAACGACCCTTCCAGCCTCGTCACCTCCTAGTCGTGTGTCTGTGGGCAAGTCCCGTGGCCTCTTTGTGCCTTAGTTTCTCCAATGGTCCAATAGGGATTGTTACTGAGTCACTGAGGGGGAGTGAATTAATTATGACACATAGAGGTGCTTAGAGCAGAGCCGAGCCCGTAGTAAATTCTCAACAGATGTTGGTTATGACTACTTTCCTACCACATCAACCACCACCTGCCCCTGATGGTTTCCCAAGCCTCATCCGCACCTCCGTTTCCACTTTTCATGACATCTGTGCTTATCTCTAGTTTTATCTAGTGATTTTTAAAAAACCGGCACACATTCTACTTAAATACAGTTATTTATAATAGAAATCACCTTATGTATTCACATTTCAAAATTTAAAACCAGTGCCATTTGTCATAAATAGAAGTTCACACAATGTAAACCCCACTGTGGTGGCCTTCAAAGTTGTGAGCCTGAGGCCCGAGGTCTTGGGCAGAGGGACGGGCCGGCAGGTGGCGGACCCGTGTTCATGGGGACCTCAAAGAGATACCTGCACCCCCACGTTCATGGCAGCATCACTCACGATAGCCAAGATGTGGAAACAGCATGTCTGTCGACGGATGAATGGATCGTGAAAATGTGGAGTATATATACAATGGAATATTATTCAGCCATCAAAAGAAGGAAATGCTGCCATTTGAGACAATGCAGAAGAATCTGGAAGACATTGTGCTAAGTGGAATAAACCAGACAGAGACAAATACTTCATGCATGATTTCACATGTATGTGGAATCTAAAAAAACAGCCAACTCATAGAAACAGAGAGTAGAATGGTGGTTGCCAGGGCTGGGGGGATGCATGTTGGTTGAAGGACACAAACTTTAATGTACAGGATGAATAAGTGCTGGGATGTAATGTACGGCCTGGTGACTATGGTTAATTATATTGTATTGTGTATTGTGCACTTAAAATTTGCAGAGAATGTAGATCTTAAGTATCTCATCACCAAGACAGACAAAAAAGGTAAGTAACTATGTGTGGTGATGGATGTGTTCATTCACTTGATTTTGGTGATCAAGTCACAATGTCTACATATATCAAACGATCACGTCGTACACTTTACATGCAGTTTTATTCGTGTGTTATACCTCTGTATAGCTGGGAGAAGAAAAAGTGTCTAGCAACGAGCAAGACCTTCCCCAGCAGGAAATGGAGGGATGACGAGAGAATGGTGTCTGTGATTTGATGCGATCGTGTGTGATCTATTTGTTTTCCACCCAGACATCTAGTATTTCTTTGAAAGCCCCCATCTTTCTGTGTGGCTTAGAAGTCCTTTGCTAAGCAAATGGCCTGGCACCGTGGTCAGAAGCTGGGGTCTGGGCCAGGCCAGCCCACCGGCTCTTGCCTGGCCCCAGACATCCGTTTCCTTACCTGTGCAATGGGAGGAGACATTAGAGAGCATTTCCTGAAAGTCCCAGCAGTCCTGACTTCTGAGAATTCTCACACAGTAGTGCCTACGCTTTTCCAGAAATTTTTAGAGTGTCAGAAGACCACACGTGAAGACACACTGGTCTCATCTCTCAAACAGCCTGGGGTACATTTATCGAGTAGTGTCACCTGCGCTCAGAGCAAGGCGGGATATAAAGGGATTAAGAGCAGGACTTTCTCACCCCGACAGGGCGTGCTTTCTGGGGTGTAGGGAAGGACTCCTGGCCTCCGGGATGCCTGCTCCTGCACCCGATGCCTCCAGGACCCCATTACTATTCAGTTCTTTACCTGTTGGCAGAGGCCGCAAACTGATGGGTCACCTTGATGCCAGCCTCCAGCACGGTTTATTTATTTACATGTCCATGACCTGCCTCTGCACCTGCTCCCGCCCCAGACGGCCCCCGCCCCTCACACAAATACGAGCGCCGTAACGGCAAGGAACTTGCTGCTTACGATCACGACGGTACCCCCTTTTACTGATCCATACATACTTCATCCGTTCATCCTATAGGTATTTGCTGAGCAGCGGCTATGTGCCAGGTGCTGGGCATCACAGTGAACAGGGCAGGCAGCCCTCCTCATAGGACGCTGGCATTCTAGTCTAGGGGACAGTTAAACCAAGAAGCTGATCAATACACACTGTAATTCCAATGAATGGGGGTGCTGTGAAGAAAGGAACGCGGGGCAGGGGATGGAGTGGAAGGTGCTTTGGACAGAGGCTTGAGTGGAGTCGAGGGACCAGGTGAGAATCATCTGCAGAGGGAACAGGGCTTGAACAGAGCGGGAGGCTGGGGTGGCTGGAGTGACCAGAGCTGAGCAAGGTGCAGAGATTAAAGTGGAAGGGGGGGCCAGAGAAGAGGGGAGCGCAGGTCTGGCAGACCCTCCCTACAGCCTGCCCTGCAGGCTTGGTGCCTGGCCCCCACGAGGCTTGATCTGGGCCAGTGGAGCCCCAAGAACCTGGACCCCATGCTTGTCCAGGCCTCCATGCCTTGACCTCCTTTGCCCATGTTTCCCGGTGGACCTCTCCTTCTCTTTCTGTGTTGGGGTCCAACAGCCTCTCCACGGAGACTGTCCTAAGCCCCAAGGCAAACAGGCCCGTGCGGCACCTTCCATGCATCTCCATCACCTCCCTCTACCTTCGAAACACAGCCAGCCATGACCACTTCTCACCATCTGCACAGCCATGACCCTGAGCCATGTTGCCATCGGCATGTCAGTAGCCTCTTCATTGGTGTCCCTGATTCCTCTCTTGATCCCTCCACTCTGTTCCCTCACCAGCAGCCAGAGGGACCTTTTAAAAACATGAATCAGACTGAGTCATACCCAAAATCAACATTTTCTAATGATTTCCCATCATACTCCATGTAAAAGTCAAAGCCCTGCCCTGGCCCCCTGGCTGTTTCTCCAACATCCATGCACACAACTGCCCCAGGACATTTGCACTTGCAGTTCCCTCTGCCTCTGAAGCTTTTCCTCCAGATGTCTCCAGAGCTTGCTTCTTCACCTCGCTCACATCTTGGCCCCTCTCAGTCAGGTCATCCCCAATGCACCAATTTGAAATTGCAAATCAGCCAAGCCCATCCAGGTATCCCTTGGTCTCCCTCCCAGCCTTTATGCTCTTCCCCGGTACTCATCATCACCCGGTATTCTCTGTAGATTTACATATCTGTTTTGCTTATTATCAGTCTCTCTGAGGGTAATTTAAATCCCATGATGGCAGGGGTAATGCTCACAGCTGTCTCCCCAGAGCCTAGAACTGTGCCTGACACATAGCAGGTGCTCTGTAAACATTTGCAGGTGGATTCTTGGAGATGGGCAGGAAGGATAGGGCTTGGGGATTTCCACAAATGCCAAAGAAAGGGACCCAGGGGCCATGTGGGCCAGGGCCTTGGGGGGACGGCTCTGTCTGGGGTTAGTGGGAAGCTAGGACGAGAGCACGGGTGGGTATTTCTGCTGCCCAATACAGCAGCAGAGCATGACCTTGACAGAGGCGCTGGACAGCAGAAGGAAGAACAGCTCTCATAACAACAACAGCTGTAATTACTACTCCTGTTATCATTCTCGGGTCTTTAGGAGGGGCTGGTTCTCCAAAGGCACAGGTCCCGTGTGCATGATGGTCTCCCGAGCAGCAACGGACTCTGTAGATGTAACTCCAGCAGCATCTCTCTTGGGGCTGGACTTCCTCCCCCCACTCTCTTTGCCTCAACTCTGAGATGGGAACACCATCCCATTAGGGATGGGATCTCCCCAGGGGAATGGAAGGGAGCAGTGGTTAGAGTGAAGTCCTAGAACCACACCATCAGGGTTCAAATCCCAGCTCAGCCAGGAAGTAGCTGTGTGACCCTGGGCAAGTTGCTTGGCCTCTCTGTGCCACAGTGTCCTCATCTACAAAATTAACATGTTAGTAAGGACATCTTTCATAGAAGGAAGTGTGGGGATTAGACACAGTGGTGCTCTGCACACAGGGGGCCCCTAAAAGTTCAGAGATTCTTTTGTTTGCTTCAGGCTTCTGATCCTCACTCAGCAAGAGACTGGGGAGAAGCAGGTGAAAGCAAACCAAGAAGGCCGCCAACCAGAAATAGAGACACACTCGCCCCAAAGCAGCACCCACCACCCTGCGGTTGTGTCTGCAGGGCCGGGGTGCCAAGTTCTCTTCCAACAGAACAGCCACCCAGACCTCACGCGAACCATCAGCATCAAAACCTGCTTTCAACCTCAGACCTGAACAAAGCGCAAATAACTAAGTAAACGAAATGAAACCCCAAAGTACTGCAAGTCCAAACAGACAGCACCTTCCTCTGGGGAGGGAGATCCTGGCCTATCATTGGACGCCGAGAAGAAAAGGGTGTTGTTTTCCCCTCTTGGGGGTGGCGGAGACAGGCTGCAGGCTCCAGGGGTGTGGCCGAGAGCAGGTTTCACAGGGGAGCTGCAGGAACGCAGCATTCCCGAGGCTTCTGGGCAAGTATTCATTGCCTTGCATTTTTGTTTACAAAGCAGAAAACATCGTGTTCAAGCACAGAAGTTGGGGAGCCGGCTCTGGGGTGTGCGGATCCCTGGAAAAACTGGAAGACCACGCTCCCTCTATCCCCCACCCTCACTAGCCCTTCTGCCAGGGTTGCTGGGTACAGACCGAACATGCTTCTCTCTGCAAACCTTAGGATGCCATGGGGGGGGCAGGGGCGGGGGGGACAGAGAGAAGCCTGCAGTGATTGATAAAGTAGCACAAAGCCCTTGATTGCATATGAAGCTTGAGCATGGGGTGCTATGGCTAAGTGGTCGTGGGAAATTAGGAATCGCAGCAGAAGGGGAGGGTCTACCAATGAGTTGGTAGATCCATGAGCGTTTACATTTTTATAAAAGTTGTGAAACTCAACACACATCCAGACGAGTGCATAATACGTATACATAATACATATTTATTTCTATTAACTAATATTACTATTATCAGGGGAATACTCAGGTGCCCCTCCCACCACCACATTAAGGCATAGATGTTCCCAGAAGCTCTCGCGTGTCCTGGCCCAAACGCAGCCTCCTCAGGTCTTCGAGGTCATCACTGTTGCGACTCGGAGTGCTGGCTTCCTGGTCCTCCTCCTGCTTTTACACAGCCTGAGCCTGCCTGCCCAAACACACACTACAGTTTAGTGTGGCCTGATTTGGGACGCGATGTGCGAGGAATTATTTATCAGATATCGTATCTTTTGTGTCTGGCTTCTTGTGCTCAGTGGTGTGATGGATGTAGGGTCAATCCCCTCCCCACTCTTGATGGTGTGCATTTGGGTGAGTGTATCCCATGGTGCTCATCCCTTCCACGGTGGATGGACGCCTGGGTCTCATTAAGGACCCAGGCTATTCTCAATGCGGCTACAGCCGATGTCCTTGGACGTACTTCCTGCTGCGCTCATGCAAGCCTTTGGCGCGGGGGTTACAGCAACCGTGCTCTGTGGCCATGAGGTCTGTGTGTCTTCAGCTGTAGGAAACAACACCAAACCGCTCGCCGGAGGGCTCCCGCCAGCGTACGCGGTCCCTAGCCTCAGGGACGGGTTCTGGTTGCTCCACACTTGGCACTGTGGGAGCATGACATTCTCACTCAGGGCCATGCCCGTGGTGGAGGCTAGCCCCTTGTTGGAGGAGGCCAGTACCCAGGACGAGCATCCTGAGCCAGGAGAGGGGACCCTTCACACCTGGACATGACTCCTTTCTACCCGTGAGGCCAGCCCGCAAGCTGCACAGCTCAGAGGCAGAGACTCAGAATGTCTAAGAGAAGACTCCCTGTGCCTCAGTTTCCTAGCCAGAAGTGGAGCCGTCAGGGTCCCACCCCTCCCTCTGGATCTCCTGGAGCACCGTCAGGGCTAAGGTCCGAGGATGGTGTACAAGACAGAACCAGGGCGGCGTCAGAATTGCCGTGGAGCTTGGGGTACCCAGGTGCACCATTTCTCGGTGCGTTTGACGTAGCGCTTCTCGGAGCGCTGGGACGAGGCCTCACTGTTTTTAGCTGACTTCCAGATGAAGGCATCCGCTGCCTTTGGCGGCTGGTGGCCTGTAGGACGAACTGCATTCGGGTCTATAAGACTCCAGGCATGGAGCCGAGTGGGGAACGGAACAGACTGGGGACAGCAGAGTCTGCGGCTCTGCCCCATGCTCATTCTGGGCGCAGTGAGTGGGGCTTGGGTGCCCAGCATGGCCTGTGCCAGGCGGCTGGTTCTGCTTCCGTGAGAGCCGCATGCACGGATGGAATGGCCCAGAATGGCCCGCGGGGAGGAATCCGGCTGGGAGGAATCCCCTGTCCTCAAGACAGGGGGAGGGGTCTGAGAAACAGCACTGAGATCACACCGCGTCCCATCCAGAATCAGTCTCTTCAATTCATTTGGAACCTTGTGATTTTATCAAGAGGAAAGTTCCAGGTTGGTCCTCGAGAGGCTTTAACTATGAACAAATGCTAATCTCTCTTTTGGAAAAAAAGAGAAAGCAAGCCCGGCTCAGAGTCTGCAGGGCCCAGCGATTCGCAGTGTTTACCTCCGTGTTCAGGATTTTCTGGCTATCTTGCGGCCAGCACTGGTGAGCCCATGACAGGGCATCGTACCTGAGGTGTGAGCCTCTGAACCTAGAGGGGAAATCTCCTGGATTCAAAATCAGCCTTGAACAGTGTCCACAGCCCAGAGAACAGTGTCCATGCTCGTGTGCGATCCCCCTGTGCCATCACTTTATGCACACACAACGAGCATATGTGCAAAGTCATGTGACTGTATTTGAGAACTGCTTTCCTGCGATATAATCCACGTGCCATAAAATTCGCCCTATAAAAAATAGTGTTGTCTCCTGCCTGAGCATGCGTATCCTGTGCATGACCTTTAGCAGTTTATGTGATTTGAAAATCATCATCGCTATCTAATTCTAGAATGTTTTCATCATTCCCTAAGAAAGCCCCACATCCACTAGCAGTCACTCCCCATTCCTCCCTCCTCCCAGCCCCAGGCAACCCCTGGTCTACTTCTGTGTCTCTGGATGTTCCTCTTCTGGACATTTCATGTAAATGGAATCATGCATGACAGGGCCGGTTGTGACTGTCGTGTTTTTAGCATGTGGTGTGGGGAAGGTCAGTACTTTCTCCTTTTGTTAGGGCCTGATAATATGCATTGTGTGGATACATCGCATTTTGCTTATCCATGCAGCATGTGATGGTATATTTGAAGGAGAGAGACAGACAGACAGACAGAGGACGGAGACAGAGAGAGGCAGACATGGAGAAACACAGAGAGAGAGAACACCAGAGGGTCATATTGGAATTGGGGGGTGGGGGCCAGTGCGTGTCTGAGGTAACTCCGCAGCCAAATGGGAACCTGAGCCAGAGCACCAAGCCTGCTGGGTGACCCTGGGCGAGTCCCTTGCCCTCTCTGAGTACCAATTTACTGATATAGAAAAAAGAGGCAGATCCCCCAAGACGTCTTTAAGATTGCTCTTTGACTTTCCACATTCCTAGCCACGCTCTTGAGGGGGAAACACACGAAAACTTATCAGCTATTGCCACCTAGTTGGAAGAATTATCAAATCATTTCCTGAAATTCGATTTTGGTGTTGGGGATGGGGTGCTGTGGACAGAGCCCTGGCTGCCTAGAGAGTCCATAAGAATCTTTTGCTTTGAGGCTATAGACCAATTCAAAATGGCTTAAGGTAAAAAAAAAAAAATTACGATTCAGTAACTGGAAAGATCTAGGGAAATTCTAGCTGTCAGCTTGGGGTGGGGACGGCCCAAGCCCTTCCAGTGATGCCGTGAAGTGCACACACGACCCTAGCTCTCCCAGACTGGGTCACTACCCGATGGCAGTGGTCGTGGAGTGGGGTCAGGAAGAGGAAGGCTGTGTGGGGCCTCAGGGGACAGGGGACAGGGAGTGTGCAGTCGAAAGCCCATCCGGGGAGGCGAGGAGTCCAGGCTGCTCATAAGCTAAGGCTCCCAGCATGCTCCATCGTCCCATTGGTCTTCACTCGCAAACACAAGTTCAAAAATAAAATTACGAAGACTATCAAGACAATGACTGCAGAACGTTAACCCCCCAAACACAGGGCCCTTCTGAGCCTGTCCCAGCGCTGACCATTCTCTGCACACGGTGAAGACTTTTCAAGGGTAATTTTAACCATACACCATTTTTACCTTTCACACCATCTTTAGACGATAATCCTCATTGTGCCCCAAGCCATCCAGAGGAGGGGGTGCCCCCGTGTGCCAGCAGAGCCTGAGACAACTTCTGAAATAAAACTGAGGGTTCAGTCCCAGAAATACCCACTATTCATCTTCTTAAGAGCAGAGAGCACATCTGTCACCCAGGCTTAGAGGAGTAGGTCAGGGTGTGGTGATGCCCGTTCATCAGGTGGGGTGGAGGGATCCCCACAAACTCAAAGACCATGACTCGGGAGAGGACCGAGAGAAGCAGTGCACCTTTCTGAGGATATTACGTAACTCGAGGACGATTTAGTAAGCCAGCCCAGGAGCGGGCCCTGAGATTGTGTCTCAGAGCATCCCAGGTATCGTTCGTCACATACCATCTGGGTCTTTGCCAAGGCCAGGCACACACAAGTCAGGCTGCCAATCTGTGCCACCCAGTATTGTTTGCAGTTTCTAAGAATCATCAGGGATAGATGTGGGCAGATCTAGGGGACTAACCCGGTCCCTGAGGTTTGCTGCAGAGCCCGGGAAGCAGATGAGCCACAAGGTGTGCGTTAGTCTGGGATCTCTAGAACACAAAGGATGAGAGCGCAGTGCAGACCCAGGCAGAGGGGTGAGGAGAAAGAGAAGGGGGGGCAGGTGGAGGTAGATGCAGAGTGAGGCTTTAGTGCACGCAGGCCCTTCCTGACAAGCCCCGAGGAACCACAGAGCCCACCTCACCAGCACCCTTGCTCGGCGGTGGTTGAGCTTCTCTGAATGGGACACGCGGAGGGACCAAGGGAGAAAGCAGAGGCCACTGGACAATCACAGAAAGGAGATAGGAGGCCACAACTATCCTTCAGCTCGAGGTTGCTCAGAGTGCAACTGGGAACCCGACCCTGTTTCAGCTGCTTCCAGAAAAGGGCCACGTTTCCTAAACCCCGCCCCTCTGCTCTCCCCTTCCTCATTCCTAAGACCCTGCCACTGGGGCTGGGGGCTGGAGTTACTTGCAGGCGCTCACAGCAGGAGTAGAGTCTAAGGGAGAGGGTGTTGGGGAGGGGTCCGTGTATCTGACAAAAGACCAAGTATAGGGCAGAGACCAGGTAGAGTTAAAAACACCCTGAACAGATCACCCATAAGTTACAGTAGGCATGAATTTTTTTAATACACATGCAGTTGCTTGCACTGGGGGATCCTGTTGAAGACATATATTTTAAAAACTAGAATCATATTTAAAAGAGGGGAGCAAGGTGCCCATGATCCAAATCACAGAAGAATGAGTGGGGCATGTTCTCATAGCCCGCTGTTTCAGGGCCCGTGATTATTGATTTTAACAATGACAACAGCAACAATAGCATAATCCTGAACACTTTCTATGTGCCAAGAGGTTTCCCAAGTATTTCACACATTTAAACCTATTTCATTATTAGATTACGCTATTCTTCCCATTTCTCAGATGGAGAAAACGAGGCCAAAAATGTCTGAGGGTTTGAACCCAGATGGTCTGGCTTCAGAGTCCGTGATCTTAGCCGCTATGTTAATGGTGCAAAAAAAGTCACGTGCGCTGTTCACATTTTAAATGGTTACTTTGCTTTCTCTCTGTAGATCTTTCCATCTCTCTGTGTGTCTTCCTTTGGGCTGAATGTACACAGATGGAGTCATCTCCTGGCTATGAGTCCCAACAGAGCCCTGTGACTGGGTCCCCAGGGAGGGCTCTCCACGAGCCTCATCCCAAACCCCAGGGGCCTTCTAGACAGGAGCGGGATGGGACTGACAACCCCCGAGGCAGCAGAGAAGGGTGCATGCTGGGAGAAATGTCACTCGCATCCACGTTACTCTTGCCTCTTGGGCCATATGCCACTGAAACAAGATTCATAAATATTTTGTACCCAGAAGCCATCTGCAGAGTCTAATAACGAAGAGCTTACTACAATTTGTGACATAAGGTGTTTACCGAATGTGTGTTAATTACACTTGTAGCAAAACAAACCTTGCTCTTCAAAGAAGGAGTGTGGGGTGTGGGCAGGAAGAAAGGCCTAGGGCAGAAGGGGCAGGCTGGAGCAGTGGGTGGTGAGTGAAGCTGCCAAGAACCCCAGGGCTCCCCGAACTTGGGGGCTGAACGTTTGACCCAGGCAGGAGGGACAGGTGGGGCCAGGGAGTCAGAGGAGACTGAGGACTCAGGGAAACTGGACAGACTGCTTGATCCCAGAAAGAGGGACTTCTGTGTCAAAGGCCCAGCCCACTCTATACCCCGTTTCCATCAGCAGATGGAATAAGAGATGTCCAAGGCTCTGGTTCTAGCGGCACTTAGCTTCTCGTTGGGGAGGGGTGATGGCTAGTGAACAGGAAAACAGGAGGTAAGTAAGAAATTCACGCCGTCCACACAGCCAAGGTGGTGGTAAGCAGAGAGTGGGAGTGGAGGGGTTGTTTCACTCGGTGGGTCAGGGCTGGCTTCTCTGAGGAGGTGAACATGAGAAGGAGCCGGATTAGTGATGAGAATACCACCAATAATAATGCCCCACAGTCCTACCATCTGCTCACTCCCCTCACTCCTTTATGTCCCTCAACTCACTCTTGAGGTAGACACAGGCAGGTCCTCAATCCGTTTCCTCTCCCTCCTGGTCAAACAGAAGAGCTTCCTTTCCCAGCCTCCCTTGCAATTGCTGCCATGGGACCTCGATTTGAATAACCACCTGTGGCTGGCCCAGAGACATCTCCAAGGCAACATCCTTGGATGTTTGGGTGGGTCCCTGGGTCCCTGAATCACTGCGTGGAGGGCGGCCACCCGACACCCATGTGAGCCGAGAAAAGATCTTCTGAGATTTAGTAGAGTAATCAGCCGCTCCAGGTTGCCTGGAATTTTGTTGGGTTTAGCACTGAAAGTCCTACATGCTGGGGAACCCCTCAGTCCTAGGCCAACCAAAGTCTGGCTACCCTAGATTTGGGGGTCATCCGACACAGCGGTTAGCTACCCTGGCGACCCTGATGTGGTTACCATGACAACCTTATAAGGTAGGTACCGTTATTATCCCCACTGTGTAAATGGAGATATTGAGGCCTGAAAGAGGTAAAGTCATTTCCCTGATGTCGTGTTCCAAAGACCACCTAGCTACTGCGGGGAGGGGGGCAGGAACGGAAATGAGAGTCTGTCTCCTGAGTCTGTGCTTTTAACCACAACGTTATACTTTTTTCAGGGAAAGGTGAGAAAGGGAAGATCTGGTGGAAATGCATCCCAAGAGCAGCCTGCGAACTCCTACATATACTTCAGGACCCATCTGTCACATCTGTCTCTATTCATTGTTCCCAGAATGTCTGAAGCAGGAGAAGCGTGTCTCTCTCTAGAGACGCCTCAGAGCATCTTGTCCCTATGATATCATCAAGCTCTATCTTAATTATTCATTTTCCTGACAGGATGGTGGATTCACGAGAGATGGAGACCCTGCTGTCTCCATGTTTGCATTCCTCAGAGTCTAGCACTACCCAGAGCTGATAGTAGGTGCTTAAGAAATATTCACTGTGAGACCCAAAGACTTATCGAGAGCAGAAGTAGAGAATGGAGGAGAGAATCAGGGAGAAGCACATAGACTGGAACACAGCAGAAACGTGAGAGGCAAAAGACAGAGCAGAGAGTCACAGTCCGCACCATCCCATCCTGCCCACTGTGCCATCCGTGTACAAAGGAGTCCTTATGTGTGGTGGGGAGGATGGCTTCCGAACTGCACCTGCCCTCTGGGCTATAAAGGACCAGCCTTTGTGAGTTCTTCTCTGTCGAGGTTGCAGTGGTCAGAGGCCACTCAGAAAGCCTGTGTTCCTGGTGGGGGGATGCTGTGACATGATGAGCTCAGGGTCCTAATTTGGATTCTTCGGGAGACCTTCGGCTACCACCTCAGGGAAGTGGGGGTGGGAGGAGAAGGAACGAGAGAGAGAGAGAGAGAGAGGGAGAGACTTGCCGCTTCCCTCCCAAAACGTGTGTTTTTCATTTTGAACAAAGGCATAAGTAACTGTTGTTCCTTGGTAACTGCCTGGCAGGATTCTAGGGAGGTCTCCCCAGAACCTGGGCACTGCTAGAAGCTCCTGTCTTCTTGGTTTGAGTTTGTCCCTTTATTTCTTCTGGAAAAGGAGGGAGATAGCAGAGAACGTGAGCTGATGGGACACGGGAAGGAGGAGGGATTTGCTTTATCATCAGAATTACTTGCTCCTTTTCCATTCAGGAGGTTTGATTAAACATGAAGGGATCCAGCATGTGAGGTGGGTCTGGCCCCACAATTTCTTCCATTTTTCTTGGCCCATTGACTGGTTCATGGGTGAACACAAGGCCCGGGGGGATCCAATCTGTGTTAATCCTGCAAGTTGTGTAGCTCCTTTTCCTGGAGTTACTGATCTGGTCGTATCTCAGCCCAGAGGTGTTGAGGTCCTCTTGCCAGTTCAAGGACAGAGGCCGGCTGACAATGAAACCCCTACCGAGGGAAGCCGAGAGGTGAAGGATATTCTAAACACATTGTTAAAGCCCCTGGGTCCATCTGTGTCTGAAGTGAGATCTCCTTGGACTTTTCTATTCCTTGAGCCCATAGGTCACCATTTGTAGCTTAAGTCAGTTCGAGTTGGATTTCTGTCACTTCGCACATAACACGTCTGATTATATATCTGCTATTTACCAACGCTGCCAAGAGTCCAACGTAACTGGACAAAAATACAGCTTCTTCTAAGGAGGGATCCTGAAGGGCTCGTGGGAGAAATCTAGCAGACTAGTAGGAGACAGATGTGCATATTCAGAGACCCCTGTCGAGGCCCAGCTTCTAGGAAGGCCCATTATCTCAACGGTCTCCTGCTCTCTCCGTGCTGGTCACTCTCTCGTTTGTTCTTAGCTCCTCCTCTGCATGCCCTCGTCCTGCTCTGCTCTGTCACAGGGGGCCTGGCCCCTGCTGCCCTAGACTCCCTTGCCATCGGGCTTTGGGCCCGATTTGGCCAATCGCAAGCTCTGTCGGGGGACTGGAGGCTGGGGGAAGGCAGAAGCCAGGGCATTTCTCACGCTCGCTTCTGCCGGGGGCCAACGCGTGTCTTCTCTGTGTCTCTGGCTCCCTCATGGTGTCCCGGGCAACCCCAGTCTGGCTCACTCCTCACCAGGCTCTGGCGTGTCATACCAGCTGCTGCATGATGATGAATTACCTTCTTCTCTGGGAAAAGGAGTGTTAAGGCTCACTGTCCATCCCTTGCTGCCAGTTTCGGTGTGGTCAGGGGAAAACAGTTAACCCATTTAAGAGCAAATATTTTGGAGCTGAACTTACTAGAAACAGAGCCAAGCAGGTTTCCATCCCATAAAAGCAAACATGGGTCAGTAGCATCCCCCACAGACCTGCCATTTAGCTGCTAAATGGAAAAGGGTCTGCTAATGACGTTGGCCTTGTGGGTGATTGGAAGAAGTCCCACTTAGAGGAGTTTCCAGGACAGAGTTGCCAGTGTTTTGGTTCATATGGATGTTATATATTAGTTACAATGATCCATACACGGGTTTGGGTACAAGTAAATATGTCAACACAGTTATTTCTTATGCCTATGGCAAGATTAACAGCCTACACCAGAATTATCCAGGGGATGTTCAGGCCTTCTGTATCCTCATGCCCCCCATGTGCCATGCTTAGATTTTAAAAAGATAGAGTGCAAGGAAAGGTGAGGTCAGGTGCACACTTCTTATTCCAGAATTGTCCTTTGGTTGTGAATCCCGATACCTTCACGACCCTGATAAACTAGATGGGCATTTGCTGCCCACCTCCCACCCCCTTCTCACTGTGACACAAGGCCCAAGAAACAAACAGGGAGTAAGTGAGGAGAGGTAAAGAGGTAGGCAGAGAATGTGCAGGTCAGCGCTAGCCCTGAGATCCGGTACCAGGTACCAGCGTGTGAGTGGTCCTCAGTTTCGGGAAGAACCCCGTGTGCTTAGGCAGTTGTTCTCACCTACCCCGGCGGGGGAGGCTGAGCGGCTACCAGTCAGGACTGGCCAAACGAACAAACAATGGAGCAGGGTCGGTGAGGGTCTCAAATACAGAGACCCCCCTGTCCTCTCCTGGTGGAATTAGGACACATCACTGTCCTGGCACATCCATGTGGTCACCAACCAGGAGGTTCCCTCCTGGAAAGCCAAGACAAGCACCAGACCAATGCTTTATGATGGAGAACAGGGTGCTGGGTGGAATCATATTTCCAGCCACGGACTAGCCCATCCTGTGGTCCAGCTCCAGCCATGGCACCTCCTCTCGGGTTATGGACCACGAGCCAGGAGCAGGAAAGACCAGGTTAAGAATATTGGTGAGCAGAAGTTGTTTGACCTGGGCTTTTTCTATTTCTCCCTCTTCTGAGGACAGAATTTGTATTGCTCTTGGGAAAACACCCCTCTGTCCTCTCTCAGCCCAGGGGTATCTTGCGATGGCTCCGGGGGTGAGCAAGTGACCCATGCTCAGAACAGCAGGTACACTGGGCACCTGGATTTGCTCCAAGCTGGTCCACTCAGATGCACACCTTACACTGTCACTGAAATTGTTAAACAGAGAGGCATTCTTTTTACGCTGAATTTCGCGTTGTAATAGCGTAAGCTGAGAAATTCTGGGAGATACCAAATGGAGAAAATTTGCCTGCCCTGAAGCTACATGATAGAAGCAAAGATGAAAGATAAAAAGATAAAAGATAAAAAGAAATGAATCATAAAAAGTCAAAGAGGCCAAGTCCCAGTGAAATAATTTAAGCCAGTGGCTCCAGCCAAACCCGAAGTCTGTCCACTCCCCTCTGCACATGGCAATCACACGTCCAAAAGATTTATGTTTTCATTTTCTTTAAAGTTCTGTGATTCCACTTGAACTCGGTGTTGGTGATTACAGCTCACTCTTCTTGGGATGCAGGCCAGTCTCTCAAGAAATAGATTCAAATCCTCTTTCTTTAGCTTTAGGAAAATTTTCTTAAATTATAGTTTTTAGTATGTATTCACTTGCCACTGTTCTTCCTTCAGGGATTCCTTTTATCTGTATGTTGGTTCTTTTTTCCCTGTCAATAAGTTTTTTTTCACTTTCTCTGTTAATGTTTGTCTCTGATCAACACCCCCCACACACTTCCTAACTTACTCCTTTCTGCCTCCTAAAGCCTTTGAAGCAAATGCTTAATCAACTATCCCCTCCTTCCCCATTATCTTCAAATGACTCTCCCAACCCTCCTGTCACAGACCCGCCTTAAACCCAAACCTGACTTTCTCTCTCAAATGGAGGCTTTTGGTTTTCGTCCTTTGTTTTCCTCCGTTCAGGCACCCCAGGCCAAGAGGTAGGGTCAGTGCCCTCCTTGTTCCTGGTCCTTAAGGTGCCACTTTCCTTCTTTTGACTTCAAAAGTAGGCCTTGCTTGAATCTCCTGCTCATGCCTACACCACCCCTCCAACACTCTCCATGCCCTCTTCTGGAAACACCCCCATACCCTCCTTCATTCCATAAAGACTTGAACTCTTAGTTCACCCTCTTGTTTTGTTTTTTTTTTCACTCTCACCTAGAACCTTAACATCCACCAACATTCAAACCCGGGCTCTAGTCTCCATTAGATGCATCAGCTTGGGCCAGGGGCTTAATTTGTTTGTACCTCAGTTTCCTCATCTGCAAAACAGGATTAACGATGCTCCAATCTCATATAGCTGTTGAAATGACAACAGGAGAGAAAGCGCGTAAAGTGCCAGGAATAGTGCTTGGCCCACAAGTGTTGGCTTGTCCTAGAATTATTATCACTGCTGTTCTTATCTGGCTTGCTGGAGGAACGTACGTGGGCTCTGAGCTGAATTGCTGGCATGTTTAAAAAACAAAACAAAACAAACAAACAAAAAAACTGGGATTTCATTTTGATGTCCCAGAAGGTACCATCCCAGAGGCATGAGTATATGAACCATTCAAAAGAAATGATGATAACACTTACCCCCATGTAGGAGGGCATATTTATTTATTTTATAAGTAGGTTTTACTGATTCCCATCTCTGACCAAAGCAGCTCACTATCAGCCTGGGCTAACAAGTAATCATTCATAACAATAGGGGAGGGGAGCAGGAGGGTTTCCGACATCAAGCTCAGTGATCACCAATGTGTGAGGTTGTTTCCCTCCCAGGGATGCCCCAGTGCCTCTCCAAGGGCATATTTCTATGGCCACCAACTGCCCCCCACCTCTCCATGCCACCCTCCCCCGCCCATCCCATGCCCACATGGCCCTGGAACCTTCTCTGTTCCTTCCCCAACGACACATTTCACCTGTGGATTTCACATCTGCACACAAACCATTTTCTGAAAACTCTTGGCTTCCCCTTGAGTGATTTGTCATCAGCAAGTAGAGTGATGGAAAGGGCTCCTTCATTAACCATGATGATTCATAGGCCTCCATGCAAGAGCCCATAAAAAGCAACCTTTATTTTCCCTAAATAACATAAAACTGTCATTATTCATCTCACCCAATCCCCGTCCTGAGTGACCTTCGTGCTCATTTTATCTTCCACAAATTAATGTAAATCACTAGACTTGGGGTGTACCTTTGGGATGGGAGGTCAGAAAAGTTGCCCAGAAGGCCTCTGCCTTCCTTTCAATAAAAACTCCTGCACTGTGATTTCAACCCATTTCTATTTCTTACTTCATATACCTGGGCAGGGGTCTTCCAAACTCAAGAGTCCATTCTTTGTGAACCAACAGAGCAGAACTCTAAATAGTGTTCCTCTCCTCCTCCCTTCACCAAATCTTGAATTTACTGGCTGGGATGAATACTTAGGCTAACATATGGAGGACAGCATCCTTGTCTAGGAAAACAAACGCCATAATGGGCTGGCCCATCAGAAAACAGACTGAAATTATATGCTGAAGCACAGTGGAAATTTTCCCCTGCATGTTTTATGTAAACAAGTTCATTTGTTCATTCAATGAATCCACAGTTCTTCAAAGGCCCTGTTTATAGTAAAAGAAAGAAGCAGAAAGATTTGGATTGGCTGGCAGCCAGCTCTGCACCTACGGAGTTGTCAAGCTGTTAGAACAACATTCAGGAGCTCAGATGTTTATGTTGAGATGTGCTCTTAAGCCAAAAGTAAAAATATTGTTTTTGGATGCAACAGCCAGATGTGTGAGCAATGGAATCACATCTTCAGAGACAAAATGACCAGTGTTTTGCAAAAGGGCAGAGCTGAGCTAGGAATGGGCCTCAGACCATGGGTAGCCCCCAGGACCCACACTTTGTGTGTCTTACAGAGAAGCACACAGAGGCTTTTGCATTAGGTAATTTTGAAGTAACAAAGAAGAGAAAGTGCCCAATGTCAAGACATTAACATACGACAGTCTCTGGTCTATTTCTTTGGATTCTAGAGGGAAAAAAAAAAAAACAACTACCTGCTAAAGACCTACAAGTTGAGTCCCTTCCCAGTCTGATGTCTTGTATTTACTGTTTATGAAAGCATGTAGTAATCAACTAGTAGCTTCAAGAGAGTTTTTGTGAGAAAGAAAGTCTTGTACCAGCCAGGATTCTTTGGTTGCTCGTGACGGAAATGTCAACTCAGGTTGGATTCCCTAAACCAGGGATTTTATTGGGTCACTACTCTGAAGCAGGGTGGCCATTTTTGCTTTAGGCATGGCTGGATCCAGGGACTCAGGGGATTCACCATGTGGCTCTCTCGCTCCATCTTTCCTCCACCTGGCTTGGCTGCATTCTAGGCAGGCCTTGTGTGCCTAAAGTAAGGGGGCCACCATCTCCTCCAGCTCAACACCGTAACTTCTCAGCAACAGCAAGGGAAAGGGAGCACTTTTGCAGTTACTCCTGTTGATAGCTGAGAATTGGCTTTTTATCAACTCTCATGGGGTCACATGACCATATTTTAGCCAATCACTACAGTCGCAGGATATAGCTTTCTAATGGGCACAGCCCTGGACTCTGCCAAAGAGGGTAGGGAAGGGGGTGGCTCTGCAAAGGAAATAGGATTAATTACAAGGAGAAAGGGAAGTAGATTTGGGGGCAGGGGAAATCTGGTCTAAAAAACTTGGCATAACAACAACAAAAACAGTTTTTAAAAGGAATGGGTGTGTTTGGTTTGAGAATGATCATAATTAAGATGAATCCTGGAATCTTTTTTTAAATTTTTATTGTTATGTTAATCACCATATAGTACATCATTAGTTTTTGATGTAGTGTTCCATGATTCATTGTTTGTGTATAACACCCAGTGCTCCATGCACAGCATGCCCTCTTTAATACCCATCACCGGGCTAACCCATCCTCCCACTCCCCTCCCCTCTAGAACCCTCAGTTTGTTTTTCAGAGTCCATCATCTCTCATGGTTTGTCTCCCCCTCCGGTTTCCCCCCCTTTCATTCTTCCCCTCCTGCTATCTTCTTCTTTCTTTTTTTTTTAAACATATATTGTATTATTTGTTTCAGAGGTACAGATCTGTGTGAATCCTGGAATCTTAAAGTTGAAAGCACCATCCCAGATCTAGACCAAGTTTGCAAACATATTTTTTAAGGCAACAAATTCTTTTTTGTCGAACAAAACCCAAAGTCTATGGAAACGTCCACTATGGAAACATCAGCACTGAGCTATTTGGTTTAAGGAGGAAAAGGAAGGGAGGGGGAAAGACTTTCCTCCCTGCCTTCTCAGTTTTCCCAACACCGGTGTTTCTTCTGGGCTCCTCCTCGGAAATTGAGGGAAGACATCCAAAAACTGCTTGGGGTCCCCAGATGACTCCAGGGGTTATGTAGACACTGCCCTAGAATAATATGGCCTCGCACCAAGAAGAGGCTCTTTCCAGCTCCATTCTTTTTTTTTTTTTTTTGGTTTTTTTTTTTTATTCTTATGTTAATCCCCATACATTACATCATTAGTTCTAGATGAAGTGTTCCATGATTCATTGTTCGTGCACAACACCCAGTGCTCCATGCAGAACGTGCCCTCCTCAATACCCACCACCAGGCCAACCCATCCTCCCACCCCCCTCCCCTCTAGAACCCTCAGTTTGTTTTTCAGAGTCCATCG